>NC_136069.1:341406552-342606552 GCF_964261635.1 Lissotriton helveticus | reverse complement strand
GGCCTGAAAGGAAAGAAAATGGGATGGTTGTTAGTACCTGAATATGCAGTCTGAGTCTGCAATTTTGCCTGTATCCTCAGCACTTTGCATGTGCGTGTCCTTAGCAGCCTACCTGTCTCTGTGTGGCAGAGAATTGCCTTTGTGTGCGCTTATCTTTTAAATCACTCTCTTCAGCCTGTTCTAGGATAAAAACTGTAGCACAGCAATTCTCGTGCTCGTTGACTGCATCCTATGTCTCTGGCTTGATGATCAGGGATTATAAATTAGTAGCCAACCCCCAACAAGAAGGCTTTCTGAATCATAACCATCCTGCCCTAGTATTAAATGAAAATCTGCTTGACTACTGTTTGTAACAGGATAGCGAAAACATATGGTCTAGCCAGGAAATAGTGTAGGCATCTCTAGCATTGGATCTAACATTCCTGGGTGTGCTCTATGTTGAGGTTCCTTCCATCACCAGCGAGGATCTTGGAACATGCAAAAGCAATACATACGAAAGCATTACAAACTGTGTCGCTTCTCTGACTAACAAAGATCATGATTGAATGGGTGCCATGAGATCCAAGCCCACAAATGTACACAAAAACTAGCACCATCATTAGATATGTCTCCTTTGATACATAGACATTTAAAGCATGGTATATATGTGTGTCAGTTTTTATACATTCTTCTAAAAAACTAAAATTTTCTTTGGTTTTCTGTCTAAGCTTATCATTTTCTGCAGAAGTTGCTTAAAGACAGATGTTGATATTAGCAAGGTAAATCATGGTGATCTCAAACTGAATTTGCATCTAGATAGTTCAATAGGAGCGTTCTTTGGCAAAATACAGTGAAGTCTTAATACCAGTACCTTTGTCACATTCAAGGTAGTGGGACTGTGAGTTACATGACCACCCAAAACAAGATGGCTGCCCCGGGCTAATCCTCCGTGAAGCCCACATTATCAATGATCTTTTAGAAGATTAAAGGCTGGTAAAACCTGCTTATTTCTGCCTATGACAGCTCTGTGAGACCACAGAGCTGTGACAGGCTTTTGGGTAGTACCTTTTCTGGAGCTTTTCGTGTAGTTTTGAGGATGTTTCTATCAACAAGTTACTCACTGTTCTTTCCAGTAAAGCCCTGCTGAAGTTCTTGTTAGGAAGGCGTAGTTATCGTTAGGAGAAGGGGCGGCTGGATCTAAACCACTTCCACAGCTGTTTTTAGCAGTTGCACAGACTTCATTTTCCCTGCCTTTCATTTAGATTCTTTTATATTTTCAATTTAAAGTGCCCTTGTCTTTAACCCCTCGGCTGCGCCGCCGATTTTGCGGAAGTGCCGGGGCCGCGTCGGCAGCACTAGCGAGGTAGTGGCGAGCATGGAAGGGGTTAATACAGTTTATTTGCTAATATGGAGGGAAAAATCTACATGTTGTGAATAATAAACGTAAACAAACAATATCTACTGCATCAGTTAAATCAAAAATTGTAGACTCTAATGAGCCCTCTTTATCATTTTTATTCGAAGTATTACAGGCAGTTTGTTTAAATACGGATAATATAGCATCAAAAATCTATTCAAATACATGGCTAGTCTCTCTATGAGATTGTCTGATAATACAATTAAAATTCAAGATAACGGATCAAAAATAACAGAGATCAAAAATTTACAGTGTAACGCGAGTTATGTCTGATGTCACCGAATTAGAAATTCCGGTGGAGCAATGATGACTACTGTTGTGGGTGAAGGGCGAGGAAAAATGGCACAAATACATTTGGCTTACAGTGGCGGCAATAGTGGCGAAAAGAAATATCGCCAAGAACTGGTGGGCAAGCCGACCAACAGATCTGTTGGAATGGGAGGAAGACTTAGACTGGTGCTCAGAGAAAGTGACATATAAAGCCAGAGGATGCCCATGTAAATGGGGCAGGATTTGGGGTAGGAGGAAGACATAGTGGGGACGCTGACACAGGTGGGACTGGGAGTAAAGAATAGAGATTAAAAGTATGTTTGTAGGTCTCCATTTCCAGTCGACACAGCAGATATGGATTGAGAGCTGGCAGAGGCTAATTTGCAAACTAAGATGGTTATTGAACAAATATATGTGCTAATTCATCCTTTTTCTCTTATTTTTTCTTATGCTCCATAAGTGTATGAGAAGGTATCTTGAGCTATTGTTAATAAAAAGATTCAATTAAAAAAAACAGAAAATAAAAATTGACAGTTTGATGCCTACAACGACAAATGTTTTGCCAATGAGTAACCTATTGTTGGATTTAGTAAGTGGCAATCAACAGTATAATCTGTGCATCTGCAATTTACCAAAAGATATAGAAGGCAACGACAGCAAGCAGTATTTGAAAAAAATATTACCTTATCTTTTGCATTTTAAGTTCCCAGAACAATTTTAAATTGGTATCCAAGACATGACAAACCTCGTCAAATGATTTTTAAAGTTCTACTTCACCCTCATTTAATGATGATACGGAAAAGCAGCAAGAGAGATCCCATCTTTAATGATGAATGGTAATAAAATGTACATACATCAAGACTTTGCTAAGGATACTAAAAATGCACTAAGAGTTCGCTGAGCTAAGACCACGTCTTAGAAGTTATGGTTTTAAATATGGACTTATTGACCCGTGGTTTCTCCAATTCCTTTCAACACCTGGATGATCTTTGTATTTTCTTGGATCAACATTCTCCACTTTCCATGGAAGCGAATAAGACTGATACTTGATTCCTCTGCCATAATATTTTACCATATAACTAGTCTATCTTTCTGAGTTTTGCGACAAGGACATTGTCTAGGCAGGTCATTCTAGTTCATGCTTTTATGTGATTCATTTGTAGTAGTATTTATGTTTCTATGTTGTCTTTTTATGTTTGTCTTTATCTTTCCTTTTACTCCTTTCATCTTTTTTTAGAGCTACTTTTTATTCTGTAACACTCTTATTGTCATTATTTTTTGCTATCTACTTTCTTTTTTGAGTATGGATAATGTTAATAATATTAAAATAGGTTTTTTTTATGTTAAAGGTTTAGGACACCCTGCTAAGCTTATTAAAGTTTAGACTTCTTAGTGAGAAATAAAGCTGACTTTTGTTTACTCCAGGAGTATTACATTGGTGATACAGTTTTTGCATACATGAATTAAAAGGGGTATGGGAATGTTATTTCTTCTCCAACAGCCAACAAAAACATGATTGTGCTATTTCTTTCGCAAAAAAAATCTCTGAATACCAGACAAATGTTCTGATTCAGATTGTCATTATATTATATTCAAAATTAAAATTGATAATACAGTTCTTCACCTGATTAATATACATGGTCCAACAAGTGAAGAACCTAAATTGTGGTCTCTATTTACTTCTGAGGTGCTCAAATTTGGTAATGTTTTGCTTGTAATTAGATATATGTGACCCCTTATTGGATCGAGCATCTCAAACTAAACATCGCCCTCCCAAAGCTGTTTTCAACGTAAAATATTTTTACAACTACTGATTTGGTTGATATTTGACACTTATACCACCCAAAAGAGAAACATTTAACCTTTGTCTCCAGTCCTCATAATTCATATTCACAATTAGATTATTTATTTATATCCCATCAATTATTCCATTCAATTTCTGCTCTAATTATCCATAATGTAGACATTTCTGATCATGCACTCATTTAATGGATTTTACAACTTAACACTACTCAACATTCATAATGTTGATGGTATATGAATACAAATGTTGTGCATAATGAAAATAATTAATCAAATTAATCAAAACCTTTGTCAGCACTTCATGATTCAAGTTTGACTTCTATTGTAAATCGATGGGATGCATTTAAGGCATATATTAAAGGGTTTCCTTATCTATTATGGCATATGATGTAGGATCTTTTGACTCTAAAATTGAAGATTTGGATGGAAAAATTGCAAGGTTTGGATGCCTCTCAAATACAATGAGCTCTAATATAAAACGCAATTGCAAAAACTTTGTTATGAATTAAATTCAATATTAAGCAAAAGCACCGACATACAGATCGCTAATAATAAGACCAAATTTTGTTATAGTGCTAAAAGGTCTGGAAGAATTTTGGCAAATTATCTATGTATTAAAAAGAAAAAACAGGCCTCCAGCCTCAAGATCAACCATGGCAAGTCATGAGCCCTCAATCTCACCATCCCGAAGGAAGAGATCCCCCTCTTGGAAAAGCTTGTGCCATACCAATGGGCCTCCCAAAACATTTGCTATCTTGGCCTCCAGTTGACTCCCTCTCTAGACACATGGTCGCAAGTCAATTGGCGGGAATGTCGAAGGGCGGTCCTCGAGGACTTACGCAGGTGGAAGCCTCTGCTATTGTCGTGGTTGGGCAGAATTAACGCCATTAAAATGTCGATCCTCCGAAAAATACTATATCTGTTCCAATGCCTCCCCATGCCTATTCCGCTGCGTTGTATTCGAGGCCTTCAGCGCGACCTCACAAATTTTATCTGGGGAGGGAAACGACCTCGGTTCTCACAGAAGCTCCTGACGGCGGCGCGAGATAGGGGGGGACTGGCCTGCCCCAATTTAGTGGACTGCTACTGGGCTTCGCACCTCTGATTTGTGTTAGAGTGGGGGGTGACGGAGAGTGAGAAGGGCTGGTTGCATATGGATCGGACAGTGACGGGGCAAACCATCTGGGACCTTGTATGGCACCATCGGGCGGCACGCTCAAAGAGTGCCTATGTTGCGGTGCCCACAAGAACGGTCCTTGACATATGGGATAAAGTGGCTGTACGCAGAGGCCTTAAGACCTTTCCCTCACCGCACACCCCGATAGAGGGGAATCCCTCCTTCCCACCGGCATATCACATGCAGGCCTTTGCCAAATAGGCACAAGGAGATTGCAGGGTGGTCACTGACCTGTTTGAGGGGGGTATGCTTAAGACCTTTGCTCAGTGTAGGGAGGAGTTCCGTGTCCAGACAGTAGCGGGGCTGCAATACGCCCAGCTAAGGCATTGGGTGTCCGAGGAGGAAATGTATCAGGCGGCTACATGCTCCTTCACCCCCTTCGAGAGACTAGCCCAAAACCCCTTGAATCAAAGGGGCTGATTTCCTGGATCTATCAGATTCCGCAGCATCCACAGACGCCGCCATCGCACCCAAATCATCGCAAATGGCAATCAATATCAGACACTGACTTTACTTCCGCGCAGTGGTGTAGACTATGGCAGGATATCCCCAAAGTATATCGTAGCATCCCGCAGCGGGGAAACGCCTATAAACTCATGACTCACTGGTACTACACGCCTTAACGCCTTCAAAAGATGTTTCCTACATCCTCTCCCTTGTGCTGGAGGTGCCGGTCCGCATCGGGGGATTTTATTCATATCTGGTGGGCATGCCCGTCGCTAACTCTATTCTGGAAGGAGGTCCTTAGCCACATCGGGGGGGTGCTGGGGTTCCCCTTGCCTGAGGTCACGAGCACAATCCTACTATGTATTAAACCTGCTAGCCTGAAGGCGCTCACCCGGAGCGAATGGATCTTGACGCTCCAAATGTTAGGAGCGGCCAAGCAGCTTATAGCCCTCTATTGGAAAAAAACTGAAGCTCCTCCAATCGCGGCCTGGTTTGTGCATTTATGGCATGTTGTCACACTGGTACTCTTCACAGCGTGACTGCAGGCGCTTGACACACATTTCAAGACTGTTTGGCAGCCCCTAATTAAACAACTCTGTGCTGTTGACCATGCGTGCTACATGCGCAGTAGGCTCAGGATTCTACGCCTTTTTGAAGATGCAGTTGTTCCTCCTGATCTGAGTAGATTGCTTCCATAGTTACCCTCCTGCATTGCGACCCCATCGCTGCTGATGCCGGGTCTTCCCCCCCCTGCGCACATTGTACTTACGTTCGCTGTGTTGTCTTCTGCTCTCCTCTTCTCACCTACTGGGTCCTGTTGGCCCGGTTGTCGAGTTTGGGTTAGTTGCCTGTTCGTTACAAAGATGGACCATAGGGTTCTTGCCTTACTACGGGGTCAGATGGCACCACACTATGCACTATGTAACGCAGCCGGCCCCTCCGGGGTTGTAGTCGCAACGCTGTGTATAATACAGACTTCTAATGTTGTTAGTGTATTGCCATTTCACGCAGCCGGCCCTGGATAGGGTTGTAGGCTTAACGATATGTAAGGGGCAGAGTCAGCACAGGGACCTGAACGCGGTCCACGTGGGTAAGAACCATTGCCTAAGATGCCAGCACACGGGTGACTAAATAAGAAACGCTAAAAATAGCGTAAGGAACCTACACGACTAGTGTGAGTACCTCGTTTATGTTTTGTTTGTTCTTTGTCCTGACGAAAGCTCTACAGACCCGGCTGGGCCTAGAGAGCTGAAACATGTTGACGCATCCATATATACATAGGTATATGGTAATCTAGTTACTCGATTCCATATATATATCGACAATTCTTAATTGACAGTGTCATCCCCTTTTTCATTAAAAAACTTTTGGAGATACACTGCCTTTTATAATAATTTACCCTCCCTGTTATTCCTGGACACTTCTACCTGGACCAGAGGTAGCCTCGGGTGAGGCAGGCATACCACACGCTTCTTGACTACCCTATGAATATGCCATGACACCTGACGGGGCGGATAAAAGATACACCGCATCGATTGAATCAGGCTGCCTATGAGGGTTGTCAAGTTTGAACCAATGGTTCAGGAGACACTAGTGTCCATTCCTTTTTGATTAACTCCTTAACGATATGTTGCACATATCCCTGTGGTATGTGTTTTCGTCAGAAAATAAAAAAATATTTGAAACAAAAAGAAAAAAAATCAAATTAATGCAATCCATGGATTAAATTAAGATTGCATTAACTCACAAAGACCTAGTTAATTAATTTTTGAGTTATTATTCAACCTTATACAACAGTACTCCATCTGGTGCTACTTCACATATTGATCATTTTTTGAGGAGTTGTGCATTACCAAAAATGTCCTAATCAGCTAAAGAGGAATTAGATGTATCGATTTCTCTGGAATAAGTTACATGGGCTATTAAATACCTTAAATTGCACGTCTCCTAGTCCAGATGGTATTTTACAAGGAATTTCCTTTCCACCTTATACCTCATTTGCTCAAGCTATTTACCTATTTTTGTATTTCAGGGTAAAAGTCTGAGTCCTTTACAGAATTATTGATTCTAGTCCTTCTGAAACCTAACAGAGACCCCATTATGTTTTCCTTAATAAATCAAGTGTGTAAACATTATACTAAAATTCTTGCAAGTTGGTTGATCTCTGTGCTTGACTCTCTTATTCATCAATCTGGTTTCATAAAAAATAGACATCCTGTAAATAATACTAGATTGTTATTCCATGCAATCGAAGTTGGTCCATCCTTGCCTTTACCATCTGGAGTACTGGCATTAGATGCTGAAAAGGTTTTTGACAAAGTTAATTTGCAGTATAAACTCCGTACCCTATTTGCATTCAATTTTGGCAGTTCAATTATTCCTATGACTTCAGCACTTTATTCTAGCCCGTCTGCTCGACTTTTCTTTAATGGTCAAATCTCTAGTAAACTATTCCTTTTTAGGGGCACTAGGCAAGGTTGCCCCTTGTCATCATTACATTTTCTTCTTTTTATTGAACCCTTATTCAAGGCCATCAAAAACTGTACAGCAATTGAAGGCATTATTATTAATGGTGTTGTGATACAAGCCTCCGTTTATGCTGATGATATGCTAATGTATATTAGTAATCTGGAATCTACACTTTCTCCTTTATTCGATCTAATTCACTCATACTCACAGGTTTCAGGTTATATCTTAAATACGAACAAATCAGATTCATTTTCTTTAAATGTTCGTTGTACCTCTGACATGCTACCTAACAGTGAAATAATATAGCAAAAAGAAAAACTTAAATATCTTGGTATTCTTATTTTACTTCACGATTAAGCAATCAATTAAATTGAATTATGAATGTATTCTAAATTATATCAAAGACAAATTTCATAAGTGGTACGCGTTGCATCTATCATAGCTAAATACAATGGAGGTTTGGGTTTATTGGATTGTCTCAACTATCATAAAGCATTTACATTATAGAAGATCATTTCGGTTCAATCATCCTCACCTAATATTGCACCTGCATGTCTTGTCATAGGAAAAGGTTTGAGATCACTATTTCCTTTACTGATTATGTCAATTTCCACTACTTTACTAAGAAACTCCATTATATTCAAATGTACAAAATTAATATTACAAGATCTAGTCTCTTTTTTTCATTCTCCTATCTCACATACCTTAAATATGTCATTATGGTATAATCCATTGTTAAAATGGGCCCGAAATACAAACTTTTAGCAATCCTGTCTCAAAGCTGGTATTTTTTATTTTAAAGATGTATATTATAACAATACTTTTTTCAGTTCAGTTCATAGTCTTTATTTCAATCGCACAGATGATAAAAGACATTTACAATATTATAGTAAGAAAATCAAGATAAAAACATTGTAATAAAAGCAAGACATTCACTTTGACTTCAATACTTATCATTATACAAATAGTGTAAAAATTGGAGTCAATACAGAATCAAAAAAGGTTTCAAAATCATCGATAAAATAACAAACACATAAAACCACTATGTTCATAATCTTTGCATAATTCTACAAATGCTACAGTTAGCCTATTCTTAGTGTAGGTCCGACTATAGCTAGTTGGTTGACTAAAGCCTGTGTGAGCTACTACTTTGGCTTACCATCAGCGTTTTAACACTTTGGCGCGAATTCGCAACATCCAATCTAGAAATTTGGCAATGGATATCACACAGAGCTCGTTGGTGTTTGTCGTCAATATTCTAGCGCTGTGGTGATAGATCATGTTCCCAGACTTTTGCATAAGGGTTTGAGCCATTTGTCCTGGGGAGCCTTATAAGCAAGACATGCAAAAAGGATGTGTGGAACTGTCTCCTCCGGTTCTGTACATAAAAGGCACTCGCTATCTTTGGTGTTATGTCATTTATGACTGAAAGATTTTACAGGGAGTGTGCCAACCCGGAATTCAAAGAGTAGTCTCCTATCACAAGGCTTGGTTATGACATCCCAGTAAAGCTCATACATCGGCCTAGGCTTGAACTCTAAAAAGATTCCCGTCAATGTAGTATTCTTGATGGTACCTAAACTACTTGTAATGACCGTGGACCAATAAAGCTCCTTTAATTCTACTTTAGGTGGGAACCAATGGCCTTCTGGATCTTCCCATAAATGGCTCAAACCCATATTAACTAATATATTCTTCACCTTTTGTAACCAGACTATATTGCAGGAGGTGTCGGCCTCTCTAACATCCTTTAATGCTTTTGCATAGTGCGATAGCTCAGAAGTGGACCATGGTCTGCACCAAAATGCTATCGGTCGGAACCTTGCTGTCTCATCAAGGCAGATACAACCTAGATCATAGTAAAGAGGCTTTAGTGGAGTGTTTTGAGGAAGGCCTGTCAGGCCTATCACAAATTTATTCTGAGCTAAGACTAATGGTGTTAAATTGTTGAAGCCCCAAAGTTCTGCACCATATAATGTTGAGGAAAATAACTTTAGTATTGTAAATCTGCAACGCTGGGCCTATGGGCTGGGTTTGCGAGGAGTTGAGTTCTCTCAGCAATGTTCCTGCTAATTGGCGGTGTTTTCGGGCCATGATCTCGATCAGGGGTTTATAGTTTAGTTTTCTGCCAAGGGTTATCCCTAGGTAGTTAAAGACATGGGTCTGTTTCAGATTTTCCTTGTTTAGATCTACCCTGCCCTTTAATGCTCCATGTTTGTGGAGGACCAGGAAATTTGTTTAATTCATGTTTATCGCAAGGCCACAATTGTTACAGAAGACTTCAAAGCGCGTCAGCGCTCTCTGCAGCCTACTTTGTGTTTTCAAGATGATAAGCGTGTCATCCGCAAACATAAGTATCGGTACTTTTATGCCTGCAAGTGAGGGAGCATTTGTCCGGTGGGCGGAAAAGTAGTTGACAACCCTGTTTAAAAATAATGAGAATAATGTTGGGGCGAAAACATACCCTAGGCTTTGCATATGGGGAACCAATCTGTGATGTTACTCTGTGAGCCTCAGTGCACTTGGGCATAGTTGGCCTTGTGTAATCTCACAATAACTGATAGTATCTCAAGTGGCATCCATAAATCATTTAGCACTGCCCACAATTTGTTTCGGGGGACCATATCGACAGCAGACTTGAGGTCCACAAAGGCGGCGTAGATGGTACTTCCTGCTACCATCACAACCCGCCAATAGATTAAAATGAAGCGGAAAACCTGGTCGATAGTACTCACATGGGCACGAAATATTGCCTGAAGCGGGGTTAATATGTCATTTTCTGTGATCCAGTTCTGTATTCGACTCAGCACCTTGCCATCATATTTTGTATTGAATCTATCAGGCTGATTGGCCTATAGTTGCTGGGGCTGGATCGATCTCCCTTTTTATAAATGGGTAGGATTTCAGCACCAGGATTCGGGTATTAAAGCTCCACTAGCAAATGCATTTGAAAGTTGCTGTATGTACCTTTGCCAGGCATCACTATCGTGCAGGAATAGGTCTGCCGTTATACTATGAGGAAACGGGGCTCTTCCTCGTGATACTGCTCCTAATGCCGATGTTACCTCTCCAATATCAAATGTCAAGACCGTATCGGATTGAGGGACTTGAAATAGTTCATCTGTCCCCCTCTCTTCTTCTGCGGCAAATTGGGCCTCAAAGAATATGACCCACAAATCCGGTGCAAAAAACACAGTTGATGGACAGAATGTAGAACAATGTCATACATTCACCCCAGTACAAGGATCTGGGCCTAAATCCATCGTTTTTTTGCACTCCACACCACCCTGGATTAGACACTGGCTATATGGAAATCAGCTCTGGCCCTGTGCCTCATGGGAACAGTCCAGTCCGAACTACCAAGCCATGTCTTTCCCAGACCAGAATTAAGCATCCAAGGACCAGTTTCTGGCTATCAGCATTCATCAGCCTGGATAGCTTGACTCCAGTGGTGTGGAGAGCCTGGGACTCACGTCTGAGCATATCCAGCCCACACGGGGTGAAAATTGCAAAAAACACAGTTGATGGACAGAATGTAGAACAATGTCATACATTCACCCCAGTACAAGGATCTGGGCCTAAATCCATCGTTTTTTTGCACTCCACACCACCCTGGATTAGACACTGGCTATATGGAAATCAGCTCTGGCCCTGTGCCTCATGGGAACTGTCCAGTCTGAACTACCAAGCCATGTCTTTCCCAGACCAGAATTAAGCATCCAAGGACCGGTTTCTGGCTATCAGCCTTCATCAGCCTGGATAGCTTGACTCCAGTGGTGTGGAGAGCCTGGGACTCACGTCTGAGCATACCCAGCCCACTCGGGGTGAAAATTGCAAAAAACACAGTTGATGGACAGAATGTAGAACAATGTCATACATTCACCCCAGTACAAGGATCTGGGCCTAAATCCATCATTTTTTTGCACTCCACACCACCCTGGATTAGACACTGGCTATATGGAAATCAACTCTGGCCCTGTGCCTCATGGGAACAGTCCAGTCCGAACTACCAAGCCATGTCTTTCCCAGACCAGAATTAAGCATCCAAGGACCGGTTTCTGGCTATCAGCCTTCATCAGCCTGGATAGCTTGACTCCAGTGGTGTGGAGAGCCTGGGACTCACGTCTGAGCATACCCAGCCCACTCGGGGTGAAGATTGCAAAAAACACAGTTGATGGACAGAATGTAGAACAATGTCATACATTCATCCCAGTACAAGGATCTGGGCCTAAATCCATCATTTTTTTGCACTCCACACCACCCTGGATTAGACACTGGCTATATGGAAATCAGCTCTGGCCCTGTGCCTCATGGGAACAGTCAAGTCCGAACTACCAAGCCATGTCTTTCCCAGACCAGAATTTAGCATCCAAGGACTGGTTTCTGGCTATCAGCCTTCATCAGCCTGGATAGCTTGAATCCAGTGGTGTGGAGAGCCTGGGACTTACGTCTGAGCATACCCAGCCCACTCGGGGTGAAAATTGCAAAAAACACAGTTGATGGACAGAATGTAGAACAATGTCATACATTCACCCCAGTACAAGGATCTGGGCCTAAATCCATCGTTTTTTTGCACTCCACACCACCCTGGATTAGACACTGGCTATATGGAAATCAGCTCTGGCCCTGTGCCTCATGGGAACAGTCCAGTCCGAACTACCAAGCCATGTCTTTCCCAGACCAGAATTAAGCATCCAAGGACTGGTTTCTGGCTATCAGCCTTCATCAGCCTGGATAGCTTGACTCCAGTGGTGTGGAGAGCCTGGGACTCACGTCTGAGCATACCCAGCCCACTCGGGGTGAAAATTGCAAAAAACACAGTTGATGGACAGAATGTAGAACAATGTCATACATTCACCCCAGTACAAGGATCTGGGCCTAAATCCATCGTTTTTTTGCACTCCACACCACCCTGGATTAGACACTGGCTATATGGAAATCAGCTCTGGCCCTGTGCCTCATGGGAACAGTCCAGTCCGAACTACCAAGCCATGTCTTTCCCAGACCAGAATTAGGCATCCAAGGACCGGTTTCTGGCTATCAGCCTTCGTCAGCCTGGATAGCTTGACTCCAGTGGTGTGGAGAGCCTGGGACTCACGTCTGAGCATACTCAGCCCACTCGGGGTGAAAATTGCAAAAAACACAGTTGATGGACAGAATGTAGAACAATGTCATGCATTCACCCCAGTACAAGGATCTGGGCCTAAATCCATCGTTTTTTTGCACTCCACACCACCCTGTATTAGACACTGGCTATATGAAAATCAGCTCTGGCCCTGTGCCTCATGGGAACAGTCCAGTCCGAACTACCAGGCCATGTCTTTCCCAGACCAGAATTAAGCATCCAAGGACCGGTTTCTGGCTATCAGCCTTCATCAGCCTGGATAGCTTGACTCCAGTGGTGTGGAGAGCCTGGGACTCACGTCTGAGCATACCCAGCCCACAAATCCGGTGCTACATGGTTTTGTGGTGTTGGTGCCTGTCCTCCACTACCTCATTTATCTAGTTGCCACATCTTTTGAGGGTTTTTCTCTTTGCTGGCCTGATAGAGATCATACCATCTAAGTTCGTCCCAGTCTTTCTTTGCTTTTGACAGGGTGGCACTATAGCTCGTTCATGCTAGTTTCATTTTACCCATGTCCTTTGTTTTTATTGCTATGGCCAAGAGACCTGTACGCTTCTCTACATGCCTTGAATATACCAGTTGGCATGCTTTGTATTGGACTTGCTTTGCTGTCTATGGGGCTTTAAGAAATAGTTCTTTATTTTGCCAAATAAATCTTCATGAGTTCAGATTATGATCTCGTTTAATTTGGCTGTGTGGTAGCAGATTGGAGCACTGCTAGGGTGTTAACTTCATCTGCCCTTATTAAGGTGAGCAGTTGGTAATTTTCCACAATTCTATCCCATTTGACCCACCGCATATTGTTGCAAATCAGGGCATTTGCTGTCGTGCACTTGGCAGTCGGTGGCTGAGCCGTTAGAAATCCTGGGGCTAACATCTGAAGTATAAGAGGGTTGTGGTCACTTTTTTTACTCTCTCTTTTACCTCCATATCCATGAGGTACGGCCAGTGTTCCATATTAATAAGGAAGTAGTCAATACGACTCCTTCTCTGGCCATTACAAAATGTATGGGAGCCTGTTCTGTCAGAGGGAGTTCTCCCATTGGCTGCACTGATGCCCCGCTCCATGCACAATGCTTTGAGTTGTAGTGCTGTCTCCGTCCATTTTTTGATCGGGGCAGCTCTAATAGAAGAATGTTCCATTGTGCATCTTCCTCTTCACTGAGATTACTATCATCTTGGTCGAGGGGCTCGAAAGTGGTATTAAAGTCACCTGCTATTACGAAATTACATAGTCTGCTACAGCTGTCCAGGAGGTCGTCTAAAAGAGAGACTGTATTGGATTGCCTACCACCTGGGAGACCTCTTGCATACAAGTTGAATACCATTATTTGAGAGTGCCAATTGTATCGTAACCAAATAGCCATTATATCAGGACTACCTACATGGACTTCCTCAATCCTATAACAAGGACTCTGTCTGACCCAGATTGTTAGCCCACCTGATGGTTTAACCTTCTACCCGCCATTTGCGGGTTTATACATTTTAAAGTAACCTGGGCGATAAATTGGATTAACAGACCAGGTCTCCTGGAATATGCAGATAGCCTGGGCTTCAATTAATTCTGACCATTCTAGGAATAATAATTTAGACTGCAAGCCCGCAATGTTCCATTAAACATATGCAAGCTGGAATGGTTCTAGCAAAGGCATGGAGCGAGGTGAATCAACGGGGGAAAGTTCCTTTATTCCAGTGACCGTACTGGCCGTGCCATGATCAGGGATGCTAATGATAGGGAGGGGTGACAGGCAACCTGAGGCTTCGCCTCCCAGCTGGGGGGCGCTCCATAACCTTCAATCTATCTGGTGTAAGGTGGAACCCTCTGAGCAGTATGGAACATTATTGCAGGTTCTCAAGTTGATCGATCTGGGGGAATGTACTACATCCAAATTTTTGTGTGGTTAAGATGTGAAGTTCTGATATCAAAAGCCACTGAATTGTCTACCAAATCAGTGTTGGCTAATGTTAGACAAACATAACCCAAATCCAGACCTATTACTGAAGATCTTTTGTATGAGAGAAAATCTTCCCTTGTAATTGATCTCTACTCCCTCACGTATCTAAACCATTGTGTGCATTTGTTTATGAGGGAATGTTCATCTTCTTCGATTAGGATAGGATTTGATTTGGGACATTGGTAAGAAAAATTTAACCTTTTGGATTATGCGCCATTGATTTCTTATTACTAACGTGTACTTCTTGCATCGTTTGTCCTGCCAGATGGTTTGTTCTAGGAAGAGTGGAATTGGTGACTCCAGCCTCTAGGCCCTGGGACCCTGAGCCACACAACCTGTCTTGGTTACAGTGAAAAAGTGATGGAATGTAGGCCCTCCCTTTATATAACGGGAGACACACTTCTCTATATTGGTGAAAGTCCGCAAAGTTGTTAATTGGGGCCCTACAGAAATCGTCTAAGCTGCCATTATGCTGTTCTTGAAGTTTGGGCTGCTGTGACGTAAACAAGCTATCCTTTACTCTGGGAGTGTCTTGGGTCAGATGTTTTAATGAGTCTGTTAACATGCCAAACATTGCTTTAAGAGTGCAGACCTCCTCAGTTAGTTTACTGTTCTGTGCTTTTAAATCCTGTAAGAAAGTGGTTCTATATATACTGGACCAAAGTCAGGTACAGTGTTTATAGAGTCCCCAATCCCCTGAGGTATAACAGAGGTTAAAAGTCAGATCTGACCTTTCTCTCTAAAGTGGTAGCTTGGTCGAGCAGTAAGGCAGTACCAGAGGACAGTGTAAAACATTTGTTGCACACACTCAGTCAGCAAAAAGTTTCACACACTCAAGAACTGAACTCTAGGCCAATTGTTTTTATATCTAAAGATATTGTTATATTATTTTAGAACCAACAGGTATCAAAATATACTTTTCGCAATATGAGTGACTTTAGGTAATTACTGTGCAGAATGGCAATAGACTTGGTAAATACAACAGATACTGGGGTTGCAATAGGCATCGCAATTCTAAACACACTTTAACATTGAGCTCAATGGGGTTTTCTACATGAATGCAGTTGATTACTTTCAGGATTACTCTTCTAACCACAGGACTGGATCCTTGATTCAGTCCCGGGACCTGAGCTGTAAACAGTTAAGTAAAAGCGTTTTGGTTACAGTTGTAATTTTTATAGCATATAAATGTATTTTCAAAGTTGACACTTAGAAACTTTACAGAGAAAAACTAGCAATGTTGCCCTATGGAACGAAATTCAAGTCACAGGTAAAGTAGGTTCTCGTTACTTTTGTAATCCAGTACTGGACTCCTAGGTTCAGCACTGGGACCTCTACCTAAGACAGGTAAGTAATTACGTTTCAGTAGTTGGTACGATTTTTAAAGAATATTTGTAATTTGCAAAAATAGACACAAGAAATTTCAGAGCAAATCAGTCAATGATTTGGGAAGCACCGCTTACAGCGGATATATCGCATCGCGCTGACATTGCATCGCGGATGTTACATCGTGCACGACATCACATCGCATGTCAACAGGACGCATGCAAGTGCATCGCAGTTCCTTGTACATCGTTAACCATTACATCGTGCATCGGGAACCATTACATCGTGCATCGGGAATCACAGGCATTTGTTTATTTAAGAGACTTTTGCATTTTGAATTATTGAATAATTGAAGCAGACCAGAGACGAAATATGAAATATCGGCATCTTTATTTAAGAGACTTTTGCGCGAGCAGAATATGATTTTCTTTATTTGAAACATTTCTTTATAGATTCGCATTTTGATAATTGAAGCAGACCAGAGACGAATAATTGAAGCAGACCAGAGACGAAATATGAAATATCGGCATATCTGATTATTGAAAAGGCACAGTGTCACGCAGCAAGGATTTATTAATTATTGTAAAGGCACAGTGTCACGCAGCAAGGATTTATTAATTATTGAAAAGGCACAGTGTCACGCAGCAAGGATTTATTAATTATTGAAAAGGCACAGTGTCACGCAACAAGGATTTATTCACAATGCCGAACAGAAAATTCAAGGAGAAAAAAGGAATAATGGCACGAGAATACAGAAAAACAAAAGCAAACAACTGAATACGGGGTATATGAATCATGCAAATCTCGATGAACACATCATAAACTAATATCACCACATGGTGTCAGGCTTACACAACTGCCTTTCTGAACTGCCTCTGCTCGCGCGCTGGACAAGGGCAGCGTTAGCGTGATACAATAATCATAGAATAGAAACGGTAACTGCTGCAGTGACCTACGAAGGATGCCAGGAGCCCTGCGGTGCAAGGAAGCAAAACTGGACCTCGGTACATAGAACCTGCACTTCTTTAATATGAAACGGAAAGTACCGGCTACAAAACATTTAATAGGAGAATACCAGCACTTCTTAGCACTGCTACTATAAATTTGCAACAGAAATTTCGCGGATTACATTAAAATGCTAGGCTAAAATAGCACTATTAAAGGTGGATGGATGCATGGATGGGTGCTGGGAGATGGATGGATGGGTGTACGGGTGTATGGGTGTATGGATGCATGGGCGGGTGCTGGGGGATGGATGGGATGGATGTATTAGTGTATGGATGCATGGGCGGGTGCTGGGGGATAGATGTATGGGTGGATGGATGCATGGATGGGTGCTGGGGGATGGATGGGTGTATGGGTGGATGGATGCATGGATGGGTGCTGGGGGATGGATGGGTCTATGGGTGGATGGATGCATGGATGCATGGATTCATGGATGGGTGCTGGGGGATGGATGGATGGATGTATGGGTGTATGGATGCATGGGCGGGTGCTGGGGGATGGAGGGTATTAGTGTATGGATGCATGGGCGGGTGCTGGGGGATAGATGTATGGGTGTATGGGTGGATGGATGCATGGATGGGTGCTGGGGGATGGATGGGTGTATGGGTGTATGGGTGGATGGATGCATGGATGGGTGCTGGGGGATGGATGCATGGATGCATGGATTCATGGATGGGTGCTGGGGGATGGATGGATGGATGCATGGATTCATGGATGGGTGCTGGGGGATGGATGGATGGATGTATGGGTGTATGGATGCATGGGCGGGTGCTGTGGGATGGATGGGATGGATGGATGTATTAGTGTATGGATGCATGGGCGGGTGCTGGGGGATAGATGTATGGGTGTATGGGTGGATGGATGCATGGATGGGTGATGGGGGATGGATGGGTGTATGGGTAGATGGATGGATGGATGGGTGCTGGGGGATGGATGTATGGGTGGATGGATGCATGGGTGGGTGCTGGGGGATGGATGGGTGTATGGGTGGATGGATGCATAGATGGGTGCTGGGGGATGGATGGATGGATGGATGAGTGTATGGGTGTTCTTCAAATGTTTCTACTATCTAGTGTCACTTTTGATCCCACTTAGCCAATGTCATGTCTCACCTATGGGCCTCTCTCCACCTGCATCCCCAGCTCACCTCTATCCCAACGGTCCCACCATACCTCTGCCCCTCTTACCTCACTGTCTCATCTCACCTCTGGCCCCCATCCCCACTATGCCCTTTGTCATCTGTCCCCCACCCCCTGCACCTCACGTCTGGCCATCTTTCCTCTGTAGCTGCTTTGCACCACCATCCCAATTGCCCTATCTCCGACTCCACTCCTCCCCTCAGCATTTTCTCTCCTCCCCCCCCTCCTCAGTTACCACATGTCACATAGAGACACCCTCTCCCTTAGAGATGTGCATTGCAAGCTGCCCACTTTTCCTGACTCTCCTACGGCTGCCTTCCACCACTGTCCCCCTCACCTCGAGTCCCACTCCCCCACTCTCTTGCTCCTGTGACCCACCTCACCCCAATCCTATCCCACCTCCTGGCACAGCCCTCCTGAAGATTAGTGGCACCTCTGACCCCTTCCTCACAGAGTGTGTCTCCTCGGACTCCTCTTACACGGTAGTTCACCTCACCTCCCGCCCACTATTCCCACTGCCCCATCTCACCTTGTGATCTGGCCGCCTTCCCTTCAGTCCAGGTTATCCTCTGTCCCTCCTCACTGGCCTGTCTCACCTCTCGCCCTCACAACCTCCTGTAGTCCACCTCCACCCGCTGTCCAATCTCAACTATAGCCTTCTGACCACCCCTCCTCGGCTGTCTCCTCTCACTGCTGACCCCACCCACATCTCTGTCTGTCTGCCCACTGTTCCCTGTCTCCTCAGGCACTCATCTCTCTCGCCTGTCCTGTCCTGCCCCCAGCCCTGTCTGCCCTCTTGCCCCTCTCTTCCCACCGTCCCATCTCACCTCTGACCACCCCTCCTCGGCTGTCTCCTCTCACTTCTGACCCCACCCACATCTTCTTGTCCCACCTCTTGTTCCCTCTTCCCTCATAACCATGTGTCTCTTCTGTTCATCCCCCTGTAGACCCCTCTTACATCTGAACCCACCTTTCACTGTCTGTCACACCTCTGCCCCCGGCCCCTGTGCACCATCTCACACTGCTGCCCTATCGGATTACCTCTACCCGTCCTCTCTCTCCCATGTCATCTGTGGTGCCCTGCCCCGGCCGTTGTCCACCCTCCACCCACTGGCCGCTCTCCGCCTGCTGTCACTATTCATCTCTGGCCTCCCTCGCTCTTGTCGCCTGGGCCTCTCTTCCCCTATAGAGCATTTTCATGGCTGCGTCACTTCCCTCAGCCCCTGGCCTGATTTTGCCCCCTCCCTCGCTGTCCCTGCTCAGAGCAGCCCTCCCCTGTCTCCGCTCACCTCTGTCTCCATGTCCCTGCGGCCTCTCACACCTGCACAAAGGTGTAAGATTTACTACATTTCTGGCGCGGACAGAAGGCCTTGTGGAGAGCCGAGCCAGGGCCGGACTTGGCTCCAAGAGCCAAAGTTCGAGCAGAGACATCAAAAGATGTAAATCAGGCAACAAATGTCATGAAACATATGACAGACTCTTTACATTTGAAAAAAAGAATGGTTTTCAAAATTTCTCTGTCAAGTACGGGAAACACCCATCGCATAACACAGAAATAGCTGGACTGCCTCTCAGAGCGCCTTAATCATTAGCGAGCTCAGACCCAATGCAAGCAAGGTAAATCCTTCATTGCACGCTGTGCTTACTTCATTACCCTGAGGGGTGATCTGCTTTCTCAGAAGAGTAGCTTTAAAGCAGACTAACTTGAGCAGGTGACCAGAATAAGAATACACAAGAGGCTCAAGGCGCTATACCAGTCTTTATTGTTAAAGGAGGCAGCATTGGAAACTGGACTTTTGTTCGCTGCTGTGAATTCATGCCACAGAATAGAGGATTTCCACTACGGTCTAACTCGGAGAAGGGAGAAGGGTCAAGCAGTTGCCGCCTGGAAACACCCATTACATCGATGTAAATCTCGCGCGATGTAAAGTCGGCGATGTGGAATGCTGGGCAATTACATAGCCGCATTTGCGTTGCAACAACGTTCGATGAAAAAAATGCCGCTGTGATCGCCGATGCGATGTAAGTGCCGCGATGTAAACGCCCAGGAATAATTGTCGGCGATGGATCGTCATACAACCCAATGATTTCCTATGGAAGAAAATACAAGTAACTGGTAAGTACGGTTAAGATTACTTTTGGGGTTCAAGACTGAACTAGAACGTACAGCACTGGCTTCTCTCCTGATCCCAGGTGAGTATTTCAGAAATCATTATTCGGCTGATTTTAGAGGAATATTTGAAAGTTTCAAAAATCGACACTTAGAAGAAATATCAGTGAAAACCAGTCAATGTTAGCCTATGGAAGGATGAGTTATCGGCTTGCAGGTGATCACTCGACTGGTGAGGTTAAGGTTCTGGGCATAGACTCAGGGGTCTCCCAGGGTCGGAACGGTACAGTTGTTACACCCTCAGCGTTACAGGGGAAGCCGGGTGCAGAGAGAGTAGGCCCAATGCAATCCAATGGAGGGTAGGGGGCCTTTGGATGGTGGTTGCAAGCAGGCAGGCAACGCGGCTGTGGGAGCTGAGCTCCTGGTCACTTACTCAGGGCAAGTGGGGACGTAGAGTAGGGTAGTAGTTGCACAAGTTTTGGAATATTTTTTTTTTCAGAACTAAATTTTATTGACATTGCAGAAATGATTGCAAAAACATCCACAGTACTCCAGACACCGGAGGGGCTGTGAGCAAATAACCAAGAAGCACATTAGCAGCAATCAGTACAGTAAGCCGGATAAAACAGAGATATGAAACAACCCGGACCCCCCCAACCCCGTAACAAGTTTTGGAATATTTAGTGAATAAACGGCTCACTTCATTCGTGGAGGCACACGGGATCTTAGATCCATCCCAATCAGGCTTCCGTGCCGCCCACGGTACAGAGACCGCAGTCCTAGAGATTGTGGATAATATCAGGCTAACGTTGGACAAAGGGGAGTCAGCAATTCTGGTCCCACTGGACCTATCGGCAGCTTTTGATACCATCTCCCACGACATTTTGAAACATCGGTTGTGGGAGATGGGTTTCAGAGGAAAAGCCCTGGATTGGCTGGGTAACTATCCAACGGACCGCTTTACAACAGTTCAAGCTGACACTCTGACATCCAGCAGCCACCCAGTTACCGTGGGGGTACCCCAGGAATCCATCCTAAGCCCCATGTTATTCAACCTATATCTGACCCGTTGGCCAATATTATCAAATCGCACGGCTTTGAAACTGTATCATATGCTGACGACACCCAGTTGCTTATCACTTGCGGCCCAGATTACTTTGATACTCGCCGCCGTTTTAAAAACTGTATGATCGATATAAGCAACTGGATGAGCAGCAACAAACTTCAACTGAACAGTAGTGAAATGGACATTATTCTGTTTGGCAAAGCTGAATTCTGGTCACACGAGTGGTGGCCGCCGGAACTGGGCTCCTGTCCTCCCCCTAAACCTGCCATCCGCAACCTAGGGATAATATTTGATCACTCCCTGTCCATGAAGAACCACGTCAGCCAGGTTATCGGCACCTGCTACGGGATTATGCGTATTCTTCGAAAGATTTTTAAATGGCTTCCCATTGAAACCAGGAAGCCTCTGGTGCAGGGCTTAGCCGGCTTGGTTACGGGAACGCCCTGTTTTGCGGACTCAACGAAAATCTGCTCTCCAAACTGCAGTCCCTGCAGAATGCAGCGGCCAGACTGACCCTTGACCTTCCACCCAGAACCCCCTCCTCCCCCACGTTGAAAAAACGTCATTGGCTTACCATCCGCCAAAGAAGCCACTTTAAGATCCTGAGTCTGACGCATGCTATCTTATATAAATCTGGTTCTAATTTCCTCTGAAAGAAGCTCAATTGGTATGCACCAGTAAGATCACTCAGATCTAGCCACAAATCACTCCTGATCCAGCCTCGCGTTTGTACCTCCCGAAATGGCCATCACTCTTTTTCCTATCTCACCCCTCAGCTGTGGAACAAACTGCCCTCCCACCTCTTATCCATCTCTGAACACAAACTCTTCCGGGCCAGCCTTAAAACCTGGGTGTTCCCGAAATGAGGTCTGCCACTGCCTGAATCATCCCCTCAGCACTGCTCCACTTGTTCTTGTCTGCCAAAAGCGCCTTGAGACCTTGCGGTGATAAGCTGCGCTCTACAAAAACTTTTGACCTGACCTGACCTGACTTCCAGCGGCACTCGGGCGGCTGTGGGCAGGGTGCTTTTGAGCCGTTGGGCACTCAATGGTATCCAATGGGAAAGTTACAAGGTGAACAAAGGCTGCAGGTTCGGGGACGGAGATTCTTCAGGTGCGACCACCACTTCGAGAGGTAAGTTGGGTTCTTGGAGAAGAGGTGAGTACCCCAAAGGAGGGCACAGGGGCTACTCACAGCAAGTGGTCTGGAGAAGCTCACAAAGGCAGCAAGCCTTTTAAGCTTCTCCCTGCCTGGGGGAGGGGACCTAGCACCTCACCCAGGATGTGCATTATTGCAAGCCCAGGAAAGCTTGGGTCTCTCCACCCAGGGGTCCAGCAACATGTCTGCTGTGTGGCATCCTAGGCAGCCTCTCAGACTAGACGGGGATTGTAGGTTAGGTTTTCAGGTGGCATCTCTAAGATGCCCTCTGGTGCATTTTACATTAAATCCCACACTGGCATCAGTGCGGGTTTAATGTGCTGAGAAGTTTGATATCAAACTTGTCAGTCTTCAGTGTAGCCATTATGGTACTGTGGAGTTTGTAATGACGACCTCCCAGCACCATATATTCTTAATGGCACCACTGCACTTACAGTGCCCAGGTATGGCCCTGGGTACTGTAGGGGCACAGGGCTCGTGTACTTGTGCCCACACCACTGGCATAGGGCACCCAGCTAGAGAGGTGACTGAGGTATGCCAAGGCAGTGGGTCTTGTGTGCATGGCACACAGGAATGTGTGCCATGTCGACTCCTTGTTTAGTACTGTACTTAGACACTCAGCCCGCAAAGGCAGTATGTGGGTGTCAGGGTACAGGGCCCCTAAGGGTGGCACAATAAGTGCTGCAGCCTTTAGGGGTCTTCTCTGGTCATCATGCCCTGGGTACCATGGGTACCATCTACTAGGGGCTAACAGGTGGCCATAGATGCCAATTGGGGTTTAGTTTCAACACAGTTTTAGGGAAGGAACACAGGCCCTGGGCACCTGGTTGGCAGGAGCTCAGGGCACATTCAGCCAAAGCACATCTGCAGTTCAGCAAAAAAGTGGAGGCATACCAATGCAAGAAAGATGGCACTTTCTCACAAATCCTCAATGTGACTAATAAACTGGTTAGAACACTGGTTCTCAATGTGACTAACAAACTGGTTAGAACACTGGTTCGTACACCCATGATGGACTACTGGTGCAGGTACTGGATCACCTCAGTCAGTCATAAAACACTTTATTTGGTTTGTTACAACCATAAAAGTGTGTACTTTACATTTTATAAAACTTTATAAAAACACATAATATTACACAGTTATAAAAATGCAACACGTCATAATTTCCTGGAGGATGACACGGCTCATTTTGTTAAAAATCAATATCCTCCTGAATTATTAAAATCGCAATGAATTAAACATATGTAACAAAACCCGTCCAAACACAATCTGTGCATTACTGTTAAAATACAATCTCATTTATATTCGGGGGATTACTTGCACCTATAACTCTGTACACTGGATCACCTGACCTGTCTGAAGACTGTTGATCCAGCGCATCATCATTCAGATCAATAAGGGGGGGAAATCTATTTGTGCACATTGGTGCAGACTCATGCTTACTTGGGTGGTAGGCAATGGAGCTTAGTGGTGGCGAATGAACTCTCGCAATGTGAGTGGTTCCTCCTAGGTTACTTGGTGGGGGCCCCTTAGCTGGCAATCTTCTAAATATCTCCGGGATAGATAGTAGGCCACTAGGGGTGGAAAGGTTAGGGGGAGGTTGCCTATCAACAGAACAAGAGTCTGTGTCTGTAGGTGCTGCTAAAATGTCTTCGCATTCGCTTATTAGGCTATCAATACGACCCATTACGCAATTGCTGCCTTAATACTTTGGCGGTTTAGTTGACTTTTTTGCCTTCTTGCCCTTCCCTACTGGGCACCTCCATACCCTCTGTGACTATCCTTTTCCCGATTCCTCAGTAGCACAAAATTGTGACCGTCACTTTTCCCTAAGTCTAGCCAGATATTACAAGTGTTATATCTTAGGGAAATGGTTAGGAAATCTTATGCTACAAACATTTAAATATTACCAAAGAGCCAAGCCCCCCTATGTAAACACAGTAATGCTACAGGGCACACACGGAAAAAGGACTAACAACCAGATAACAGAGGGGTCTTTAAATAGCAAAAATCAGTTTTTCAAAAGTCATATGTCCCGAAAGGGGAGAAGCAAACTTATGTCCATCCAGGGAGACCTTTTCAATCACCGTTGGCGAGGCTAACAAAGATTGGTCATAGATCATCAAGAAGCCAGAGAGTAAAATAACAGTACCTTTCAAATAAGGACGTAGCTCCTCACACAGCTAAACAAGGCCAGACACAAGGGGAGTGACCCTGCCCTGCCTCTTCCTGTCAATGGCAGGCAAGGACAGGCCCGCGCTTGGCAGGGGCTTTGCCCAGGCACCGCCCTCGAGCATCCAGGGTTATGAGCAGAGATTAATCTAGGGCCTCCCCTTCGTAGTGGCACCTGGACTTGGGAGGTGATTGGCAGCGTTGCACCCTGGTACTGGTAGTTCCCACCAGGCTGTTGCAGGTTAGAACATAACAGCCAGCAGCAGGTAGCACTATTCCTTGTGTTTTCTGAACCACCAGTGTGTGATAAAGGAGTAGGAATGAGGTCCCCTGACGATGCCCACCAAGGTGAAACAGTGACAAAAGTCAATACTATTTAAACTTTTGATGAATTACAACAACACTTTATTTTGCCTCCTTCAGATATCTCCAAAAACAAACTTTTATGTAATTCTATTCTTGATTCTTTTCCTTACAATTTTCTTTTAAATGTCTCCTCTGCTTTAGAAATTATATTCAAACAGTACAGCTCATGTTGTATCAATGTTTTATAAAAAAAATATTGAACACTTTTGAAAGGGATGATATGAACTTTCTCTCTATACTGAACTAACCTTTTCTTTTTCTCATGATATATGGAAGAAAATTTGGATGGAAAATATTTCTGGATGGCCACCTGTGTCCCTGTACCAAACCAATTCTTTCATACTATTTAATTGCCTATGAACCCAGTTAAAGTTATTTAATTCAAAACGTTTACCTTCTCCTAACAGTTGTTAAATACTATTCTTCCTGGAAAAATTATGTTTTTTCAGCATGCTTTGTTGGCCATTTTCAGTCAAAAGCCCTACACATTCCGCACATGCTTGAAAATGATTCAAAACAGCTTCTTTAAGGCAAACTAGCACCTATCTGATTGAGACTTCTAGCCACATGTTCCTTACCTTAGAATTATCCTCAGGTAATAGTCTGGATCTGGAAATTTATTGTGAACAATACCCCTGCGCGCCAGTAGGTGGCATAGTTCGGCTCAGCGTGACGTCGAACTTGCCGGAAATGGCGTGCACAGTGCACTAGTCAGTGCAGATCTGGTGAGTGCAACCCCCAGTATCTTTTTGATTGAACTTTTTTGGCTTTGTGTCTAAGAGCTTGATTTAGATGTTAGAGGATCAGTTAACACTGTTGCTTTTTCGATGCTCTTCCCGCCCGAGGATCAGTTAACACTGTTGCTTTTTCGATGTTTTTCCCGCCTGTCGACTTGGCAGTTCGCTCTAAGTATTTAGATGTTGGTAGATCTAGGGAGGGAAGGCCGTCGGATTAACACCGCCTGTGCCAGAATCTTGCTCCTGCGTCTACAGCTTCAGAGGCTGCTGTCAGAGGGAGTCCAGCCAAGATTCCCACCATCCAGATGGGCCTTTCTGTTGAGGCAACTGTGAAGGGGGAAACTCCAAACTCGAGTTGGCAGAATGGGAGAAAAAAAGATGAAAAAATAACTTTTTTTTGTTTCCCGCTTCCATTTCCCATCTTGAACCCTATTGTCCAAGTCCTAACTGTGCTGCAGCTACTTCACCAACACGACGCTCTAAATCCCCAGGACAACAGAAACATTTGACTCTACTCAGCGCAAACCTGCCGGCAAGACAGCGATGGAGTTCTATTAGCCAGCAGAGAAGACTACTGCCATGGCAGTCAACTTTTTGTTGCTACAACATCTAAATAAGTCTGGAGGGCCTCCATCAGCTTGACAGAGTACTTGGAAGTGTTGCAGTAGCAGGATGACAGTAGTCCCGCCAAGATCTAAATTAGGACCTAAGTCTTTTTTGAGATCTTCTCCTGGTATGGCAGGATGTCAACAAGGAAGGATGGCTTCAAGTTATGCCTGTCACCGATAGATGTCAGTGACGAATCTACACCTTGCTTGTCTCTGGCGCCTGGAACGTTACAACAGTGCGAAAACCTGCATTAACTGCCACTCCATGCATTCCAAGACCTTGAGGGAGTGCTTCCTCAAGCTCCTTGCCATGGACGTGCGACTCTGCGGCTGTCTCAAACTCAGTCGGGAGGTAAGGTCCCTGGGTTGGTTGTAAGGCCCAAGATATTCACCGCATTCAAAGTCATTCTTGGGTAAGTCCCACAAGAGAAAGAAGAGTAAAAAGTCAAAGACAACTTCGATTAAGACCAGTCTGTCAAAGTCATCTGATGAGCCGAGGGAGCGTCATCATTAGAGGCCTGATGCTGCGGTTGTGCCTGCCCCAGGCCGACTCCAAGCTTCCCCGAGTTTGCAGGAGCTTGAGCAACTCCTGACCAACTCATAGGAGTTCTATGAGGCCATGCACCTCATATTTAGGTGGGCCATTTTCACAGATGCGCTTTCAAGCCCTGCGCATTCAAGAGGGGCCCCCACTAGTTGTTTGCTGGCAGTTCCGTTGATGGCTCCAGTCGGGACCCTTGGATCCACAAATGGATCGGGATCATCTCCGGTCATATCACCTCGACCTTCCGTGACGTGAGTTCTGATGCTGATACTCCTAGCAGTGCTGTCCGCATTTTCATCCCAAACTCTGACACCGAGCCGGAGGGGCATCGTCATACCACAGCACCCACTGGAACCATACATTCCAGGCCAGAGCCTGAGCTTTTCTCTCATGGGCTGGCTGGGACTCAGGAAGGAATGGGACGGGTCACTGGAACCTGAAGAATTCCTAAACCCTAACATGGACTGGTGTGAGGACTTGGCAGATGCCAGTGGACTGGACACCTCTCCAGATGCTGGCATGGTCTCTCCCCCTACTATGGCAATGGAGGAGGGAGCCTCTTTAGCTGGGTGGGGGCTTGGACACTCTGTCAAGAAGCCCTTCATATCTTGACATGGCTGCAACGTCAGGGCATTTCCCTGGTGGGCTCTCTGAATGTCAGAGTGGGCAAACTCAGCTGAAGATGCCTAGTGGATCATGAATGGTGCCTCCATCCAGAAGTAGTGTGCATGGTATCTTTCAGCAGTAGGGAGAACCTTGGTTAGATCTGTTCGCCACCATTGAAAATGTGCAATGTCAGGATTTCTGCACTCCAGAGTCTCAAAGGCGGCTCTTGCTCGGATTCAGTTTTGGCTTGAATAGAGCTCTGGCCTCCTGTAAGCCTTTCCACCCATACCACTCCTGCCTGGTCCAAGTCATTGTTGTGGCTCCGGGCTGGACTTGGAGAGTTTGGTATCCCAAGCTGTTGAGCATGGCCATCGGCTCTCCAATCAGACTGCCCCTTCGGGAGGATATTCTTTTGCAGCAGCAGGGGAGCATTCTCCATCCAAACCTGTCAATGCTCCATCTTCATGCTTGGAGATTGAACAGCTGGCTTTGACAGCTTTTGACCTTCACCCGAAGTCCATAATGCTATTTTGGCAGCCAGGTGTCCCTCCACAAAGACAGTATAAACCTGTTGTTGGGGCAAATTTGTGGCATGGAGTGCAGAGAGACAGGCTGGCGCTCTTTATGCTTCCCTCTCTCAGGTTCCACTCTTTATCTTTTCTCTTGCACAGCAGATCTCTGCTTGGTACACCTTATAGGGCTATCTTTCTGCCATCTCGGCCTTTATGTTGTTGCCAGATCAGTCATCCCTCTTCAAATCACCTGTTGTAAATAGGTTCTATCTGCCTTCATCCTTGATCATGCCTCAGTGGGACCGTAGTCTAGTCCTCACTTATCTGATCCCTTTAAATCATTAGATAACTTTTCGCTCAGGCTCCTTACTATCAAAGCGGCATTCCTTGTGGCAATAACATCTGCTCTGAAGGTCAATGAACTTCAGGATTTGTCATTAGAGCCTCCAGACCTGACCCTCTGCCCAGACAATCGGGTTCTTCGCATTAGAGCTTCTTTTCTTCCGAAAAACGATCACTCTCTTTCATGTAGACCAATCAATCACCCCACCTACTTTTTATGCTCCACCACATCCCTCCAAGGAAGAAGAGCGACTTCACCGCCTGCAGCTAAGAAGAGCGCTATTGTTCTATCTTGACTGCATGAGAGAGTGACGGATGGATGACCAACTCTTCGTGATGTATGTTGGAGTCAAAAAGGAAAAGGCCATGCAGAAGCAATGGGTCATGCTCTGCCTCACGATCTGCAATACATTGGCCAAGAAGCAACCCCCAAAGGGTTTGTGTGCTTATTCCACCAGAGCCAAGGCTGTGATCATTGCGTTAGCATGCAGAAATCAAGTCCTGGATACTTGCCAGGCAGCAACCTAGGCCTCTTTACACATGTTCACAAAACACTAAGGCCTGGGCTGTCAGTTCTGTCGGAGAGGCACTTTGCTTGTTCGGTCCTGCAGGACATTTTTGTGTGAAACTGTTTTGCAGACCTGTCTCTGGGGAGGTATTGCTTGGGTATCTATTCTAAGATAAGGAATATGCAGTTAGACATCTCTATTGGATGAACAAGTTGCTTACCTTCGGTAATGCCTTATCTGGTAGCGACACTAGTTGATGATTCCTTACCAACCCACCCATCCTCCCTACTCTGTGTATGTATTTCTAGATACTGGGCTTTTCTCCTTTCAGGACTGCACTTTTCCACACCAGTCGCCAGTGTTCTTCATGGCTCTACGCTCCTGCCGTGGATCTTTGCAAAAAGAAACTGACTGCAGCTCACAGGGGTTGCACATATATAGGCACTGCACACATCACTTCTGGCATGTACAACCCGGATGCCATTCAGAGCAGAAGGGAGGCACCTACCGGCACGCAGGGTACTGCTCATGAAAAATTTCAGATCCAGTCTGATGCCTGGGGATAATTCTAAGTTAAGGAATCTGCAGCTAGATAGACTCTGTACCAGATAAGGATTACCAAAGCGAAGTAACTTGCTCTTCAGACCCTGTCAGAATCAAATTTGGGTCTGTTTGGCTTCCATCCTTGACCTCAACCTCTGATGTCCTTTTCTGGCTTCTAAATTATGCTTTGCATTCCGGATTTAGCACTTGCTAATTCAGAATTGTGGCTAGCAACGGGCACAGAGTCAGTACTTGTGCCTACTCTTGTAACAGATTTATATCTGAATGTAGTCAAGAAATGGAAGAAGAATATTTGAAACTCTTACCATTGAGAAGGTGGGCAGACGAAGCTGACCCAAAGCTTTTTCCCATGTTTTCTTTCCTTTTAAGTTCTGAGTCAAATTCAACTTTTTTCACAAAGTGGTAGTGATATTTGGATGAAGAGAATGATGAGGTTGGCAGTTTGCTTGCAATAGAATATTTAAAGATAGGGCACTCGTTGCAAGAGGTCTAAACTCCTCTCCTGAAGAGGAAGATTAACTGTCAGAGAGGTACCCCTCCCATACCCAATTGTCCACGAGATGACTGTAGTTTTGGATTTACCTCTTCAATGAGTAATAGTACTCTGCAGGACTCTCATTTAAAGAATACGTAAATCACTCATGCTTGACTGATCTGTGAAGCACTAATGCTTCTCAATTTCCTTCCAGTACCATTACAAAAAGCACAAATTGGCCTCTGTGTCTGGAACTCCTAAATCCCTTTCCTAAGTATGAATCTGCACTAACTTTCTGGCAACCACCCAAGTATGCAACGGCTAGAGACTTGCCTTCACAAATTTTATCTAAACATTGTAAAATGTGCTTATGTATGTATTTATTTATTAGCAGCAATAACATTTCAATCAGAGGTGGAGAAAACATGTCTAGGACAATGTTGTATCACTAGCTAAAGGAACGAAGGGCATGTAATGTACATATATATTTCAAACTGGGTATTTCTTCTCTTATTTTTCATTGTGTCCTGCATGTGTTTTCAGTGTAATTTCAAAGTCTTGAAACTAATTTGAAGCCCCACATGTTGGGTAGTAGTTTCTGTGTAGAGAGGCCTAAAGTTAGAAGGCCAGGAACTTGAAGGCAGCACAATGTAGCTCAGGTCATTGTTATAAGTGATTACTATAGCTTTGTTTACAAGTCAGTGTGCAGGGTGACAAGGTGTCAGAGAGATGATGGGGGAGTCTAGCCACTTACTGATTTGAATACAAGTGTTAGTAGCTTGTATAATGCCATTTGCTTGACGGCAAGCCACCTAGGGCCACATGTTTGAAGCTATTTTGCATTTGCAAATGGCCCTATTTGCAGAATTGGCCCATTTGTGAACTCAAAAAAGGCTTTACCTATGCACCAACCTCCGTTTTGCACTTTGGTAACCTGTTACCGGATCTGAAATAGGTTTGCATTTAGTAATAGGAAGGGGCGTGTTTAGGGCATCCTTTCCGAATACCAAATTGCAGAGGTGTGTATGAATGGTTTGCAACCAAATACTGTTGTATTGCATTTTAGGACTCTAGTGTAATTTTCCCGATTCATGCCCTTATATAGGTATAAATCACCTTGTCCTTATATAGGCATAGAAATCATAACCATATTTAGACATAGCCCATGCAGTCCAAATACGGCATGGCTACTTCCACTAGTTCCAAAAATCCACAACGATTTCTTGGGAAACTCGGCTTCAGCAGTTAGGGACTTACCCTTACTTGCATATTGATTTGTCCAAGAACTCATGGAGTTTTCAAAGAACTGAGACTCTTTGATGACGTTATTATGTCACCTTTACGTCAAACTCGGCACCTTCAAGGTATAAATATGCCCACACTTGCCCAAGCAAAGACGCGGTGGTTTGGAGCAGTTGCACTATCTACTTGCCCGACGCATTTCGCTACAGCAAGTGCCGAAGGAAGCCGACCCTCCAGCTGACGCATTGAGAGAGAAGCTGTCTTTTCTCTTGCCGAGAAATCCAGCTCCAGTGTTTCCAAGCTCCCCTTGCAGGGTGTTGGGAAATTGAGTCCGGAGACAGAGAGATAACAGACCTCCTTCATTCTAAACCAAGGTACGGAGCTGATTAGACCCTAAGAGAAATATTGGATAGGTTTGTGGCAAAAGAATACTAAACTTATGCTACACCACGCTTACTTCTTCCCTTGTACTAGACTTAGGTTAAGTACATCGGGGTAGGCGTATTTTAGAAGCACCAGTTGAGTACTTTTAGTCTTTATTTATTTATGTATGTATTTTATGGCTTAGAAACCATACCATGCTTTTACAGTATTATTTTATAATACTCTTCTCGCTGTACGCATTATACTTTACATCCAGTATTACGATTGTAGCAGTTTATTTCTTCCGCATGAGAAAGAAGACTGTTCAATAAATACTTTTATTGAAAACGCCCATCTCTCTATTTCTCTGCACCTCTGGAGAAACGAAGCATGCACGAATGACTGAGTAAAATATCTATCTATTGTTTCCACGACTCTGAAGACCAGTTTTATCTTGGGGAAAAAAGTGGTCATGTTTATGCGGTTGTCAGAAACTAATCCCTTCTTGTTCATTCGAGAAAGTTTCTAGTGACCTCTGAGCTAGCTGGCACTCACGATTAAGTTTAATATATTCGATAGAGACCTAGTAGACATAAGTCCTACGTCACATCTATAGGATTTATTCTTCCAATGTGCAGAGCCTATTAGGAATATAGGAACTACACTACATGGTGCCCAACGTTTGGTTTTGGTAAGGCACTAATTTAACGCTAGATACTAGAGTAACTCAGTAGTGCTTTTCACAAAGACCCTTTTTCCCGTAAAATACTCCAATATACGTCCGGAGTGGGTTAAAGGATAAAATCCGCCATAACTAAGAAGGAAGAAAAATCCTATGTATTAGTTTTTTGGTTTTGTTCAGCGTTGAAGGATACAGTGTTCCAAAAATATTGTGCACCTAATCTTTGTGTCCTTGAAACTTGCTCTGCAAGACTTTCAACAAAATATCTAATAACGACAACAACGCAACCGGTGGAGCTACAGTAAATGCAGCCCAACCGGATTTAGACGTTACAGGTTTCCAACAAGACGATGCGGATGCTATAATCATCCCGGAAAATGTAAGGAAAACAATAGTTATAAGGTTTATAGAAAATAGCCTATCACCGAGAGGTGGTAAGGTAATTTTTGTCATAGAGGCACACGAATATCGGCAGACAGAGGTATTCTATTCATGGATTATCTTCCCTGAAGCAAATCCGAGAACACATGTGTTCCACTTCTATAAGATAGAGGAACATTCAGCGGAATACGTTCCTTTTGAGGACATTGAAATTCCACTAACTTACCAAGGGCAACAGCTCTGGTTTAAAGGCGCTCTATAAACTAACACGAGGAGGGACGCCATCCAGAACCCCGGTCGAATTGCGGCTCTTTTTGCCGGCTAAGCGCAACCGCTGAGAACGACATATTAATTTAACTCATACCAAAAGCTGGCTACATCTAGTAACAAAACGTAAAGGGACGCCCTCGTGAACCCCGCTCGAAATTCGGCTCATTATGCCGACAAAGCGCAACGACTGAGATTTATCAATGATTTTAGTGCGCTCCAGATTAATAACCTAATTTCTGGATATATAGCAACCAGGGCATAGTGAAGACAAAGCAGTACAAGTCGCAGAGAAGGTTTTTAAATACTGTTAAGTCCATATGGCGTTCCCCCGTTTTTGAGCCTCCTCAGCTGTACACAGACATCAATGCCGTAGCTACAGTGTAATGTATATGTCCTAAATGCAAATGACGGACTCCTGAAGAAGGCAAATGCCGAAACGCGCGTAGAGATTCCACCAACCGCTTTGCTTACTCCAATAGCCCCGTTTACCATCACTGTCATTTGATTAATTGTTTCTTCTTTTTGTTAATTTTTGTTTATGTAGCTTTATATTTACACATGTTTGTCATTTTAAATATGTATAGATAAGACATGAATTATGTATCAGAACTTAAGAAAAGATTTAAATAAAACAAAAATATTTTGACTTATAAAATTATTAGAGTTATTATTGATTTTGTCTATGTATGATTACATTTAGTCACTTGCGAGATTAGTTTCCTAGGTAGTACTGGCTTATTTAATTAGCTCACTAAAAGGTGTGTTACAAATATAGTTTATATTATTCCCTACATTTAGTGAGTTCACCAATAGTAGGGGTCCCCTTCTTTCTAAATTGTGTTAAAGGCGCCCTACAACATCAAAATCATAATACAAGGCTCGGTCCACTAGGTAGACCAGGAGCAACATGGCCGGTACTAGCCAGCTATACACCACATCCTGACATCGAAAGAATGACAGATGTAGAATTATTAGCTCAGCTAAAACAATTAATTAAAATCCATAGTCCAACCTGCTATAAGAATTCCACAGCACACCCCTCATCAGGGGAACAAAAACAAAATAACACCACAGACCATACAATCGGTCATCGGTAAATTACCCACAAAAAGGGAACAAATTTCATTCTGGTAGCTCAAAAAATGACTCAAATCAAGGCAGCATTTCCAGATAGTACACCTCATGAGAAACACAGGATTCTAACAATCTGTTTATCAACGGGGATCGCACCACACTTGGAGGACTGTGACACTTGGCGTACAGTCTTTGCTGCAATCTACACAAAAACACATATTGTTCTGTCTATGGCGGTAATACCAGACGTCCTGAAACAGATTCAAAATGAATACAGGGCAGAGCCTGCTTTAAATCTTGATATGAAGGTACTGAAGGATTTCAAACAGGCCTCAGCTATAATATTAGCTAATATTAAAAGTGAAGCAGCATCCGTGGCAATCCTCCAAAAACTAAAAGAACTTGATGTAACTGAGCAACCATAGGAACTGGCCAGAATAATAGAAAAATCATTTGAAGAACTAGATAGAGATAGAGAGAGTTTAGGTGGGAAACCAGTAAAGCCCAAACTAACGGGAACATACTAGACAGACAGTTCCTAAAGAGAAGCTTTCTCAATCCAGAGGTAGGTCTCCCAAAAAGGAGCCCTCTGAAAAGAGATATAACCTCAGAAATAGGGATAATTTGAGGAAACCTGATAGATATCAAGATACTGATAGACATTCCTACAGTACTTTTCAGACGTCCTCACAGAAATCGGAAAGAAGAGGACGATCAGAACAAAAGGAAGCACGCATGAAGTCCAAAGACGATCAACACGTTCCGAAAAATAAGAAAACTCAATTCCCCAAAAAGAAGGTAGCAAGTCTAAAAATCAGACATGCCGAGGATCTTGAGGACACAACTCAATAACAAGGAGTGGGCCCAGACAATGCTGGACAGGGCAGCAGAAGTTAGCATACCTCGCAAGATCCTGAAGGATCATCTAGAGATAGTGGACCTGAATGAATACATTCAAGTTGAAACTGCCGATACCAGGGTTAGTGTACCCCATAAGTTATATGAAGTAACACTCCGGATAGAGGGGGACTTAACTAAGAAAATAAAAGCACTCTTTTGGGAAAAACTATCTAAGGGTTATGACATCCTTCTGGCTGAAAAAGACTGTCCAATGAATTTGTCAGGGAGTGCCCACATGGCGAAGAGATCATTATGCCAGCGTACTCAAATCATATTCCTATTCATAAAAAATACACCTATGCCAGAAAATGGGCTGTGGCCCAGACTCCAGCATTACATAAAAATCATGAAGGTTGGGATGAGGACTCTCCTCACCATAAGATCCAGTTAAAAAATCAACCTACTGCTCAGAGACAGTATCCAGTTAAGCAAGAAGCTAAAAAACAGGTCAGGGAGATCTTAGATCAACTTGAATACCAAAGGGGTGAATGAAACATGCACCTCGTCCATGAACAATCCTTTGTTTCCTGTCTCCAAACCAGAAAATACATATCGTCTAGTTTTGGACTACAGACATCTAAACTCTTGTTGTAAAACATTTGCAGTACAAAATGCACATAGTGCAGCACTGATGAATAACATTGTGCGCAAAAAATATAAAACTACATTCAATATCTCAAATGGTTTCTTTTGTCAAAACATTTCACTTGAAAGCAGGTATTGTAAATGTAAATGTAATTTGCACTTGTATAGCGCCTATCACCCAGGGGTCTCTAAGCGCTGTACGAATACCGCTGTGGAACCCTTCCTTGCCTGTTCCTGTGAGGTGTCCACTCCTGGGCACCCCCAAGGTGAAGCCAGGCATCCTAGCGTTGTTTGGGCCGACCAAATCTTGATACTATCCAAGAGGTTCAAACTGAAAGACTCATCACCTTTGAAGAATCTGCAGTGAGAAAAGAAGGACTATGCAACAACGCCATGGAACTTGTGCCTCTTGAAACCCAAATAACAGTTCATCAAGAAACTCCTGTCTACAATGATGTAGCATCAGACTATACTAACATGTCAAGGGACCAAGCAGCTCCAGCGATTTCAAATAATCTGGATGCAGTACCAACAATTGACAGAACTGCCTCTGGCTATTTCATCAATTTTGATACGTTTTCTGAGGATCCCAGTGAGCCTGAAACAACGCCAGTAAATAAAACTATCAAGGAACAAGTAACAGAACTGTTTCACCAGCTTGCAAATACATACCTGGTTTCACCATGGGTTGAATTTTGGATTGTGTTAGGTGTACTTTGTTTCTCCTACTTTGGCTCATTCTTGTTTTAAGTTTTGGAAAGCTGATAGATGGAAAATATAGTAAAATGGACACAGCAAGTAAGAACATCAACTTGCTCCTGAAGCCACACAAATCATCTCACCGTGAACAAAGAGACCTGTCATCAGTGAACATCACAGCCGATCCTCTACATGGTGGTATATCATGGGACAGAACTGATAATGACATTTATGGTCTGGTCAAGCTGTTGAAGATTCCACACCAATTTAAGGTTTCCTTGAGTGACTTTGTTTCACCCAGCACATTTTCTGATGATTGGGACTTTGAGACTGTTAATAACATGATGGCAGTCTTAGAAATTTCTGCAAAATTTACAAAACATGAATACTTCGAAAATTCATAAGATTATAAACAAATGTATTGTTTTAACCATTTTGGTCATCATTATTTGCACAAATCTGGACACCCTAAAAATGTTTTAACTTATAATCAATGGGAACATTGTCCAACGCCACCAAAGGGTAGCTCAATAACATTTTATGAAAAATGTCCATACTTTTCAGGTTTTAATGTCACAAATCCAGAAACATTTTACTTTAAAAATGTTAATAAGACAGGAATGAAAAGTATGTTGACCAATACTAAGCAAATTTATTCTGAAGCCTTTTATGCTCAATTGTCTAAAATAGGTTTTGACTTTTGTAACGAAAACATTGAGACAAAAACTGTCTGGGGCACAAAAGACTGGCAGATGCAAGGTTTAGAAGCCTTATTCAGAGCCTGCATCATCCCAGAACAAATAATGTTCTTAAATGAAACCGTTCAACAGACATCTTGTCTTGGCCTGGCTAAGATAAAAGACTTAAACAAACCGTCCATACCTAAGCCCACACCTGATAGTAATAGAACTACAGATGAAGAGGTAGACGTAAATTATATTTTACAACAAAACAGAACTAATCCTGATTGGAAAAAAAGGTTAATCTGGCCCACAGACACGAATAACTGTCAAGATAGATTCCTGAACAAGACACAAGGGTTTACAGTAACTAGGCCAGATCCAAGATATTTCCAGAGACAACATCCAGGGATAATAACAACTTACAGTGTAGAAAAACTGTGCCTTGATTGGCTACAAAAAATCTGCACTCCCAGACATAAAACAAAATTCAACTTTACTTAAAGATTGCGTTTACTTACGAGACTTCTTACTAGGACCTCGCAAACAACGTCATAAACGTTTCATATACGCCGGTATGTACGCTGCTTACAATGAAGCATGGAAAGTCACGCAATTGAAAAACTGCAGAACGAATACGAGACATTGATCGTATAAATTTAGAGAAAGCTCTCTCTGTAGTTGACAATGGGTTAACAACTCTGTCATACAGAATTTATTCTTTGGACAGCATTGTATCCTCTGCCATAGACATAATGGAACAGGACTTGCTCATGTTACAGCATGGACAGTCTCAACTGCGTTCTATAATGCTGCTAGGCTGGACGTTACAAAACCTTCATTCAGGCTATGTGCCGTGGCGTCTAATCAACACCACGTCATTGTTTAATGGAATCAACCTTACAGATAAACAAATATCGTTGGCACAGAGGGGAGCAGACTTTATGGTGCTGAGCATAGAAAAACTGGAAAGATTACCATTAACCGTTTCGGCGAAACGGCGGTTGAATGGATAATACATGGCACAATCACGATACCAGTGATGATTTTCCTGTTTCACTATTGCTTAAAGCACATACCAGCAGGCCTGTATGAAAGGTTGGTGCAAAGAATACATAAAGTCGGCCTGGGATTTACCATACACACACAAATGTTGGAGTAGGGAAAGGTGGTAACAATGAGTGGTACACTTCTGTGTCAGGGTATTAATTTACATGGAGCCTGCGATGGTTCTTCAATGAACTTATCATGCCACCTGCAGGGTTCCACGGCAGCAGTGATAGATCCAATTTTTAGGCAGCTTTCCAATGGGAGCTACATAATGTTGAATGATTACAGCTGTTGTGGAATGATGCCAGGAATAGCCTATCTCGTTAGTGTGTCAGCCAGGGTCACTTGTTGTATGCAAGTATTGTTGCCTAAAACTAAGACAGACGGGGAGTTGCAGCTATGGCCTTCACTGAACATGTCTTCTATTCGAATTGATACTTTAAGCAGAATGAAAGCCATTCTTTTACAAAAATCAGTGCCACTGACCTCGTCCAGAGAGACGTATGATCTGCAAGTTGCAAGGTCCTCTGCGGAGATACATGCCTTATTATCAACACACTGCCCCATACATTTCGCAGAAATGTTAGGTGGTATCTTAAACATGTCTGATAACAGTGGTATTTTTTCGGGAGTGGTAGCACCCTTTGAAGCAGTCCTAGGCATTTTTTCTAACTTCGTGCACTCTGTGTTCGGCAACCTGCCTCTCATTTTGACACTCGTAGCAGGGATACTATGTTTGTTCCTTCTGCTCCGTTATGGCAAGCCCAGTCACCAGTGATATCCAGATTACCATGGAGAACACTCTTCTGGCAATGCAGTATCGTGAGCGCATAACACAGATTCTTGACTTGGCTCGTATAAGAGATCTGAATACCACGTGGTTCCTCTCGTTCAGATCAATCTGGCAAGATTGCATCTTACCTGTTCTACGATGCCTGCTTTGTGGAAAAGGGATGCGTGTTAGATATTTGTCTTGACACTTCCATCAGCACTTCCAACGGATGTTGACACTTTGCTTGGTTCAGTAACGGCTCATGCATTGTGTTGCCCCCAACGGCTACCAATCCTGATGACGGAATTCATTGGGGTCTCACCAGCAATTCCAGCTGAGGGTGAGATACGTGGTCCAACAGGCACACAGGTACCATCTACTGCGAACATTGCTAACATTTCAAAGAACTGAGACTCTTTGATGATGTTATTATGTCCACCTTTACGTCAAACTCGGCACCTTCAAGGTATAAATATGCCCACACTTGCCCAAGCAAAGACACGGTGGTTTGGAGCAGTTCGACTATCTACTTGCCCTACAGCAAGTGCCGAAGGAAGCCGACACTCCAGCTGACGCACTGAGAGAGAAGCTGTCTTTTCTCTTGCCGGAAAATCCAGCTCCAGTGTTTCCAAGTTCCCCTTGCGGGGTGTTGGGAAATTGAGTCCGGAGACAGAGAGATACCAGACCTCCTTCATTCTAAACCAAGGTATGGAGCTGATTAGACCCTAAGAGAAATCTTGGATAGATTATTGGCAAAAGAATACTAAACTTACTTACACCACACTTACTTCTTCCCTCGTACTAGACTTAGGTTAGGTACATCGGGGTAGGCGTATTTTAGAAGCACCAGTTGAGTACTTTTAGTCTTTATTTATTTATGTATGTCTTTTATGGCTTGGAAACCATACCGTGCTTTTACAGTATTATTTTATAATACTCTAATTGCTGCACGCATTATACTTTACAGCCAGTATTACGATAGTATCAGTTCATTTCTTCTGCATGAGAAAGAAGACTGTTCAATAAATACTTTTATTGAAAACGCCCGTCTCTCTATTTCTCTGCACCTCTGGTGAAATGAAGCATGCACGAATGACTGAGTAAAATATCTATCTATTGTTTCCATGACTCTGAAGATCAGTTTTATCTTGGGGAAACAAAGTTGTCATGTTTATGCGGTTGTCAGAAACTAATCCCTTGTTGTTCATTCGAGAAAGTTTCTAGTGACCTCTGAGCTAGCTGGCACTCACAATTAAGTTTAATATATTCGATAGAGACCTAGTAGACATAAGTCCTACGTCACATCTATAGTATATATTATTCCAATGCGCAGAGCCTATTGGGAATATAGGAACTACACTACAATACCAGTCGCCAAACAATCCTAGTTTACCATTAGATTCAATCTGATGGCAACCCATTACCAAATGGGGAGGGGACGACAGGGACTCCTTCCCCTTTGTGAATGGTAACAAAAAGTTTTTTAAGAGCAGGCAGTGGTCCACTAGACCACTGGCTGCTCTTAAAAAATGATAAGAAAACTTTACATTTTTTCTTCTAAAGGCAGCCGTGGGCTGCTTTAAAAAATATACATTGCTTCATATAAAGCAATCAAGGGCATGGTGGTCTGCTGACCCCACCAGGCCACCATCTCCGTGATTTTAGCGATTCCTAACGGGTCGCAAATTGCAACCTACCTCAGTCGGATTAATGAGGTAGGTTGATTTGCGACCCCCTAGGAATCAGTAAAGGAAACTCATGGAGTTTCATACATTAGGAATGTCGATTACCTAATTGTGACAAGCAAAAAATTGCAATTAGGTAATCGCTATTCACAATATTGATAAATGCGGCCCCTAATCTGGGGGCAGAATGCAGAGATGGGGGAATGCTTTTATAGGTTAACTTGAGTCCAGGTAGAAAAAATAGACTATTAACTAATGGTGCATACAATAAGTGGGACGGACAACCTATAGTGTTACAATAGTCTAGCTGAATATCCTTTTCACCTTTATTAAATGGTCTGAGCCAGTGGATCTTACACATGTTAAGTGATTGAAAGCATGCTTCAGGAGCTGTGTTAGTAACTCAGACTTCTGATGGATACTTCTAATTGCAGATTCCTCACTTTTTGAATACCCCCAGGCACCAGACTGGATCCGAAGATTTTTGTCGCCATTGCTTCCAGGCACCCTGGCGCTAGCAGGTGGTGTCATGCAGCTCGACATTAACTTTCCCCACCTCAGATGGGACATCCAAGCAGGTGCCTCCCATGCGCACTGACATCAGATCCTTTATTCTTGTTTTGGATTAGATTTGTGCTAACCAAATTCTTAAATAGTGTGCAAGGAAACATGTCCTCACCTGAAACAGAAGTGTTTAAGTCTTACAGGGACTATTAGAAGCAGATGATAAAACCCCAGGATCATGAAGCCAAATCCATGTCACCAAACACCTACGAAAAGTGTGTAAATCCCACTTCTGGTCAAAGACCAAGGTGCAAACCTGATCCTGCACTTGAGTCTGCTCTCTCAGCATATTCCCTTCCACTTTGAAGTCTCCAGGTAAGTCAAAGAGAAAGAAAAGCAAGAAGTTGATGCACAATGTGTCCCTGTCCTTCCACTCTTGACCGGCGTCAGGGTGCCTCTTGTTCTCAATCTCTATTCACTACAGAAGAACCAAACCCCAAATGTATTCTGATGCACTCCTAGTTCCAAGGTCTATCGCTAATGCTGTAGGAGATAGAGGCTTTTCAAGAGGCAAATCTGCATATTTGCCCCCCCTTCAGCTCCATCTAACATGATTTTAGGGTCCCTGGACCCAAAGAGGCCTTCAGTCAGGTATCTATTGGGGGTTGCATCCTCTGTGCTGTCAGTGCCTCTTGACCCTATTGTGGGGTTTGTCCCATGTCCAAGTCTGACACCCAGCTTGACTTCGATCCTAGCGCCAAGACCCATGACATTCCTGCTACATCGACAGCGGACCCGATGCCAGAGGGGAAGCCAGTTATTTCGCCCAACTCCAAAACAAATCTGACATGACTTCGAGCAAAGTCATATCACATTCCTCATCCTGGCTCAGACAGAACACTTCTGCTACTGGGAAATCGCCCACAAGCTCTCCACCCCTTGTTTAGCTGAGACTCTGGCCACAGCTAGCATAATGTCAGCGATGACAATGAAAATGATGGGGAGGATGGCCATTATTATGATGATGTTGGCTAATTTATGAATGGATTTGCAAGAGGCATTGATCTGTATACTTCACTTGATATTGGGTTGAATTCCCATCTGGTACCTCAATGGAGAAATCAGCTTCTTTTGCTGTGATCAACCGGCATGTAGCTGAAATGTTGAACCTGTAGCTTCAATCAATTGAGGTCAAGACCCAGGTACTGATGGGAGACTGTGGCTTCTGACCCACCATCCTGCTCTTGATTGCCTGGTTGTCTAGGCCACCACAAGTCAGCTCAATCATAATTAATTTCTTACAAATGTCCTCAAAGAGAATCCAAATGTATGGAAGCATTCAGAAAAATTGTGTTTTCTTCTGCCAGCCCTGCTCTTTGTTCAGTAAATGCAAGCTGCATCTTGGGGAGATACTCTCATGTATTGTGCAATATGGTCAGCAAGATTTTGCTGACAGTCCCTGAAGAATTGTGGTCCAATTTAGCTGAGATTATCCAGGATGGCCAGGATGCTGCAAAATACATGATCCGTCCTGGGCTGGATACTCTTGACTGCTTCAGCAGGGCAGCTGGTTCGAGAGTGGTGCTTCAATTCCTCGTGCACAGGTTTCTTGGGTGACCCCAGGCATCACTAATGGACATGCTATTTCATGAGATGTATGACAAAACCCTGCATGGATTTACCATGCATACCTTTACAACACATTCTTTACCCTGACTGCAATGCTGCCACACGTCCCTCTACTACGAAAGTCATTACAGCCACTTCACTTAGGGGGGCGCTGGACTTTGGAATATCATAATTTACTATTCCAACTCCAGTCTTCTCACCAGTGGGGGAGGTGTTGGACTTAAAATCCAACATCAGTCCAACAACAAGCCCCCTAAAGCAAGTAGTTGTAACAACTTGTGAGTAAATGAACCCGTTGTAGCATCAAAGTCGGGGTAGTGACTGCATTGTAAAGATTGATCGATGTAGTGACTAAGTGGTAAACGATGTTTCCTATTTGATCACACCTGTCTCTCCGGAGATAATGCAGACTCAGTACAGCGGCTTCCTAGGCATTTTATGCCCATGCAGCAGTATCCCCAACAATTACAACCCTTTCAAGGCTTCAGAAGGCATTTAGCACAAAATCAACACCATGGCACTCTGCCCCAGCTCCTCACATCTCCCAGTCCTTACAAGTCTGTGATTGGGGAATTTAGTCGATAATGTCCAGACAAGCAAAGGAAGTGTACTGTCCAGTCTTCTGCCCCCCCCCCCCCTCTTCAACTTCCAATCTGCTTTTGTTTGTCCTCAGTAACACAAGTCAACCCTTGAATAAAGTATTACCTCCAAGGGTGGCAAAGCTTCATATCTGACAAATGGTAGCGGCAAATGAATCAACATGGATACGTCTTGCTATTTCCCACCCACAACAAAGCAGCTTTTAGAAGACCATTTATCTATTCTGTGGCAGGAAGTCCAGCCTCTTCTGAACAAAGGAGCCATAGAGAATGTGCTGACATCGGAAACAGGACAGGTTGTTACTCCCAATATTTCCTGGTGCAGAAGAAGGGTGGAAGACGTAATCCTATATTAGAAAATTACCATCTCAATTTATTCCTGAACAAGGAAAGATTCAAGATGCTCACTTTGGTCCAGGTTCATTCTGCCCCAGATCCATTAGACTGGATGGTATTGCTGGGCCTGCAGAACATCTATTTTCAAATCATTGTTCAGTAGTCCCACAGGCACTACCTGTTGTTCAAGGTAGGCCAAGAGCATTACCAGTTTTCCATGCCCATCTTTGCCTCAGCTGCTGACTAAAGTGATAACGGTGTTGCAGCCTATCTTTGGAGATTGGGTATACCTGTCTTCCCATACCTCGACAACTTCCTGTTGAAGACAGACTTGCCACAGTCAGTTGTGAACTACCTCCAGACAGCACAGGACTCTCAACATCTTTAGGGTTTTCAATCAACCAGCCGAAGTAACAACTGACTCCTTCTCAGATGCTCCTGTTCAAATGAGCCATTTTATACACAGATCAGTTTTGAGCCTTTCCTCAAGTTCAAGAAGTCCAGCAGATTTGGACTATGATCCCAAAGTTTCAGCCTTGGTCCTGTAACCCCTTGAGAGTGGCTCTAAAGGTTCTTGGCTTCTTGCATTCTGCTTGCGAACAACACGAGCTGGCACATGCAAGCTCTACAGTGGGATCTGAAGTCTCAGTTGGATTATCACCAAGGGAACCAGTCTAATTCTATCCAGGATTCAGAATAGACTGCAAATGACCTGCAATGTTGAGACCTTGGTTGCAGTTGGACCAGTTACAAACTCCTCTGTCCACCTGACATAGAGCTGGCAGTGGTGATGGGAGTGTCACTGCTGGGTTGGGTAGGCTACATTGCTGAGCTTGAGACTCTGGTCTTTGGCGTAGACCCACTTCCACATCAGTCTGTTGAAGTTGCAGGCCATTTTCTTGGTGCTAAAAGCCTGTCTGCCAACCGTGAAGGTTAAGCTGGTTCAGGTTCTAACACACAACACCACCGCCATGGGGTGTTCCAATAAGTGGGATGGGGTCGGATTTTGAGTCATGTGACAGGAGGATCTGCACCCCTGGAACTGGCTGAGCTGTTAGGGAATTTCCTGCCCATTAACTACCTGGCAGGATTTTTAAACTCTAGGGGGATGTATACAGCCACTGGTGCCCAGCAGATCATGAATAGCAGTTACATCCATGGTTGATGCATGGCATCTTCCAGCAATGGTGAGAACCCTTTTTCGACCCCTTCACGACAGCCGAGAAGACTATCTCTTGGAGACCATTCCGCCTAGAGTGGAGCTCAGGGTTCCTGTAAGTCTACCCAACTCTACCTCAATGCAAACTCTGAGCCTTGCTAGCCTGCACTGTTTCATCTGCAAGAACTTTTTAATAATTTTAACTGTTTGGGGGTGGACAAATTTGTACTGCTTTTAACTTAGCCACTTGTTCTGGGCTGTTTGGCTTTTTGGTCCGCGCGGGTCTCCCGATTGAGCTGAGAAAGTCAATTACTAATTGCATGCTGCCATTAGGGAGGTTAGCCGTCTAGTTCACAGCACCTCCAGCGACAAAATCTGATGATGGGGTGAGCACGCCAAAGGCAAGCCCATCTGTACCTGTCTGTACCCGGTCGTGGCCAAGACCCCATTTATTTATTTAAAACTTGTAATGCGCGACAGCTACCCGCAGTGGGTTTCCCGGCGCAAGAGATAGACTTGAAGGAAGAAAGACAACACCACTGAGTTATTAACATCTAGAACTGCAAGGGACTATTAAAAAAGTAAAGTTTTCAGTTGTTTGCGGAAGCAGAGCATGTTAGTCTCAGTCTTCAGGGCAACAGGCAGAGCATTCCAATGTTTGGGACCTAGGTGTGAGAAAGATCTTCCCCCCATCTTCACTAAATTGAACCTAGGAATAACATAGTCACAGTTGGCCGAGGATCTTAAAGTACGGCTGGGCCTGTAGGGTTGAACTAAACTCTGAAGATACAGTGGAGCAGAGCCCTGTTTAATTTTGAAAAGGTAGCATAAGGCTTTAAATGTGATGCAGCTCGAAACCTTAAGCCAGTGTAGGTCTCGAAGAGCCTGGGTGGCCGAGGATCTCCTCGGTATATTGCAAAGGAGTCGGGCTGATGAGTTTTGCACGACCTGTAGTTTGTTAATGGTCGCAGCATCAGCACCAAGGTAGAGGACGTTACCATAGTCCAGGCGAGATGTTACTAGCGCCTGGACTACGGTTCTCCTAGTAGCATGAGGCAACATCCAAAGAATTTTCTGGAGCCATCTTAGAGTGGTGAAACAGATGGCCGCCACCTTGGTGGCCTGTTGCCTCATAGACAGTTTATCGTCTATGAGGAATCCAAGGTTACGTACCACCGGGACCGGTTGAGGAAGGGGACCCATGGCACAGGGCCAGTGTTGCGGACCCCAAAGATCTTTATGTTTCCCCAAGATGACAATCTCGGTCTTGTCACCGTTTAGCTTGAGGAGATGCCTCTGCATCCACTCAGCTACTAGTGACAGACCGGTTTTCAGACAGGACACATTGTTGACTTCTGTGCTGGAGAGAGAGAAGACAATTTGCGTGTCATCGGCGTATGAAAAAATAGTCAGCCCGGCATCCTCCGCGATGGAAGCGAGAGGTTTGATGTAAATATTAAACAGCAACGGGCTGAGAATAGATCCCTGAGGGACACCATACGCCGAAGGACAAATCGCAGATGCAGCTTTCGCGGAAAAAACCTGGAAGGTGCGCTCACTTAAAAAGGAGGCAAACCAGGCCAATGCGGGGCCATCTATTCCTAAGGACCGGAGAGAGTTCAATAAGATGGAATGGGACACGGTATCGAACGCCGCGCTCAAATCCAAAAGGATGAGAGCAGAAGTTTCTCCGCGATCGATACCGTGCCGTAGCCTCTCCGTTACCCCAAGTAGTGCAGTCTTGGTAGAATGGTGAGCACGAAAACCGGACTGAGAGGGGTGCAGAAAGCCCTGATTTTCAATGAAATGGGTGAGCTGCGTGCTCACATGCCTCTCCAGTACCTTAGAAAAAATAGGCAACAAGGAGATGGGTCTGATATTGGAGAGGTTTGATATATCCGCACCGGCCTTTTTCAGAAGTGGGACCACCATCGCATGCTTCCAGTCCTGCGGCACATGAGACTCATTTAAGGAGGCGTTCAGGAGTCTCATGAGAGGGCGCCGACATTCAAGATCAAGCATGTCCTTTTTCTTCTTAGGTTAGCCCTCCTATCATCACCTATTCCTCTAAGACATTTTTTAAAATAGGTGAAAGTTATAGGCATCTACTATCACTGAATCAAGATTGCTCCAATCGTTTCCCACGATTACTAGCGATATGGCACTTGGTAGTTCCCCTAATTCTTCAATGCTGGGAACATGCACCTCAGTACAGGGTTAGATTTTTCAATCATTGTAGCCCACATATTAAGAGTTTTTTTATGTAATGTAAGATCCCTACCTAAGCACGACACTGAATGTTGGGATCTTCTTTCTTCTCTAATGACTGGTGTTGGTTTTCTGACGGAAACATTGCTGAGCCCCAGCACCATACCTGCTATCATGCAGGCTCTCCCACAGTACTATTGTATTACATAAAATGTATAGAGTTGAGAGATTTGAAGGGGAAATTGCTATTCTCTTTAGAGATTGGTTCTAGAGTTTCTCTTATTGAATCCATAAATGCGGACTGTGCAGAAATGTGTATTTTTAAAATAGAACTTACCTCAAAAAATCAGTGGAAAGGTGCACTGCTCTATCGCCGCTCATGGTTTAAAAAAGAATTTAGTCACCATTTCATCAAGACTATTGGTACTCATGTGCTATCTGCCCAAAACGTCTTACTATTGGGAGATTTTAACTATAATTTTGATTATCCTTCAGACACAGACACATCATAGCTGATTTAGGTACATTGGGTCTCCATCAGAACCTTCCAGGGCCCACACGTTCAGCTGGCTACTCCTTGGATTTGAGTTTTACAAACACTAATGGACTATGTTATGAGCCACCCCTTCCCCTCACATCTCATTGCAATGATTTCAGTGCATCTAATGAGTAAACTGGAGGCAGTGTCTATTCAGCCTTCATACAAAACTTTTTTCCTGGACAAACAGATGCAGGATTTTACGAAAGTTGTGACTCCCTTTCATGTTGGCCAATATATCACTCTTCTGGCATTATTTGTTCTGCCGCATTTCTTGAAAGAGAGGGAAAGACTCCTTTGCTTGGACCCCATAACACTAAAATGTCCCCTTGATAGGGATATCATTCTCCCTGGATCATGGGCAAACTGAATAACCAGAATGTGTGATGGTCCTCCCGGACTACAATCGAAAAGTTCAACTTCAGCGGAAATTGTATGACCATGTTACACAAAAACATAAGGCCCTAGACCTCCAAGATATGCTATTGTTCCCAGAATGATGACGCTAGATCCAAGGGGCAAATCATACTTCTTTGAGAGCCCAGGAGAGGCCTGGGACTGGTTGATGAAGCAAAAGCCACTCCTGTTAAATTAACAGCCTCCTTGGCCTGGGCTCCCGGAAGCAGAAGGACAGGGGGCCAGATGTACGACCACTGATGTTTGGGAATCGCAAATTGCATTAAATGGCAAGTCACAAAATGTCCCTAGTTGGGTCCGTGTTCAAAACAAAGTGACAATTTACATACCTTGCAATAAAAACTCAAATTCATATTTTAAAACATGGCCTAAAGTTAATAGCTGTTACAAACACATTTGTTGCATAAGCCATATATGTAGAGAACTTCAGAACAAACCAGTCTTGAATTTTCCAAAACCACGAGTCAGTACTTAATATCACTATTTGCGTAAGACTCATTAATGTCCGCTGTTTGGTGAGGGGTTGTGTTGCCTGCTATATTTCAAGGAGGGCACCTGACACAGTTCCCGGTAGCCTTGGGCATTGGGAGCAGTAAGCCATACCATGATTGGAATCCGAGACCCTCTCCCCCCTCCCACTTCCCCAGGTCCCGGAATTGGAGCTATTGCAACCATATTAGTTTACGTGAGCAAGCTAAGGGTTAATACTTGTCTACACATCATTGACAGAACATATAATGTGGTACAAAAAAAGACTCTGCCTGTCGAACTCCACGAGCTCCGCCCAGGCCTACACATTGCCCCTATGTTGAGTCTGACTACTTTTTGTGCCAAGCTACCTAAGGTTAAGCACAGGTTTATTTAGTGACTTTTTGTGGTTCACCCTGCAAGGGATTGTGGTTGTTGCTTGACTAGAGCTCACACCCACAATATCTCACAGTACTGTTTACAAATAGTTAGATTGCTGCCTTCTATGGGTGTTTTCAAATAGTTTATTTGCTGCCTTCTATGTATAATCTTAAATAAACACCTGCAAATTGGATGATTTAGAAATGTATTTATGGTTTATAATTTTAAGCAGTATTTATTGATTGTTTTATAACAATTGCCTTAAAACTTAAAGACAATTACATTTAGTTCACCTTTTCTTTTTGTTTTGAGGATGGACAGACCACATGAATTGGATCGCTGCAAGGCAGGACCATCAGACCAGGCCCGCAGGTGAGGGTGCCATAATATTGAAGGACATCATCAGCTACACCACCTCCATGGACACTTCCACTGCCTACATGGCACACCTCTCATTCAAGCTACATTTGTCAGGAAGCTTCACTCAGTGTGGAACACTCATATAGAGTATCGCCAGCTTGCCAAATCCCGATTCAGGAACACCGTCATCCTAGGACGTACTATTAATTATCAAATCCGATTCTCTTGCCGCCAATACATGATTCCTTCCCAACCCCATCTCCCATTTTCAAGGCTTCGGAATAATTCATGTACCCAACTGCCTCACAGTGTAAACTTATAATGTGCCTTTACACACTAACACAGTCCGTGTCAACCACAGACATGACGAAGGCTCAATATGGCTTAGGAGGGGGACTTACACTTTGAGATAACAGAACCACAATGGAACTATTGCTGTGCCCAAATTGACCAGTTATCACCAAACTACATACTACGTCTGATACACTTTAGTTATTGACATAGGACCTACCGAGCGTCAACACAACGACACAAAATCGGGCTGACAGATAACTCACACTGTGCATGTTGCCACAGCCCGAAAGCTACCTTTTTGCATCTCGCTTTGGTCTGTCCTAAGGTAGCACATTGCTGGTCGGAGGTGTGCGATGCACTGGGGGATATTGTAGGGGTACCAATCCCATGGATCCTATTGTCTGCTTACTGGGTTACGTGGAGAATGTCCCGCAAGGCTGCAGCCAGCTAGCAGTGTTGCTACTACTGCTGGCAAAACGAAGGGTGGTGATGCACTGGGGAAGGTGACCATCGATGACTAAACAAGCCTGGGTTGCAGATTCAGCATATTGCCAGGAACAACTCTCGACATATTGGACTTCTGGGAACATCTGGGAACCTTTCATGGCCTACTTGGAACGAATTGCCACAGAGGAGATTGCTACACCAAAACCAGGTGCAGAGACTGCATAGCCTGCTCCATGAGGGCAGTGGTTGCTGCACTAGGGCCCATCACTACCATAGTTTGGGCTTGGTGTCACTTACTCTGAAAGACAATGAATGTGTACTCCTGATTTCTGATCTATTCGTCACCGTACCGCTATACAAACAGCAAACTGCATTGTGTACTATGGAAATGCAATTAATATTCATGAATGTTTGAGTTAGGAGAGATATGTTATCTGTTTGAAAATCAATCAATAAATAAAAATGTAAAAACTCTCATATACAGATCACAAGAACCTTGCACCAATCTACCATCACCTTTACGTCCTTCATCTCGCCCCTAATTATTGACTACACCACCTCCATCCTCATGGGAGAACTGAATTTCCATCGTGAAGACCACACCAACCCAAACTCTATAGCCATTCTAGAAAACCTCTAAAGTCCTGGTCTTACCTAGCACATAACAGAACACACGCACACCACTGAACACCTCTTGGACCAACTTTTTTCCTCCTGCAACATTACCGTCGACAAAACCATCACTGATCACCTGGACAGACTACGCCCTCATCAGATTCGGCGTTTCTGTAGAACCACAGATCACAATCACCACACAATCACCGGTCCCACCTGCTGGAGCTGGACTCGCTCTTTAAGTGTCTGTGTCTCAACTCTTTTTCTGGTTACTGAGTTCTGACATTTTTGGGGCGTGACGGAGCAGAGTGCATCAGCATCGGTTCCCTGGCCCCTAAGCTCCCTCGTAGCTGGCCTGTTCAGGCAGCTGTCACAGCCATTCTCCGGTCTCTTACCGGTCCACTATCCAGTTCCAGTACCCAGATCCGCTCTGCCAGGGTGGCCTGGGTTGCAGCCACATCGTCCGACCCTCCCTTTCTGCTTCACAGGACCATTCCGGGTGGACTGATTCGAGGCAGTAAAGAGTGGCACCAGTGTCGGCGGAAAAAGTAAGGTGAGGGGGAATGTTTTGGCTTTAACACAACACAAGATCTCCAGTAGGGTGGCTCTGTCAGGGCTTGAGCACATGTGCAGAGAAAGTGGCTGAGCCCCTGAGGGTAGCAAACAAGTCAGCAACGAGGTTGACCTTTTCCAAGTAAAGCTCAAGAACAACATTCGAGTATATTTTGCACAGGGTGTCAAGCCTGAACTAACTCTTCTAGCACAGATGAACCCAATACTGGAGCATGAAACAGGCTATCATGGCCCAAGCGATAGGCCATTCAAAAACACTTGAGACAAAAGTACATCTAACGCACCCACACACTCAATCACAACCCAAATTGCAACCTCAAAACAGCATGATCCAAATCTCCCCTTGGTTAAAATGAGGGCCCAGCATTGGTGATCTTCTAAGTCTGGGAACTCAATCTCGTGGTTGGAAGGCACAGCCCTCACTAAGGAGGACAACCAGGGATCTTCCTGGCCAGCCATTTGGCAGAGTGATACTACTAAGCCTTGAGACGCGAGTGGTAAAAGGAAAATCGAACACAGAGAAGGAAGCCCGGAGCTCCATGGGGAGCCAGGTAACACCTCCACACACTGAGCCTTTTGAGTGGAACTCCTAAGTACCATCCGTGCAACAAAAAGGGATATCAGGTGCAGGAGAAGTAATGAATATAAAAGATAAAAGAAAAGAGTGTAGGGTAGGGTAAATGTCAGATTGCAGGGCAAAAAACTAATTACAAGCAGTGGGTCAGAAAACCCTACAGAAAACTTAAAACCTGCGTCTCAAGCTGGTGCTCCGGCAGGAGGGCTAGTATAACAAGAAGCGTTGCCCAACTACAGGCCCTTGAGGCACTGCCAGAGGAGACTGGTCCGGAAGAGAGCTCCCTGTCCAGCTAGTGCTCTGACTTCTCAAGCTCATGCTTCATTTAACATCAGCAGCCTGAGCAACCATCCAGCTTGGCGGAACAGCAGACATCAACTATGCCACAAATGACAGCAATTGTAAACATCAATAAAACACTTAATGCCATGGCTAATGCTGCACTACTAAATGCAGATAAACTTCAGGTTCAAATTTGGAGCCGTAAACAATCACCACTTTAATCTTAAGGATTGATGAGAAATTGGATTTCCTTTAAAAATGTTATTATCAAAGCTCAAGACTCAGTCCAAATGGATCAAAAGCAAGAACCATACACTTGCAGGCCCATACTAGAAAAGTTATCAACATTGTCAGCAGTGATGACCACATTGATTGCTGGCCTGAAAAAGTCAGTCATTGTCCAGGATACAAGACATATGCTGACATAACACCAAAGCCACCAAAGACAAGGAACACAAGACTCTACAACCTCCCAAAAAAGAGGTGAACTTCTGCGTCTGTGAACTCAATCTTGTGGTTGTAGGGCACAGCCCTCACTGAGATGGAGTCTACAAAGGATATTCCTGGCCAGCCATTTGGCAGACTGATACCACTAAGCCTTGAGATGCGAGTGGTAAAAGGAAAATCTAAAACAGAGAAGGAAGCCCGGAGATCCATGGGGGACCCAGGTAACCCCTCCACACACAGAGCCTTGAGTGGAACTCCTAAGTACCCTCAGTCAGAACCCCCTTCAACACCCTCAGTACAACAAAAAGGGTATCTGAAAGAGACAATTAGTTATAGATTCCTTACCTTAGAATTACCCCAGGCATCAGACTGGATCCGGAAAGTTTTTTCGTCAGCAGTACCCCAGCGAAAGATGGCGTCGGTCGGCCCCGCATTCGTCATTGGCATCGTGGACGCCGGGATGACGTTGCGGTAGCTACTTAGACGCAGAACTTGTGCGCTGACATCACATCTCTATTATGCCGCGCCTGCCAGTGCAGATCCTGAGAGTGTGGTACCTCCAGTCACTTTTTGACTGACTTTTTGGGTGACTTATGTCGAAACAGTTTTCGAGTCTTCGGCTCCTGGTGCACGTCAGAGATGCCCCGTTTCAAGGCTTGCAGCTCCTGCAGCCGGATGATGACAGTGACAGATCTGCACTGCGTGTGCCTGTTTTACCTGGAGCGAGCCTGGGACCCCAAATCGTGCTCTGACTGCGGGACCATGAATCCGAAGTCTTTGCGGGAGTGGTCCCGAAAGCTTCTCGAGGCCGGGCAGTTGGATCTGTGCCGTTCGAAGTCTGGGTCGCGTGGGAGGTCGAGGGACCAGTCGCGGGGCCACCACCACTAGTCTTCTTCAAACTTTTCTCACTTATCAGGTAAGTCGAAGCACAAAAAGAAGTCGAAGAAGCATCGTCATCGTCGCTCTTCGACTTCTCCCCGTCGGTCGGCCAACGCGACAAGGGATGCGGGTGGTGCTCCTCCCGCAACTCCGAGTTTCCCTCCCTTCCCAGGACCCGGAGCGACCACTGCCAAGCTTTGCACATTTTACAAAGCGATGCGTGTCATCTTTGGGCAGCCCGACTCCGTTGGCACGTCTTCGGGCCTTGCAGACTCGGCTGGGGCCCTGGGTCTTTCATGCCGGTGTCTACGGCCCCGGCACGGCAGGGCCCCCTTGGATCCAGGCCTGGATCCAGATAGGAGCAAGTCAACCTGATTACATCTCCCCCAGCGTCGATTTCACTGACACGATGTCCGCAGCCGATGCCGGTGGCCTTCCCAGCCAGCGTCAGCCCCGGCCTCCACCCAGATGTAGACCGGGACCGGCGTTTACTGATGCAGGATCCAGCGCTAACGGGTACTTTTGTGCCCCTGTACTACCCTGGTACTTTTAGGACCGATTGGCAACCAGAGGAGGGCGTGGAGGACTGTGAGGGATCTGGAGACCCTTTGACTGACCAGTTGGGTTACGAACCGGACTAGAGAGAGAGGAACTGGGGGAAGCCCGTGGTCTGGATACCTCACCAGACCATGGCATGTTGCCTCCTCCTACCATGGCTATGGAGGAAGGAGCGTCTTATGCAGTGGTATTGCGTAGGGTAGCCGAGGCCCTAAACCTCGAGCTCCCTACAGTGGCAGTAAGGACTAACCTCCTGACAGAGGTGCTTCAACTGGCAGCGAGCTCTTCGGAGACTCCATTTAATGCCGTTTAATGAAGCCCTAAACGACATCCTTTTGGGTACCAGGCCCAACAAAGGGGCTGCTGTGGATAGGATGATTGCCCGACGCCACCGCCCGGCCCTGGGCAACCCCACTTTCCTCTCTCAACACCACAACCCTGAGAGCTTGGTGGTCGAAGCCTCAACATCCGAGGGGGCATTCCCTAACTGACCACCTGATAGGGAATTCAGAAAGCTGGACCATCTTGAGAAGATGTTTTCTTCCTCAAGCTTGGGACTGTGGTGGGTAAACACTGTATTTCTGTTGGGCCGTTACACCCACTCCGTGTGGGATATGGTGGGGCAAGTGCTGCCCCAGTGCCCGGAGGAGGCCCGGGCTGAATTCTCGCATGCAGTTGCCAAAGGGAGAGACGCAGCAAATTTTACCATTTGCTGTGGACTGGGTACCGCTGACTCGCTAGGCAGGACGATTTACATGTCAGTAGCCCTTCAACTCTATGCCTGGCTGAGGTCGACTGGTTTTTCAGGGGATGTCCAATCCACTCTTAAGGACAGGCTCTTTGATGGCCGATGATTGTTCGGCGACAAGGCAGACAACGGGCTAGAGCGCTTTAAGGACTCTCAGGCTACGGCCAAGTCCTTGGGCCTCTCCACCACCCGCCCTGCGCAGTCTGCTTTTCGCCCCTTTTGGGCTACGGAAGGGGTGCCCCGAAACGTCCCACCCAGAGCCAGAGGCCGGCGCAAGCTGTCCAGCCCCTGCGTGGCCGGGGATTTGAGAACCATCGCCGGAGTTCTGGGGCCAGAGGGCGGGCCAGTCCACCACAGCTCCCTCTGCAGCATTCTCCAAACCCTCCTAGTCCGACCTTCCAGGGCCACCAATAGGCAGTGGGCAGCAGGATTCACCATCACCTCCCCACTGGTGCACCATCACGTCGGACAGGTGGGTTTTGCACGTAGTCCGAAGGGGCTACTCCCTCCCCTTTGAGACTACACTCCATCCATGCCACCACAGCATCATCGCATGTCGGAGGATCATCGGGCCCTTATCCAACAGGAAGTTATGGCTCTCTTGGCCAAGGGAGACATCGAATGAGTAGGTTGTGGTTGCTAATCCTACTACATTCTGGCACCCAAGAAGGACAAAGGCCTGCGTCCTATCTTGGATCTCAGAAACGTCAACCGCTTTCTCCGGATGTTGATGCTAGCTCAGTTCCTGTCTGCCCTCGACCCTGGAGACTGGATGGTAGCAGTGGACTTGCAGGACGCCTATCTTCACATCCTTGTCCTGCCGGCCCATAGGTTTTACCTACGGTTCACAGTAGGCCACGATCATTTTCAGTTTACCGTGCTCTCCTACGGCCTTTCCAGCGCCCCTCAGGTGTTCACAAAAGTGATGGCGGTGGTTGCAGCTCATTTTCACAGATCAGTGGTTCCGGTCTTCCCCTATCTCGATGATTGGCTGCTGAAGGCAGGCTCGCCCTAGGCTGTCGTCTCCCACCTCCAGACTACAGCCGACCTCCTGCATTCGCTGGGGTTCTCTATCAACGTGCCGAAGTCGCACCAGATTCCCTCTCAGAAGCTCCACTTCATCGGAGTGGTTCTGGTTCCAAGGCGGCACTCGCTCGGTGACGCTTTTTGTCGCAAGTGGTGTTGTGGTCTTCAATATGCCTTTCTGCCTATACCACTTCTGCCAGAGTGCGGAAGAAGATCAGGCGCGACCGGGCTGAAGTCATTCGTGTGGCTCCGGATTGGACACGAGGAGTCTGGTATCCCGAGCTATTACACATGGACATCGATCCTCCGATCCGACGGCCTCTTTGGGAGGATCTTCTGTCACAGAAGCAGGAGACGGTCCTCCACCTGAACCTGTCCAGCCTCCACCTCCTTGCATTAATATTGAGTTGCAACAGTTGACAGCTTTAGATCTTCATCCCGAAGTCTGTGATGTTATCTTGGCAGCCAGACGTCCCTCCACTAAGATGGTATATGCCTGCGGATGGAACAAATTTGTGACATGATGCACAGCAAAGACTGTGGTTCCCCTTTCTGGCCCTCTTTTTGAGGTTCTCTTGTTCCTCCTTTCCTTGGCCCAGCAGGGCTCTGCTCTGGGCACTCTCAATGGCTACCTCTCTGCCATTCAGCCTTTCTTAGGCTTCCTGATCAACCTTCTCCTTTCAAGTCACCTGTTGTAAATTGTTTTCTTAAGGACATTTCTTATCTTTTTCCTCCTTCGTAATACCTCAGTGGGACTTGAACTTGGTTCTTACATATGTTATGTGCGCGCTCTGTGACCGGTACATAACCGTCCACTCAGGCTTTTGACTTTAAATACTGCCTTTCTGGTGGCCATCACCTCTGCTCGCAGGGTGAGTGAGCTCCAAGCTCTTTCTTCAAAAACTCCTTTTCTGGCTGTTCATCAGGACAAGGTTGTCCTTCAAACTTGTCTTTCCTTCCTTTCCAAAGTGGGTACTTCTTTACACATGTGACAGACCATCACTTTCTTTTTCTGCTACCTTCCAAAGAGGAAGAGAGGCTCCACCGTCTGGATCCAAAACATGCACAATTTTATTTGGATCTCACAAAGCAATTCTGGGTGGATGACCAGCTCTTTATTGGCTACGTGGGTGCCAAAAAAGGTCAGACCATGCACAAACGGACCATTTCTAGATGGGTTGTCTTGTGCGTCAAAGCTTGCTATTCCTTGGCAAATAAGGAGCCTTCAGAGGGGTTACACACCCATTCCACCAGGGCGACGGCAGCTACCACTGCTTTGGGACGTGGAGTCCCCCTTAATGACATCTGTCAGGCAGCTACGTGGGCATCACTGTACACTTTCACAAAACCCTACTGCCTGGACAGGCAAGTCCGGAGAGACAGATTCTTTGGCCGTTCTGTTCTCCAGGACTTTTTTGTGTGAACTTGTTTTGCAGATCCACCTCCGGGGTTGGTATTGTTGGGGTTTCTATTCTAAGGTAAGGAATCTATAACTAATTGTCTCTTTCAGATGAACAAGTTACTTGCCTTCAATAACAATATATCTGTAAGAGACATAGATTAGTTATAGATTCCTTACCACCCCACCCATTCTCCCCATTCTGCAAATTAATTTCTAGGGTTAAGGATTTCCTTTCAAGGCCCCAGTTTTGTGCACTAGTGGTTAGTGTCTTGCATGGCTCTGCGCTTCTGGCGGGGAAAGTTGTGTACAGAACTGACGTCAGTGCACGAGGGCGGCTTCTAAGTAGATACTGCGATGTCATCCCGGTGATCACAACGCCAACGAGGAACGCGGACTCGACCGACGCCACCTTTCGACGTGCAGGGGTACTGCTGACGAAAAAAAATTCTGGATCCAGTCTGATGCCTGGGGGTAATTCTAAGGTAAGGAATCTATAACTAATCTATGTCTCTTACATATATATCATTACCGAAGGTAAGTAACTTGTTCATCAGGTGCAGGAGAAACCATGAATACAAAAGATAAAAGAGAAGAGGGTAGAATTGGGTAAATGTCGGACTTCAAGGCAAAAAACAAATAACAAGCAGTGGTCAGAAAATGCTAGAGATAGCTTAAAACCTGCGTCTTAAGCAAGCTGGTGCTACGGCAGGAGGGCCGGTATACAAGAAGCATTGCCCAACCACAAGCCCTTGAAGCACTTCCAGAGGAGGCTAGTCCAGAAAGGAGCTCCCTGTCCAGCTATGCTCTGACTTCTCAAGCTCATGCTTCATTTACCATCAGGAGCCTGAGCAACCATCCAGCATGTCGGTAAAGCAGACAGCAACTATGCCGCAAATGATAGCAATTGTGAACATCAATAAAGCAATTGATGTAATAGCTAACGCTGCACTGTTACATGCAGATAAACTTGAGGTTCAAATTTCCATTCGGAAATCGATCACCGCGTTAATAAGAAGGATTGATGGCAAATTGGATTTCCTAAATAAATCAATTATCACAGCTCAAGACTCAGTCCAAGTGGAACAAAAGCAAGATCTGTGCGTTTGCAGGCCAATACTAGAAAAGTTATCAACCTTACCAGCAGCGATGACCACCTTGATTGATGACCTAAAGAAGTCCGTCCTCACCCAGCATACCAGAAATGGGCTCACCCAACACCAAAGCCAAGGAACACAAGACCCAACAAATATTGTTACCCATCCAGTAGTTGAGCCAACCCAAATGGATGAGATTGATCCAGAGAAAACACAGAGAGCGACAAAAGTGAACATGGATATTCTCACTGATGCCCACCCCAACAACCGGAAACACAATCAGCCCACAATAGGCAATGCCTAGCATCAACCCCGCCCAGCGCAGAGGATTACATGAGGGAGAATGTTTTGACTTTTGCACGACACAAGACCTCCAGTAGGGAAGGCCCTGTCAGAGGGTGAGCACGTGTGCAGCAGAGGTGGCCGAGCCAGGAATCGGAGTGGCATGTGATCCTTCGACCCCCTTAGCCCTCTTGCTTCCCTTGGTTGCTCCCTCCACCTCTCCCCTCATTGGGCAAAGTCAAGTTAAAGAGACAAGGAAGGACACAAAGAAATATAGTCAATCTGCTCTCAAAAAAGCAACTTAGCTACTGGTGCTTTGTGCAATCTTGTTCCTGCATGCTTGTGCCCCCCCACTATATTAAGGCAAATCTTGTGGTAGGTGTGAGGCAGCGCAGCCTTGCCATAGAAAACCCTGCCAAAAAAGCACCAAGGCATATTAACAAATGCGGACACACAGTGCCACGTTGGCACAGGTCCACCAAAGACCTAAAAAAAAAAAATGCCAAAAAGAGAGACTCCTGTACTGTAGCAAATGTGGTTCCAGAAATACTCAAGGAGTGACTAAAGAAAAAATGAAACAGTATTTGGATACACGTAAGGAGGACACTCCTCAGGCTAGTAGAGAAACCTGCAAAGAGGTCGACCTTGTCCAAGGAAAGCTCAAGAATGACATTACGGGATATTTTGTGCGGGGGTTCAAGCCGGAATTATCTATCCTGGCACAGAACAACCCAAACCTGAAGCATAAAACTGCCTGTAATGGGCCAAACAATGTGCTTTCAAATACTTCTGATGGATACACCTGCCTGTGAACTCCTCACCTTTTGAATATCCCCTAAGCCAGCACTCCGCAGAAATTTTTTTCCTAGCCCTGCACGCCAACGAGGATGTCACAATGCCACAGCTCCGCCCGCGACTCCGCATGATGTCACCGGAGCCATAAGAGAGCCTCGTCGGAGTGATGACGTCAGTTCCCTTTTTTTCCGCGCTGTTGACGCTGAACGGTTTTCTGGCTCTCTCCATTTTGTTGAGATACTTTGTAGTGAGATTCTTCTTGCAGAGAGTGCCGTGCAGAGAGTGTGGGGGTCACATGTCCATCAATTACCCCCATGAAGACTGTTTGTGGTGTTTGACGTCTGATCACGACGTGGAGGATTGTTCCAGCTGCAGGAAGATGAATCCTAAGGAACTTAAGGAGTGGGAAGCAAAGTTCTTTATGGCTAAGGCAAGGAAGGAAGAGGTCGAAAAAGGGCTAAGTCGAAGTCGTCAGCTTCACACACGTTGAAGTCTAGGAAACACAAAAAGAAGAGAAGACATGGATCTCGGCGCCGTTCATCGAAAGTAAGGTTTTGAGGTCACCTTCGCCTGCCTATCGACGTCGTAAAAAAGAACTTGTGTCTCCTTCGCTTTCTCCTCAAGTGACTGAGGAAAGAGCTTCTGTTTCTAAAGGCACTCCGGTGCAGTCTCCGGCGCCGAGGGGTTCGCCGGATTCAGAAGAGTTACCACTCCAGATTGTTTTGACTCCTGCTTCTCCTGTGCACAAGGTTGATCCTGTGGCTCCGGTGGATCCAGCTGTTCCGACGCCGGATGCTCCTGGTTTGGATACTGGATGAAATCCATGTCCACAGTTTCCAACTCCAGGATCAGATCCTACACATTTTTCGAATGCTATGTATGGAGTTTTTGCTAAGGCAGCCTTCCCCTCAGGAGCACCTATAGGTCCCGTGGGTCCGCTGGCCTTCAACTTGGGTGTGCAACAGCACTATGCCCAGGCACCCTTTGTGCCATTCATGCTGACAGCGCTGTCATGGCAGTTTCCGGCTCCGAGAGTTTCGACGCAGTTCATGGAGTCCCTGTGCCGTCTGGTGCACCTTCCGCTAGGCCTCGAGCGGCGCCGATTCCGACTTCGGAACCTCCTTTAACACTGGCAATCAAAGAACTTAAGATAGACAAACAGCTGATTATCAAGCCGGCGGATAAGGGTGGTGCCACTGTGGTTTGGGCCAGAGAAGCATATTTGGAAGAAGGTCGTAAACATGTCCACAATCAAACATGGTTTAGGAAGATTCCATCAGATCTGGTACAAAAGATCCAAAATGCAATCAAATTCATAGTCGATGAAGCACTGGAAGTTGGAATACTGGGGTCCCAAAGAACATGATTTTTTGATAAAGAAACTTCCAAGAATACCGGTCATTTACTTCCTTCCGAAGGTTCATAAGCATGCCACCTTATGCCCCTCCCCCCCCTCCGGATGCCCAATAGTATCCGGGTTTGATTCGGTCCTCAAACCCATTTCTAAGTATGTGGACGTTTTCCTCAAACAATTCTTGCCGAATGTAACTTCCTACCTGAGAGTCACAACCAATTTTATTAATAAAATCGAAGGATTTCTTTTCCTACCAGGACAGCACAGGTTGGTCACACTAGATGTGGTATCTTTATACATGCAAATCACCCAAGAGGAGGTCTTAGAAGTACCGGAATGGTACCTGAAAAGTAGAGACCGACCTCATTGCGTTCCCACACAATTCATCGTCAACCTAGCGTCGTTGGCATTAAAACGCAACTATTTCAAATTTGAAAAAGAGTACTTTGTACAGGTGAAAGGGACCGCCATGGATTGTCCCTTTGCGCTGGAGAAGGCTGTTCTCTACATGGCCAAGAATGAGGACCGTTTCATCTATAATAAGAATCCATTCAGTCATAGTTTGGTCCAATGTTGTCGGTGCATTGACGACATTTGGTGTATTTGGACTGGCACAGAAGAAGAACTATTGCAATTACATGGGTGGTTGAATGAATGAAGTCCAGAGATCCAGTTTACATTACCTCATGGTCTCAATAGCTTGAGTTTCTTGGATGTTGAGGTACGGGCATCAGAAACAGGTTTCATTATTACATTATATACAAAGCCGACTGATAAAAACACAGCTCTTCTCTTTCGTAGTCATCATCCAAACAGCCTCAAAGACAATCTGCCCTATGGGCAGTATTTACGTATTGGGCGTAATTATACACGAAACGAGGATTACGAAATACATACTTGAGATAAACTGTTCTAAGTGTTGTGAAAGCAGACCCCAGAGGGGGAGACCTAGAAAGAAGGCTGCTGCAGAAGGAAGCTAATCTAATAATGCGCTTTAACACAGCCTCTAAAGGACTAAATGAAATGTCTGAAGTCAACAGATTGTACTTAAATTTCTCTCAGCTAGCTTTTATACACCAGTTTCATCCTAGACATATTGGAATGATATTCCACCTTTTTTTCTCAATACATCATAGAAAAGATAAAAGCCCCCATTTTCCGAACAATTCTAATAAAATGAGAAATCTTTAAGGCAAATGCAACAGCATGACATTCACAGAGTTAAGCTGTTGACAATGGAAAGTTTTCAATTCCTTTTTAAAGCTCGTGCTGGCACTCACTCTAATGAATTCCTCACTGCTCGTAAATCAAGACTGCAAATACCAAAACACATTGCGAGAATTCTAAGCACATCATAGGCTGTGAATTTAAAAGCCTTTGTGTTGTTATAGCCGCCTTCCTCCTTACTCTGGTGATGACTGATGGAACCGGTGAAAAACAGACGCTGTACATTCACAAGGATACAAAGGCGAGTTTTACCACAATGATTAATAGGCACACATCTCAAATTAAACACAATTCTCCGTTCTTTAGGCTAAACAGCAGTTTTATATCAATTACTGTTCCAGAAGCAGTTTGGGGAGTATGGAACTCATTTAAACAGCTCCAATTTCAAGTGTCTGCGACCTTTTTGACCCTGACATTTCATTAAAGTAACAGCCATGTATTTTTCATGTTCTCTTTAAATAGTCTCATTGACACTTTTCAAACTAATGTGGGCCCTTAATCTTTTTAACTGATTAGCAGTTAAATACTCAGCACATTACCCGGAACTGAAAAACGTTGTTGAGACTAAATCATTACCAGAGGCAAGTTTTTTCCTTTACTCAAAATCCATTCGCATTTTGGCAAATTGCGGGTTATTCTCTAGAGTTCACTTTTAATAACTACCCGTTACAATGCAGACCATTTTCTTCATTTTTATAGCACACTGTCCAACCCAGTTTTCAACAGCTACTACTAACTTAAAGGCAATTCCTGATTCCTTCACTTCAATAGGTAAGCGAATGCCCACCCAGCTCAAAATCATTTTCCCATTATATAACGCAGGTATTCCCTAATCACATACAATTCCCTCTTATGTTTTGCTGTGTCCGACCCAGTCCTGGTCCTGAGGAGAACCCTCAGAATGTTTTGGGTTCAGAAACGTGTCAACCCCCCTCACAGCTAGGAACTGCCACTACCAGCTTATGGAATGTACCATATACAAACGAGACTTTCTTTCTGTTGTAACCTCGCTTAATCTAGCTGTATCTGGCATGTTGCTCGTCTAACAAGTATTAATTATTTGCACTGCCATACAAATAAGGACTGGTCTGATGTTTCTCATATTGTTTATTGTACATACTTGTTTGTTTATTGATTTGGATTTTTAAAGTATTTCTGTTTGAAATGTGCTTTATGTCAATGTTTATCTGTATTTATGAATATTGTACAGTGTCTTCCTCTATTACATGAATCAAATGTCGTAATAGTTTGTGCGTTGAATAAAATAAGAAAAGGTGAAATTAAATCACCACAACCTGTAGTGTAGTTCCTATATTCCCAATAGGCTCTGCGCATTGGAATAATATATCCTAAAGATTTGACGTAGGACTTAGATCGACTAAGTCTCTATCGAATATATTAGACTAGAAACTTTCTCGAATACACAAGAAGGGATTAGTATCTGACAGTCTCATACTTGCGGAAACCATCAAAGACATGGTGGCGGAGGCTGTGGCAAAAATGTGGATCACCTCGAAAGAGGCGGATTTCATTATCAATCCCAAACCACGAGTGCCGGCATTTTACATCTTGCCTAAAATCCACAAGCCCTAGCATCCGCCCCCTGGCCGCCCCATAGTTTCGGGGATTCAATCCATTCTCGAACCTTTGTCCCAGTTCGCGAACTTCTTCCTCAGGGAAGCCATGGTAACGCAAAAATCGTATGTACAGGATACTACTGACATTCTTAACATCTTAAAAGACATCATGTTTGACCCAGATCATCAATTTCTGGTGACTATCGACATTGAGTCGTTATACACCAGTATCCCCCAGGATGCCAAGCTGGTGGCAGCAGCGAGGGCCCTGGGGGCCATGGAATGGTTCTACGACACCTCCCAAACTTTTGTGATGCAATGCATAGAGTTGGCACTCACAAAAAACTTCTTTGAATATAGAGGCCAGCTCTATTTGCAGACATCGGGAACATCGATGGGGGCCACATTTGCTCCCAGTCCATCCTGCATTTATGTGGGCCAGTTTGAGGAGAATGTGGTCTACCACCCCTCCAACCTATACTTGGGGAACATCTCCCTGTGGAGGCGATATATAGACGATGTCCTCTGTATCTGGACAGGTACAGAGGACCGTCTTAACTCGTTTTTACGGTGGCTTAACCAAGCAGATCCCAGCCTGTGGTTTACATGGACCATAAGCAGTGTATCCGCAGTGTATCTTGATGTGGACATCACCGCAGAGGACAATAAGTTGGTAACCAGTGTGCACCATAAGGAGACCGATAGAAAATCACTCCTGCACTACCACTCCTTCCACCCCAGATCTCTCCGTGACAATCTCCCGGTGGGACAATTCTTGAGATACCGGCGAAATTGTTCTTCCACTAAGGCCTTCCTAGATCAATCAGAAGAGTTGGTGACCAAACTGAAAGAGAGAGATTACCCCACAAAGGTGATTAAACAGGCGCGGAAGAGGGCATTGAATACCCCGCGTGAAGCTTTGTTGGAGCGGAACACAAAAGAAAAACAAATCTGCCTCCCTGTGGTCACTACATTTGATCCCCTCTCCACCAGAGTAAGACAAATCATCAGAAAAACTTGGTCGATTCTGAACACCACTGCTCATAAAATGCCAGCCCCCCTCGTTTTGCATTCAAAAGGGCTTCAAATTTACGGGATAAATTGGTCCATAATCGATGCCCTGACAATACTCAAGCCAGTACCATCCCCACAGGACCTTATCCATGTGGTAGTTGCTCTGTGTGTGGCCTTACATCAGCCGCAAAGAGTGTGACATTGTCTAGTGGCAGGACCTGGTTTCTAAATCGATTCAGCAACTGCAATACGACACACGTAATTTACAGACTGACGTGTAGTTGCGGTTTGCATTACATTGGACTGACTACCCGCAAAGTTAAGGTCCGCATACAGGAACATTTGAGCACAATCAGAGCTAAGAAACTGACAACTCGGTTGGTGCAACATTGCACTGAAAAGGGCCATGATCAGAAAGATTTAAAATGGACTGTGTTGGAGAAGGAGAGACTCATAATTTGGAGACTATCCTTGCAAGAAAGGAGGCGAAATGGATTTTCTTAGAAAAGGCAGACCTAGAGGGGTTAAATGAGAATATTGAGTGGAATAGGATAAGCAGGAGGTGAATTGCCCGCTAGAAGTACTTACTGTCCCCCCCTGCGAAGTAGGAGATCTGTATGTGGGAGGGCCCAGTATAAATTACGTGTTCTTTTCCTCCCGTTTTTCCTCCCCTATCTGTTTTTCGAGCGTGTGGACTGAGTTGCCCATTACTGGTCGGGTCACTTAGTCACCAAGCTTTTGACCATAAAATCCTAAACCTTGCAATGATTGGTTGTTGGTTGTCAACCTCTCAGGACAAATAAAACTTACTTGTCTGGACTGGTTCTTAAGTGGACACCCTATGGAGATTTACTGTGATTTTTAGCGGGGTTTAAGATCGCGTCAGGCATTGCCCAGATCATTGCCCGTTTTCATTGTCTTTTTGTTTTGCAGATGATTGCAAACGTTATCATGATTTCAGGTGCTTGTTCGTATGCCTTTTCCCCGATCCAAAATGGTGGCACTCACGCACACGACGTTACTGAACGGGGAGCGGAGCCGCGTCCCCCCGACTACTTCCGCATTCGCCCTGATGGTCGCGTTGTGGACCGTCGGAAGCGCCGGAGGGACGCGGCAACAGCAAGGAAGTCTGTGTGCGTGTGAATGAGTGGCGGACAGTGATAGAGAGGTATCGCTATACGGGCAGGCAGCCGTTCACCAGGCAGCGCCTGTTTTAGTTTTCGAGTTATTAGTTACAGTGGGTGGTAGAACGTGAGAATACTAGCTCGGAGTTTTTAACACCCCAGAACAGTAGATGCACTGTGTATGTGTATGTGTTTGATTTAACACGGAATTGGCGTTCTACCACTCGAAACATTGCCCTATCGAGTAATGAAAGTTGCATAGGCATGACTGTAGTCAGTCAGTCAGTCAGTCAAGATACTTTATTCGGTTCATTGCAAAAACCATAAAAGTGCACTACAAAATTCATCGAGGTCAAGACATTAATTAAAAACTGATACGTTGATTAACAAGCCATTTCACAATGGAATTATATAAATATGTACATTATAAATATTAAATATTAGAAGATAAAAGCCTACAAAGAACCAATATAAAAAAGATGAAAGAAAAAAGGCCTATGTTTACCACTATGTACAATGTAACCAGTTAATTTTCCTCTTCAATCTTAATGCAATTGTTAAAAAATGTGCAACATTGAAAATCTCCCATGTACTAGACAACAGCTGTAAATATAAAAGGGCAGGCTTAACTTGTTTGAAGCCCTTGTCCTTAATGAGGGGGATAATGAACTTTTTGCGAATAGGGCACAAATGTTTACAAAAAAAGATAAAGTGCATAGTGTCTTTGATTGAGAAACCGTCACAATAACAAATCTCCAACTCCGAGTCCTTTGTCCATCCTGAACGTTCAGTAAGGAGAAGGTGGAATTTGTTCAATCTGAATTTAGTCAATAAGAATCTATGATTCATGTAATTGACGATTCTCAAATAGGGTTCTATACCTCCGGTGGTAATTAACATTTGGTGAGCCCTTACAGTTGGTTTACATAAATCTTTTTCTTCTCTGTCCAGAAATGCCAACTGTTTAAATGTATCTTTCGCCCATTTGATATCCCCCTTCAACAGTTTTTTCGGGGAATTATACAGTTCTGGTCGACCCAATTTAACAGCCAATTTTTTGATGTAATTCAGCCAGGGAATAGAGAGTCCATGCTCCAGGGATAAACAGTCCCTCAAGATGTCACGATTCAGTTCTAATTCAGGGTTCAGCCATATAGAAATCCACTTCAGTAGCGGCGCTAAAGCAATGCGATCCTCCAGGTAGTCAACCCCACACTTTTGATGGACAATATATCCCGGAGTAGACTGTGGGACACATAGCATGGATTTCAAAAACTTATCCTCCGTCACCTGCAAGGCCTTTACATGTTTTAACCCCCACAGGTCAGCTCCATACATAGCTATTGCAGTGCATTTAGCATCATGGATTTTCAACACCGCCTCCATAGGCTTCACACCCAATTTACGAGCAAATTCCTGTACCGCCAAGATAGACCTGGCGAAAGCATTTCGTTTGGCAACCAGCTGGGGTAACCAGGTAGATTTATCATCAAAAATGACCCCCAAATAGGGGAATCTTGTCACCCTAGATAAAACATTTCCTTCGCAAATCATGGTCTTAATTATTTTGGGTTTACTCCCCACGATCATTACATGTGATTTATGAAAATTTACACTTAGATTCAGCGTCTTCATAAAACTAGCAAATTAATTTAAAAGACATTGCAACCCCACAGCTGTACGTGATATTAATGCAGCATCATCGGCGTACAGTAGTGCCGGAATGGAAAATTTACCGGCCCTTGGTATATCTTTACATGCCTCAGATAAAACATCCCCTAGTTCGTTAATGTAAAGGGTAAAAAGTAAGGGGGCCAGGATGCAGCCCTGTCTGACACCATTAATGATCGCAATCTTACCCGTGCTGTTTCCCAGGCGATCATACCTGACTGTGGCTGTAAGGTCCCTGTGTAGGTCAGCAAGAAAATACACGATGTTTTTATCAACTCCTAGCTTCAGAAGCAATGCCCAAAGTTTGGACCTGTTCACTCGGTCAAAGGCCGAGGAAGGGTCCATAAATGCTAAATACAAGGTGCCCCTTTTAGCAATAGTGTATTTCCCTATTAGCAGATGAAGGTTGAGGCACTGATCTAATGTGCCTCGGCCTCTCCTGAACCCAAATTGTAAGTATGACAGGGTTTCTGTGTCCTCCAGCCAAGATGTTAATTTACCAAGGACCACACGTCCTAGCACCTTCACTGCGGCATCAATGAGGGACATAGGGCGGTAGCAACTAGGGTTCCCCCCTATTTCCTTTCTTAAAAATGGGTACAATGACAGATTTGGACCAAGTGTCCGGAATATCTGCATTGGAAACCCTATTAAAAACATTAACTAAAATTCTCGCCCATGTCTTGACATCTGATTTGAAGAGGTCGGCAGGAACGCCATCGGTACCCGGAGCCTTATTACTGGTCATCTTCCCGATTGCGTCTGCCACCTCTGTCTCAGATACCTTTAAAGTATAGGGATATAAAAAAGGGGTAGTTATGATCCCCTCCTCGCAATGTTCCCCCATAGACTGACTTAAAATGAGAGCACCACGCCTGCTCCTGGATACCACAATCTAATTGGCCATTACAGGAGTCCTGAAAGAAAGGTTTATTAACGACGTCCCAGAATTTAGCACTATTCCTGAGCACGTCTACTGAGGTTACGTCTTCCCAGGCAGCTTCCCTGATCTCCCGTCTTCTTGTGTCCAGGGCTTTTTTATATCTTTTCCTTAATAGGGCCACCATGGCCCTATTCACTGGTTTACATTTTAGAGCTGCTTTTAAATTCTGGTTAGCTGCTGAACAATTGTGGTCAAACCCCCCCTGTTCGGCGAATACCTTAGCTTTCCCTGTTTGTCTGAGATCTGATGAAACCTGGGCACAGATAATTGAGTAAGCCGCTAAAACTTCCTCGTTCTCTGCCTCCAGATTCAAACAGGTATCCAACTCAGATCCTACTGTGGCTGTTAGATTAGAGTGGAAATCACCCGGTATAACCCTGCTCCATCTAAGTCTAAGGGCCTGATCTGTCGGACGGATATCTGATTTATCCGTTCTATTTGGAACTATCGTCGATTTTAAGACCAGATCCGACAGACTCAGGACTATTGGATTATGGTCGCTGAAATGTGACCACACAGGCGAATAACCAAGAATCCTATCCCCCAGTGTGAAACTAATGAAAATATAATCAATAAATGAATGACAACCATTCCCTTTAAATGTAGGTATCTCTTTATCCAGCGATGTTGGGAGCATCAGACCGCTGTCTGCCAGGATAGTCTCGAGGAGACCACCCTGTTCAGAGTGTTCGAAATGAATATCACCCTGCTCTACAGGGCCAAATAGATCTAAGGGCGAACACTCATCCGGACAGCCATGGATATTGAAATCACCCATGACTATGAGGAAACAGTGTCTATCATTTAACTCCTTATAGTTTTCCAAAAACAAATTTAATGTGCCCAGGTGCTCGGTCGTGGTGACTCTATCAAAATAATTATAAAAATTGACGATTAAAATGGTTCCCACCCCACTTGAGGAGATTTGTACAGCCAGGATGTTCCGTGAACCAGTGTCTAATTGGGTGTGTACCCCTTGGATAGTGGCCGCGATTAGGGTAACAAAGCCACCCTTCGCCCTCCCCATGTTAGATTGGACCGCAGGAATATGGTAACACGCGTAACCATCCAGGCTCAAGATGTCACCCGTGTCCCACGTATCCTGTAGTCCTATGACATCATTCGTACCAATGAGCTCTCTCCATACTGGGTCATCTATCTTGTTTTTGAGGCCAGCCACGTTCCAAGTCATTAATTTTAATGAACAATCTTGATAACCAGGAGTTTCTACAGCTATAGATGTATTAGAGTCCCGTGGACCTGTAGCTTCTACCATTGTCGTTGCGTGACAGGCGTTAACCGCAACAACATGAGCAGGATTGGCTTTTTGGCTACCTAGTCACTCGTTTTTGCCCAGATTTGAAAGAATATCAAATCTGTTTAAAACGGGGACGACAAAATCATGGGGCAATCTCCCTTTACACAAATCACTGTTCATTTGTCTGGTCTGACGTGGTGGATAAAAGAAACCCAGGGGGAGTAGGTTCACATAGTCTTTTTCGATTCCAAATGACCCTGCCTGTCTCAATATATCTTCGACCAGCCTTGGGGATCTAAAGCTTATGACCACACAGTCACCCTCTAGGCTTTTTTTAGTGTTGCCCACCCATGGGACCCTTCTAACCATCAAAATATTGTTTTCCAGGTATTCCCCCAGATCTGTTTTGTTTGACAGCTAGAAGAGTGTTTTATTTTTTTAATGAGGACCAGTGTTCGTTTTGACCCTCCTTCATTTTCGGGACATTAGCAAGAATAATCGTATGGGGACAGGCCTCAACAGGTAGGTTTAATACTAACTCTCTTTTCTTAAAGGGCTGTATGTGTGGGCCTGGTCTCCCTTCTGGCACCTGGAAACCCTGTTTCTACCCCACGGTGGGACCGGTCACTTTTGGGACCTGAATAGGAATAGGAGTATTTGGTACTATATTTGGAGACTTCACTGAGGGAACCGATGACTCTGAGGGGATAGCAGTGCACACAAGGGGTGTAACCTAGCTTTCGCTATTGTCATTAGCTGGGACAGAGGCACCACCTGGTGCGCCCTTATTCTCTTCCAGGAGGCCCCCCAATCTTTTTATCTCGGCGGACAGCCGGTCGAGCTTTGCCACTAAAGGTTTTATGATGCCCTTAATCTTAGAATCAATAAGGCCAGCTAATTGGTTGAGCTGTTCATCATCCAATTTTACAATGCTGGCTCCTACTAGTGCATCGTCATCCTTTTCTAGATTTTTGATTGGTGTAATGGGTGTAACTACTTTTTTTCTTATGGGACGGGTAGCCATGCGTTTCAACTGAGTTTTTCTACATGCTCTGACCGCTCTGGCGACTGGGGTTGGAGGATGCTGTGTCGTAGAGTCCGTTAGAACCTCCAAATCCAGCTCAACGGGTTCGGGCAAATCCATAACAACAAAATCGTTATTGTCACGGATATTACAGTCACCCTGTCCCTGTGCGATCGGAGAGGAACATATGATAGGTGGCAAAGAGTCACAACTAAGCCCTAAGGACTGTCTTCTTTCGGAATGAATTTTTTTAACCACTTTAACTAAGTAGTTATCCAAAGTACCAGAGACGGAGGGAAAGTTTTGAGATGACATGCTGATGCCTACCATAAATCACAACCCACAAGTGAATAAAATAAAGAAAGTCTCACTGTGTCTTTTGAAGGGTGGGTTGGAAGTAGTCCTCAAATTCTTTGGACCGAAGTCTGTGGCCCAGCCCAGCCTCGTTCTGCCCCGGACTGCCACAGACTGCCCCGCCCTTGTCCCGGGCAGCTCCCGCGCGCTTCTCGCGGGGCGAGAAGCGTTCCTCTCTTTTACCACGCCTCCGGGCGCTCTGCTTAGCGTCACTTTGCACGCCACAACCGCCAGGTCACCTGGGATTTGGAGTCCTTACCCTCGCGGCGGCAATGTTGCTGGTGCGGCGCTTCAAGCCATTCCCCTCACGGCATTGCAAAGGCAGCACCAGAGAAAGCCAGTTGAGCCGTTCCCCTCACGGCAGCAGGTAAGTTACAAACGCTCCCACCAAGCGCTCCGCTCTTTTACAGCGCCTCCGGGCGCTCTGCTTAGCGTCACTTTGCGTGCGACACAACCGCCGGGGCACCTGGGATTTGGAGTCCCTGTCCTCGCGGCGGCGATGTTGGTGGTGCGGCGCTTCAAGCCGTTCCCCTCACGGCGTTGCAAAGGCAGCCCCAAAGAAAGCCAGTTGAGCCGTTCCCCTCACGGCAGCAGGTAAGTTACAAACGCTCCCACCGAGCGCTCAGCGCTCCGCACTTTTACCGCGCCTCCGGGCGCTCTGCTTAGCGTTACTTTGCGCGCCACAACCGCCGGGGCACCTGGGATTTGGAGTCCCTGTCGTCGCGGCGGCGATGTTGCTGGTGCGGCGTTTCAAGCCGTTCCCCTTACGGCGTTGCAAAGGCAGTCCCAAAGAGAGCCAGTTGAGCCGTTCCCCTCACGGCAGCAGGTAAGTTACAAACGCATGACTGTAGTGATGAAGGCATTATGGATCAGTATGGGGAAACATAGCTCCTCGTGGGATTTGTAATCTTGGCCTCATTAAATAAAGACACGCAAACCATTCAAGCGGTACTTATTTTATCTTATGGCCGCATTGTATGCTTTTTATTTAGGTGACTCTACACACGTCGAGCACTGTATGGACACATGATCGCTCGACACGGGGTCCTCCACATGATCGCTGGTACGTGATGCCTTGGCGATCATAAGGTAAACGACTGTTATATCAATGTGTGGCATTAGCATGGGTATACTCGCTCAGAATATACCAAATCCTTTGGATACAGGGCTGTATATTGCGGTATACTCATTGCTGCACTCCTATTTTATCTACACAGGTCCTTCAGATTAACAAGGTGTGAAGATTGTGAATAGTGCACCCCATCTTTTGCCCTGATGAAGTTGCTAAGGTTGGAGCAACAAAACATGTCGGCAGCAAACAAATAATGATGGTATATAACTAACCATTTTTTTAATTGAAGGGTTGCAACACCAGAATAAAGACAGATAGCTAGCAAACCTCTTCATTTTAGAACCTATTTTTTTGGTTCAAATTTTTCTATGGGGTTGGTATTACTTTTTCGCACAATAAGTGTTGATAATTGTCTATTATTGGTGTATTTGTCACTATTCTTATTTGTGCACATATACATGTTTGTGTGTGTCTCTTTTTTCTTCACCCAGAGAGAGTGACCAATGATGAGAAGTGGGTGAACAGGTGATTGCTAACCAGGAACCCCCTCGGGTGTTTCGACCGTGAGGCACTCTGTCTGTTCTCACTTTAATTTTTGGGTGTTTTTATACAGGGACCTGTGTTTATCTAGTTCTATGAATTCATGCATCCTGACCTGGGGTACAGTGGTAAATCACACGTCGAGGGATTCTAGATTTTTTGACGATATATCAGATCCTCCGCATGGTCTAAATTGTTGATGCGTCTTGTCTTGGTAGGGCTCTTTGTGAGTAACAGTTGTCTGAGTGGGGGGCGGCTCTACCAGGCACTTTCCCCCTACACCCCTAGATTTTGAGGAGCCTCAGAAACATGACAACTTTGTTTCCCCAAGAATAAAACTGATCTTCAGAGTTGTGGAAACAATAGATAGATATTTTACTCAGTCAATCGTGCATGCTTCTTTCATCAGAGGTGCAGAGAGACGGGCGTTTTCAATAAAAGGGTTTTATTGAACAGTCTTCTTTCTCATGCAAGTAAAGTGAACTGCTACAATCGTAATACTGGTTGCAAAGTATAATGCGTACAGTAAGAAGAGTATTATAAAATATTACTGTAAAAGCATTGTATGGTATAGATAAATACATAAATAAATAAATAACAAAGGCTAAAAGTACTCAACTGGTGCTTCTAAAATACGCCTACCCCAATGTACCTAACCTAAGTCTAGTACGAGGGAAGAAGTAAGTGAGGTGTAGCATAGGTTTAGTTTTCTTTGCCAAGAATCTAACCAAGATTTCTCTTAGGGTCTAATCAGCTCCGTACCTTGGTTTTAGAATGAAGGAGGTCTGGTATCTCTGTCTCAGACTTGATTTCCCAACACCCAGCGAGGGGAGCTTGGAAACACTGGAGCTGGATTCTCGCCGGGAGAAATGCAGCCTCTTAATCAGTGCGTCTGGATGGGTTATGTCTAAATATGGGTATGATTTCTATGTCTATATAAGGCAATGTGAATTATACCTATATAAGGGCATGAATTGGTATTACGCTTGGATTCTAAAATGCTACACAACAAACCACTTAATGACTAAAAGGTGGTGATTCCTGAAAGTATCATTAGAACAGCGCACGTCCTAAACACCCCCCTATTTCCCTTAGACTCCGGAGATGTCCGCGCAGCGTGTGGCGCCGCCGCCGCCGATTCCTAGAATTCAATCGAGGAGAGGAGAGAGGCGCAGAGACTGCTTGAGGAAGAGCAGTATCAAAGGCAGAAGTTTGACGAAGGTGAAATAGAGGAATCAGTGGATAATTTTGAAGGCATACAGTAGGCATGTGGGCTGGACACTTCTCCTGAGTGGGAGCTTTCATCCACAAGCGTGTCTCTGCCTCAAGAGGTCGCCCCATACTATACTGTAATAAGAAAGGCGGCAGAGCATTTGGACTTACAGTTACCAACTGCTGAGTATGGGCCAAATTTGATCACTGAGGTTCTACATTCGCCATTCGTCAATAGTTGAACCTTTGCTACCTTTTACTGAAGCCTTGACTGAGCCTATTGTAGAGGTATGGCGTAAACCATTCTCTTCTCCTGCTGTGTCTAAGTCGGTGGCAAGAAGGTATAGAACTGCTCCAGGGGATCCTCTTTTTCTGTCATCTCATCCTTCTCCAAAAAGTTTGGTGGTGCAGGCGTCCTGCTGACAGGGACTCTAAAAAACTGGAGCAGTCAGCTAAAAAAGTATTTTCATCTTCAAGCATGGCTCTTACATCTACCAATGCTACCTGTTTGTTGGGCTGTTATATTCATGCCTTGATTGGCTCAGCAAAGCAGTTGGCACCCAAGTTGCCTGATGAAGAGAGAGGACATTTTATGGCGGTTCCTACAGATGCTCAGGCTGCTGCTAGACAGGTTATTCAATCTGGCCTGGATACGGCAGATTCAGTGGCCAGAGTTATGGGTTCTTCCATTGCTACCAGGAGGCAAGCTTGGCTTAAATCCTCTGGTTTTTTCCCGGATGTTTAAGCTACTCTGGTTGATTTGCCTTTTAATGGGTCAAAGCTTTTCGGGGATTCTGCCCTTTTAAAGCTTTAAAGACAGTAGAGCTACAGCGAAGTCTTTGGGACTGTAAACTCAGTTAAGGGGGTTTGGATATAGAAAATATTGCGGATTTGGAAGGTCTTCCTTTCGTGGCTTGCAACAACCTCAACAACAGCAGCAGCAAAATACGGTCTATAAGTCCTATAGAGGAAGAGCCAAGGATTGCCAACGTGGGTCTACCCACAACCTCCCCTCATCCTCTTCTACCTCTCCTGCTCCCCCTGGTAATGCAGGATAGCAGCCCTAAATCTCCCATCCTAGATCATGTAGGCCCTGTAGGGTGTTGGTTCTCTCATTTTCTGCAGGGCTTTTTAATTGGTCACGTCAAGGGAATTTCCCTCCTTGCCAAGGTTCTTGTTCAGAGGACCATTTAATTCTCCTTCAGAAGGAAGTCCTTGTGCTCTTACAGAAAGGTGCGATAGAGGTGGTCCCGGAGCAGGAGAGGGGTTAGGGATCCGGGTATTTCCTGATCCCCAAGAAGGATGGTAGGTTACATCCGATCCTGGACCTCAGGATCTTTCATTTTTACCTGAGACAGGAGAAATTCAAGATGCTGACCCATGCGCAGGTTCCTTTGGTACTGCAGCAAGAGGACTGGATGGTGTTGATCGATTTACAGAATGCTTATTTTCACATTCCCATCCTGAATTCGCACATGAAGTATCTACATTTTACGGTGGGGTCGCAACACTACCAGTTTGCGGTCCTACCGTTTGGTCTTACTACTGCACCTCGAGTCTTCACAAGGGTGATGGAAGTGGTGCCGGCTCATCTCAGAAGGTCGGGGATCCCAGTGTTCCCTTATCTGGACGCCTGGCTGCTCAAAGCGGAGTCGCCAGAGATGGTGCTTCATCATCTGATGGTGTTTCATCATCTGAAGGTAACAACTCATATGTTGTACAACTTGAGCTTTTCAATAAATGTGCCCAAATCTCACCTGGTGCCCTCTCAGCGCAACCTGTTCATAGGGGCGGTACTGGATACTACTGTGTGTCAAGCTTTTCCTCCTCCTAAAAGAGTTCACGACATTCAGGAGATGATTCCTTTGTTTCACAATGGGGCGGTTGTTTCGGTCCTGAAGGTTCTTCGCCTGCTCGGTCTGTTCGCTTCCTGCATACTGTTGGTCAGTCATGTGCGCTGGCACATGAGGACACTCCAGTGGTGCCTCTGCAGGTAGTGGTATCAACACAATGGATATCTCAGGGAGTCAGTCAGGATCTCCAGAGAAGCTGCAGCGGAGTTGACTTGGTGGAGTGTGCCGGGCAACCTGACTCAAGGGAAGTCCTTTCAGTCTCCTCCTCCAGGAGCCATAATGATCACAGATGCCTCCACTCTGGGGTGGGGTGCTCATCTGAAGGATCAGGAGGTCATAGGTCTTTGGTCTCCAGAGGAAAGGTTGCTTCACATCAACCTTCTGGGATTGCGGGCTATATGTTGAGCACTAAAGTCTTTCCTTCCTTCCCTTTGCGGTCAGTCGGTTCAGGTCCTCACAGAGAACACTACCGCAATGTGGTACATCAACAAACAGGGAGGTGTAGGGTCATATTGTCTCTGTCGAGAAGCTTTGCGACTCTGGTCCCGGGCACAGAACCATCAGATTTGTGTGTTCGCAAATCATCTAGCCGGTGTGCTAAATGTTCATGCAGACAGTCTCAGTCCCCACTACTCAGCTGATCACGAGTAGAGGCTTTATCCGGAAGTGGTTCTTCACATCTTTCAGATGTGGGGGACTCCTTGGTTGGACCTGTTTGCCACTCACGAGTACGCGCACTGCCCATTATTCTGCAGTCATCAGTATCCAGTTCAGGGAGCGTTGGGGGACGCGTTTCAGTTGAGATGGAGCTCGCAACTCCTTTACGCGTTTCCTCGCTTACCCTTGATCCCTTGGGTTCTGAGGAAGATTCGCCAAGACCGGGCCCAAGCTATATTGATTGCCCCGGATTGGCCAAGAAGGGTGTGGCACACAGATATACTTCACCTCTTATCGCACCCGCTGCTCCATCACCCTCTCAGGGCAGACCTCCTCTCGCAGTCGCAGGGGCAGGTTCTACACCCCCACCTCCAGAGCCTGCAACCTTCATGCCTGGAGAATGAACGGGGAAACCTGAGTTTCTTCTCTCTCCCACCGGATGTAGTGGATGATATCTTATCATCTAGGCGACACTCCACTAAGTCTATTTACTCTTACAGAAGTTCAAGATTTGTTAAATGGTGTGGAGAGAGAGCCATTGATCCTTTAAAGGCCCACTTGTCCAATGTTCTTCAGTTTTCACTTTTCTTGGCTCAGCAGGGATGTGCTGTGGACGCTGTTAAGGGATATTTGTCGGCTCTTTCGGCTTTTCTTTCTTTGCCGGATCAGCCGTCTTTATTTAAATCCCCCATTGTTTTCAGGTTTATTAAAGACCATAATATTAGGTTTCCACCTACACCTTTTGTTAAGCCTCAATGGGATTTGAATCTTGTTTTAACTTTCTTGATGGGTTCCCCATTTGAACCCTTACATAGTTGTCCTTTGAGACTTTTGTCTTTTAAAACAATCTTTCTTGTGGCTATTACCTCAGCAAGGAGGGTGAGTGAGCTTCAGGCTCTCAGTTCAAAACCCCCGTTTTTAACCATACATGCTGACAGCATGGTCCTTAGGACCAGGGCTGCTTTTCTGCCTAAGGTGGTTACTCCCTTCCATCTAGGGCAGTCCATTACTTTTCCTTTTTGTTTTCTATCCTCCCCCTCACCCTTCCAAGGAGGAGGAGATACTTCACCGCCTGGATCCTAAACGAGCAGTGAGCTTTTATTTGGACAGGACCAAGGACTTGCGAGTGGACGATCAGCTCTTTGTAGGCTACGTTGGAGGCATGAAGGGCAAGACTGTGCATAGCGCACTCTATCCAGGTGGATCAAGATCTGCTACACCCTGGCTGGTAAGGAGACGCCTGAAGGTATTAGAGCTCATTCCACCAGAGCTAAGTCATCTACTTCAGCTTTGGCCAGAGGTGTTCCTGTAGTGGACATGTGTAAGGCTGCGACTTGGTCCTCCCTCCACACTTTCGCAAAGCATTATTGCTTGGATTCCGAAGTGAGGAGGGACAGCCACTTTATTCGCTCTGTCCTGCAGGATTTTTTGGTATAGAAGGGTGGACACCTTCCTCCGGGAGTGGAACTGCTGTCGGATTCTATTCAAAAAGTGAGGAATACAAAGGCAGATGTATCCATCTGAAGAACAAGTTACTTACCTTCGGTAATGCTTTTTCTGGTGGATAAAGTATCTGCCTGTGGATTCCTCACTGACCCACCTTACTCCACAATGTCCACCCTTATATACCTTAAAGATGTTTTTTGTTTAAGATGATTGACAGGCAGATACTGTATCCACCAGAAAAAGCGTTACCGAAGGTAAGTAATTGTTTATCTGGGACGAAAGTGCAACTTCTAACCCGCCCACACACTCAATCGTAAACTAAATTGCAACTTCAACCCCTCATAATACAATTCTCACCTGGGTGAAAATGAGGGCCCAACATTGGGGTTCTACTTCATCAATAAACTTAATCTCGAGGGTGGAGGGCACATCCCTCACTAAGGAGGAATCTCCCAGGGATATTTCTGGCTGGCCATTTGGCAGAGTGATACCACTAAGCCCTGAGATATAAGTGGTAAAAGGAAAATCAAACGCAGAGAAGGAAGCCCGAAGCTCCTTGGGGTACACAGGGAACCTACACACACATACGCAGCCTAAGTCAGAACCTATTTCAACTCCCTCTGCGCAACAAAAGGGGATGTCAGGTGCAGGAGAAGCCATGAATATAAAAGATAAAAGAGAATAGGGTAGAGGGTAGAGTAAATGTCAGATTGCAGGGCAATAAACAAATTTCAAGCAGTGGGTCAGAAAACGCTAGAGAAAGCTTAAAACTTGAATATCAAGCTGGTGTTCCAGCAGGCGGGCCTGTATTGCTAGTAGCGTTGCCCGACCACAAGCCCTTGATGCACATCCAGAGGATGCTGGTGCAGAAAGGAGCTCCCTGGCCAACTGGTTCTCTGACCTCTCAAGCTCATGCTTCATTTACCATCAGGTGCCTGAGCAACCATCCCGCATGGCGGAACAGCAGAAAGCAGCTATGCCGCAAAAGGCATCAATTGTAAACATCAATAAAGCAATTGATGCCATGGCTAACACTGCACTGTCCCCTACAGATAAACTTGAGGTTCACATTTCCATTCTGCAAATCATCACCACTCTAATCAAAAGGATTGATGGCAAATTGGATTTCCTAATTAAATTAGTTATTAAAGCTCAAGACTCAGTCCAAATGGAACAAAAGAGAGACCCGTGTGTTTGCAGGCCCATACTAGAAAAGTGATTAACCTTGCCAGCAGTGGGGGGGCGCTAGAGGGTGCCAAGCAAGATGGCCGCACTTGCGTGAGGCTCTTGCAGCTCGGGGCATAATCCTTCACCATCCTGCTCAACCACTGTCCCAAACCATTTCAAATGCAGCCAATTTGATAGCGACGCCCGTCCGCTATCCACCGGGGTATCTCACGCTGCTGGGAGAAGCTGATCGATCCCGCACCGCGCCTCTTGGTGCACCAGGCCATGGGGCCTAAGATGGTGACCGCCTCCGATGTCGGGTCCCGATGGGGACATTCCTGAAAAGAAGGCCCTGCTGATGGTGAGGCAGTCCCCCAGTGGACATCTCTTCCCTCCTGTGTTGTTATGGGCACAGGAGGGCAGACCAGGCACAATTACCCTCAGTGGCGCTAGCGGCGCCACTGAGGGTGATTGTGCCTGGGCTGCCGCCTGGAGGACTGACGACCCGAATCTAGACCTGCGATGCCACCTCTGGCATGCAAAGCTGCTGGCGGAGACGCTCACTCCTGGGAACGAGGAGCGCCGTGTGCCACAGAAGTGATCTGCCCAGTGAGTGTGCCTACCATGGGGGCCCCAACCTGCCGCATATAGCGCTCACTCTCCATGTGCCAGTGCCGCTCGCCTTGGTGGTCTCCCGCCCTCGGCCTCTTCTGGGACTGTGCACAGCAACCGCCCGAGGCCGCTCTGCTGCTCCTCTGATCACCTGCTGCCCTCACGCCTTTTCTCTGTAAACCTACTGGGCCCTACACTTGAACCGCCAGCCCGCCTACGTCACCCACGTGGTGGCGGACTAACCCAGTCGTCCCACGACCGCTGCAGCCATGCAGGCCCGGCACCTACAGCATCCCCACTCCTCCTGCTCTAGTGACAACCTGCCGGACCACTGCAGGGTCTGCCCCATTCGCCACCGGAGCTCTCCATACCTGAGGCTCCACCTCACGCTACCCCCCTTGCCTGCTCAGCCTTTTTGGATGACCTGCTTGCCGTCTACCTCCTACCTCCGCTGCTGCTCCCAGCATCCTAAGGCTGTCTCCTTTCTGCCTTCTCCAGGCACGCTGCTGCTCCACCAGCAACCACCACACATTGACCGGTCGCCGGAGGCTCTCGCCCCCCATTTGGGACCGCTGGTTGGGTCGTCTCCCACCTGGGGCCACACACGTTGCGGTCTGCGTGGGGTGCTTCTCTGCCCGGCTGCTCAAAGGCCCGGCCACCACCTGTGAGGCCCGTCACCACACCCTCCACAGTGGGAGCTCCTCCAGCCACTCCGGGCTCGTGTCGTGAGTACCCACGGGCTGCCTCTCATTGACTTGCAGCTGCCGCCATGGGGAAGGCTGATGGAGAACAATCAAAACTCCCCTTTGAGGCCAGCACATCCACCAGAACGCAGGTTGATGCGGAGGACAATCAGGCAGCGGCCCCTGCTCCCTACTCACCCACCTACACGGAGGACTTGAAGGAACTTTTCCTGGTGATCCAATCCAGCTTGGCCTCCGTAGAGACAAAGATGGACACCATGAACGCCTGTTTGGACCATCTCACGCACAAAGCCGAATGCCACAGTGAGCACATCAAGGAGACGGAGCGCCAGATATCTAAATTGGAGGACTCATCCACCATGGACAAAACACTCAACATGGACAAACTCCTGCAGGTAATAGCGGCAAAGAACGAGGACCTGGAATCCCACGCAAAGCGCAACAACCTGCGAATCTTCGGGTGCCGGAGTCAACAGCCACGGGCAAGATGGAGGATTATGTGGAGCGCATGCTTATCGCGCTCTTTGGCAGGGAGGCCTTCTCGGCGGTCCTCATCATTGAGAGAGCACAGTGCTCTCAAGCCCCTCCTTGCCCCATCATTGCAAGAGTCCTCAATTACAGAGAGCGTGACGTTGCTTTGTGACTTGCCCGGAAGCGGGGAAAGCTGCTCTTCGACAGAATAGAGGTGTTACTTTACCCTGACTTCACCGTGGCCGTCCGGAAGGCGCACAGAAAATTCATCCCAATGAAGAAAAAGCATCAACAATCGGGCATCCCCCATTGCTATGCTTTATCCCACGCGCCTCAAAGTGAAGCACCAGGGGAAGCTCCACTTCTTCACAAATCCCCAACATGTCTATGACTTTATAAAATCCTTGCCTAAGCGGCCCACGGACCGAACATCTCCATCTTCTCATCCTGAAGATGCTGGTGGCGCCTCAGATATAGAATGACGGCTGTGCTACCCTGCAAGCTGTTCCTTTTCATTGTTTCTTCTCTGCATAATGTCATCATGGAGACTGCAAACACCTGGGCCCTATCAACCTACCGCTGGAATTGTGGTGCCTAATATTGCGAACTGCCCAACACTCTATGACTTTTTATCCGGGGCTGACGCTACAGCGGCTTCCGAACTTAACCTACTGCTGCAGTCCACTTGATAAGTTGAGACTCTCTCCTGCTCCCCGAGCACCCTCGCTGTCGCAAGGTGTCCCTGGTTCACCCTTTAGCCTCTACCCTAAGAGACCCCTACACTGTTTCGATCTAGTATTATCTGTGTATACAGTTTACCCTCCCCTGTTGGGAGATGGTCACACGGGATTGCGGGGGAAGGGGGTATAATGTGCCACAGCAGGTTTGGGCTGCTGATGTGGGTGAGTTTGTTCACTGCCACTTACAGATGACCCAACTAACATTGACGCTGCGCATACAGTTGACCTATCTAGCACAAGTCTCTCCTCAATATTTCTGACTTGCACCCATGTTGAACCATCCTGACCCCCTTAAGTATAACCTCCTAACTTGGAACGTGAGAGGGCTTGTGAACCCATGTAAGCACCAACATATCCTGGCTTACTTAGATCGACATAGCATACACTGCATGGCGCTCCAAAAGACACATCTGGGCCCCTCTACTCCTACCTCCTTTGCATCCCACGGGGCCACATATTGTTAATTTTCTTCATACTCCACTTACGCACGTGGCACTGCCATTCTCATTAGAAACACACTTCCCTATACCCCTATAAGGGTCTACAATGACCCGCAAGGTCGCTACAGTATCTCCTGGGGTAGACTGGCCACCAAATCCATAACATTTATCTCTTGCTATGGCCCGAAAACTGATGACCCTGAGTTCTTCCGCGTCCTATGTGGCAAGATCCTGGACATCGGCTCGATGCACTTGGTGTGGGGCAGAGATTTTAATGTCGCCCTGGACCTGGCACGGGATCACTCACATCCACAACCCCATCACTATTCCAATGAGCACTATGCCCTCAATCACATCATCTCAGACCACGATCTGGTTGACGCCTGGCAAAGTCTCCATCCACACAATAGGGAAGGCTCCTGCTACTCATCCTCCCACTCCTCCTGGTCACGAATTGATAGTTGGCTTCTCTCTAAGGGACTGACCCCGTGGCTAGGTCCTCCTGCCCACCTATTCCGACCACTCACTGGTCCTCCTCCCGCTTAGTCCCCCTCATGTAGATTCACCATACTTGTGCTGGCGAGAGGGAGTGCAGGTTTAGAGGGAAATACCACGTTGCCCACCTCTATGGAGGAGAAAGACCAGGCAAAGCGCTAGCAGCCCTTGTTCGGCCACCTAGACACTCTAACACCGTCCTTGAAATTTCTGTTGAGGACGGCCACCTGCACGGAAACCCCTCCGATATAGTTGCCACTTCCAAACGCTTTTACAGTGCCTTGTACGCCTCACATAGGACGCAACCCATTGACTTCTCCTCATTTTTCCAAGACACGGCGATTGGCTTGCTCGGGACGGGCAGCGTGAATATCTCCCTACACATCATGAGGACAAAGAGATTACCGCCGCTATCATGCAGCTGCAGTCTGGGCGGGCCCCAGGCCCCGATGGTCTTACGGCCGAATTTTACAAAAGATACCGGGCCCTACTCATCCCGGCTATGCGGCAGTTATATGAAGAGGCTCGCAAGTCGGGCATTCTCCCTCGGACCATGTGTGAGGCGCTTATAATATCCCTCCTGAAGCCTGGGAAGTCTGCATCGCAATGCAAGTCCTACAGGCCTTGCTCCCTCATTAATGTCAACAGCAAAACTGATAGAAAACTGTATTATTCCTCTTAATACTGCCCTCGTCCTCCCTGACCAGTCGGGGTTTGTCCCCAGCAGGGGAACCTCTCACAACCGCCGCACATAGTTCGCTGTCTTACGCGATATTGACCCCAATACAACTGCGGTGGCTGCCTTCCTTGACGCCACCAAGGCCGTTGACTCCCTGGAATGGGATTACCTGGCCTTCGTGCTCAACCGCATGGGATTTCCTGCCCCATTTCTGGTGTGGATCCACCTCCTATACACAGGCCTATGGGCCAGCGTGGTGGTTAAAGTCGTTTAATCCTCTTCCCGACTGCCAGTGACACTAGGCAGGAATGTCCTCTGTCCCCCCTCCTATTTGCCCTGGCGATTGAGCCCTTGGCCGCAAAAATCTGCCAACATTACCAAGACCATGTCCTAATCTACCCCAAAAGGCAAATATTGATTTCTTTATATGCCGACGACATTGCCTTATACCTCCGCAACCCGTAAGACCGCCTCGACCCTATCTTACGGCTCCTTATCCTTTTCGGAAACCTCTCTGAGGTTAACATAAATTGGGTGAAATCCTAGATTTTTCCTCTCACTGACTCCACCACACCGTTCACCCCTGACTATCCCCTTTCATGGTGCAACAACACAACTACCTATCTAGGAATAGTAATAACCCGCAACCGCAATGAATTGATGGCGGCTAATTATGGGCGCGCACTAAACCTCCTTACCGATAAAATCACCAGGTGGATGGCTATGCCGCTCTCACTCTCCGGGAGAACCTTGCTAATAAAAATGATAAATCTGCCTAAACTGCTTTACCTATTCACTAACATCCCATACTCCCCCAGCAGACACTTCTTCAAAGCTTTAAAAAACCAACTCGTCCGGCTCACCTGGGCTGGACTACATTTGAACATCCTCACTCGACCCTTTAGTTCCGGAGGGTTTGAAATCCCTGATTTAAAATTATACTTCAGTTGTGCACAGGCCCACTATGCAGCATATTGGGTGAAACCCCCTCCTTACATGCCCCATCTTGTGGTTGAAGACGGATACATGACCCCAACGCCATGCTCTGTCTATCTAAGTGCTCCGGCTATTCCGAGACACCTAGGGCCCAATTCACAGAACTAACATAAGACAAAATCCTAAACTTACTATCATTTTGGGATTCACAGAAGGCACTTACTCATTTCGGTATTCACAGAAGTCATTTAGGAGTCCTAAAGTTGCGTTCTGAGTTCTAACTTAACTACTCCTAAACTGAGAAAAATACTAACTGTAAGACGTTTGCTATTTACAGAAGGCAATTAGGAGTCCTAAAGTTAGGACTCCTAGTTTTACTACTCCTAAACTAAGAAAAATCCTAACTTTAAGACTTTCGGTATTCACAGAAGGCATTTTGGAGTCCTAAAGTTAGGAGTCCTAACTTTAGGATGCCTAAATGCCTTCTGTGAGTACAGAAAGTCTCAAAGTTTGGATTTTTTCAGTTCAGGAGTCCTAAAGTTGGGAGTCCTAACTTTAGGAGTCCTAAATGCCTTCTGTGAATACAGAAAGTCTCAAAGTTTAGATTTTTTCAGTTCAGGAGTCCTAAAGTTAGGACTCCTAACTTTAGGACTCCTAAATGCCTTCTGTGAATACTGAAATGAGTAAGTGCCTTCTGTGAATACCACAATGAGTAAGTGCCTTCTGTGAATACCAAAATGGTAGTAAGTTTAGGATTTTGTCTTAAGTTAGTTCTGTGAATCGGACCCCTAGCCTCTACACAGTAGAATGCACCACCAGTGCCTCTCGAGACCTGGCCCGACGCCTTCATATGCCTACACTATACTCCCCTCTGCTGCCCCTACCTGGCAGACTCAACATCCCGTTCACGCAGGAGGGAGGCTGTCGCCAACTCCTCCGGAAAATCCCTATCAAGACTTGGGGGGAGCTATATGTCAATGGTACATTTCGCACCAGCGACAAGTTTTTTGGCGACTCCCCACCCACCCCCTTGGAGCGCTTTTTCTACATCAGCCTTCAACAAGACACTAGGACTCTAACCCTGTGCTTCCCACAGGAGCCCCCACCCTCTACATGCTCTTCTCAAGCAGGACACCCCCACCCACATTTAGTCAATGCTGTACCGCACCACCCAGGCAGACTGTGCGCATGGTCCCCCATTGCCCAGGGTGCCCTGGGAGGAGGAGCTTGGCTCCTCCCTCTCAGACCGCCAGTGGTCCTATTGCTGTCCACAAACTGGAAAAATATCCGCTAGCAGTAGGCTGCGCATCATTCACTACATATATTTACATAGCCTATATTACACGCCTGCAGGATTGATGCGCCTCCACCTGCGTGACAACGACTGCTGCAATTGCTGCGGAAAGGAGGGGGCAGATTTCCGTCATCTGGCTTTGGACTGCCCCCCCATCAGACACTACTGGCTGGAGGTGTTTGCGGCACTGGACCAGATGACCGGTCTCCATGTTCCTGATGATCCCCTGGTCGCACTCCTCAGTTACACCGGGCCCTGGCTGTGCCAATGAGAATATATACCTCTTTGGCATTCTTGGTAGCTAAGCGTCGAGTTGACTGTCGATGGGGCAGAGGAAGGGCGTCTAAATTTAAAGACTGGCTGACTGATCTTACCTATTGTCGGGATCAATTGCACACCTATGCCGAGCTTCTGCCGTCCTCCTCCCGCCCATGTTACATATGGTACCCCCTACTGACGTATCTTTTGGAGCGGGCCGCTACTGCGGGGGCTGCCGCAGACGCACAACCGAACGAATGACAGACCTTGTGGAAGTGCTGTGGCCCCACCCCCCTCACACTTTAAACTGTCTGGCAGTAAATCCCATGGTGTATGAATAAATGAAACTATAGTCAATCAACGTGTAGTGCTCGTACAATCCTCCTTGATTATTGAATGTCTGGCTTGTACGCCCTGGTGGGATCATCGAGTGGCAATGCTTGTTTCTTTTTTCAGTCTTGTACACTGTTTTCAAAACTCAATAAAATAAAATAAAATAAAAACCTTGCCAGCAGTGATGACCACCTTGATTGATGCCCTGAAGAACTCAGCCATCACATAGGATACCAGAAAGGGGCTCACCCAACACCAAAGCCACCAAATCCAAGGAACCCAAGACCCTCTAAAGACTGCTACCACTCCAGTAGTTGAGCCAACACAGGAGGGGATTGCCCCAGAGAAAATATGGGGAGCGACAAAAATGCAAATGGATTTTCTCACTGATGCCCACCCGAGGACAGAAAACACAATCAGCCTGCAACAGGCAACGCCCAGCATCAACTCCGACCAGCGCAGTGGATTATGTGAGGGAGAATGTTTTGGCTTTCGCGGGACACAAGACCCCCAGTAGTGGAGACCATGTCACTGAGTTAGCATGTGTACTGTGGATGTTGCCGAGCCAGGACTCAGTGTGGCTTGTGACCCTGCCCCACCCTAGGCCCTCTTAAACTCCCTTGGCTGCTCTCTCTACCTCTCCCCACTTGGGGCTTCGTCAAGTTAAAGAGGCAAGGAAGGAGACAAGGAAATATAGTCAAGGTGCTTTGTGCAATCTTGTTCCTGCATGCTCGTGCTCCCGCCCCTCCCCCCCCCCAACAATATCAAGGTAAATTTTGTGGTAGGGGTTAGGTGGCGCAGCCCTACCAGAGAAAGTCTTGCAGATACAGCCCTAACCCTACTGACAAATGCAGACACGTAGTGCCCAGTTGGTCCTAACTGAGGCTCACCAAAGACCTAAAAAGTCTGCAAAACTACAAAAAGAGAGACTCCTTTACTTTAGCAAACGTGGTACCTGAAATACTCAAGGAGTGACTAAGGAAACAAGCATGTGCAATGCAATAGGTCTCGCATTTGGGAGAGTTCGAGTTATTGGTGTTGTAAATGACAATGTCTTTTGGTTTGGAGAGCAGTGGATGTATATGATGTGGAGTGGAATTATGTGGGTTGTATTGGAGTTGTTAGTTGTGGAATTGTGTGAGGTGGAATTGTATGGTGTGGAGTGCGTTTGTGTAGTGGAATTATGTGGCACATGAACATACAGGGGTGAGAGCTGCACAGAATAGATAAAAATGTTATGCTGAGGGTGCTGTGGTTAGAGTACCATTGGACTCCATGTCACCAAGAAGTAGCGCTCCAGCTATGGGTGGCCTTTCCTTTTATAATTTTTCATTTTTGGGATAGAGCATCTGAAGTGGACGAGAAGCTGGTTTCCTGCATTTCCCGAGGCAGGGGTGGGTGCTGGAAAGAAGGAGTGAGGGGTTATTTATATGAATGTCAGTTGTGCCCTGTGAAGATGCTAGTGTGTGCTTAAATATAATGCTCTCTGCGCACCTGTTTCCATGAGTTCTTTCGACCCCACAGGCGGGTCCCCATGGCCCTCTTAGACTGCCTTCTCTTGCAGCTAATGACAATGATCTGCTGATGGAAGAGGGCATGGCATTTACAGTAGGTCAGCAGCATGTTTCTTACTTCTGTGCCGTCAAGACCTTATAACCATAATAAAATAATACATTGGTTCACGTTATAGAGCACATTAACATAAAACCAAAAAAAGCAATTTGGCTACAATTGGATGAAACTAACTGTTGTTCAAGCGATTCAAGTATATTTAGAATAAACTGCTGAGCACATAATATATCACATGGGCCTTATAGACACTGATGAGGCTGGAATTTTGCACTTTTATCATTTTTCTTGATTTGTTGAAACATTACGTTTTAAAAGTAACACATTTTTACCGCTTGCATGATTTTCCTTGAATTTTCATGGAGGTCCACAGTGATAAAGAGGACATGTATGGACCAGGGCACAATGGGTTTACAATTGCCCAGGACCAGTATACAAAGGTGTGGTGCTTGGAACCCGGAAGTTAATGTTACGCACAAACCCTTTAATGCAGATGTGAGTTATAACTTGTAGTTGCATGGGTTAATTTTCTTCAAGGGAGGGAGATGAGCTGCGGGAAAAACCTGGGCACTATATTAAATCATAGAATACTTTGGCAAAGTGAATTAAATAGCTTTCTTGCTGTATTTATTGCACATTTATTTTGTTTATCAAAGAGTGCTTCAGTTACCGATCTGGGCAGAAACGGCTGAACGTGTAGGATTGACTGGGGTAGGGGCCCAAAACACAGTACTAAAGTACATTCTGGACTGGCACATGAGCACACACACCCAAACGTCAGAAAAAGCATTGAGGAATAAAAGTACTGAGACACTCAAGAACGTGAAGGCATACAAAAAAGACGCACTTTATTATTAAAAATGCGCACACACACACACACATGAACGGGAAAAGACAGCAGAATATGCACCTCACACTAATATACAAAATACGTGAAGGAACAGATCATGGTGTTGTATGAAAGAAACACAATAAATATACACATTAATATGCAAACTAAAGTCTGTCCTGCTTTCTAAAGGTGCCGATCTTTCGGATTACTGCATAAACACAAACACACAGTATATGAGCATAATTAAATTTGAAAAGCAAGTTCTGGGTCCAAATATATAAAAAGAGGAATGTCGTGGATATAAATGATGGATAGTCATATAGTTTCTTGCAGTTCCTTTATTCAAGTAGAATAGTAATAAGATATACAGGAGAAAACCCCACCAGGAACAGGATGGTCACTGCTCAGCCCACTCTCTTCAACTGTCATTCCACATACACACCAGGCACACTAACATTCTATTCACTCTGTCATCCAGCATTCAACATTCTACACTGACATCACATTCATACTGGCTGAGCAGCTACAAGGAGATGATCCAATGTACAACATATCCCCTTTTCTTCAACAACAATAAGCACAAAATATATTATACAGTTAATTAAATTGAAAAGAGAAAACTTGTAATATAACACATAGTTCATAATGACAGAAATGAAAGAAGCGACTAAATATGTTAAAGCATAGGTAGCTATAAGTGATGAGGATGAGGAAAGGATAAAACAGTCTAAACCAATGGCACACATCTCCTTCTGTTGGGTAATATAAATTAAAAAAAAACTAAGAAAGAAATGTTGGTTAGTAAAAGTGAAATAGTATAGGAAAAAACTTTGTATAGAGGTCTCAAAACTATGTATAGGTACTTAACGCATTTCCTAAGGCACAAAGGCCCAAAGATACAATATTGCATGAAGGTACAATGTATATGTTAGATAACTATAAGTGCATAGCCTATTGCATACTGACATAAATGTATAGGTACATGACCCATATTTAATTGAAATGTATAGGTAGATAACTAAGTGTATAACTTTTTAAATACAGATACAAATGTATAGGTACATAACCCATTGCATTTTATAAACTGAAGTGTGAACTCAACAAAGTAATTTGTAGTGTAGGACCAATGAAATGGGTGTGCGCACCACCCTCACTGAAGAATATAATAAATGTAAGGAGGCCTGCTCCTATACATAACTACACTACCCAACAAATCAAAACTGGAGTTCCACAACGGTCAATATCATTCAGATAAACATATGTTACTCCTTTAAACTCTAATTACAGAATCATGTAACATATTGTGCATATAACATATAATCATAAATAATGAAAATACAGGAAACTTCAATTGCGTCTTAACATCAGTGCGCAGGAAGCGTATCGTGACTTATAATATATGTGATCAAACTTTGAGCTGTATATATATCAATATCAGCCAAATTTAACATATAATAAGTAAAACTCTGAAAATAACATCACGTCTTAATATCAGCGCGCATGAAGCATCTCGCGACTTATAATATGCGTAACCAAATCTGGAGCTCTATTAATCTCAAGACTCATATTATGTATGTGAGTCACGTAACATGTATTAATACTAGTGCATACAGGAAGCATCACGCGACTTATAATATGCGCGTGTTAATTAAATTGCCTTATAACGCATCTTAATTTCAGTGCGCAGGAAGCATAGCATCTTGTAACTTATGAAATGTGCGTGACTCTACCTCTTTATATATAACTATTGTTAAACATATCACAGGCAACTTTAAATTTTAGCAGAAGTCAACATAAGCTTAATAAATTGGAATCACAATCACAAATAAGAATATATGTAATGTAATATAAACAGTGCAAAATTCAATAAAACTTGGGTATAGTTCACGTTGTCATAAACCTCGCAGAGAATCAATGTTTAAGATAATGGTACTGTAGATTATAATTCCAACAACTGTTTGTAGCGAAATCACCAATTGTCTTGAAATCCCATGTATTTTTTTTTTTTTTTTTATATTAGAAACAAAAACATGTTACCAGTTAAGTGCAGGCAGTTTCAATCGAGTATTACAGCTTCACTAAGTCTTGTCAAACGAACTTCACCATCGGCAATCTGTGGCAGTTCTCATTGACAAATCTAAGATGGCGGCACGTTACTTGACGTTGATCCGGGTGGCTCACGGTGCTCTAGTGCACACTGACGTCTAAAAGTAGTTCCGATCGTCATGGAAATAGTTTTGCCTCACAAGGAGATGCAGGTGAGCTCGAGTGCATGGCTCGTGTTTAAATTAAATTGACAACGGTCAAACTGCCTTCGGGTGCTCCAAGCGATGTACATATAAAACATAGATAAATAAATAAAATTTGCATACAGACGAACTGTTCACCCGGGTGTTCGATCACAGCGAAGGACATTTTTCAGACATCCTCTTTTAAACAATTTAGAGCAGATGTAAAATATTCGTACTAGGGATCTAATTCCAATGACATAAAAGTTCCTTTTAAATCCAGTAGATGGTAGCAGTAATACTCCGATCAAAACAAAATACATAGAGATCGTTTTCTAGTTTGTCTGTCCGCTTTGACAGTTGAGCATTCTTTTTTCTCAAATATCTCTCGTACCGCTCTTAAACTGGTGTGAGAGACGACCCATCACTCAGGAAATTAGCAGGAGTAGGTCAGTATATTTACGGAGTCTTAAGTAGCAAACAGTCAAATATAATAATATTTGCTTGAAGAGCGAGTCCTGACACTCTTCAGTGTGTTTCTCCTGCCGGTCACACGTATTATGAGAGGATTGTTCTCAATTACAGCTTGGGGTTGCACACTTCATTAAATGGTACGGCTCTCTGCTCATAAGGTTAGTAACTTTGAATATATAAACTTACCATGGCATAAGTTTAGAGTTTAGGGCGACCGATTTCGGGGTCACTGGTGGGGTTTAATATTGCCAGGTAATTTAAATATAAGTCTTAAAATGTGAAAGTCTTTTACCTTGATTCAGTTCAGTTTCTTGAGGTTTATTCCTTGTAGTTACCTTAGTTTGTTTGTAGGTAGTTTCTTGCACGCTTTAAGTTCTTCAATCGTCGCCAAATGTCGTGGATATAAATGATGGATAGTCATATAGTTTCTTGCAGTTCCTTTATTCAAGTAGAATAGTAATAAGATATACAGGAGAAAACCCCACCAGGAACAGGATGGTCACTGCTCAGCCCACTCTCTTCAACTGTCATTCCACATACACACCAGGCACACTAACATTCTATTCACTCTGTCATCCAGCATTCAACATTCTACATTGACATCACATTCATACTGGCTGAGCAGCTACAAGGAGATGATCCAATGTACAACAAGGAACATATAGATTTTGTCTGCTTCAACGTAATTTCTTTTTTTTTTTTTAATCAATCTACAGATATTATATTGACAACTTATACATATATATGATTACCCTTAAACTCTATTATCATGACGTAACCATAAAAAATATATTGAAAATGAGGGAGAAACACTTTATAAGTAACCAACGCTGCTTTCATGTCCAATGCTCAGGCACTTACTGAATGCAGATATATTTGGAGGCGCTCTTAATGCTCCGCAGTCCACTATCTGGTTTTTAAAAAGGGCCGTTTGAGTCATGTAGCAGCAATCTGCTTGTTACAGGTAACGTCAACATGGTCAGCCAATTTGAAAATATAAATGTTTGCCACAAATAATGCTGCTAAACTCCCCATCAGTGCAAAGAATGGCGATGTGCTCATCTTGCCTGGGTACTGGTAGTTCAACAGGGCTGTTTACATAAACCTCATTAATCGGGCGAGAATAGAAGACCAGCTAGTGTGCTTTCACCCATAGGCGGAGAGCGGAAGGCTCCGTTCAACACCCCAGCAGCGAGAGGCTGGCCTCCAAATGCAGGCACAAAAGGAAAGCGCAAAACATACTTCAGCCAACAACGCCGATGAAACACCCTTCAATAGTTTCAGGCTAATGGGGCTGCAAACTATTTTTCTTTATGTCGATAATACAAGTTCTGAGGTTACAAGAGAGGCTTGATTCTTTTTTTTTTAAGCAAGCTTATATTTGAGAGGACAAAGGCAGGGTAGTGGCCTCGCAGCCCGCTCTGCTCTGATATGCAGGCTATGCTCCTAGGTATGGCTCATATGAGGCAGCTTCCTTTCTGGGGGCGGGCATGCGCGTTGTAGCCCTGAAGCACCTCAAAAGTCAGTCATCCCTGCTTAATGTATTTTAAAGGAATAGGGGGCGGGGACCCCATATAGAAGGGGCCATATTAAGCAGCGCTGGCAGAGCAAGGCTGAGAAGCAGAAATAAGCAACAAAAGCCCAAGGAGATGGATTGAAATCAATAGTTAACGACAAGCTTGGGCACACGTACTACTTCACACTGGGTAAAACGGCTCCTGCCATTGCTAAAAGGCAGCGATGGCAGGGATTTGTTCTACCCAGCTGTGTGTCTCCTCTGGCTTGAAAGCAGGCAGCATTTCTCCAATTCCTGGTGCTTTTTGTCTGCTCAATCCCGCTGGTTCCAAGCAGCAGCCAGGCAGTCTCCAGTGCCTCAGCTGCCCTGACTGTCTCATCACAAAGAGCAGAACACTGGAGGCGTGGTCTGGCCACGAAGGATGATGGCCGCCTAAAAGTTTAGCTCCGCTACGGGAGGAACGCTCAACGGAGACAGTGCACGTCATTCCCCAGCCAGGACCACATTTGTCATGGCTATGACATTGTACTGCAGCGCTGCTATTTGTGGCTGACTTTGGGTCTCATATAACCCTTTTTAGGGTTACTTCTGACTGGAATTCCTTTGTACTCTGGCAAGCTTCACCTGGGCTTGCCACTGTGACAAAGCCTCAGACCTCGCGTAACCGGAGCGCCCCCCCCCCCTTGCTGCATTCCTGAGAGGGCTGCGTCAATGTGTGTGACAGAAACCAGTCTCTCTCACTCGCTGCCTTTCTAATTTTAAACCGGTAAGATGTTTCCTTGCCACATCCATCTGTGACTCATTTTATGAATTAATGACCCATTACAAAGGAAATTTTCTCTGACATTAATGCTATTTCCTTCAGTCCTTTTCAACTTTCGGAGTTCAGCTTTCACTGCAGTACCTCACACATTGCCTTTCTGCGCTTCAGCTAACATTTGCTGTCACTGTTTTTTCATTGTAATTCTTTTAAAAACAGCTCTCCAGCTCTCCTTTGGCAACAATTACATGGGAACCATAACGTATGGACTTTTTAAACCATCCACCATTTTCTGTATTTTTATGACGCATTTTCAGAATGCCACTAGATGAAATCCTATTATTCATTAAAGACAATCTTTCATGAGGGCACAATATTATTACCGCAGCATCTGTGCAACCTAATGGAGGAAAACATTTTTCTGCCTTTGAAATATTTTATGTGAGGAAAATTAGCGACACAGTATATCCTTCCTGCTCAATGCTTTGACAGTTTGTCAGTCTTATACTGCATTTCATAAAATCCATAACAGCCTTTTAAATTAAGTGTGGTATTCTTTTCATCCTTATATTTCAGAAGTGTACCTAGTCTGTGCAGTATATTGAAGGGAAGCATTTTTAGATGTCTAATCACAAAAACGGCAACAAAAATTCTAAACTGTCTTCTGTTCTTGACACGCGTAATATGTCCGTTAAAGGTTCACCTCCATCACCACCTAGTCCATCTCCTGACACCTCCACGGCAAACACAGGGGCAACTATGAATGGCATATTACAGGAAATTTCCTCTATTAGCTGCCGTTTGACAGAGATGGACAATAACATTTCTTCCCTCACATCAGAAACTAAATCCATCAGAGCGGATATAGCGCTTTTCCATCAAAACAGAAGGGCTAGAACGTCGATTAACAGTAGTAGAGAATAAACTTGACTTAGTACAAAGAAGTGACCAAGACCTTCTGTTTATTCGTAGTAAGCTTGTTGACTTGGAAGATCGCAATAGAAGAGACAATATTCGCTTCTTTGGATTTCCAGAGAAAATTAAAGGCCAGAAAGTTTGGCTATTCCTATGTGACCTTCTACTAGCTACTTGGCATCACTACGTCCACTACGTAAATCTCTGAATTCTCGACCAAGACCCCTAATTGCTTAATTTTTTCGACATGAGCAAGTCAGACAGATACTAATGGTAGCACGCACGCAAAGATCCTACATCTATGATGCTCATCAAATACAAATGGCAGCAGACTTCTCGAGGGAGACCAACGAAAGAAGGAAATTATTTTTGTCGATGAGGCCACAATTACAGAAGTTAGACATTAAGCATGGCTTGTTTGGCCCTGCGCGTTTTCGCATTACAAAAAACGGTGAGTCCAGAGACTTTTACAACCCTGAGGACTTACAACATGTTCTTGACAATCTATCGATCCAGGATATGGATGTACAGCACGTTTCTCATGATCAACATTGTGATCAATCTGCACAACCTTAACAGCAAACAGACAACAGACATCGCAACATTGGTGAAGTTTGCCATCGAGATAGAGATTTGGGTCGCCCTTTTCCTGCACATGGTGATCAAACATCTATATTGCAGCCTGCAGTCACTTCGGCACATGAACAGCATAGAGATAAGTCTCGATCTCCCTTGAAATCCACATCAGATGGACAACAGACATAGTTGTCACATGTTCTCCCCATAGTTGTATTCTCTGTTAACATTCTCTTTTAGCTTATGGAGCTCAATTAATACTCAACTCTTTTGTTCCACCTGTAACTTGTTTCCAGTTGGGGGAGACAAACATGAGTATCATTACTTATTATAGATGCGTATCATAAAATGTTGTTTAGTATTTAGTTCTGTATCTATATTAAATATATATCCTATTTAAGTTCTTTTAACGGAAGAATTTATTTTCCAATTATATACTGTGTCGATCATTTGTTAAATGATACATGCTTTGAATAGTAGACATTTTCATCTTTTATGAATAGGTTCTTTATCCATTTCTATGCTTCTGATACTCCTCCTCAGACAACACTAATACTCATCTCTATAGTTGTTTATTTTAAATATATGTTATTTATTATAAATATGCAACGTGAATTGTATTTATGAATGATAATTTTAACTGTTCACCATGCCTTTTAGATTACTCTCTTTATTTATACTTTGTTATGCATGAATTTTCCCTTTTAATACATGCGGGAATCTGCATTTTGGCCTCAGGACGAGGTTTCTTCTCTCTTCGGTTTTTCTACCGTATTGTCTTGGCTAATACTCATATCAATATTTCACTCTCCTGAGGGGGTTTGTACTCGTGGTGGTGCTCCAGTGAGCCCAGACCCGCAGTTAAAAGTGAAAAGTTGTAGGCAGTAGACCTACATAAATCTTGATTATCCTTTCCATTTCTCACAGGTACAGTTATTCTGATTGCTTAACATAGTTTGATCTTTCTTATATATTTCTGTACAACCTTCCTTTTTAGGTCTCGCGCATGCGCTGCATAGGAGGAGACCTAATGCCATCGGCAGAGCTTTTTCAGCAAAGAAGTGCACGCATTGCATTGCTTGCAATGCAAAGCGTGCACATCTTGGTGTTTTCCTTTCGGGAGCGCGCAGCGCCATATGGTGGCTCCATATGGTCGCAGGCTCCTGAAAGGAAATCGCCCTTGCCCCCTCCCCCTGCTGCCACTTTCAATGCTGCGCAGCTTTACTGCCGCACGGCCAATGCTTGTTAATTTCTTTCCGCGGCCGCTCACTTTCATTTTCTTCCCATGGCCGCGTCACTTTTATTTTCTTCCCGCGGCCACGTCCCTTTTTATTTTTTCCCTACCTATTGCACTTGTTTACTTGCCCTGACGGCCATTTCACGGTACCCATCTCGCCTCTGTACCTTGCTCGGTCTTCCTCAATTTTGCGTTCCCTTCACTCCTTGTACCCCTCCAGAGACCACCTCCTTCCTCTCTGCCTCTCTCTCTTTCTCTCCAGCTCCCCTCCTCTTTCTATCGCACGTTCTCGCTTCGTTTCAGTCTCTCTGCCACCTCTTCCTCCCTCCTTCTCTCCCTTCTATTTCCTCCTTGCTCCCCTCTCCATCTGTGCCGGAAGCTGGGGATAGGTCCCTTGGGGATCTCCCTAGAGGGGTGTTTCTGAGGGGAGTAGGTGAGAGGGTTCTCTAGTGAAGCGGCCCAGATCCAGCCAAGAGGTGGGGCTCTGCAGCGGAATCCTACAGACCCTGTGTGTGTTTGTGAAGGGGGGCATTGTTTCTGCTCGGTCCCGAATCGCACCACTCGCGGACTATAAATCCACAAGGTTGTTGCATTTTCTGCTTTATTTTACTGTTATTTTCTCTTCCTTTGTTTTACCAATATAACTCAATTAAAATATCTGAAATTTAAAAAAACTAGTTGATGTAAATTTTTCACGAAACATGACAGGGTTAGTCTTCTTTGAGGGGAGTGGGTTCCGTCGAGTCAATGGTTACCAAATTGTCCACGTTAAATCACCTTGAAGGTCTGTAAGCCAATAAAACATACCATGTGTACTCCTTTTACACAAGAATGTTGGGGGGGGGGGCTGGAGGGGTGAGGGCGGTGGGCTACCTCGAGGACCTGCTTGCAAAGTGTGGCAGCACAGGCATTGTCGATGTCACTAATGCCGGGGAAAACAACTATAGAGAAAGCACATTTAAATGTGAGGGGGGAACAGCCTTGTGTGTTTTGTGTACATTGCTCGTGAGAAATGTCCTCTGGTCTTGTCACTGTCACCTGCAGACGAGGCCGTAGTTCTTTACACATATCAGTAACCATGGTGCCAATCAACGGAAGAAGGCAACGGGAATGAAGTTTGAGTGCGACAAGCACGGAGTTAGATTTTGGCTGGTCCAGCGTTGCTGACTGTGACCCAACTCTGCAGCGTCTTTTCGAGAAGTGCCACCTTTTAGTGCGACGTATCAAGCTTGCATTAAAAATTGACTTTGCTGTTAATATAAATATTATGAAGTGAATTATTCTTCTCATTGCCTTCTGTGTTGGTCTCTGTCTTTTCAAAGAAACTATTTTTCACGCTATAACACCGCGTGTTAGCAGTAGCACCCGAGCAAAATGGGTCCGGTGTCTCTCAAAGATATCAATCGCATTATTGGGGTGTTTGTCTTGCGGTGTGGGTTAAGAGTTAGTCTGTATCAGACACCAGTCCCATTGTGAGTTGTGTGTGTATGTGTGGGGGGAGGGGGAACATTCTTTCCGACATACGTTAATTCCAGTGTCAGATGCAGTAGTCTCTCAGATCTCAGTCACACTGCGGGTGCGTTCTGTGCCAGGGGTAGTATTTACACCAAATGTCAATCACTGTGGGTGACGCATACGTGTGGAGGTACTCTCCCTCAGACATCCATCAGCTTCTTTGTTGTTAGATTTTGTGGTATGTGTGGGAGTTAAACTCCTGATACCATTCATAATGTGGGTGGTTTATGTGTCTGGGGGTGCCTCTCCCTCAGACACGTCATTTTGTGAGTGGAGTCTGTGGGGGGAGGGGCGTTGATACTCTAAGATATGAGTCCTATTGTGGAAGGAATGTTCACTGAAATTACTCTGCTTTAGGGTTGAGTCATATCATTAGTGGTGTGAGTGAGGTCTCCCTAGACATCAGCCACTGAGTCAGAGTGAGTGTTGAAGAGTTACCCCACTGCAGACAGCAACACTAGTGTGGGGATTTTCTCCCTGAGATATCAGTCATATGGAAGGTGGAGTGTGTGTGGGAGGGGTTGGATTACTCACCCTCAAACACCATTCCCATTGTGGGTGGATAGTGTGTGGGCAGATACATTTCCTCAGATATTAATCATAATGTGGGATGGGGAGTAGGCTTTCCTACTTCGTACAAGAGTCATTCATCTGAGTGGTGTGTGTGTCGGATGTATCTCGTTGTAGGTGGAGTGTGTGTGAGGTGAGTCTCTGGGACCTTTTTAAGTGTTTAGCCATGCAACAGTTGTTGTTGTTGCACCAAGGATATTATGCTGGATAACTAACACTTATAAGGTCCCAAAGGCGAGACCTATTGGCTATGCCAATGCTTGTTCTTTTCCTTCTTTCTTACATTTCTCACTTATACGTTGTCGATACTACATCCTTTTTGTTTAGGTCTCGGCCTTCGCAGCGCGCATGCGCTGCAAAGGAAAAAGACCTTTTGGGAACGCATTGGCTTTTCAGCCAAGCACGTGCACACGTTCCATTGTCTTCAATGGCAACGCGTGCACGTCAGGATATTCACTTGCGGGAGCGCGCGCGCCATCTGGCAGCTCCCGCAAGTGAATCTCGCAGCTCCTATCTTCCCCCGCGCGCTCCCCCCCCCTGCTGCAGCGCGAGCTTTTTTTTCAGAGGCGCGAGACTTATACTTTACTCTAGAGGCTGCAGCGCAAGCTTGTTTTGTTTATTTTACCTCCAGTGCATGGGTTTAAATTATCCTGTACACGAGGCCTGTAAGTAAATCGTCAATTTCGCACTGGTGCTGGCTGCCTCATTGATTGACATTTTGTTGCCATGGCAAGGGCAGACTTTCTGCAAACAACTAGCAACAGGTAAAGTACACTACTATTTAAATTGAAAAATCCGCCTGCCCTGAGGCAGTTCACGCACGGCCATGTTGGCGGATAAATAAACAGTGAGCCGCATTCTTTCATTCCTTTCTCCGCCGCATCATGCCTGGTTTCCCTGAAATTAGCGAGCAACGAGGAGGGCCAGTTTCCATGTCGTTCTAAATATTATGGCTTTTTGTCTCCCTATCAAGATGCGTGCCAGGAACGCAGTTTGCTGTGCTCTGCAACCTTTGCCTTTCAGATAAGCGAGCCCTAAAAAACTGAAACTATTACGAGAATGTTTGACGCGCAGTAAAAGGCAAGCAGAGTTTCTCTTTCCACCCGGGAGGACGAACGCTGCTGCCATATTTGGCGGCACGTGGGGCAATTCCCAAACCACTTTTACACGTGCATTGGAGATAAGGCGCAGGCGGTGAGAGTCCAGTAGTAATACGAAAACTAGTAGCAGGCACTTTGGTTTCGTTCGTTTTCTGTCCCTCATGCCTGGGCATGTTTTCGATGTCGAGTGAGCGCCTAATGTTATACACAAGAATTTATGCAATGCCGTGAAGAAAAGAAATCTCATCAGAACATAGAGGCGGGCGAACCAACTAATACAACAGAAAGAGAGCCGAGAAAGAGCGAGGCATGGTTTGGCTCGTAGAGCCCGTGCACAAGTCGAGTAGTGAAAGAGTTGGCATGTAAATCATGTAAAAAACATAATGTAAAAATATGACAGTGTGTCTTAAAAATTCTAAAAATGGTATGTCTTTATCATGTGGAGGCGTTTACCTTTTTGCATCAAAATATATACTAGTATTGATGGATAATTATGGAAAGTGTTAGTTTTTTAAATAACTTTATTTTATTGATTTTAAGCAGACAGAGATAATCAAGGAAACGTACCCAATGACCCAAATATAACACAGTTGGTGCAATCATGAACAGAAGCATACAAACTCTGCTTGTGTAGTTAGCAACCCAGCTAGCTGGCCCCAATAAAGAGGAACAATGACTGTCCCAGGGCCATGCGGATCAATGATGGTACAGACAACAATAAAGGGCCTTCTCCTGGAAACACCCAAAACACCCTCCTCCCACCCCAGCCCAACTTCCCCCAACCCGTAACCGGTGTGCCGTGCGCCAGAAAGGAACAGTGGTTTACGCCTTTTGGGATGTATCCGCAGAGGGCGGAACGTCTGTAAGCCAGAGCACACGCAGGTACTTGGGGCAGGTCACCTCATTGAACTCCTGCGCTAGCAGAGAGAGGAGAGGTTTCCAAACCGCGTGAAATGCTGCCGTCGAATTCCTGATGGTGGCTTGTATGCGCTCCATACCAATGATGTACCATAGTTTATGCAGCCGCCCAGTGTGTGAGGGGCGAGTCGTAGTACCCCAAAGGGATAAGATATGGTGAACAGCTGCGCCCAGGGCCGGACCCATCTGCTTCCCACGCACGGACTTGAGTGGAAAGGTGAGCGCGTTGGGCAGGCCTAAAAGGGTGTATGCAGGGAATCGGGGGACCTCTGTTTCAAAGTGAGTATCCACGTCTTTCAGCACCTCCTCCCAGAACCCCTGTACTTCCCGACACTTCCAGGGAATGTGTGTCAGGGTGCCCGTTATGCCACAGCCCCTCCAACATTCAGAGCTACGGTCTGGATTAATTTGATGCAGTCTAGCAGGCGTTAGATGTCAGTATATGGCCACTTTGACCGCCATCTCCTTGCTCCCTACATTCTGTGCCGTGTGGTGGGCCCTATAGTAGATCTGCTGCCATTCCTTCACCGACCTAACTCTGTTTCCCAACGGCGCTGACCAGCGAACTTTTCTATTGGTGTAGGCGGGTGTAACATGGGGTATAATTCAGAGATCATTTTGCGGTCTGAGTGTTTGGAGAGGAGCCACTTCTCGTAAACTGTAAGTTTAAGGTTAACCAAAGGGTGCACATCCGGGTCGAGCAGCCAGTGATGGAACTGAAAGTATTGAAACCGTTTGGGGTCCTTAATGTCGTACCAATCCGACAACTCGGAGTAGGGGATAAAACCCTGGAGATCGAACAGGTGGCCCGAGGAACGGCACGAAGTTGGGAGCCATTGTGAGAAGGCCCGCGCGTCCATGCCTGGGAGGAATTCAGGATTATCAAAAATGGGAGTAAGGGGCGAGGGGAATGAGGTGAGGTTCCGCCTCACCGCAACCAAGTCCCACACCCTCATCACTGAACGGGTGATGGGAGACCTGCGCATATACGAGGGGAGATCGGCCGGTTTCAGGAATGGCACCTTCCACAAGGGGAGGCGGGCCATGGCCCGATCCTGAAAGAGCCATCTTTTTTCGGACTCCGGTCTGCTCCATTCCACCAAGTAGCACAGTTGGGCTGCCTCATAGTAATTCATAAGATTAGGAATTCCTAAGCCGCCCTCGGCGGGAGACCGAAAGGCCAAATCACCACAAAGTCGCGGCCTCCATCCAGCCCAGTTGAAGTGCTGTATTTTGGACTGTAGCGTGCGTATGTGATGCAAGGGGGGCGTGACGGGTATGGTCTGGAAAATATATAATATTTTAGGCAGGATTGACATTTTTACCGCCGCCACCCTACCCAGCAGCGACAGGGAGTAGGTTTTCCAGCGGCGTAGGGTGGCCGTCATTTGTGAGGTGAGGGTAGTATAGTTGCGAGCGAGAGTAGCGCTTGTTGATGACGTCAGCACGATCCCTAGGTAAGGGAGTTCACTCTGCTTCCGCAATCCCCCAAAGTCTTGGGAAGCATCATCCGGGCCTGCCCCCAACGACCCCAAGGGCAGAAGCATAGATTTCCCCACATTAACTTTAAAGCCCGAAGCCCTGCCGAATTCCGCAAGCTCCCCCAGAAAAGCTGGAACGGAGCATCGGGGAGCAGTAAGAGTCGCCAAAATGTAGTCCGCATATAAACTGACTGTGTGCTGTTCTCCCCCGAAGGGGATGCCAGATATCTGGGGATTGTCCCGGATCCGCTGTGCCAGGGGCTCGACATATAACGCAAAAAGCAGGGGGGACAGAGGGCACCCCTGCCTCGTGCCCCTCTGAATGACAAAGTGTTTAGAGCAGATCCCGTTTACCCTGATCCTTGCCTGTGGTTTATCATAACAACTTGCCACCCAAGAGCGAAAGCGCTCCCCGATCCCAAAGTGTGCTAGTGTCCTATCTAAATAAACCCAATCTACCCGGTCAAATGCTTTCTCAGCATCGACCGAGATCAACAAAGCGTCAAGATCCATATAATGAGCTTTATCTATTAAATGCATGATTCTTTTGGTGTTGTCACTACTTTGTCGATTGGGGATAAAGCCCGATTGGTCCGGTTCGATTATGCCAGGGAGGCGTGGGCCCAATCTGGCTGCTAGGACACCTGTAAATAATTTCAGATCGAGATTGAGGAGGGAGATCGGCCGATACGCCGCGCATTGGGTGGGATCCTTCCCAGGTTTGGGAAGAACAACGACCTCCGCTTCCAGCATCTCTGTTGGGATCGTCCCTGGGCCCTAGAAGGAGTTGAATAAACGTGTCAGAACAGGCGCTAAGGATTGGCAGAAGGTCTTATAGAAACCAGCGGAAAAGCCGTCTGGGCCCGGTGATTTTAACAGTTTGAGGCGAAATATCGCCCCAATCACCTCCTCCACCCTGATGGGAGCCTCTAAGTCCGCCGCCCCAGACACATTAAGAGCCGTGGTTGCCGCCTGACTAAGGAAGTCGTCACTCGCGCCGTCCGTGGTGGGTTCCCTGCTGTATAAAGAGGCATAAAACATGCGGAAGGCGTCAGCAATCAGTTCGTCACTTACGACTCGATCCCCATTGGATGTATAAACAGCCGCGATCTTGGAGCGTTCAGTGCGCGCCCGAAGTTTGTTCGCAAGGAGCTTCTCTGTCTTATCACCCTCTATATAGAAAGAGTGCTTGAGTCGTAGAGTGGTGTACTCAGCTCTGTCCAGGTCTAAACCGGCCAATTGTGCTCTGGCTGCTTTGAGGCGCCGCCACATGCGCGGAGCCCCAGTCCGAGTTCCATCACTATGGCTACCAATTCCTCACTCTTCTCCCTTCGCGCGCGATTGTCGGCAGCGTAGATCGCGATAAGCTCCCCTGCACGACCGCCTTGAGAGCGCCCCAAAGGGCCAATAATGGGGTGTCGTCGGATGCAAAGTAATCCGTTTTGCACTTCTGCGCCTGCTGGCAGGTGTCCGGTCTCTGTAACAAAGACTCTCGCAGCCGCTACTTCCCTCTCTGTTTGACTGTTGAACGCAAGTCCAGAGTCAGCTGTACCGCCTCATGGTCTGACAGGGCCGCCGGTGTGATTTCCACCGACCGGACCAAGGCTTTAAGTTCAGTAGACCCTATAAAAGGATCTAGGCGAGCATACGTATGATGGACATGGGAATAAAAAGAGTATTGTGTGCTGTGAAAGTGTTAGTTTTTAAACGTGAAATTAAAAACGTTACTGCCCCCCCTTCCTGACGAAAATGTGAATAAACAAGGAATCCAATCTATACCCTGTGTACGTCCAAGATTCGTGAAATAGCTGTAGCAACATTAGAGAATATCACATCAAACAAAATAAGTTTTTGTACAGCCCACACCCTGAGCACAGGTATTTGACAGTGCTCCCATATGTGATAATGAGGAAAAAGTAGATTTAGTGAAATAAAAATATTTGCCTAGGATCATTCAATTTGGTCAAGGGAGGCTGTCAGAATTAATTCCAGATTAACTAATTTCACACTGTGCAATTTAGCTGCTGAATTGGTATTTCTTTCTCTTGTTTTTAACATCAAATATTTTATGCTTGCTTATCATTCTTGATGTCTGAGGGTATATCATGGGAGGCAGGCAGAAGCCACATGGAGGGTCAGTTCGTTTTGGGCTCAAGGCTATGAGTCAGAGGCAGGGCCTACATAAACAGAATTATGGGTGGATCCTGCCCAACAAAAGCAACTGGCACAAAATGCTTTTAATTAGGCAGTACAGCTGCATATCATTCCGCTTGCGGCAATCAGTCTTTCTGTCCCATCAGAGAACTTTCTTGGCGCTGCTCAAAGACAAACGGTGGCAGAGTCAAGGAGATATGGTGCTCCATGTGGTTGCAAGTGCATCCTTGTTTTTTGTCAAACACATCAGTACGAATGTGTCGGTGAGCAAGTCACGCAGGATGCAAACTCTTTAAATTGCTTCTCAACTTGAGGGAACGCAGGCTTTTGATGATCCAGGTCAACAAAAATTCAGAACACCGTGAAGGAAAGATCACAAAAAATTCCTTTAATTCATAGGTTTCCAACTTAGATCCATTAGGGCCGTCTCCATATCGGGTGTTCAGTATAGCCACAGAAAATAATGAACATAAAATCACTGTAAAGCAAAACATTTTTGTTTGTTTAATCATTGGTTGCCCTAAAACCAGGTCTTTAAGTAGGCCAGGTCCTGCTTCATTTCTAACAAGCATTGGCATAGCCAATAGGTCTCACTTTTAGGACCTTATAAGTGTTTAGGTATGCAGCACAATATCCTTGGTGCAACAACATCAACTGGCTAAACACTTATAAGGTCCCAAAGGCGAGACCTATTGGCTATGCCAATGCTTGTTTTCATAGCCAGAGTAACCCTCCTCCCATCCTGTCCTATTCCCTTTCCTTTTCTCAATCTTTTATTATTGCTTGTTTATCATATTGACTATTAATATCTTTTGAATATATTCTATCATGACTAATACTCATCCTATATCTGTTATTACATGGAATGTGCACTGTCTCACCCATTACATTAAAAGGAAGAAAGTCCTTTCTTATTTGCAGTCCAAGCATGTGGACATAGCTTTACTGAAAGAAACGCACCTTGATGAGATTGAATCTAACAAACTCAGTAGAGATTGGGTGGGGAAGGTCATTCATAGCAGCAGTCACAAAAATGACTCTATTAATCCTAATCCTGTCCGTAAATATAGAGTGGCAATTCTTATTCGGAGATCACTTCCAATTAAGATTTCCAAGACATTGTCAGATCCTGATGGTCGATATGTCTTTGTTAAATTACATATTGGGAATTATTCAATCTGCCTTGGTTCAATTTATGCTCCGATTGGCACTAAAAATCATTTTTCCTTCAATTGAATTGTCTTCTTACAGAGATTAATGCCTCACAATACCTCATTGGTGGGGACTGGAATTTGGTACAAGATCCTATTGTAGACAAAACTGGTCAGTTTGATATGGTTAATGCAGCAGATAAGGCCATTTTAAAAGATATACTCTCCGATAACGGTTTGGTTGAGCATTGGCGGCTCAGTCACCCACAAGATAAGGAATATACGTTCTTTTCTTCCTTACATGGCACGTTTTCCCACTTAGACTATTTTCTTCTATCACACAATGCGGTTCAACTGGTCACATATTCTAAAATTCTGGAAGCAGCATTATCTGATCATTCTCCTGTTCTTTTATCTCTAGATTTAGGATTATCCAAACCGGGAAGTAAACCATGGCGTATGAGCATACAGAAATACAGGACACCTGTGGGTAAACTTCAATTGCAATCCCATTTCCAAGACTATCTCTCTATCAATCAGGATTCCATTACTTCTAGGAGAACAGTATGGGTGGCAGCCAAGGACACCATTAGAGGGCAGTTAATGCGTGATGCTGCTCTCATTAATAAGAATAAATTTGCACAACAAGCAGAATTAGAACGGGGCATTCAACATTATTCTCAATTAAATATATGAGATCCTAATTTACAAAATCACAAATTATTAGAGCATGCACGCATGTCCCTTAATGGTCTCTTTACATCTAAGGCTGAGTATGCTTTGCAAAGAATGAAAGGGAGACATTACAAACAAGGGGAAAAGGTTGGGCGATTATTAGCTTCACAACTATGTCAAAGAGAAGCTGCTATGGCTATTCCAGCTATTCGATCGACTCAATGTGACATACTCACTAGGCCTCAGGAAATAGTTAATGAATTTACTTGAGCTGAAGGGTTAATATATTTACCAATCTCTATATACTCCAAATAATAAACTTGACTTAGATAAGATGTCATCTTTTCTCACAACGGTAGAGATGAAATTTCTACCCCTATTGCTGCTCTGCCTCATATAAAGCCCCTGGGGAGGATGGTTTTCCCGCTGAATTTTATAGATGGACTGATCAGAATATGATTGATACTTTGCATACTGCAGTCCTAGAGGCTGACAAAGAATCATCAATGAGACCCCTTTCTAATAAGGCAGTTATAGCTGTTTTACCAAACCTTGCAAAGACCCTCTTTTATGTGGTAGCTATCGCCCTATTTCCTTATTGTATTCTGATATTAAGATTTTAGCTAGTATTTTAGCGTCCAGTCTCCGCAAAGTACTGCCCTCCGTGGTACATAATTCTCAAGTGGGTTTTGTTCCAGGTCGTTCCTCTCTGTACCATCTCCGTACGCTGGCCCATACCCTTTGGTCTGCTAAACATCTTTCAGAGGACGCCTTGGCCCTTTCGCTTGATGCAGAAAAAGCGTTTGACCGCATTGAATGGAATGTCTCTTTCCATAATGCACAGATTTGGGTTAGGTGACCAATTTATTAATAAAGTGTGTTTATTATATATTAACCCCACAGCTCAAGTAAATTGTGGAGGTTTTGTATCTACTGCATTCCCAATTTGGAGAGGTACAGACCAAGGTTGCCTGTTATCCCCTCTTCCCTTTCTCTTCGCAATGGAACCTCTTGCTGCTGCAATTCGAGTATCTGATGATATTATAGGTGTCCCCCTCCAAGTCGGGCATTCTAAAATGTACTCGTATGCAGATGATATTCTTCTCACTCTTACTAATCTTCCCCGATCTCTCCCAGCCCTCTTTCAAATTATTAATGATTTTTCCTCTTTTTCCGGTTATAAAATAAACTGGGACAAAAGTGAAGCATTACCCATTTTGGTTGGCACATCAAAATCAGCAATTTATGGATTACTTTTTCATTGGCAATCTTCACATCTTAAAAACCTAGGAATTCTAGTCAATTGAGGTTTGGAAAATATGGTTGCGGATAACTTAGCTTCTTTATCTACTCAAATGCAGAGGGATTTTGATAAGTGGAAAGCTTTAGGACTGTCTCTTTGGGGTAGAGTTCAAGCTATCAAAATGGTTACTTTACCGAGATTCATTTATGTTTTTGGTATGCTTGCCCTCCAAATTCCTTTAGTAACCCATAGATCAATAGATTCCAAAATTAAGCTCTTTATTTGGGGCTCAGCGAAACAGTGTCTTACTGCGGCTAAACAAAAGGCCCACCAAGTATATATACAGGTGTGGGTCTTCCATCCATCGAACATTTCCCAACTCTCTTATTTTCTGGCAGGGTCTAAAGACATTAAACAATGGGTCTCTGTCGAACGTCATTTTCTATCTCAGGACTCAGGTCTATCTCTTTTATATAGTAGTGGTACTAGCTCTTCTGACCCTAAAAATCCGATCTTATCAGCCATGCACAGATCTTGGCAGAGAGGTCATTGCATACTAAGTTCAAATGTGCGAATTCATATTAAAGCTCCCCTATGGAATAACTCCGCCATCCATATCAATGGTCGCACTTTATCCTGGCCTTTATGGCAAGAAGCCGGAATATATTCCCCAGATCAACTTTTTAATGATGGAGATTGTTAAACTTTCGCCCAACTTTGTGAGGAATTTAATCTTCTAATACAACACTCCACTAAATACTCTCAACTTCAACAATGTCTGAAGATACACTTGGGATCCCCCCTTGGATGCTTCAGGTATCTACAATATTATCTTATCTACATATATGGGGGAAGTTTAAGGGTGTGACCTCTGGTCTTTATAAAACCTTTCTGATCCCTCTTTTTTCACAGCCTCTTTCCCATACTCTTCTGAATAAATGGCAATCCCGTTTATCTATTTCATATACGACTTCTGAATGGGACCAAATACTGGAGGGGCTACACGAAGGAGTTCGTGAAGCATGGCTTAAATTCTGCATCTTTAAAATTCTTCATGATTGGCACTGGTCACCGATTAAATTACATAAAGCTGGTCTACTATCGCACACTGCTTGCTGGAGATGTTCTAATCCTGGTTGTGACATAGCCCATATCATTTGCGAATGCCCACAAACCAGGTCCTTTTGGACCTCCGTTGGCAAAACCCTGAACTCCACAATGTCATTATCTTTATCAATTACATCTGCCATCATTATTTTACAAGATTTCCGTGGTTTTCTAAAACTTTCTAAGTTACAAATTAGTCTTCTTCACACTGTATTAGCTACAGCCAAGATTTGCATTTTGCGCCACTGGAAGTCTCCATCTGCACCCTCTCAGGAAGAATGGTTGGTAGCATTGATGCAGATGGTCCTACATGAGCGCACAATATACAATCTCCAGGACCAAGTTGACATGTTTCTTCAAACTTGGTCTCCCTTTTTGGAAACTAAAATTAATGTTGATTCCAACTTAACTCTAATGTAAATAATTATATTACTTAATTCATTATTTCATATTCTTCTCCTTTACTATTTCATTTTCTTAGCCTTTGTCTTCCTTCCCCTCACCCCTCTTACTCTGGCTCTATCTTGCTTCATTTGCCTTATCTTCTTTTCTTTCCTTTTCATTTTTTACATCATCTTTTTACCTTCTTTTAATATTGTGTAACCTATTTGTATCAATCTTATTATCTCTATTAAGCTATTATTATTTTTACTTAAATGTAAAATGTATTTATACATTTTATATATTGTTATTTCTTATAACAGGTTATAGAGTATATACAGTTAATCTCTTTCCTTGTTTTTACTAATATGTATACATTTACTAATGTACCTATTTATTTATTTATTTATATTTCAATATTTATACATAATGATTTCTTATTTATCTTATTTATTATGCTTATCCACTTCTATTTCTCATCACAATACGAATTCTCTATTTGTCACTGATCTACTGTTTTATGAAATTGATATTTACTATGTATTTTATTGTATTTTATTGTATAATTCAATAAAAAATGTCAACACAAACAAACAAAGAGCAGAAAAAATGGTAACACCCGCGGAGTGCAGCCCGTCTTCAATTTCAGAATGAGACGAGGCATCCTCCTCCTGGGAAAAACGATCCAAAAAGGGCTTACTATGTGATGACCTTATGCCCTAGCAATCTGCCTGTAAAAAAAGGCCTAAATGTCCCCCCTCTGTGACATAAGGACACTGATGGTGCCTCACTCGATACATACGGAAAGATTGGCGGGGAGGGCTGAACGCAGATCGGGAGGGTGAAAGCAATATTTTATGAGTGCTCCCAACTTTGAAGCTCCCAAGTGACCTAACAAAAAAAACAAGCACTGGCAAAGGCAAAAAGTCGGAAATTCAGACTCAGGTTTTTGCGCTGCCATGCTTGTTCTGCTCCTCTACCAAAAAACAAGTCCAATCCTCTGTAAAACAAAGGCCAAATCCAAACTAACATCCTACTGAAAGGAAGCCCACATGACGGGCGAAAGCGAAAATTGCTTCAAAGCCTAAATAATATAACCACGAACAGGGAGGCATAGCAAAAAAAGTAAAGTACAAATATTAGTGGAATTAGGAGGAGGTGGGACGAAGGAAAACTATATTTAAATGTAGTCAGCTATGGTGCCGAAACTACACACAGGCAAACAGAAACAGAGCAGGAAACAAAGAAATAAAGTAGTCCCCCAGAGAACAGACAAAGAACTGTAGTGTGATGAGACAGTACTTAGTCCCTGCTGCATGGGAGGAACAGAAGAGAGAAAGGAGGGACAAAGAGGCAGGACTGACCCCTGGCAAGCAAGGATTTTTTAGGGACACAGAAACAAACAAATCAAAAGCTGGGGTATGGCTTTAACTCAACATAAGAAATTACATTAGGTCTTAAATGCTCCACCTAAAAATAAACCAGAATTTGTATACACGTAAAGAGGACATATTGCGCAAGGTTTCAATCCTTAAATATATATGCTAGCACAGATGAACCCAATCCTGAAGCATTAACTAGGCTGTAATGGGCCAAACTATGGCTATGGGATGAAAGTGTAACTTCTAACCCGCCAACACATGCAATTGCAGATGAAATTGCAACCTCAACACCTCATACTCCAAATTTTGCCCAGGTGACAACAAGTAGGTGTACAAACAATATAGACTACAATCAGTACTATATTACTTCTGACCAGCCAGCCAGGGAATTTTAATGAATGACAAAGTAAGAATCTTAACACCAAACAATAAAGTGGGAAAAAGTCCTGCATCCTACATAGTCACAAAACATATATATTTAAACAAAACATTCAGGCAAGGCAAGGCAAGAAAAGCTGGTATATAATGCAAATGGTTAAAACAAGCATGAAAACGACAACCGTTGCACTTAAATATCAAATAGATTTGTGTGCACGGTGTTCCAGCAAGTCAACGACGTTTTGATCCTTTAAAACAATACTAGGATCATCATCAGGACAATTTTATTCAAGCCTGAAGTATATTGTGACTGTAAAACATTTAAGAAAGAGGGAGGGAGGAATACAGGCAGGAAAAGGAGTAGAATTTAGATAGGGGTAATGATTTTGTAATCCTTTTAAAATAATGTGTACATAGCGACGTGTAACTAGCATTAAACAAGTCTGTGCACAGTGAAAGCGCTCTGTGAGACTGAGGAAGATGATTTAGGCTAGTTAAGAGATGCGTGGCCTAAAAGGCTGATTGAGAGGTTTACGCGTTGGAAGTAACAGCCCTGAATCATGATGTGCACGGGTGCGTAACAAGGGTGCACTTACACGTGAGCCTCATACGACAATAGTAGTGGTTGAGCATGCATGCGCTGTTGCCTGGGCAGAGGCCAAAAAAGGGGACTAGTCAATGTTCCAAGATGGAAGGGCTGCAGGAGAGGTGACATCTATGCGGATGGCAGGCAGGAAAGGAAAGGGAACTGGTAGCGCATGAAGCAAGGGTGGCGCTTACCTGATTGGAAGGGCAGGAAGGAATAGAAGGTCTGTGGTGGCAATGCACATCAAAATTGCATGGATCAATGGAAGTATGAATGAGCTGGTCGTAGCTCCACGATCGGAGGCCTGCGGTAGGGGGACAATCTAAGAAGGTGGCTGGGTTGCGGGAAAAGGAACTTGTAGCGCACGGAGCATGGAATGCACCTAACTGATTGGGAGGTCGGGAGAGAATGGAGGGACCGCCGTGGCAACGCACGTCACGGGTGCCCGGAAAGTTGAGAACACTGGGGAAAGAAAGGAGTTATAATTAACCGCTTCCGTGCTCCCGTCGGCCAATGGCCGACGCGGCCCTGCCCGTTTTGCGGAAGTGCCGCTCTTCCGCAAAATCGCGGCCGCCGTAAACGGGTTAAGGATGAAAAGATGAAGGTGCATAGCAGGAGGGAAAACAGAGGTGTGCTGAATTCCTGTGAATATGAAGCATCCCTGTGTTTTTTAAATGACGCAGTGCGGTGCAGCAAAATTTGCTCCTGCTCTGGGTCATTTGCTTATGAATATACCACTGTGTTTGAGGTCATTAACAAGCATAGGAAATGGCTTTATTTAATGGTGCTGGGAATACCTGCCTAACCCCAGGGGGTGGTCGAGAGCCTCTGAACGAGAAATCATGTATGTGCACATTATATTTGAAACTAAAACACAACAAAACATTCCCCCATAGGGCAGGGCTGGCATCAAGGTATTGGCGCGTACACTTTGTAATTTCTTTATTAACCCTGAGTTCAATTTATTGACTTTGATCGAGCATGATACACCTTTCCTCACAGGTGACATGATACCTCTGGTGGTGAATTTTGATATGAAAATTATATTAGATGAAGAGAAGACAGTGAAATGTCATTATGGTTTAATAGCACCATATTGGATGGAGTATCTGCTTATGACTATCTGGGTATGGGGTTTAATAAGGAGAGCATCTGGAAAGACCAGCCTGGTAAATCTGATACATACGTAGAAAGTACTAACATATCGAAGAAGCTGGACCAGCAGAGCAGTTGGTCTCACTTTAGACTGTCATAAGGCCTCAGTAGTCTCAACAACATCGCATGGAGCTGAGCGGAGGTGTAAGGGTGAGTGGTGGCTAGTATGTAGTGGAAGATTTTGAAGCGAACACTATCTTACCCGTTGTAACCTATCAGTCTCTTCTGGGCAAAGATCTAGTCCAATCATACGCTCCCAATATACAAAGGAGCATTGAAAGAAGTAATAGGACTGGCAGGCAAGCACAGTTGTTTAGTTAAGAACTTTAAAAGTCTATTTACAGATCCTGATTGTGAGGATTATTAAAAAACTCAGGTTATTGCCTGTGTCTGAAGAAAAGAAGATTCAAAGAGAAATATTGGCGCCTGATTGGAACTAGATGGATGGAGTAAAGAACGGATGCTAAACTAACCTGACTTAATCTAGATTTCCAAATGTGTAAGAAGAGAACCATACCTTAATTGTATTAGGTGATTAAGTCATATGAAGTTGTACATGACATTTAAACTGGGATTTCTACCAATGACAGGAACAACATATAAGTGAGAGGCGGGGATGGGGTAAAAGCACTGGAGCATATTTTATTTTTATGCCCATTACACTTACAATTCAGTTAGTACTGACCTGAACAGATCTTAAATAATGCTCACTTTGGAATCCAGTAGCCTAGGTTAAGAGGGCTCTGTATTTGTTTAATATTTATCACACCTATACAAAATGATGTTCTGCGATTGTTATTTATTGGATGCAACAAATTTCACGAATTATAAGATCAACATTAAAATTAGAAATATCATGTATGCAGAGGTATTCATCAGGCATTTTTCAGCTAGTAAATTTCATCTGGTTTGACCTGCTGAAATTTATCTGGGGAAAAATCTGACAGAAGTTCTTTTTCTGTGTTTATGTTAGGAAACAGATTATGTGTAATGGTATTTGGATAGAGGAGAGAGTTGTTAATTAAAAACTGTATGCACCATTATGATGTGAAGTTTTCATTGTGCAGGTGAAGCCTAAAAACGGCATTCTCATGGAGTGCACAAAGAAAAGAGTAGTTCCTTGAATGCGAGAAATGTAAGAATACAAATGATCCAATGAAAAGCATAGTAGAGTCTCTGCTAAAGGGGAGGGACAAACACAAGAAGAGGAAGGCAATCTATTAAGTAAGTAGTAAGCAAATGAGACTAAGAATTAAGAGAACCATTTGAAACAATCGGAAGGATTTAAGCCCAATGTAAGTTTTCTGTATGGTACAAAAGAGGTATTTCACAAAGAGACAACTAAAAGCTGTCTGGCGAGAATGAAAAATTACTGAAATTCCCTCAGGGAAGTTTGGTGTTGTCCAACAAATCAGGTTTGAGCAGCCTCATCACAGCAAATCATAATGGCAGCCTGTCCAACCCAGAATAAGATTGCCTATACACTGCTGCACAGCCTCAACGAGCTACAGGGCACACAGTACATTTTTGGTTGCAAAGACTCTACATTCCCACAAGAACCGAATTGATAACCCAGATCTTATTCCTCTGTGAAGTTTCATGAAGTATGACCCAGGCACCAGAATGTTCTGTAAAGGAAATTAAGCGGCTTCACCGTTGGACCATCAGGGACCCAATCCCTCAAGCTCAGGGAGCCGACCCGGCCACAAGTACGTGCAGCGCCCATCACAGTATGCTACTACACAGCAGTTGGGCCTGTCGCTGCATAATTTTGAAGGAGTAGCCATAACGGCAGGTGTAGCACTCACTCAATCTTCTTCATGGAGACGCACCACCCTGTTAGTTTCTTTAACGCGAGGAGTGCCCGCTCCTGCACCAGATTCCCTTCTGCCTCACAGTAACGACTACAGCTCGCTGTCCAACAGTGCTGAGGCTGGCCTTCTCTGCGTGTGGTCCCCTGTGCTGCGATCCACTCTGGGGGTACTGCATTGCCTCATGACTTACTGCCAGTGTTTGTCAGCTATAAAATAAATACTGGGCTGTTCATTATTTGGTTTGTGCACCCCTTCTGCTTTAGCCAATTATTCGTCTAGCTAACAGCTGTTTATCCTGAGTTTTCTCCTGCTCCACGGAGTGCATACATATATCAGGCTCTTGGTCCTCTCATATGTGTGCACCTGAAACACCCTGCTTTGAGCCTGGTGGAGCCTGGCACCCTTATGTTGTGACACTTCCTTTCAATTGCATAGCCGCTTCATCTGGCGTTGACACTTAATTGGAGGGAGCTCGGGCATATTGGCTTTTTACACCATGGATCAAAATGTGCTGTGCTGATTCCTACACCAACCACGCCAGTCTGCACTCTATATCAGTGAATATTGCTCTGACCTGCTGCCTGCTTTGCTCTGATCCCATCTTGCTCCCATCCTCTGTGTTGCTGTCTGGCTGCAATGACTTATCGTTCAACTGATTAGCTGGGGCCTTAGTATATCCTGAGATTCCTGACGGCTTTGTCGGTAATATTTTAACGATGAGGCTAGGCTTCATCATATACTAGCTCATCCACCTCCACAGCCCCCATGAAGGACCAAAAAGACCACCAATCCCAGAAGGTTAAAAATTCCGAATCTGGCCCCAAGCACTCAAAACAAAATACACCGAACCCTGAATCGCCAACAAAAGAGAAACCTGAGACTCAGTCCACTCTGGATATCATACTCAAAAAGTGGAATGATGTTCATGACACTGCCCAGTACCGACCGAAATTTTGCAAATAGAAGTTACTAATCAGAAGAGACAATAAAGAACTTAGGCTAAGGGTCTCCAATGATAAATCTCGTATTAGTTTGAATGAAGACCGCTTAACTGCCCAATCTAATCACCCAAACTTGAACTTACTGAACTTGAAGATGGAAATAGAAGGGGCACCTCAGAATCTTTGGCCTGCTGTAAGCAATTGAGGATTAAGCACCTTCTGTGATCGTCTTCCTTGAAAAGTGGATCCCATCTCTTTCACCAAGGACTTCGAGATTTACCGTGCCCACAGGGTACCCTCATACAGACTTAAGAACTTGACCACGCCTTGTGCCCTTATGTTTCGCTTACTGCGATATCAACATACAGAACTCATTTTATCCTACATGAGAAAGACCAAGTCCAATCTGTGGCAAGGCTCGCAAATTAACATTTCTTAGGGCTACACCAAGGACACAGTTCTGAGTCACAAAGGCTTCCTTGCACACAAGCGTTCTCTGTTCGACAGATCGATCCAGCACTCCTTCATTGGTATTGCACAGTTCAACATTGTTTTTCAGAGCAAAACGCACAAGTGTTCTCAGAGCCACATGATCTACATGTATATTTGGCACCCCCGAAACCTGCATGGATGCCTCTGCAAACTGTTCGGGCTAACCCCACGGAGATCTTGGGTGTACTCGATCAGTCAATCCATATTGCATATCTTACATAAAGTTATTGATAGGCTCCTATATTTGTCTTAAAGTAAATGGACCTGATAATTTTCTTTTGTACTCAGAACTGTTGGTCCATTTGACAGGGGTTTTTCTGTCTTCTTGCCGAACGCTCTAGCTGTCAGTAGCCTAGTCTCCTTGGGTCTATTATGAAGCATTATTGACCTTATGGCTTGTTGTATTATTCCTGCCCTTGAGGTTTGCACCTTCCAGTCATGCTACTGGTTCCATAGTGATGCAAATTTAACTAGTCTTAGTTTTCTTTGAATAATACAATGTCTGTTTTGCTGTTTTCGCCATGCCACCTGGGATCCTCATCAGCAATTAATGTACCTGTGGCTCCCTCTTAATATCGCTCCGTGCCTTAAGGGAATTTTGCCCTACCCTCTGCAACCTTATATGCTCCGTCATGCCACTTTTGTGGTTGTCTGTTCTGGCCCTACACCACTAATGATTAGCTCAAACTACTCCTGCGTGATGTAACATATTATGTCTTTTCGCTATTACACGCGCTCTCTAAGCGGGAAGTGGTTGCCCACACTTCTATAACTCATTTCCCCATAGTACTTTCTTCTATGCTGCCCCTATCCTCACACGATTGCTGATGGGGCCTAGGTATTTAGCGACACAATGGGTTTGATGCTACTTTTGTCTGTTATATTACACTTTGTTATCTGAGCTCTTTGCCCTCCATATAGTTCCTGTTTGACCCCTGTGAGATCCCCTGCAGTCACAGGCTTGTCTTAAAATTATTCTTACTGCAATTACTGACGGCTTTATTGCTCTCCGTCTTTTTCTCAGTCGAGCTGTGCATATTTGCCCATGCTTTTGCACGATTGCTCTCTATAGGTATATCCTTAGTCTCATATGATTATGTCAGGGGTTTGAGTGGTTGATGTTGTTGCATATATATGATCACTCACCATGCCTGCTCCTCCACTCTCCTACAATGCCTAATTGCATAATTGCTTACTCTATATGTTATTGTATTGCCTCAGAATGTAGCGGTGGGCTTGAGCCCTTCTCTCTATCCTAGTCCGTATAGCTCCTGCCTGCCTTTGCAAGTGTTGTCAACTGCCCCTTGAATTGTACTTTGTCCTTCCCTTTCTCAATGCTCCTGCACATTACATTTGCCGCTAACTCTACTTCTATAAAGCTTCTTTGTCCCGAGTCATGTGATACTTGTTTCTTCCTGTCGATCTCCATACACAGTGTGGCCAACTACAAGATGTAGCCACTAAAACCACTATCTCTCTCCAATGGCCACCTCTAATTCCCCTATGCTCAAAGTGATTTCCCAGAATGCCAAGGGACTTAATCACTATATTAAATTTAAGAAATTCTCTGACTACTGCCACTCTCTCAAAGGTAATTTAGAAAATGAAAAAAGGCTATAAAGAGGCACTCTATTTTCGGACTGCATGGGTTTCGGACCTAGCCTGCACCCCTGTCATTGCAAAGAAAAAGGGGGTGCTAACCTTAATTTCCAAAAGCTGTGGCACTTCTATCATTTCCTCGGAGCCAGACAACCATGGTGGATGGCTAATTACACACTTGCAACACCTTTCAGTGGAAATATTTGCAATAAACACTTACACTCCAAATAATACTGAGCCTAAATTTTGGAATGAATTATCAGCTATAATTGCTCTTCTCCCCCCAAATGCACACATTGTTCTTGAGGGTAATTTTAATATCTCAATGTAGCTGCTATTAGACAGACAGTCTACCTTCTGATATAGAATCCCTCAACAACATAAAGCATTTCATGCCCTTTGCTCCGCTCATAAACTATCTGATGCTTGGATACTTCACAATCCCAGAGGATGCGAGTTCACCTTTTTTTCATCACCTCACAACACATTCTCTAGAATTGATTATCTTTTACTTGACCCTACTCATCTCCCCCTCTCCAACATTGCCTACATTGAGCCCTTAACTAGTTTGGGCTATGCAGCTGTTTCAGAACAAATTCAGCCTCTGCTACCACCCCACCACAAAACATCTGGCCCATGAATGAGAACAGGCAAGCTACTAATGAAATTAACTATGAACTATTGCATTACATTGAAATAAACAGAAATTATGTCTCCTCTCCAGTTACTCTTTGGGACTCCATGAAATGATACTGTAGGGGGCCTTGGTATCAGTTGTATGTCTTGTAAAAACAAACTCACTAAAGTTTCTATTGACAAACTAACCACAGGAATCAAAGCAGCATGATTGTCCTATTGTCACAAAATGACCCTGCCACCCTCTAAGGCCTAAAACGTGTTAAGTATGAATTCAATGTCATCCTCAGTAAACATGCCCACTTTTGGGTTCATGCCCAAAAAGGCAAAACTCTGTTCTATCTCAGTAAAGCTGGTAAAGCTTTGGAAGCCTACCTAATGTTTAAGTGCAATTCTACTATGATCTGTAAAATTAAAGACGAGCAGGGCACTCTCCTAGCCTCTACTGACATGAACCTCAAAGCTGTCCAAAGCTTTTATTTAAAGCTGTATACTCCCTCAGTCCATTCACCACTCAATGTCTATCTAAATGTTTTTGGACTCCTTGCCCGTTAAGCAAGCCTCGCATACTGCTAGCTTGCCCATGCCAATCGAATCTCGGAAGAGGAGATTGCACGGTCCATTTAATCTATCCTCACTGGTAAAGCACCAGGACTCAATGGATTCCCCATTGAGTTTCACAAAACCTTTCTTAGTATAATTATGCGACCTTTAAAATCGTTCCCCTACCATTTTGCAAGATTTTGGCAAAGTATCAAGTACCGCTTCCGAGGCCACTATTGTGGTTATTCCCCCCAAGGATGGCGAGGACCATTCTGCTCCCAAAAATTATGGGCCAATCTCACTGTTTAACATGGATGCAAAAATGAATGCTAAGATCCTGGCATTCTGATTATTCCCCCATATTTCTCACTAGTTCACCCTACTCAAACTGGCTTTATCAAAGGCTGACTTGCTAATGATAACATCCGTCTTTTTTCTCATATTATTGAGAAGGCCTCTGACACGCAATTGCCCTGGACGCGGAAAAAGCATTTGACAAAGTTTGCTGGCTATATCTAGAAGGCGTGCTCTTCAGTCACGGAATTATAAAGATTTTATTAAGTTGACAATGGCACTTTACTCAAGCCGTTCTGCAAAGATTAGAAATAACGGATCCCTGTCTCAGCCCTTTACTCTTCACCAAGATACACGTCAGGGCTGTCTCTTATCTCTATTGCCGTTTTTACTAGCCATTGATTCCCTTTTACTAATGCTAAACACTTCATCAGATATTCCTGGCATCCTTTTTAATAATAAATCATATAGAATGGCTGCAGATGCCGATTACATTTTAATATTTACTCAGTCCCCAGAGTCCTCTATCATTGCCATTCTATCTTGTATCGACAATTTTACTAAGGTATCAGACTATTCTCTGCATATGATGGAGACATTGACGCTTAATATACTCTGTCACCCTACAATGGGCGGTTCGTCTAACTTTCAATGGAAAACCACCCTCAAATACCTGGATATATTGTTCCCCAGAGATCTTAGAGAGTCTGTCTCTATCAATGAGGATAAAACTCTAAACAAGATTAAAGACACACAAGCGAAATGGTCCCCGAAGAACATATCTTGGTGGGGTTGATTTGAAACCATAAGGATGACAGTCTTTCCGCTAATACATTTTTATTGAGTATGCTTCCCGACCGCCTCTCCCCAGAGTTCTTTTGCAATATTGATAAGGCTGTTTCACTCTTCCTCTGGGACAATAACAAAACAAAGCCTCAAGAAATTGAGAATGCCCAAGAAAGCTGGCACCTACATGTTCCATGGGCCATTTAATCAAACAGCTTACTTGGCCTCCCAAGGCGCAGGGTGGTTTGAGCCTAATCCTCTACACAAAACTATTTGGCCAGAGGTTGAGGTTGCTTTATGCCACCCATTTCCACTCTGACAATATCAAACCATCCCTACTCCCATTCACATATAAGTTTTAGGGCAGTATAGCCACTATGCTTTCCATTGATTCAATATTGGAAACTACCATCTGTATCTCAACTATGGCGTCCCTCTGGTATAATAAGAAACTATGCACTCCCAACTCTCATGAGTTTGGACATTTGTGGGCTGACAAAGCGATTACAACAATTTCTAACGTATACAATACTTCCAGTCAGCTACCTTTCTCGTCCTTACAACATAAACATAACCTGTGTAATCTAGACTTTTATGACTTTCTCAAAATGAAAGAAAAGATCAGTAAAATGGACCCTCTCTCTAATTCTCAACTCCTTCTGACATTACAAATGTTTCTTTCACAAGGTCACTCCGCTTCAAAATTTTACAAACTACTCATTACTTCAAAATTTCCTCTGCAGCCACCCCAGAACAGAATGGTCTTCTTTTTTCTCCTCCAATAACCTTGTTCTACCAGATGTGGACACCTGGTCCAGGGTAGACTCACAACGACTCCAACATAAACTGATTCAGTTGTTAACCCAAACCAGACTGTTTGTAGCGCATCATATGTATGGGACGCCGGCAAAACTGCTCCGGTTGAGGTTGAAGGAAGCTAATACGTGCTGGGCCTGCGCCTCGTTCCCTGGTGATGAGGGACACATGTACTTCTTCTGCACTCCTCTACAATCCTACTGGTGGGAGTTGTCTTTACAGCTTCAGAAAATTGTCATAATACGTATCCCAGTATACCTTCTGATCATCCTTTTCGGACCTCAGATGGCAGACCCTCCATTTGATCCTTCTGCCAAGGACTTATCACTTCTCTATCTTCTTCTAACCATCGATAAAAAAGTTATACTACTTGACTGGAAATCCTATAATATTGTATCCTATCATACCTGGTGGGCCTGTGTAGTGAAACCTATCTATGCAGTACACATTTCAACCAATGTCATACAAGAGGTTGCCTGTCCTCTTCTCAGGGTGTTTGGAATACGCTTGAACTTTTTATTTGTGACTATTCCACTAAAGGGAAAAACTCTTGCTCTTCTTATCAAATGTGACTCTCGGAGCCTCCATGCACATGACTATCCCCCTCTTTCCTGTCCTAACTCTCCCCCCACTCCCTTCTCTTCCCTACATTCTCGCTTTTTCATTTACTGCATCATTGGTGCATTCGTGGAAGGTAAACATTTGACAAATCCACTCTGTTCATGCCACCCAGTCGATTCATGTCTATTGTTATTTCATGACTTTATCATCTGTATCTATAAAAACATCATTATTGTATACCCTGGGCAAATGTCAAATGTCGGATACTAAATCCTTTTCTTGCTCTGTGCCCTTTAATGGAGTTCTGTTCACAATAGTTGTCTCAACAAGACTGACACTTGGGCAATAGCTGTCATCCTTCAGGCAATACTCCTTATTTGGTTAATCACAAGAGCTGAGAAGACTCTGCAACTTATTGAACACAACCCCATTTTTTTCCTGTTGTTATACCCGCGCCAGAAAATAGGTCTAAGTAAAAGACAAGACTGGTATTATTGTCACATGCCTCAAGTATTTTAATATCAAACTAGCACACCTTTTTTAGGCATATATTGGAGGTTAGCTACTCTTTTTCATGCGAGTCATTGATTCATCAATAGAAATTACTTATTGTGACACATAGTACCTCTTAAAAGCATTGTTTAATGAATCATGTACTGTCATGTTCTTATGCCACAGGTCATACCTTTCATTCATCTCCCCTCACCTGTGGAGCATTTTTGTGATAATAAGATTTTGCCACATTATTGTAAACCCTACACTAATGTCAGATGTCGGAGATTGAATCTTTTTCTTCACCTCCTCACTTTATCTGTACTGCTTTTTATTATAAAATCAATAACATTTACTGAACACAAAAATTAATCAACTTTCCATACTAGCAATAGGTTTACTAAACAAATCCGAGTTTATGTTAGTGTGCCTTCAATTTTGGTCCTTGAAGACCACTGAAAAAAATTAAAGACTTCTCAGCAGATCTATTCAAACGGATTAGCCTCTTACCATTCACGTTCTTCACAGGCTGGACACAGGCAGTTTCAAGCCCAATTAAAATGTTCTGCTACAGGTTTTTCAATTCAACACGTTGTGATAAGAAAGCAAATTTGATAAGGACAGCATTTCTAATGCTGCCATAGATAAAGTAGCAACTGTTATCCCATTTCAACCACTCTCTTAAATACACTGATTTATGTTAGCACGAGAAAGCCCCTTCTTTTTTGCACAAATGAGAACAATATATTTTCTGCACCAAGGACTATTGGAAAAAGCATTGGTAATGCATTGGTTTCTGCTATGTGATGAATAAAGTGCTGTTTTTATCAATTATAGCCGGGGACGAAGGAATGCGCTCCCTGACAAATGGCATGGGAGTGGAGAGGATGCGGTATGGTGGTCGGAGCTGCTGACTCGAGAGCTTGTGGCGCAACACCGTATGATCCTGTGCAAATTACTCATTGTCTCCTATTGATAAATTCTGCTATATAAATCTGCTGAAAGCAGAAAGAGGCAAAACTTTATAAAAAAATAGGTCCCACCAAAGAGGATTTTAACAATATTTCAGCAACAGGAAACTGATAAGAGCAGCAGACAAGGAACATGCAGGAAAGTATGCTCCCATTATAGAAATGGAGGAAAAGAAAGTGACACACACAGGAACCACTGAGAAGCCAGGAAAGAGAGGAGGCAGGATTTAAGCCCCTTTTAAGTTTATATTAAAAACAAGATTTCTCAAGCGAAACCAAAAAAGGCTAAATAGAAAAAACTAAAATGGGTGATACAATAGAGCGGCAGAAAAGGGGAATTTATTGAAAATATCTGGAGAAAATATCTGCATGTCTTAAAACAGACAGGGTTAAATATACACCATCATGTGCCATGTCTAATTCTTGGGAATGGCATGCCATAGTAAGGGGAAAGTGGAAGGATGAATAACATGACCAGTACTGAGACAAGTCCTCTGCATAGCTGACAGTCTACATGCAGTTTACTGGATATGTTTCATAATTTACTGTGCTGTTCGCCAATACGGTTACGACCGTGAGTCCCAGTGGCGTAACACAAATGATGGACCCACCCTGTAAAATGTGATGTGGGGTGTTTGAGTTTTCCATATCGTACAGATAAACACTTGCCTGAGGCTGAACAAGGGCCTCCTTCTTGGCTTTGTGACCAGCTGCAGGGTTGCCCACCATGTACTGGAGGGACTGTTGGGGCCTGTATTACTCCCCTGGTGTGACCCGAATCTGACTCAGGTAAACTACTGCTCCCTTACCTTTAGCTGTGTTAGAACTGACAGTGGTGGTAGCCCAATTTCCTTATGGGTGCAGTCCTTTCTACCTGTGGCCTGGTCAGAGATTGCCTAATAGCTCATGGTGCTAAAGATCCATCTAGTTCCTCACAAAAGGGGGTCCTTCAGTAACATCAAGTTTAGGTAGTGTCTGTATTGTATGTAATGGTTTTATTCTCATTGAATAAACGGTGGAGTTCAGTTGGGACACAATGTGCAAGGGAATACAAGAGGGTGGACTCCCTGCAGGTAGTGCTTTGTTCATTAAGAAAATCACAGCATGCCATTTCTGTGCACAGGATCCCTCCCCAAAACCAGTCTTAGCTTGGAGGGAGAAGGTCTATCCCATTTCATTGGTTAGTGCAAGTTTGAACTGCTTGGCTAAAATTCACCTAGCAATGGTGTCTTTGGCTGGGGAGGCTAGCTTGGATCAAAAACATTTTGAACAGTTTTGACTCACCTGAGCTTGGACTCCCTGATTCAAAGACCATGGAGCATTGTACTCAAAGAAGTAAGTTGCTAAACTCACTGATTGGGGGAGAACTTTCAACTTGAAAGAATGAAGAATTTTTGTTTGCCCTTGCATCCTACTCATGTCACTAAAGTTAAATAGGTTCAGGACTATTGAGCCAACAACTTGAATATTGTTTAGACTTCACGGAGACTAGGCTTCATTTTATAGCAGAAGTGAGCTTTGTGAGAGACAACTGGTTTCCAGTGTTCTTGCATAAGTTGTGGACAAGCCTGCATTTATGAAGACCTCTGGAATGTGACCTTTTGCGAGAGGGAGCAAGACTGCTCTTTCTGCCAATTGATTAGGTATCTGACTGATGGAGGATTTGCACATGGGTGGAGAGTGAATCATCTAGGTGGAAGACATCTTAAAGACCTGTGACCACCGTGGACCACAGGATCCCTGCAGCACAGCTGGCCTACATGGATTGCCTTGGTCACAGAGTTTCGAAGAAGCCTTTCTGCAAACATTACAAGAGGCCTGCAGGTCTCCTGCCCTGCCCATTACCCTTAATTTGTCTATTGCTGATCTTCACAGTCACCTAGAGACTTGGAGGTCGAACATTCAGGTTTCAATCCTTTAATGAATTCTTAAAGAGAAATATTACATCATAAGGTGGGCATCCCAACCTAAAAATGCTTACTACTCACACTTAACTCCCTAACCCCTCCCCACTAACCTTCATACCTAAGTATCACTCTACCTTCCTTTGAGGTAATATGTTATTTCCGTAATCTTCCTTCGCACCCTTTTGCCTCAGCATTGTGATAATTATCATCTTCCAAAAGCCCCAAGACTCTAAGTTGTTTTGTGGCACTGTTTAAAGGCACTTGCCCTTTCTCCCTCATTCTTTGACATATTTGCCTAAAATTTGGCATTTGTGGTTTCTGTAGGCACTCATTTACAATGTACTTGCTCTGTGCCTGTTAATAGAGTTCTATTCACAATAGGTGTCTCAACAAGACTGACCTTAGGCTACAGCTGTCAGCCTTCAGGCAATACTCCTTATTTGGTTAATCATAAGAGCAGAGAAGACTCTTCAACTTATTGAACACAACCAACTTATTGGGGAGAGGAGTTGGCCTAACGGCTAGGGCGGTCAACATCAAATCTGGGGAACTGGGTTTGAATCTCAGCAGTTACGCTGAACATCCTGGGATTCTAGGCAAATCACTTAATCTCCCCGTGCCTAACAATGAGTACCCTCATGTAATGCAGCTGGTGCTATGTAAATCGCTCTGATACCTGATTCGGGTCAGGTTCGCGCCATATAAAACTTTGTAAAAAGAAAAAAAAAAATGTTCTTGTTGTCATATCCTTGCCAGAAAATAGGTCTAAATAAAAGACGTGACTGGTATAACTGTCACATGCCTCAAATATTTTAATATTAAACCTAGCACACCTTTTTTTAGGCATATATTGGAGGTTAGCTACTCCTTTTTCATCCCAGAGAGTCTTTCAGATGACGTCTTGGGACACATCTTTATTTCTTCCACCCTCACTACAGATATCATTTAAGATACTTTCATCCCCACTGCTAGACTACTAAACCTATGAATATATGGAGCTTTGTCAAGAAACTGAAGCATAGATTCCTCTCTATGAATTTTAAACTATTTGGCGCTCATGTTCTTAATTTCTAAAGCGATAAAACAACAGCACAAGCCTAAAATCTTTCCCTTCTGTGAAGTAGAAATTGTCATATCATGCTGCCTAGATATGAAAAAATAGGTGAGGTCTGAAGTTAATGTCAAAAAATACCACAGAAGAAAATCAGAACCCTCTCTAAAATAGAGCCCACATTTTTACAATGAGTGAATTAAAAATATATCTTGATGTTCCCTATAATTAAAAAGTAATTTCTAAAATCAGTTTATCATAGAAAAAACAAAACAAATATTGATTAATCTCACACAAACTCCAACTGACACAGCCTCTCTCCAACACACACACACAAACACTGAGGGCTCAACTGTCTTTTTGGCTACTCGTGGCAGGAGTGCAATGACAGAGAAGAAGGACAAGCAGACACAATAAGCCACTCAGTACAGGGAGTCGGCCATTTTGTACTGTGTCCGAGTTCATTTGAAAATGAATGCACTGATGTGACTGTAGGTATCTTTCACTAATCGAAAAAGACAGGCCAAACAAAATTCCTCGTTATCAACAAGATTACTTTTCCTGTAATGATGTTTCTATTAGGGAAATTGATATTTTGAACATTCAGAAAAATGCTATTATTGTACTGTATAATTATGCTGGCCATTATTGTAACACATTTTTTTTAAATGTCATAATCCTTTTTATATGTGATCATTTTTCAAAAACATAAAAATAATAGACATAATTAGAAATTTAAAATGAGATTTATTCCCTGCAACATTTGATTATCATTGCACATTTTCGACGAGCCGAGCATGGCGGACGAGTTTTGAAGTAGCTCCGTCCACTGCCCGTAACACAAGCTAATTATCCTGTCTCTTCGTGTTCCCCGGACACCCACTTAAACCCCGAAAATGCCGTGAGAGAGGCGAACTATCGGAAACAAGCTACGAGTCCCGAAACCTACCCGGGAGAGAACAGGACGGACGGCACCGGCGAGGCCTGGTTCCCTGACACGAGCCACGGACTAAAGTTACAGGGAGAGCCGGACTTGGTGTGACCTGCGGAGCTGCAGCACGCAGGGACCAGCGGAGCGGGGCACTGTCCTGCAGCGATGGAGCGGCCGGAGTGACGCTATACCGGCACTGTACCTACCCGCACGGTCTGTGTGGGTGCGAAGCGGAGTAGACGTGCCCCTTGAGCCTGCACCAGAGACATCCTAGTAATACAGAAGCGCGGTATCCGGAGCACCGGCGCCCGGGAGGATTGCGACAGAGCTGCGGTGTCACTGGGGGCTAGCCCGGTGTCCCGCTGGCCGCTGGAGGGTACGTGTGAGACCCGAGTGAGAGCTCCATATTCGGGCCAGTAAAGATACGCGCCACTGCAGACGGACTGGAACAGAGGGGCGCCATCTTAAGCTTGCCACAACGGCCGCCATTGCGCTACTGGGACAGAAGTGATCTCCCTGCGGCAGGTGCGGAGGCCGGTGCTGAGACATTACTAAGCGCATTGAGACACCAACGCGGTGCAGGGAACTGGCATAGTGCCACACAAGGTGCAAAACAAGCGGCATCCGAGTCGAGCCCCTGGGAACCATTGCTGGGGTGCCCTCGTCGTGGGATAGTACCTGAGGTGGAGCGCAGGGCGGCGGCCTCCTGCTTGTATGCCGCACAGATCCCGGGAGTGCTGTGTGTAGCGGTCGACGGATCTCCAGGCTGTTGCGGTGCGCCGGACCTTGGCGGGGAGAGCAGTGGAACGCCCGGCGAACACCGACTAGTGGCGCTAGCGGGGCCCAGCGATTGGGTCGGACGTGATCCTAGCGAGCTGTGGTGTGCCTGCCCCCTCTCATATTCGAGCGCCTGTAGGAGAGGCTGTGGTTCAGGAGTGAGCGGAAACTGGAGGATCACTCCACATACCTTGGCACCAAGTGAACAAGTGGGACTCTGCCACCGCCATCCTGCAGACGAGAGCCATGGGGAAACACAGGGCCAAGGTGCAAGATCAAGGCACAAACGCAGACATTCATTCCACTGGGTCAGAGGATCCGCTGGCCTCCTCCAACATGGAGATAATACCGCCGATGGGCAGGTGCACGCAGGACGCTAAGCTGGACCTCATACTAGCCGAAATAAAGGCATCCAGGGAGGCGCTAGAGCTGCGTATGGACAACATGGCGACTGGCTTGTCGCTCCTCAGGGCAGACCACAACAAGCTGGCAGAAAGAGTCTCGGAACATAAGATTGCGCTTGATGACCTGATACCGCAGCAGACGGATCACTCCACAGAAATAGAGAATATGGAGAAACAGATTAAGCTGCTCTGGGACAAGATGGACGATGCAGAAGGGCGGGCCCGCTGCAATAACGTGAGAATTTTGGGAATACCGGAGCGCAGTGAGGGGAGGAACCCCACGCAGTTAGTTGAGGACTGGCTGAAGAAGATTGTGGGACCGCAAGATCTCACCCCGCTATACAGTGTGGAGAGGGCGCACAGGATGCCAGCGAAGCCACCGGGAGCGCCGCCACGACCGCTGATAGCACGCCTTTTACATTACAAGGACAGAGACTCAGTGCTGAGAGTGGCGAGAGAAAAAGCACCGCTGAGATATGAAGATAAGACCATCTCAGTATATCCGGACTTCACCCTGGCGGTGCAGAGAGCCAGGTCGACATTTCTGGGGGTAAAGCGCAAACTGCGGGATAGAAACCTGAAATACGCACTGCTGTTTCTGGCTCGCCTCAAAATAATTCATGAAAACAAATCATATTTCTTCGACACACCTGAAGAGGCAGCGGAGTGGATGGAAGTGGCGCTATCACCGCCGTATACGCAAGACCCGTTTGAAGAGGACCAGGGTGGAGGGCCTTCGCACCAGGGGGAACAACAACGGGCTGACATGAATGAAGAACACACGAAGGGGTCAACGGCGAGTGGAGGGACAACGTCGGCCCAATCTGGGAAGAAAACAGAGATAGGACAGCTGACGGAAGCTGCGCTGGCTGCAAATGACGCGAGAGGCAAATCGGACATAGGCAGCTGCTCCGGCACACACACGAAGATGTCGGGCTCAGCTGATAGCCTGCAGCTCTTTCCCATAATCACGGCCCAAGTGGCGAATGACTTCTGATTGTAACCTTAGAAGACTTCGGTTGGTAATGTATGAGATTTGCGCAGGGGTGGGAGTGGGTTGTCGGGGAATGGGGACACACTAGCTTAGGGCACGCTGTAGTAACACCAACAGGTTCCGGGCAGGTGTAAGTGGATTCCACTTCCCCAACGCATAGACATGTTCCAGTTTAACTTTTGCCCACTTTGGGCAATAATGTTTGGACCTTGGGTTTTTTCACTTGGGGACCTCAAAGTTAAGGGGTTACATTTTTTTTGGGCACTTGGGTCACTGCACATCATACGCACAACCTTCTGGTACAGAGCCTGTTGACAACTCCTGCCGTGGACCGAAATGGGGACTCTTAACACCTACAAAATGTGCACCAGGAACGTACGAAGCATGGGGTCCATCCACAAGAGACATAGACTTTTGGCACAACTTAATAGGAGGAATGTCATGGTAGCTTGCCTTCAAGAAACTCATCTGAACAGTGCAGAGAGCGTAAAACTGCTTAAAAAATGGAAGGGACAGTTGTTTGCTACCTCTTATTCTGTGTTCTCGAGAGGGGCGGCTGTATGGCTCAGGAACTCAGTTCCCTTTAAGCTAGTGGAACAGAGGCTGGACACAGAGGGTAGATACGTATTCATCCGTGGGATGTTGGATGGCTCCCCTGTTGTGATTGGCAGTGTTTATGCGCCGAACTCAGGCCAGTCGGATTTTTTAACTACTATAAATAGAGTGTTGGCGGACTGGGCAGACTATCATTGGCTTATAGGTGGGGACTTTAATGCAGTTTTGGATATATCACTAGACAGGTCACACCCACCTCTACAGGCCACTGAGAGTAGGAGGCAGGCAGACGCGCTCGCGCAGTGGGCGGAGGGATGGAATCTGGCTGACGCATGGCGATGCAAACACTTGCTGAATAGAGAATATACCTACTACTCCCGCCCCATAGGCTGCACACCAGAATAGACCGCATCTTCTGTGCTAAACCATTGCTGGGGGCGGTGACCATAGCGGAACACATGGGTAAGACTCTCTCTGACCACAACCCAGTGGAAGTTACATTACAGTGGGGTAGGGTCCCAACGCCCATACCAACTTGGCGCATTAACACAGAACTACTGGAAGACACTGTCTTTCGAGCAACGCTTGCAGACGCAATAACACATTACTTTGACATAAACACTGGTTCGGCTAGCTCCCGGCAGATGGAATGGGACGCCTTTAAGGTGTCCATCAGAGGGGAGGCGATGAGCACACAGATGGGCATGAGACATAATGTCATGGAAAGACTCCGGGAGGTGGAGGGCCGCCTGGCTATGCTGGAAAGCGAAGCTGCAGGTACGAACCTACCTTTCACGCCACTGCAGGAGGCGCATATACAACACGCTGAGTTACTAGAGGAACTGCGAGTGCTGGATTATAGAGAGTACACATGCAGGCAACACGTGCAAGCAGAGAGATCGGGGCCCTTGCTGGCCCGGGACGATCCGGTACACTTGCCCATAATAGAGGTTACCGACCAGGGGGGGTCACCAGCCACGACACAAATAGACATTAACATTGCCTTCAGGGACTACTATGAGACGCTGTACGGCCCACACCGACCACTATCTGAAACAGCGTTCGAGGAGTTTATGGCGGGGCTCGACTTGCCACGGCTTGAGGACCATCAGGGAAGGGAGCTGGTACGCCCTATCACGGTCGCGGAGGTACGCCAGGCTATACGCGCGCTCCCGCGGAATAAAACCCCTGGGACGGACGGCCTCCCGGCTGAGTTCTATGGGGCATTTATAGACCTGCTTGCCCCACGCTTGCATGTGGTGTATCAAGAAGCACTGCGGACACGGGGACTGCCGCAATCGTCTCTGCAGGCTCTGATAGTGTCGCTCCTGAAGCCGGGCAGGAACGGCTTGCACCTAGCTAACTACAGGCCTCTGTCCTTACTAAAAACAGATCATAAAATATTGAGTAAGATCCTTGCGATGAGACTGGCCCAGTATATTCCGCAACTAATACACCCCGACCAGTGCGGCTTCGTACCTGGTAGGAGTACGGCCATGAACCTGCGGAGGCTCAGCCAACTCATGCTCTGCGAACAAGCGCCTGAGGGAACGGAGGGCTGTATTTCCCTAGATCTGAGGCAAGCATTTGATTCCCTTAGATGGGATTTCATATTTGCGACGTTCGCGAAGTTCGGGATACCGCCCGAGTACATTGCCTGGGTCCAGTTGTTGTATACCCGTCCAACAGCCCGGGTTCGCACGAATAGATGCATCTCGGCACAACTGGACATAGCGAGGGGAACAAGACAAGGATGCCCGTTATCCCCGCTATTGTTTATACTGGCATTAGAGCCATTGCTCTGTAAACTTCGTAGTTCGGCACACCACAGAGGCATAAGAAGAGCTGAAACAGTCCATTTGGTGTCGGCATATGCAGACGATATCATCCTATACTTACGAAATCTGAGGGGTGAGCTGGACCCTGTCCCCGAAATCTTTGAGGACTTCCGAGCACTGTCAGGACTCACTATTAGCGAGCCTAAGTTCTATGGGTTCTGCTTCGATGCTTCTGGAGCGACTACCCAGCTGCCCTTCGCACCACACACTTTCCAGGTGGCGGAGACAACCTTCCGGTACCTGGGGATACAGGTATACAGAGGGGCGAGGGATATGATTGATGGCAATCTGGGAAGGGCATCCACAGCGCTGAAATCGCAGGTACAATTCTGGACCGCGTTGCCATTATCGGTGGCGGGCAGGGTCACCATCTCTAAGATGGTAGTACTACCCCGTCTTATTTACTACTTCACGAGCCTGCCTTTCATGGTCCCTGCTTCTATGTTTAAGATGTTGAACACCTTGCTAACGGAGCTGGTGTGGGGGTCGGGGCGAAGACGCATTAGCCTGATTAAACTGCAGCTTCCCACCGCGGCGGGCGGTATGGGGATCCCGGACTTACAGGCGTACAGCTATGCCTGCCAACTGCAATGGCTGGCCTACTGGCTGGCGGGACGCAACTTACATGAAATTGGCATGTCAGAGGCGGACTGGACTAGGGGGAACATCCACACCCTGTTACTACCGAGGGCGGAGCTTCCAAGGTTGACGCCCTCCCTGCTTAGACTCGCGATTAACTTCTGGAGGAGGGCGGTGAAACACACAACCCCTGCGTCCTCTTATGCCCCCACAATACCACTATTGGGAATCCCTGTGGGGCCGAGACCACTGTCGAATCAGATGCTCACTACATGGCACGAGGCGGGAGTGACGCAGGTGGGAGATCTGTTTGCAGATGGCCGGGTTATGTCTTTCGAGGACTTTCGAGGCACGCACCACACCCCGGGAGGAATGTTTCTCTTACACGCCGGGGTGCGTCGTTATATAGCACAGACATGGGCGCCGAACGGAGAAGAACCACTCACGAACCCGCTACTCACAATGCAGTCCCTCATGGGATCGGGCACTCACCTGACGAAATGGATAACAAATGGTATAAGAGAGGGAAGGGCAACCTCGCTACAGCCCTTGCGAGACAAATGGGAAGGTGATTTAGGGAGACCAGTCAGGGACAAGGAGTGGAAGCGAATCCTCAAATTCCCGAAGAAGGTGTCGAGGAACCCGAAATTTAAATTCATACAGCTTATGATTCTGCATAGGGCGTACCTAACACCTCACCGCCTACACGCAATGTTCCCTAACACAGCTGACACATGCCCCCGGTGCGGCACGTACGATGCGCGACTACTACATATGATATGGAATTGTACGAAACTGGGGTACTATTGGAAAACAGTCCATGATGCTTTATTTCGACTGGCTCCTTCCAAACCATACGCTGCCTTAGAGTATACCATACTGGGGCTGGGACCTGTAGAACGGACAAAAAGCATAGTTACACATTTCACTGATCTAGCCCTGCTACTTGCTAAACGTACCATAACAATGAAATGGAAGTCGGCTAGATCACCAGACCCAGAGGTGTGGAGGGCAGAGGTGGTGCGCTGGGGGAAGGCAGAGGGCACGACGTTGCAGCGTAGGGGTCTCAGGATGACCCTAACGTCCTTAGATTGGTATGCTCTACTGGGGTCCTTCGAGGCAAGTGACGACACTGCATCTAATGCTTCAACTACCAATAGTTAGGGTGTAGAGTGATATGCTCGAAGTCTGTGGAGCTCCCCCTATGATTGATGCCAACCCATACTACGGAGGGAGTGAGTAGTTCTAGGTGCAAAGAACGGAGTCAATCTATGCATCGAACTGTATATAGTCCTCTGTAAGGCCGGGACAGGATGATAACTGTGAATTGGCTATGCTAGATTGGGTCAAGTACTACGAATGACTAATGTGACTAATTGTGAGTGCCGGGGGAGGGAAGACGAGGGTGGGGGGAGTTTATTTGAGAATAATTGGAAACATATAAAAATGGAAATGTTTGCTTAATATATCGATACTGCTACTATGTAAGAACTGCAGAATATGGAAACTATGCTTATGTCGGACTTACTGTATTTCTTACTTATTTTGCTAATAAAAAAAGATTTAAAAAAAAATCAATCATTGCACATTTTCTTATCTTTGATCATAGTTTTGTGCTATTGTAATCGTTATATATAATCCCTTATATGCCACATGTTCTTGCAATTCTCTGATCTTATAAGCTCCATCGTCTCCAACGTTATTTGTAGAGAGGACCAGTGGTATACAATTGCAATGCTGGTGACTGAATTTGATGGTTATTTTAAAACCGGTACAAAAGCGGCTGGTGATGGACGGAGCATCTGAACCCATCAAACACTCACACCCAGTCAAAAGATCTGGGTTTGATCCATCACCGTTCTTTAGCCCACTCTGCCACCCCAGTTCAGACATGGCTATATGCAAATCAGTCTGACCCTGTGCCTCTTAGGAACAGTCCAGCCCGAACTGCCAAGCCATGCCTTCCCTGGACCGGAAACAAGCTTCCGAGGACCGGTTTCTGGCATTACAGCCGTCTTCAGCCCGGCTTGCTTGAATCCAGTGGCAAAGTGAGCAAAGGACTTTGTACCGCTTTGGCCGCCATAAGTGTGGCAGGGTATGCTCAGACGTGAGTCCCTTGCGGTGATGGATGAAACCCAGATCTTTTGACTGGGTGTGAGTGTTTGATTGGTTCAGATGCTCCGTCCATCACCCCCCCCCTCCCTTTTGTACTGGTTATTTTAAAACCACCACATGCCCTTTCTATTTTGCAATGATGGACATGAAGACACAAACACAACTGTTGATGGTCTAGATCAGGATAGTCACAGAAATAAGTCCCTTCCTCAGTATTCCAAACATAAACACTGTGAATACTCAAATGACTAAACTCAAATGTACTGACTTCAACCCTAAAGTCTTCTTGGGAAAAGAAGGGTGAAGTTGTAGCATTTATCACAGCCTTCTTACAATTGCGCCAGTCTGCCACTCCCTTGTGTGGCCTCTCTCACAATGCTACTGCATGGGTGGCTGGACACCAGAGAAACCAAAACCACTGTTGTGTGTTCCTGGAACTTGAGAATTGTTGATACTAGACCAGGCCAGCCAAGCTTTCAGTTGCTTATGTGTGACATTTAATTTTTTGAGGTGTGCTTATGTGTGGCATTGTCACATCTTATGTGTAATAATTTGAGTGACCTTTATCACTTCCCTTCACTAAATGATCTTGGATGCATCCTTCATTTGTCTCTCAGGAGAAGATACAACTCAGACCTCTGTGACACTGAAGGTCACGACGAAAACCGCCTACTGGCTCTATTGAGACTTCACATTACATTACATTATTCTTCCAGCTTTGAAAGGGGAGAAGCCTAAATAAGACCTATGTGGAGTTTCTTGCTTTTTCACAGAGGCAAGCGTATAAGCTTCTACAACGGTAGGCTACAAGTACTAATGGACACATTAGTACTTGTACATTAGTACATGTGTAAATGGCCCCATGCTGTGCCAAGCACGCATGACCCCCATAATACATATATTAGTTTACCCAGGTTGTAATGGCACATTTACAATGGCCTTTATGCTGGATCTGGTGGCTTAGTGGACTAAAGGGCCCACTCTAGGATCCTGTGTTCCACTTCATGGTCACAGGTTCAAATCCTGGCGGGTTCACTTAGGCTTTCATCCTTCTGAGGTTGATAAAATGAGTACTGTTAGGTAATAATAAATATCTGTAATTCAGTGCAGAGATACCCTTGGGAGAATTTGTGCTTTATAAATACACATTATGTAATGGGCGATACCTGCTGTCCTCTCAGTGTGCATGCCCCAAATTAATCACATCACCTAACCATGCTACTGAAGCATTGTAGAGTACCTATGAAAGTGAATATCAGGTAGGTACATGTACTTTCAGGGTAATGCACAGGTATGTCAAAAGCTAATCCACTCTTATTTGTTTTCACTTACTTAGCGTGTCGTAAATATGGATTCTTTATTTTAGATCCTTCCAAATCTTTCATGTCATCATAATAGTCACTAATGTAAAGCCCCAAATTCAACGTTGGTCCTTTTTCTTTTTTTCCCAGTTGTTCCTGTCAGTTATCCTTTCCGACATTTTAACCCATTAGTTAATTAAATTCTTTCACAGAATATTAAGAAAAGAAATATGCATGCAATGCCTATTAGCACTACTAGTAAAGGGGTTTGAAGCAGTTTTAGTAATCCTCCACCTATGCTTCCTAACCATTCGCCTACCTTGGCAAATGCCTTTCGAAACCAGCTACAATCTGAACTTACTCCTTACCAGCCTCCTGTCTCTTCTAATTCCTTCCACTCATGAGTGACGTTAGTGATATTAGTAATATAGCTTTCAAACTGCAATGGCATCCCTTTTAGACCGGAGATGGGCTGCATTGCCCTGGGGGAGGTCAGGTTTTCCGGTTTTCAGTTGTTGGTTGAAAGACATGATTATGTGCAGTGAACTGTCTCAGCCCTATGCTGAGTTGCTTCAACCCACCTCTAGACTGAGTGATTTATGGGAACCGCTCCAAGATTATGTTATGAACCTTCATGCATCTGAGTCCCCTTTATACCTCTATATATTTTGCGGTTTTTGCAGAGTGGAGTTGGATCCCTTTTGCCACATAGACCTGGTTCAATATACCTTTTATGCCACGATGAGGAGAATTCATTTGGGAGGTGCAGGAATTTTTGTTATTTCAATTAAATTAATAAAAGAAATATATAGCTTTTATACTGGTTATCAATTTTGGGGAAGTACACAGCATTTCCTTGCATGGACTTTGCAAACTTAGTCTCTCAAATAGCTCTTTTGCAGGCGCCTTTGTTAGTGACAGTTAGGGCTCCTGGGGTATTTGTGGCTAGAGTATCCACTAGGGTTGACAGCCTCCTAATCTTGACATCATTTAAAGCTATTCCCACTGAGGGTATTGGTGGACCAAAAATGTGACTTATTATCTGTCCAAAGCAACGTTTGTTCTGTTTCAAATGTCAGGTCCTGCACTTAAAATATTTGTGTGTTACACTTTGGGAAAAATAAAAACTACATACCAACTTCCTACCCAAGTGAGTGGCAACTGAAAAAAAGCCCACTTAACACACACATAACATATTCCCCTGACAAAAAATGTGGGTATATTTACAAGAGTTGCTACTAACCAGTTTTTGTGTTGGTTAGCATCAATTTTCTTAACGCTGTCTATCGCCGAAAACTATCGTCCTGTTAGCCACGTATTTACAATACATTGCTACATGGTGATAGTATCAGCTATCAGCTATCTTAAAGACCTGTGACCACCGTGGATCACAGGATCCCTGCAGCACAGCAGGCCTACATGGATTGCCTTGGTCACAGAGTTTCGAAGAAGCCTTTCTACAAACATTACAAGAGTCCTGCAGGTCCCCTGCCCTGCCCATTACCCTTATTTTGTCTATTGCTGATCTTCACAGTCACCTAGAGACTTGGACGTCGAACCTTAAGGTTTCAATCCTTTAATGAATTCTTGTTTTTGATAATCAACTTCATTGGTTTTACGTAAACAAAGAAATTCACCTTTAATGAATTCTTAAAGAGAAATATTACATCATAAAGTGGGCATCCCAACCTAAAAATGTTTACTACTCACACTTAACTCCCTAACCCCTCCCCACTAACCTTCATACCTAAGTATCACTCTACCTTCCTTTGAGGTAATATGTTATTTCCGTTATCTTCCTTCCCACCCTTTTGCCTCAGCATGTGATGATTATCATCTTCCAAAAGCCCCAAGACGCTAAGTTGTTTTGCGGCACTGTTTAAAGGCACTTGCCCTTTCTCCCTCATTCTTTGACATATTTGCCTACAATTTGGCATTTGTGGTTTCGTAGGCACTAATTTACAATGTACTTGCTCTGTGCCTGTTAATAGAGTTCTATTCACAATAGGTGTCTCAACAAGACTGACCTTAGGCAACAGCTGTCAGCCTTCCGGCAATACTCCTTATTTGGTTAATCATAAGAGCAGAGAAGACTCTTCAACTTATTGAACGCAACCAACTTATTGGGGAGAGGAGTTGGCCTAACGGCTAAGGCGGTCAACCTCCAATCTGGGGAACTGGGTTCGAATCTCAGCAGTTACACTGAACATCCTGTGATTCTAGGCAAATCACTTAATCTCCCCGTGCCTAACAACGAGTGCCCTAATGTAATGCAACTGGTGCTATGTAAAGCGCTCTGATACCTGATTTGGGTCAAGTTTGCGCTATATAAACTTTGTAAAAAAGCAACAAAAAAAAGAAAATCTCCTGTTGTCATATCCTTGCTAGAAAATAGGTCTAAATAAAAAATGTGACTGGTATAACTGTCACATGCCTCGAATATTTTAATATTAAACCTAGCATACCTTTTTTAGGCATATATTGGAGGCTGGCTACTCCTTTTTCATCCCAGAGAGTCTTTCAGATTACGTCTTGGGACACCTCTTTATTCCTTCCACCCTCAGTACAGATATCATTTAAGATACTTTCATCCCCACTGCTAGACTACTAAACCTATGAATATCTGGAGCTTTGTCAAGGTACTGAAGCATAGATTACTCACTATGAATTTTAAACTATTTGGAGCTCATGTTCTTAATTTCTAAAGCGATAAAACAACAGCACAAGTGAAAAGCTGAGCACCATTCTTAACAAGCCTAAAATATTTCTCTCCTGTGAAGTAGAAATCGTCATATCATGCTGCCGAGATATGAAAAAATAGGTGAGGTCTGAAGTTAATGTAAAAATACCACAGGAGAAAATCAGAACCCTCTCTAAAATATAACCCACATTTTTACAATGAGTGAATTAAAAGTATATCTTGATGTTCCCTATAATTAAAAAGTAATTTCTAAAATCAGTTTACCAAAGAAAAAACAAAACAAATATTGATTAGTCTCACACAAACTCCAACTGACACAGCCTCTCTCCAACACACACACACAAACACTGAGGGCTCAATTGTCTTTTTGGCTGCTCGTGGCAGGCGTACAATGACAGAGAAGAAGGACAAGCAGACACAATAAGCCACTCAGTACAGGGAGTCGGCCATTTTGTACTGTGTCCGAGTTCATTTGAAAATGAATGCACTGATAGGACTGTGGGTATCTTTCTCTAATCGAAAAAGACAGGCCAAACAAAATTCTTGGTTATCAACAAGATTATTTTTCCTATAATTATGTTTTTATTAGGGAAATTGATATTTTGAACATTCAGAAAAATGCTATTATTGTACTGTATAATTATGCTGGCCAATAGTGTAACACACATTTTTTTTAAATGTCATAATCCTTTTTATGTGAGATAATTTTTCAAAAACATAAAAATAATAAGACATAATTAGAAATTTAAAATGTGATTTATGCCCTGCAACATTTGATTATCATTCCACATTTTCTCATCTTTGACCATAGTTTTGTGCTATTGTAATCGTTATATATAATGCCTTATATGCCACATGTTTTTGCAGTTCTCTGATCTTATAAGCTCCATCATCTCCAACGTTATTTGTAGAGCGGACCAGTGGTATACAATTGCAATGCTGGTGACTGAATTTGATGGTTGTTTTAAAGCCAGTACATGCCCTTTCTATTTTGCAATGATGGACATGAAGACACAAACATAACTGTCACATGCCTCGAATATTTTAATATTAAACATAGCACACATTTTTTAGGCATATATTGTAGGTTAGCTACTCCTTTTTCATCCCAGAGAGTCTTTCATATGACGTCTTGGGACACCTCTTTATTTCTTCCATCCTCACTACAGATATCATTTAAGATACTTTCTTCCCCACTGCTAGACTACTAAACCTATGAATATCAGGAGCTTTGTCAAGAAACTGAAGCACAGATTCCTCTCTATAAATTTTAAACTATTTGGCGCTCATGTTCTTAATTTCTAAAGCGATAAAACAACAGCACAAGTGAAAAGCTGAGCACCATTCTTAACAAGCCTAAAATGTTTCCCTTCTGTAAAGTAGAAATCGTCATATCATGCTGCCTAGATATGAAAAAATAGGTGAGGTCTGAAGTTAATGTCAAAAAATACCACAGGAGAAAATCAGAACCCTCTCTAAAATAGAGCCCACATTTTTACAATGAGTGAATTAAAAATATATCTTGATGTTCCCTATAGTTAAAAAGTAATTTCTAAAATCAGTTCATCAAAGAAAAACAAAACAAATATTGATTAATCTCACACAAACTCCAACTGACACAGCCTCTCTCCAACACACACACACAAACACTAAGGGCTCAATTCTATGTCAGGACAGAGGCTCCGATTAGGCTTATCTCAATTTCTTTACTGAAATACAGCAGCCAATCAAGACACAGTAAAGAAAACAAAAAACTACATTACCCATAAACCCTGGGTTACCATAGAGTACATAAACAGTATATATAAAGAGTCATAGAGGTCACAACTTCCTCTTTCTTTGCTGCTCCGCAGCCAGTTAAGTGCATTTTCCTCTACTTTACGAATTGTGCATTGTTCTAATTGTTATACTTAGCGCGCTTTGTTACCTGCCTTTTGCGCTGTTGTTATATGCTAATTGAACCTCCCGGTTCCTGTGCTTGCGCTGTTGCTCTGTGCGTTTTGCCTTATTGCCGTTTTTCATTCGCCGCTCGCTCTCGGCGTGGCTTCGGGGGCGAGTGCTCACCCCCCCCCGGTTGCAGGCTTGCTTTTTGCGCCTGTATTTCTTTCAGTGGAGCGGGAGTGGGGCTGACAGACGCGCGTCCTTCTCGCGCGTCTCTCATTTTCGACAGGCACGCTCCGTGCATGCGCAGTACCACTGGTCGATTTGCTTCGGCGGCCGACGGTGGAACTGCGCTTTGAGTCCTTTCTTGTGTGAATTCTGACAGGACTTTCGAGGGCTGCGGGCGTTTCTCCGTTTGAGAGATAAGAATTTGACTTTCTGCCTTTGCCCACCTGCCTGGTCGTTAGGCCCCTCACGCCCTGGTTTACATTAGAACTAGGGTTGTAAAATTTTGGAATAGGCTTTGCCTAGAGTGTCTCAGCAAGCCCTCCCTCCACATTTTAAACACTTTTGTCAGGTTGGTTCCTGCTACATTTTGGCTTGCTTTGGGGTGTCCACTCCCCCTGCATTGCCCTTTGGGTGTTAATATCTTTACTTCTCCTCCTTGGGCATATTTCCTTCCCTAAAGGTCGAAATGGGTGACTATTATGAGGATGAAGAGGATTAATATTACGCTGAGGAAGAGCCCGCAGGCTCTGAGGGTGCTGAGTATATGGATCAGGCCTTATACCATGCTATTGCCCCTCTCAAAAGGCATTTGTCTGAGTATGCCACTCAGCAAGGCTGGCTACCTAAGTCGGGACGTTCGAAGAAGTCACCTAAAAATCCTCATATGGCGGATTTTGTTAAATTGGCTAAGAATCTGTCCTCTTCTGAGACTTCTAAAAAATCTTCTACGCCTGTTAAGGCGCAACAGGCTTCTCCCATGACTGATGATTCTTCTACCACTGACACATCTTCAGAGCCTTTTCTTCCGCCCCGAAGAAGAAGGCTCGCAAGGAACACTTCGTGGATGCCCCTTCCACTCCTCAGGTGTTAACCTTTGACCCGGGCGACATCATCCATCCCAATTCTTCTGCCTGGCTTCCCTCCTCTGAGGTAGCAGACTATGTGCAGTCACACATTCGTCGCCCTTTAGATAAGGATGTTCGCGCTCGCTTGCGCTCGGAGTGTCCACCACCAGATCTTACAGACAAATTGGCGGACACTCCCGAGGTTGATCCGACTATGGTTACCTACATGCGCAAATATTTCAAAGATCCGAAAAAAGGTCTGGACAGATCCTGGAGGTCTTGCCAGGACAAGGTATTGGATCTTTTGGGTCCCCTAACCAAGATTTTGGACTTGGCGTATTGTGCCAAGAATTCTAACTCCTTGATTGATCCTGATGAACTGGTGGGATGGTCTCAGAGGGCCATCTGCATTCTGGGCAATGCCAATTGTGCCCTGTCCTGCGAGCGTCGTCGCTCCATTCTCATGAAGTTAGACCCTAAATTGACGGATCTCGCCCCTTCAGAATCAGGTTCCATGGCGCAAGGTTTTCTCTTTGGTCCTCCCTTTTTGAAAGAACTGACTAACTTTGTAGAGACGTTCAGTGGCCTTGATAGAGCGCAGTCCAATCTGCGTCGTGCCTTCCGTCCGGTTTTTGGACAGTCCGGACGAAGGGGAAGTTCGTCCGGCCGGGGAGGTAATCAACCTACCCAACGTGGTGGTCAGTCCCAGAGAGGAAGCGGACATGCCAACTATGGTTCTGGCAAATACAGGTTCTATCCTTCACGCAAAGGCAGAGGCAACTACAACAAGGGCGGTTACGGAAGTGCTCAAGGAGGACGTCAGGATTCCTCCAACTCAGGTGAGCTTGATTCTGGCTTCCGAGGTTGTTTTAGGGGGCAGACCGAAGTGTTTTCTCCACAATTGGCGGCTAATCTCCAGCAATGCCTGGGTGTTGGAGATGGTGCAAAGTTTCAAACTAGAGTTTTACGAACGCCCTCTCCAACACCGCCTCCCGCTACCCCATGTTTTTTCCCAACTAGATCAGGACTTCATATCCGAGGAAATCGAATCTCTTCTGGCGAAAGGAGCCATCATTCCTTCTTCCCGTCATCCCGACGGCTTCGTCAGCAACATTTTTCTAGTGGAGAAAAAAGGGGGAGGTTCCCGTCTGGTCCTCAACCTCAAAGACTTCAACGGCAGAGTTGTGTACCGTCATTTCAAGATGGAGGGTATCCATCTTCTTCGAGATCTACTGCAGGAGGGGGACTGGATGGTCCGTCTAGACCTGAAGGACGCATACCTGTCTGTTCCGATCTATGTTCCTCACCGTCGCTTCCTTCAGTTTCAGTGGCTGGGGAAATGGTTCGAGTATACTGTCCTCCCTTTCGGTCTTTCCTCCGCTCCGTGGTGTTTCACGAAGCTCAGGCGTCCAGTGATGGAATCTTTACGAGCCCGTGGAGTCCGTCTACCTCAACGACATTCTTTTGATGGCTCAGTGCCCCCTTCTTTTGCAACATCCTTTACAATGGTCCGTAGAACTCTTACAGTCTCGGGGATTTCTTGTGAATTCTCTGAAGTCAGACTTTCAGCCCTCGCAGACGATGGACTTTCACGGGTTCCGCATCGATTCGGTGGCCTGCCAGCTCCTTCTTCCTGGTCAGAAGATCAGAGCGATCAAACGGGAGTTGCGCATGGTCTTGTCCAAACAAGTGGTCTCTTTGCGGACAGTGGCTCGGATTGTGGGTCAGTTGTCCTCTTCAATCCAAGCCATTTTCCCGGGTCCCTTACACTTTCGCGCTCTTCGACGCCTCAAGATCAGGCATCTTCAGAAGGGACTTCGTTACTCCGATCTCATTCCTCTTTCGGAGGAGGCTCGCTGGGAAATGTTGTGGTGGCTGGACCACATGGAGTCTTGGTTTCGGACGTTGTCCCGGAATTGGGGACAGTGCCACATGGACCTCTTTGCCTCTCGCCTGAACAGACAGCTTCCCTTGTTTTACAGCTGGCGTCCGGATCCGGAGGCTCTCGCCACGGATGCCTTTCTCCAGTCTTGGCCGCCTCTCCTGTGCTATGCGTTTCCTCCCTTCATGATGATTCCCAGGGTTCGAGGCATTTTCTTTCAGAGATCATTCTCATCACTCCTCTTTGGAGGGCTCAGGCGTGGTTTCCAGTTCTTCTGGAGATGAGTTGCTCCCCGCCACTCCTTCTTCCTAACAGGTGGAACCTGTTGCTGGACCCTCTGCTGGAGCCTCATCCCCTCATTCTTTCGAGACATCTCCGTCTTGTGGCGTGGCGGATTTCGGGGGACGCTGGCAAGTCTCAGGCCTTTCTTCAGACGCTGCCCGATTTATCGGTGAAGCTTGGGCCCCCAACACACGTTATGCGTCAGCTTGGAAACGATGGTGTGATTGGTGTACACAACGGTCAGTGGATCCCTCTTCGGCAGATGTCACTTTAGTTCTTAATTTTCTTGCTTCTTCTGGTTTGGCATACAGAACGGTAAATAACTTTCGTTCTGCTATTTCTGCTGGCCATGTTCCTGTGGATGGTAAACCTATTGGGGAACTTCCTTTGGTTTCCAAATTACTCAGAGGCATTCGGATGGTAAAACCTCCTTGCCCTAAGTATGTCGCCTTATGGGATGTCTCCGTAGTTTTGCGTTTCTTGAATTCTTGGCCTGCTAATACCTTGCTCTCTCGTAATCAATTGTCGGCCAAACTGACTATGTTGCTATGCCTGTTGTCCTGCAAGCGCGTGTCGGATGTTCGTGCTCTGGATCTTGCCGGACGCACTTTCTCTCCGGAGGGTGTTTCATTTGCCATTTCTCGCCGTACTAAGTGTAACACGTCTTCCGTGTCTTATCCTTCTTTTCCTCACAATCGGAAGCTTTGTGTGGTGCATTAAGGATTACGAGGTGAGTACTGCACCTTTTCGACATGATTTGCAGGGTCAACTGCTTATAGCTTTGCAGAAGCCTTTTAAGCCTGTCTCTCCCGCTACCTTGGCACGTTGGGTGCGCTGGCTCATGTTGGAAGCGGGCATTGACGTTTCCGTCTTTGGGGCCCACTCTGCTCGGGGAGCCATGGCTTTTAAGGCTTTTTCCTTGGGGGTTGGCCTCCAGAATATCATGAAGGCCGCTGACTGGTCTTCGGAATCTGTATTTAAAACGTGTTATTTCAAACCTATTGTTGATGTTGCTTCTGTTGTGGTGGCTAAGCTTTAAACAAGCATAATCGGAGCCTCCGTCCTGACATAAAATTTAAAATTTGCTAACATTCGTGCCAAGAATTTTCAATTCTATTAAGGACAGGAGGCAAGGATTATCCCACCCTTATTTACATTATTTATATTGTGTTGATTTTCTGCATTACTGCTGTGCCATTACGTTGTTTATTCTATGACTTGTTTCCCACCCTGTTTTGAACTTTGTACTTCTTCCTTTTGGAATGGCCTTTACGGCTCTGTTTATACTTCTTCCAGGCTCCGACCTTAAAAGAGGTGTGCTGCGAATTTCTCCTTTTCGTTGGTCTACTGTTGTTCCTGTGGCTATGGGAGGTTCCTTCGTCCCTACATCCGGATGATGACTTCTCCGTGGGACGTCCTTAATGGATTGCTGGTGTTACAGTTGTTCTTCCTGAATGGTTTCTGGACAAAGAAAGAGGAAGTTGTGACCTCTATGACTCTTTATATATACTCTTTATGTACTCTATGGTTACCCAGGGTTTATGGGTAATGTAGTTTTTTGTTTTCTTTACTGTGTCTTGATTGGCTGCTGTATTTCAGTAAGAAATTGAGATAAGCATAATCCTCGCCTCCTGTCCTTAATAGAATTGAAAATTCTTGGCACGAATGTTAGCAAATTTTAAACTGTCTTTTTGGCTGCTCGTGGCAGGAGTGCAATGACAGAGAAGAAGGACAAGCAGACACAATAATCCACTCAGTACAGGGAGTCGGCCATTTTGTACTGTGTCCGAGTTCATTTGAAAATGAATGCACTGATATGACTGTAGGTATCTTTCACCCATCGAAAAAGACAGTCCAAACAAAATTTTATTTCAGGACAGGAGGCTCCGATTATGCTTAGTCTCATTTCTTTATTAGAAATGCCCAGCAGCCATAGAAAAACAGATAAAACCACAATACCCATAAACACTTGGGTAACAACCATAGAGTCTGCACTATATAAGGTCGTGTAGATAGTCCCACTTCCTCTTTCTTTGCTGCTCCGCAGCCAGTTAAGTGCTTATCTCTTACTTACTTGTATTTGATGAGTTTACATATGCTGATTGTTTAAACTTTGCTATCGCTTTTCATTTGTGCTGCATTCCGCGCTCGCTCGCGCTTTCCGCCGCTCTCCGTCTTCTTTCCGTTTGCGGCGCTTGTGCAGCTGGGAGCATGTGCCACCTCCCCTTTGGTCCGGGCACCTTGTGCCCGTGTCCGCTTCCTGCGGAGTGGAAGTAGGGGGTTGTAGAGGGCTCGCCCTGCTGCGCGAGCTCCTCTCTGCATTTGGGCAGGCAGCCAGTTTCCGCGCATGCGCGGTAGTGCTTTCCGGCGCTCTGTGTGTGGAAAACGCCAGAGCTTCTTCGAAGGATGTCCTTTGCGAGTCACACGCCCACAGCCTCCCACTTAACCCCAATTGACGCTGGTTGCTGGAAAAGGCTGCCGGCTGTATACTTCAGCATAGGCTCTGCCTAGAGTGCATTTTTGTGACACGGCAAGCCCTCCCTCCACCTTTGAATTTATTTTTGGGTCAGTTTACTGCTTTCCTTGGCTTGCTGTGGGGTTTTTGTCACTCCCCCTAACGTTTTGCCTTCGGCAATTCACAGTTCAGTCATCTTGTGGGCATATTCACACTGCTGGTGTACAATGAGTGAATTCTATTATGAAGATGACGAAGATTATGAGGAGGAGCCCTCTGAGTCTCTCGAACAGGATTTGATGGAGGCTCTTGATAGGGGTGTGCAGCACTCCATGAATAATGTGCATATATCTAGGACCCCCTGAGAGAATAGATACTATAAGTCCATGGTCAGGGATAAATAGCATGAGAAGTAACAACCAAGGCACTTAAACCAACCAGCTGTTTTTAACACAATAGAATAGTCATGTGAAACGAAATAGTGTGAGTAGGTCTAGTTAAAATATTTTTTAATATAAATTATGTCAACAAAGAAAAATCAATCATACGAAAAATATAATACAAGTCTTAAAATCATGAACACAATAATTTGTAACAAATTAATAAAGATATAACAAACACAGTAAGTGCTATGCAGTATATCCACAGAGAAAATCAATCATAGCAACTATATCATGCAAATCATGAAACTAAATGCAAGTTATTAATCCACAAATTATTAAAATATATGAACAAACAATTAATATATAAAAAAAAGACATTTAATTCAAAATTTAAAAAGTGGCATAAAGGAATAATTCTCTATGCGCGTTTCGGCGACCAGCGCCTTCTTCTGGAGTAGCCACGTATGTCCTAAATGTAAAGGAAACAGGAAATAAAAAACCAATTCTAAATAAATGTGTCAAGGATTATTGTTTAAAAAAAGTCAATTTCGTTTCAATCAGACTGAAAAATTACAAAACCATACATCACCTACAACATCAAAACTATTTCATATTGGCAGGACAGATTAACATCTTTACATTTCAAAAGTGTACCCTAGATTAGGGCCTTCATTTCTCTGTGCATTTCTCAGGGATAGTAATCAAACTGTAAAGATTGGAAATTCGATTTTTACAGGGAATGGGGGGGCATCTCATATTATCGTGACAGAGGAACCATTGACAGCTTATTTTAATTTATCTTATTTGCAAATATTATACTTACACTCTTTAAAAGAGCACATCAAATTGAAAAACTTGCTAATTGATGTTGGCCGGATTAAAAAGCTGAAAAGAAGGACCATGATGTTAATATTGTGCATTTTATGTTATGCGTATAGATCGTACTAATAAGCAGATTACTCAATACTGATATCCTTATGACGATGGGATCAATTCTTTATGTATCTGATTGCGGAATCTTTAAGTTATATGTTTTAAAGCATTTATACTTTCCTGTATTCTTCAAATTAATATTCCTAATTTATAAACTAGGGAGGTAAATTCTCAACCGATCTAAATACAGGCCATAACAATCAAATATTTATAAAAGCAGTAGGTTAATGCAATGAAAGGTTTTGGTGATTACTGCGATAAACAGGCCTGGTAGGGTAGCTCAAGGAAAACACATAACTGTTACCTGATTTGTATTGTTCACCTTCGTGTCTCTTACATCTACTGATGATAAATGTATTCTTTCAAAGAAATAATCAAATTCCTAAAAAAATCAATAGATTATGTAATATAAGAATATATGTTTTAATCATCTGAATGATACCCTACTAATCTAAAAACTATTGTTAAACACGTTTACCTGATGTAATCTTTAATACTCAGGCACTCGCTCCCTAGACCCTTTAAGTAAGGCGAACAACCTACAGGAAATAAAGTTAAAAATTCAGGGTGAAGGACATGTGTCTTAGTGCTAAGAGAACAAATTACGATATTGAAGGGACATAGAATGTAATGTACCTCATGGGTTTTTAAATATTTCACAGCCGGATAAAGCACAGGGGGCCTTCCTGATGTGAAGACCTTCCTGATCTCAGGCACATAAATGCGATGTTCTATGTTCTGTGCCTAAAGAAAGTCAGAAAAATTCAATCAATAAGTATACAATTAAAAAAGTCATGTCATCTATTCAAATCTATTAAAGTATTAACAGAGGAATCATGAATATTTTCTCTATCGGGTATGTATGAATGTTAAACCTGGGAAAACTAATGAAATAATTTTAATATTTTCTATATAAAGAGTAATCCTATATATCTCTATATATATTTAAAATTTACGCTGAAGCTGATCTAAAAACTTTATCAAGGCTCTATTGGATGGCATTTTCCCACGGAATCTCACTGTTGAGACCACGTCGGAAAGTGTCAAAAACAAAAATCCAATAAACCTCCCTTTTCTTTCTTATTGCCGCACCACCTTGGGAGTCTGGAGTTCGAATTTTCTCTAATATGCGCCTCTTTATTTCTTCAGAGCCATGGTTCATGTCTGTAAAGTGTTTCAGCATGGGGGCAATCATTTTCTTCGTTCTGATAGCAGAACGGTGTTCAGTCAAACGTGTTTGAACCATTCTAGAGGTTTCTCCCACATAACCTAAAAGGCAGGGGCACTGTACAAAATAGACAACATTGGCAGACTTGCAATTCCACATTTCCTGGGCTTTTGTGGTATGACCATTGCATGAAAATTCCTCACCTGTAATAATACTTTTACACGAGATGCAAGTCGAACAAGGGAATGTTCCTCTAATAGGATTGTTGGTTAGAATAGATTTCTGTACAAATTTCTGTTTGCCAGTATGATCAGCAAAGCGAGAATGTACAATAAAATCTTTAATGTTTTTATTGCGTCGGTGGGCGAATAAAGGCTTGTCCAATTTTGTTTCTACTGTGCAGTTACTATTAAGTATATGCCAGTTGGAGCTGATAATTTGTTTCACTTTAGCATTAACTGTGGAATGCTTAGTGATACAGACAACCTTTTTATTTTCATTTGGAGGTTTTACTTTCAAAAGACAATCACGGTCATAGTATCTGGCCCTTTTGTATGATGTTCTTACTAGCCGATGTGGATAGCCTCTCTCAATAAATTTGGATCTCATGATCAGGGCCTGCTTATCAAAGTCTGCGAGATCCGTACAATTACGTCTGACTCGCAAAAACTGTGAGAAAGGAATACTGTCTTTTTGTGTTCTAGGATGGAAACTCTTATAGTGTAAGAGCGTGTTTCTCGCTGTAGGTTTCACATGTAAATCTACTTTCAATTTTCCATGGTCTGTCATTATCACTATGTCTAGAAATTCCACCTTTTCAGCACTCGCGTGTGTTGTAAACCGCAAGTTAGGGTCTGCCTCATTGATCCGAGCTGTAAATTCTGTTAGAGTGTCCCTCCCATCGGTCCAGACAAAGAATATATCATCGATATATCTGGACCAATGGGAGATAGACTCAAAGAAGGGGGCAATTTCATTTTGTATATGTTTCTTTTCAAAGGCCGCCATATAAATATTGGCGACCGACGGGGCTACTGATGCCCCCATACTAACTCCTTTGTTTTGGCGATAGATTTGAGAACCAAAGCCAAAGATGTTTTCATTAAGTACAATTTTCAAACAAGCTAGTAAAAAGGACGAAGGACATTCAATGTTAAATTCTTCAATGAACCATGCTGTGGTTTCCATGGCTCCTGCAATAGGTATATTACTATATAAGGATTCCACATCCATGGTTACAAGTAAATCGTGTGTTGAATTAAAAGTTAGCCCTTCTATTTTCGAAATCATATGACCAGTGTCTCGAACATATGACTCAATCTTATGAATATGGGGACGGAGGTAATTGTCCACATATTTCGAAAGTGGTTCTGTTACCGTTCCTATAGTTGAAACTATGGGACAGTAGGGAGGGTTATTCTGATTCTTGTGTATCTTTGGTAAACCATATACACATGCTAATTTGCCTTGGTTGAAATTCAAAAATTCATATTCTTTTCTCGATATCTCTCCATTTTCTAGGGCCTGATTCTTCAAATTCCGTATTTCTTTGGTAATATTTAAAGTAGAATATGAGTTTACTGGGCTGTAAAATGTAGGATCTTGTAACATTTCTAGCATAGTGGCTTCATACTGTGCAGAGTCAATGATTACAATTCCGCCTCCTTTATCACATCCTTTTATTACTAATTTATTATTTGAGGAAAGGGAATGTAAGGCCTGATATTCATCTTTATTTAAGTTATATATTGGTTTTGGTATATAACGTAAGGCTTGATCTAGTTTCTTTAGAACAACTAATTCGAAAGTTGCCACTTCAGGGCCAAGCTGTTCAAGGGAGGGGCTAAAGGATGACGGAAGACAAAGGCTCCTTGTGTTGTCATCAATATTTTCAAGTGAGGGACAAGAGGCAAAGTATTTTTTCAAACGAATTTTTCGAAAAAAAGAAATGATGTCCTGATAGAGTTCAAATAAATTAACTGAGGAGTGGGGTACGTTTGATAAACCTTTGGAGAGAAGACTAATACTGGAATTATCCAAATTTGTAGTTGTCAAATTAAATATGGGAATTACATTCCCTGTTTCCAGTATTGTCTGTTCCTTGTTTCGCGGACAAACTGAGGTTCTTCTTCATGATGGTGATGTTGGGGCTGATAATTCCCTCTGGTTTGTCCTTGAAAGCGAACTCTCGGGCGTCCTCGACCCATCCCTCGGTTCCCTAAAAAAGGTTGCCGTTGGTTACGTCTACCCTGGTTTGGATTGTAAGCAACATCTGGTTCATAGTACGTATCATGAATAAGGCACTGGTTAGTGCGATCACTCCTCTGAAGAGACATTTGACGCAGTATGCTCAACAGCAAGGTTGGGTTCCAGCTTCACGAAAGTCTTCCGCATCCCCAGGTAATCCCCATGCCTCGGACTTTCAGCGGTTGGCGAAATCTTTGGCTGCTGCCAAATCCAAGTCTGTGCCAGTTGACCCTGACAGTGATGACCATTTGTCCTCATCTTCCTCGGATCACGTCCCCCCTCCTCCCAAGAAGAAGAAATGTAAGGAGCATTTTGTGGATGCCCCCACGCATCCTCCAGTACTCACATTAGATCCCGCAGATATTATTCACCCCAATTCGACGGCTTGGCTTCCGTCCCCAGCGGTGGCGGAATATGTGCAGCAGCACATCCGTCAGCCTTTTGAAAAGGAGGTCGATGCACGTCTCCGTTCGGAGTGCCCTCGACCCGATCTGGGAGACATCTTGGCGGACACGCCGGAGGTGGATCCCACCATGGTGACATACCTTCGCAAGTTTGCTAAAGACCCGAAAAAGGGTCTGGACCGTTCCAGGCGTTCGAGCCAGGACAAGGTCCTTGATATGCTAGGCCTCCTGACTAAGATTTTGGATCTTGGCTTCATGGCTAAAGAATCGTCGGCAATGGTGGATCCTGATGAACTCATCGAGTGGGCTCAGAGAGCGATTTGCCAGCTTGGCAACGCTAATTGCGCTCTCTCCAGTGAGAGGCGTAGGTCAATACTTCTGAAACTCGACCCAAAATTGGCAGAGCTTTCCACCTCAGAGTCGGGTCCTGCTGCTCAGGGTTTACTTTTTGGTCAGCCATTTTTGAAGGAACTGACTCAGTTTGTCAGTACCTTCAGTGGCTTGGACAAGGCCCAGGCATCTAGCCGAAGAGCTTTTCGTCCAGTTTTTAGCAAGGCCGGACGAAACAGGGGACGCTCGTTCGGCGGTTGTCAGCAACAACAACCCTCTCAAAGAGGGTATCAGTCCCATCTATCCCTCCAGAAAGGGCCGTGGACAGTACAAGAAGGGACGTTCCGGTGGTCACTCCGGCGGATATCAAGATTCCGGATCTTCAGGTGAGCCTGATTCCGGCATGCAGTGTTGTTCTGGGGGGCAGGATACGTTTTTTCCTAAAAGGGGGTGGTGATGAACAGAGTGTCTGAATTAAGCAGACCACTCTTACCCAGTCCAAAGATCAGGGCTTGATCCATCACCGTTATTTAGCTCACTGCCCCATCCCAGCTCAGAACCTGGCTATATGCAAATTAGTCTGTCCCTGGCCCAGTGCATCATGGGAACAGGGCAGACCAAACTACCAAGCCAATTCTTCACCAGAAAGGAGACAAGCTTCCGGGGACCGGTTTCTGTCATTTCAGGCGTCGTCGGCCCGGCTTGCTTGAATCCTGATGGAGCAGTGAGCAAGGGACTCATGTCTGAGTATACCCTTCCACGCTTATGGTGGACAAAATGATTCAGAAAAGGGGGTGGTGATGAACAGAGTGTCTGAATTAAGCAGACCACTCTTACCCAGTCCAAAGATCAGGGCTTGATCCATCACCGTTATTTAGCTCACTGCCCCATCCCAGCTCAGAACCTGGCTATATGCAAATTAGTCTGTCCCTGGCCCAGTGCATCATGGGAACAGGGCAGACCAAACTACCAAGCCAATTCTTCACCAGAAAGGAGACAAGCTTCCGGGGACCGGTTTCTGCCATTTCAGGCGTCGTCGGCCCGGCTTGCTTGAATCCTGATGGAGCAGTGAGCAAGGGACTCATGTCTGAGTATAGCCTTCCACGCTTATGGTGGACAAAATGGTTCAGAAAAGGGGGTGGTGATGAACAGAGTGTCTGAATTAAGCAGACCACTCTTACCCAGTCCAAAGATCAGGGCTTGATCCATCACCGTTATTTAGCTCACTGCCCCATCCCAGCTCAGAACCTGGCTATATGCAAATTAGTCTGTCCCTGGCCCAGTGCATCATGGGAACAGGGCAGACCAAACTACCAAGCCAATTCTTCACCAGAAAGGAGACAAGCTTCCGGGGACCGGTTTCTGCCATTTCAGGCGTCGTCGGCCCGGCTTGCTTGAATCCTGATGGAGCAGTGAGCAAGGGACTCATGTCTGAGTATACCCTTCCACGCCTATGGTGGACAAAATGATTCAGAAAAGGGGGTGGTGATGAACAGAGTGTCTGAATTTTGTCCACCCTAAGCGTGGAAGGGTATACTCAGATGTGAGTCCCTTGCTCATTGCACCATCAGGATTCAAGCAAGCCGGGCCGATGACGGCTGAGATGCCAGAGACCGGTCCCCGGAAGCTTGTTTCCTTCCCAGTGTAAGAATTGGCTTGGTAGTTTGGTTTGCCCTGTTCCCATCATGCACTGGGACAGGAACAGACTAATTTGCATATAGCCAGGTTCTGAACTGGGATGGTGCAGTAAGCTAAAAAACGGTGTTGGATCTAGCCCTGATCTCTTGACTGGGTGAGAATATTCTGCTTAATTCAGAAACTCTGTCCATCACCACTCCTTGTTGTTAAATATTTTGTCCACCCTAAGCGTGGAAGGGTATACTCAGATGTGAGTCCCTTGCTCATTGCACCATCAGGATTCAAGCAAGCCGGGCCGACGACGGCTGAGATGCCAGAGACCGGTCCCCGGAAGCTTGTTTCCTTCCCAGTGTAAGAATTGGCTTGGTAGTTTGGTTTGCCCTGTTCCCATCATGCACTGGGACAGGAACAGACTAATTTGCATATAGCCAGGTTCTGAACTGGGATGGTGCAGTGAGCTAAAAAACGGTGTTGGATCTAGCCCTGATCTCTTGACTGGGTGAGAGTATTCTGCTTAATTCAGAAACTCTGTCCATCACCACTCCTTGTTGTTAAATACGTTTTTTCCTAGACAATTGGCGCTTGATCTCCAGCGATGCATGGGTGCTGGAGACGGTCCAGGGATACAAAATAGAGTTTTATCAGTCCCAGTGTCAAACCCATCCTCCATCTCCACTTTGTTTTTCCCAAAAAGATCAGGAGTTCATCACAGAGGAACTCAAGTCGCTTCTCTTAAAAGGGGGGATTGTTCCAACCGTGCGTCATCCACTGGGGTACGTCAGCACGGTCTTCCTTGTGGAGAAGAAGGGAGGGGGGTCGAGGTTAGTTCTCAATTTAAAGGAGTTCAATGGGGGAGTGGTCTACCGTCACTTCAAGATGGAGGGAATCCATCTGTTGCGGGACCTTCTGCGCGAGAAGGATTGGATGGTTCGCCTGGACCTCAAGGACGCTTACTTGTCCGTTCCGATCTTCCGACCGCATTGTCGCTTCCTCCAGTTTCACTGGCTGGGGACTAGGTACGAGTATCAAGTTCTCCCCTTCGGCCTCTCGTCAGCACCTTGGTGCTTCACGAAGCTATTGAGGCCGGTCGTGGAGTCTCTTCGCAGTCGAGGAGTTCGGTTGATCATTTATTTGGACGACATCCTCCTTCTGGCGGATTGTCCAGTCAAACTGATGTCTCATCTGGAGTGGACCATCGAGCTCTTGCAATCTCTCGGTTTTCTAGTGAATGCTCAGACGTCTGTGTTGCATCCGACTCAGGTGATCGACTTCTTGGGTTTCAAGGTCAACTCTCTCACGTGTCAGATTCTTTTACCCAATCAGAAGATTCGGTATATCAAAAGGGAATTGATTTCCGTTATTTCGAAACCGAACGTGTCGTTGAGATCGTTAGCACGAGTTGTCGGTCTCTTGGCTTCTTCCCTTCAGGCGATCTTCCCGGCCCCGCTGCATTACACAGCGTTGCAGCGCCTGAAGATTCGTCATCTCCAGAACGACCTCAGGTATTCGGATCAAATTCCTCTCTCGGAGGACTCGAGGTCAGAGATGCAGTGGTGGCTGGATCATATGGAGGCTTGGAATGGTCGAGCCCTGTTCGGGTCCACACCGGAAGTGGTGATCGAATCGGATGCCAGCCATTGGGGCTGGGGAGCCCGGTGCGGTCCAGTCTCGACGGGGGGTCGGTGGTCTCCCCAAGAGCTCTCCCTCCACATCAACTGTTTGGAGCTATTGGCGGGATCCTTCGTGATTCGTTGCCTCTCTCCCATTCAGTCCAACTGCTGTATACTTCTCCGCATGGACAACGTATCAGCAGTCCGTTACATCAACAAACTGGGAGGAACTCGTTCGAGGTTACTGGCGGAAATTGCCAAGGATTTTTGGCATTATTGTCTGCAACACAAGATCACGGTTATTGCAGAATACCTTCCGGGGTGCAACAACCTCGTTGCAGATTGGAACTCGAGGTACCTGAGGGATTTCAGCGATTGGCGGCTTCATCCTCGTGTGTTCCGTCATCTCCTGCGGTCCTGGGGCCCATGTCAAATCAACCTATTTGCGTCCCGCCTCAACACCCAACTCCCACGGTTCTTCAGTTGGAGGCCGGATCCGGAAGCCTTAGCCACGGATGCTTTTCTCCAACCGTGGCCGACTGCACTGTGTTATGCCTTTCCCCCGTTCATGATGATTCCCAGGGTTCTGGCTTACACGAAACGTTACCAGACGGAGTTGATTTTGATTGCTCCTCTATGGAGAGCTCAGGCGTGGTTCCCGGTTCTCCTGGAAATGGCTTGTGCAGTGCCGTTCCTTCTTCCCCAGAAGTGGAATATCCGCTTCAAAATCCGCATCCCCTGATTCAATCAGGCTCTCTCCTTCTTCTGGCGTGGCGGATTTCGGGGAACGCCGGTCGGTCCCAGGCCTTTCTGCGGACGTTTCCAGATTCATCAATGACGCCTGGTCTCCTGGTACCCACAAACGCTACAGAAGCTCTTGGAAGCATTGGAGTGACTGGTGTGTTCAACGGCAAGTTGATCCAACATCGGCTGATGTTTCTGTGATGGTCAATTTTTTAGCCTCGCTGGCTTACTCTGGTTTAGCATATCGCACGGTGAACAACTTCCGTTCGGCTATATCTGCGGGTCACCTCCATTTGGACAGTAAACAGGCAGGGAAACATCCTTTAGTTGTTAAATTGCTCAAGGGTATCCGCCTTGCGAATCCTCCGCGTCCAAAATATGTTTCTTTATGGGACGTGTCTATTGTTCTGCGTTTTCTGGAGGCTTGGCCGGTCAATTCTTTGCTGTCTTGGAAACAGCTGTCGGCCAAACTCACTATGTTGTTGTGTCTGGTCTCCTGCAAGCGGGTGTCGGATGTCCGGGCTTTAGATCTAGCCGGGCGCAGTTTTACTCCTGAGGGCGTCACGTTTCGTCTCTCTAGGCGTACCAAGACCAATACTGTGGTTATTTCTTATCCATCTTTCCCTGCACGTCCTAATCTGTGTGTCGTTCAATGCCTCAAAATTACGAAGTAAGTACTTCTTCTTTTCGTTCTGATATGCAGGGTCAATTATTGATTGCGTTGCAGAAGCCCTTTCGCCCCGTTACCCCGGCTATGTTGGCTAGGCGGAAGCTGGCATTGATGTGTCTGTGTTTGGGGCTCATTCTGCACGGGGAGCTATGGCTTCTAAAGCCTTCTCATTGGGAGTAACTTTGTTTGATATTATGAAGGCCGCTGACTGGTCCTCTGATTCTGCTTTCAAAACCTTTTACTTTAAGCCTACTGATCATGTTTCTTCTGTAGTGGTGGATCAGCTTTAAACAAGCATAATCGGAGCCTCCTGTCCTGAAAAAGAATTCAAAATTTGCAAACATTCGTGACAAGAATTTTCAATTCTATTAAGGACAAGGAGGCGAGGATTATCCCACCCATTGTTGTATACATTATTGTTACTGTACGCATGTTCAAGATTTTCCTTGCTGTTGACAGGATGCAATGATCTTCTTTGTCTACCCACCCTCCTTTCTATGCTCATGATTGCACGGAATGTGTATTACGGCTCTGTGTCTCTATTCAGGATCTGATCCCAAGTGACGGCTCTTCGTTGAGGCCTGGGTTTTCCTGCCTTCTCCTTTGAGGATTGTGGTTCCTGTCTTCTTCTGCCGTTGCTTTTCTGGACTCTCCTTCGTTGTCCTGGATTGGATATGGTGTTCCTTGCTTGACTTTCCATGTTGCCTTTATGATTTCCATTAACAATTTCTCACCAAAGAAAGAGGAAGTGGGACTATCTACACGACCTTATATAGTGCAGACTCTATGGTTGTCACCTAAGTGTTTATGGGTATTGTGGATTTATCTGTTTTTCTATGGCTGCTGGACATTTCTAATAAAGAAATGAGACTAAGCATAATCCTCGCCTCCTTGTCCTTAATAGAATTGAAAATTCTTGTCACGAATGTTTGCAAATTTTGAATTCCTCGTTATCAACAAGATTACTTTTCCTGTAATGATGTTTCTATTAGGGAAATTGATATTTTGAACATTCAGAAAAATGCTATTATTGTACTGTATAATTATGCTGGCCATTATTGTAACACACATTTTTTTTAAATGTCATAATCCTTTTTATATGTGGTCATTTTTCAAAAACATGAAAATAATAGACATAATTAGAAATTCAAAATGAGATTTATGCCCTGAAACATTTGATTATCATTGCACATTTTCTCATCTTTGACCATAGTTTTGTGCTATTGTAATCGTTATATATAATCCCTTATATGCCGCATGTTCTTGCAGTTCTCTGATCTTATAAGCTCCATCGTCTCTAACGTTATTTGTAGAGAGGACCAGTGGTATACATTTGCAATGCTGGTGACTGAATTTGATGGTTATTTTAAAGCCAGCACATGCTCTTTCTATTTTGCAATGATGGACATGAAGACACAAACACAACTGTTGATGGTCTGGATCAGGATAGTCTCAGAAATAAGTCCCTTCCTCAGTATTCCAAACATAAACACTGTGAATACTCAAATGACTAAACTCAAATGTACTGACTTCAACCCTAAAGACTTCTTGGGAAAAGAAGGGTGAAGTTGTAGCATTTATCACAGCCTTCTTACTCTTGCGCCAGTCTGCCGCTCCCTTGTGTGGCCTCTCTCACAATGCTACTGCATGGGTGGCTGGACACCAGAGAAACCAAAACCACTGTTGTGTGTTCCTGGAACTTGAGAATTGTTGATACTAGACCAGGCCTTCCAAGCTTTCAGTTGCTTATGTGTGACATTTAATATTTTGAGGTGTGCTTATGAGTGGCATTGTCACATCTTATGTGTAATAATTTGAGTGACCCTTATCACTTCCCTTCACTAAATGTTCTTGGATGCATCCTTCATTTGTCTCTCAGGAGAAGATACAACTCAGACCTCTGTGACACTGAAGGTCACGCTGAAACCCCCCTACTGGCTCTATTGAGACTTCACATTACATTACATTATTCTTCCAGCTTTGAAAGGGGAGAAGCCTAAATACAAAGACCTATGTGGAGTTTCTTGCTTTTTCACAGAGGCAAGCGTATAAGCTTCTATAACGGTAGGTTACAAGTACTAATGGACACATTAGTACTTGTACATTAGTACATGTGTAAATGGCCCCATGCTGTGCCAAGCACACATGAACCCCCATAATACATATATTATTTTACCCAGGTTGTAATGGCACATTTACAATGGCCTTTATGCTGGGTCTGGTGGCTTAGTGGACTAATGTGCCCACTCTAGGATCCTGTGTTCCACCTCATGGTCACAGGTTCAAATCCTGGCGGGTCCACTTAGCTTTCATCTTTCTGAGGTTGATAAAATGAGTACTGTTAGGTAATAATAAATATCTGTAATTCAGTGCCAAGATACCCTTGGGAGAATTTGTGCTTTATAAATACACGCTATGTAATGGGCGATACCTGTTGTCCTCTCAGTGTGCATGCCCCCAAATTAATGGCATCACCTAACCATGCCACTGAAGCATTGTAGAGTACCTATGAAAGTGAATATCAGGTAGGTACATGTACTTTCAGGGTAATGCACAGGTGTGTCAAAAGCTAATCCACTCTTATTTGTTTTCACTTACTCAGCGTGTCGTAAATATGGATTCTTTATTTTAGATCCTTCCAATTCTTTCATGTCATCATAACAGTCACTAATGTAAAGCCCCAAATTCAAATGTGGTCCTTTTTCTTTTTTTCCCAGTTGTTCCTGTCACTTATCATTTCCGACATTTTAACCCATTAGTTAATTAAATTCCTTCACAGAACATTAAGAAAATAAATATGCATGCAACGCCTATTAGCACTACTAGTAAAGGGGTTTGAAGCAGTTTTAGTAATCCTCCACCTATGCTTCCTAACCATTCGCCTACCTTGGCAAATGCCTTTCGAAACCAGCTACAATCTGAACTTACTCCTTCCCAGCCTCCTGTCTCTTCTAATTCATTCCACTCATGAGTGACATTAGTGATATTAGTAATATAGCTTTCAAACTGCAATGGCATCCCTTTTAGACAAGAGATGGGCTTCATTGCCCTGGGGGAGGTCAGGTTTTCTGGTTTTCAGTTGTTGGTTGAAGGACATGATTATGTGCAGTGAACTGTCTCAGTCCTATGCTGAGTTGCTTCCACCCGCCTCTAGACTGAGTGATTTATGGGAAGCTCTCCGATATTATGTTAGGAACCTTCATGCATCTGAGTCACCTTTATAACTCTATATATTTTGCGGTTGTTGCAGAGTGGAGATGGATCCCTTTTGCCATATAGACCTGGTTCAATATACATTTTATGCCACGATGGGGAAAATTCATTTGGGGGGTGCAGGAAGGCGGGATGGATCATGATTATGTATTGATGTCCAACTATACTACCTCTCTATGGGGCTGTTGCATGAGGTAGTATGTTTGATCACCATTGATTGGGATTCTAATTTCTGATATTTCAATTAAATTAATAAAATAAATATATAGCTTTTATACTGGTTATCAATTTTAGGGATGTACATAGCATTTCCTTGCATGGACTTTGCAAACTTAGTCTCTCAAATAGGTCTTTTGCAGGCCTCTTTGTTAGTGACAGTTAGGGCTCCTGGGGGTATTTGTGGCTAGTGTATCCACTAAGGTTAACAGCCTCTTAATCTTGACATCATTTAAAGCTATTCCCACTGAGGGTATTGGTGGACCAAAAATGTGGCTCATTATCTGTCCAAAGCAACATTTGTTCTGTTTCAAATATGTCAGGTCCTGCCCTTAAACTATTTGTGTGATACACTTTGGGAAAAATAAATACTACATACCAACTTCCTACCCAAGTGAGTGGCAACTGAAAAAAAGCCCTCTTACCACACACATAACATATTACCCTAATGTTTATTCTGAATTCTGGAAAAAAATGGGGGTATATTTACAAGAGTTGCTACTAACCAGTTTTTGTGTTGGTTAGCAGCAATTTTCTTAATGCTGTCTATCGCCGAAAACTATCGCCCTGTTAGCCACATATTTACAATACGTTGCTACATGGTGATAGTCTCAGCTATCAGCTATCTTAAAGACCTGTGACCACCGTGGACCACAGGATCCCTGCAGCACAGCTGGTCTACATGGATTGCCTTGGTCACAGAGTTTCGAAGAAGCTTTTCTAAAAACATTACAAGAGGCCTGCAGGTCCCCTGCCCTGCCCATTACCCTTATTTGTCTATTGCTGATCTTCACAGTCACCTAGAGACTTGGAGGTCGAACATTCAGGTTTCAATCCTTTAATGAATTCTTAAAGAGAAATAATACATCATAAGGTGGGCATCCCAACCTAAAAATGTTTACTACTCACACTTAACTCCCTAACCCCTCCCCACTAACCTTCATACCTAAGTATCACTCTACCTTCCTTTCAGGTAATATGTTATTTCCGTTATCTTCCTCCCCACCCTTTTGCCTCAGCATGTGATAATTATCATCTTCCAAAAGCCCCAAGACTCTAAGTTGGTTTGCGGCACTGTTTAAAGGCACTTGCCCTTTCTCTCTCATTCTTTGACATATTTGCCTACAATTTGGCATGTATGGTTTCTGTAGGCACTCACTTACAATGTACTTGCTCTGTGCCTGTTAGTAGAGTTCTATTCACAATAGGTGTCTCAACAAGACTGACCTTAGGCAACAGCTGTCAGCCTTCGGCAATACTCCTTATTGAGTTAATCATAAGAGCAGAGAAGACTCTTCAACTTACTGAACACAACCAACTTATTGGGGAGAAGAGTTGGCCTAACGGCTAGGGCAGTCAACCTCAAATCTAGTGAACTGGGTTCGAATCTCAGCAGTTATGCTGATCATCCTGTGATTCTAGGCAAATCACTTAATCTCCCTGTGCCTAACCATGAGTGCCCTCATGTAATGCAACTGGTGCTATGTAAAGCGCTCTGACACCTGATTCGGGTCAAGTTCGCGCTATATAAAACTTTGTAAAAAAGAAAAAAATAAGTTTTTTCATGTTGTAATATCCTTGCCAGAAAATAGGTCTAAATAAAAAACGTGACTGGTATAACTGTCACTTGCCTCGAATATTTTAATATTAAACCTAGCACACCTTTTTTAGGCATATATTGGAGGTTAGCTACTCCTTTTTCATCCCAGAGAGTCTTTCAGATGACGTCTTGGGACACCTCTTTATTTCTTCCACCCTCACTACAGATATCATTTAACATACTTTCATCCCCACTGCTAGACTACTAAACCTATGAATACCTGGAGCTTTGTCAAGAAACTGAAGCATAGATTCCTCTCTATGAATTTTAAACTATTTGGAGCTCATGTTCTTAATTTCTAAAGCGATAAAACAACAGCACAAGTGAAAAGCTGAACACCATTCTTAACAAGCCTAAAATGTTTCCCTTCTGTGAAGTAGAAATCGTCATATCATGCTGCCAAGATATGAAAAAATAGGTGAGGTCTGAAGTTAATGTCAAAAAATACCACAGGAGAAAATCAAAACCCTCTCTAAAATAGAGCCCACATTTTTACAATGAGTGAATTAAAAATATATCTTGATTTTCCCTATAATTAAAAAGTAATTCCTAAAATAAGTTTATCAAAGAAAAAACAAAACAAATATTGATTAATCTCACACAAACTCCAACTGACACAGCCTCTCTCCAACACACACACACCAACACTGAGGGCTCAACTGTCTTTTTGGCTGCTCGTGGCAGGAACACAATGACAGAGAAGAAGGACAAGCAGACACAATAAGCCACTCAGTACAGGGAGTCGGCCATTTTGTACTGTATCCGAGTTCATTTGAAAATGAATGCACTGATATGACTGTAGGTATCTTTCTCTAATCGAAAAAGACAGGCCAAACAAAATTCCTCCTTATCAACAAGATTATTTTTCCTGTAATGATGTTTCTATTAGGGAAATTGATATTTTGAACATTCAGAAAAATGCTATATTTGTACTGTATAATTATGCTGGGCATTAGTGGAACACACATTTTTTTTAAACATCATAATCCTTTTTATATGTGATCATTTTTCAAAAACATAAAAATAATAGACATAATTAGAAATGTAAAATTAGATTTATGCCCTGAAACATTTGATTATTATTCCACATTTTCTCATCTTTGACCATAGTTTTGTGCTATTGTAATCGTTATATATAATCCCTAATATGCCACAAGTTCTTGCAGTTCCCTGATCTTATAAGCTCCATCGTCTCCAACGTTATTTGTAGAGAGGGCCAGTGGTATACAATTGCAATGCTGGTGACTGAATTTGATGGTTATTTTAAAGCCAGCACATGCCCTTTCTATTTTGCAATGATGGACATGAAGACACAAACACAACTGTTGATGGTCTTGATCAGGATAGTCACAGAAATAAGTCCCTTCCTCAGTATTCCAAACATAAACACTGTGAATACTCAAATGACTAAACTCAAATGTACTGACTTCAACCCTAAAGTCTTCGTGGGAAAAGAAGGGTGAATTTGTAGCATTTATCACAGCCTTCTTACTCTTGTGCCTGTCTGCCACCCCCTTGTGTGGGCTCTCTCACAATGGTACTGCATGGGTGGCTGGACACCAGAGAAACCAAAACCACTGTTGTGTGTTCCTGGAACTTGAGAATTGTTGATACTAGTCCAGGTCTGCCAAGCTTTCAGTTGCTTATGTGTGACATTTAATTTTTTGAGGTGTGCTTATGTGTGGCATTGTCACATCTTATGAGTGACCCATATCCCTTTCCTTCACTAAATGTTCTTGGATGCATCCTTCATTTGCCTCTCAGGAGAAGATACAACTCAGACCTCTGTGACACTGAAGGTCACGCTGAAAACCCCCTACTGGCTCTATTGAGACTTCACATTACATTACATTATTCTTCCAGCTTTGAAAAGAGAGAAGCCTAAATACAATGACCTATGTGGAGTTTCTTGCTTTTTCAGAGAGGCAAGCGTATAAGCTTCTATAAAGTTAGGCTACAAGTACTAATGGACACATTAGTACTTGTAAATTAGTACATGTGTAAATGGCCCCATGCTGTGCCAAGCACACATGAACCCCCATAATACATACATTATTTTACCCAGGTTGTAATGGCACATTTACAATGGCCTTTATGCTGGGTCTGGTGGCTTAGTGGACTAATGTGCCCTCTCTAGGATCCTGTGTTCCACCTCATGCTCGGTTCAAATCATGGCGGGTTCACTTAGGCTTTCATCCTTCTGAGGTTGATAAAATTAGTACTGTTAGGTAATAATAAATATCGATAATTCAGTGCCGACATACCCTTGGGAGAATTTGTGCTTTATAAATACACGTTAGGTAATGGGCAATACTTGCTGTTCTCTCAGTGTGCATGCCCCAAATTAATCGCATCACCTAACCATGCCACTGAAGCATTGTAGAGTACCTATGAAAGTGAATATCAGGTAGGTACAAGTACTTCCAGGGTAATGCACACGTATGTCAAAAGCTAATCCACTCTTATTTGTTTTCATTTACTCAGCGTTGTAAATATGGATTCTTTATTTTAGATCCTTCCAATTCTTTCATGTCGTCATAATAGTCACTAATGTAAAGCCCCAAATTCAACTTTGGTCCTTTTTCTTTTTTTCCCAGTTGTTACTGTCAGTTATCCTTTCCGACATTTTAACCCATTAGTTAATTAAATTCTTTCACAGAACATTAAGAAAAGAAATATGCATGCAATGCCTATTAGCACTACTAGTAAAGGGGTATGAAGCAGTTTTAGTAATCCTCCACCTATGCTTCCTAACCATTCGCCTACCTTGGCAAATGCCTTTTGAAACCAGCTACAATCTAAACTTACTCCTTCCCAGCCTCCTGTCTCTTCTAACTTCTTCCACTCATGAGTGACGTTAGTGATATTAGTAATATAGCTTTCAAACTGCAATGGCATCCCTTTTAGACCAGAGATGGGCTGCATTGGCCTGGGGGAGGTCAGGTTTTCTGGTTTTCAGTTGTTGGTTAAAGGACATGATTATGTGCAGTGAACTGTCTCAGTCCTATGCTGAGTTGCTTCCGCCCGCCTCTAGACTGAGTGATTTATGGGAAGCTCTCCGAGATTATGTTAGGAACCTTCATGCATCTCAGTCACCTTTATAACTCTATATATTTTGCGGTTGTTGCAGAGTGGAGATGGATCCCTTTTGCCACATAGACCTGGTTCAATATACATTTTATGATCAAACATAATACCTCATGCAACAGCCCCATAGAGAGGTAGTATAGTTGGACATCAATACATAATCATGATCCTTCCCGCCTTCCTGCAACCCCCAAATGAATTCTTCCCATCGTGGCATAAAATGTATATACACCTGACTGGAAGAGAGGGACAGCTGTCCACACTGCACTGCAGGGCATGTCTTACATCTGGTGCTATGATGGCCCTCCTGCAGACAGGAGTGGCGTTGACATTTGCCCGCTCCTCCTTGTCAGTGCACCGAGCGGCTGGGGATCGCTGGCCGCAGGACAGGTGACAGTGGACATTCTGGACTTCAAAACTAGACTCTGTACTCGCAGTGGGTAACTCCCTTGAACAAATGGCACTTTCTTTGAGGGCCGCATAGACAAAATCACAGTTCCCTCCATCCTGTAAGTCATCACAAGCTGACTTACAAGGTACACAACATTGAGCAGGAACTGGCCAAAGTCCCCCTGGGTACCCTGAGCACAGCGTTGGAGGTGTAGCAGCTAATAGCACATGTGAAGTCACAGGCAAAAACATCGGGGGATGGGACGGGTTGCTTCCAGTATAACAACGTAAGGATGTTGGGTCTGACTGAGGGAGAAGAAGGGGTTGATGCAGTGGCATATACTGAGATATGGTTGTGTGACCTACTGCCAGCAGGTGCACACTCCCCATTCTTTTTTGTGGAACAGGCCCATCGAGTGCCAGTGAACCGCCTGCTGCTGGAGACAGGTCCTAGACCTTTTCTCTTCCACCTCCTACAGGGATTGTGATGCTGTTCCAAGGGAGGTATGCAAGCTGGGGAGGTGAAAGTGGATAATACCACAGTTATTTTCTTCCCTCACTCGCCACGGGGGTGCCGAGGCAGAGGGGCTCATCTGTAGTGGTTAAGCAACGCCTCCCAAGAGTTGGGCATCAAATTCTCCCTCCTCTACCCGTAAAGGCTGCGAGTGATGTCAGATGTTGACACACAAATCATTGACGCAGCTGAACAGGACCTGGCTGCAATCTACTGGTCGCCAGGTGCTGCGGACAGGGGGTGAAGGGTCTGGGGACCAAGCTGTAATTCGTGGGGCGTAGGAGGAGCAGGCATCCCCACCATAACTACAAGCCACAACCAATCAGCAGCTGGTTATACAAGAGAGGTGGAAGGCGCTGCATGTGGCGACAACTATGTGGAATCACACTCAGAAAGGATCCCAACACTTCCCCTGAAAGCTTTCCCAGCAACGTGGGCTCCACTGCAACGTAGTAATTCGGTGCGGAGTTCATGCAGCCCCCGGATGGCAGATAACCTAATCTTGACTGGTTGTGTGTCTCTCTTTCTTCCATGTTTACACACAGCTCCGGAGAGTCTCTGGCTTTCTGCGATTTCTGGTCTCCAGCTTCCTGTTGCTGAAGTTTCGGTTTCAGCACTTAAAAGGGATCAGGTGCAGTTGTCACCCAAAGGAAATGGAGCAGTTGTTCGGTGAGTGATGCATGTCAGGGGTAGTGTTGGTGGTCTCCTTGATGCTTTGAGCTGCAATGGCAGGAGGTCCATGGCATTATTGACCTTGCCAAGGATGAATTGTGGGAGTTCTTCTATTATCCATGTGCCTCATTTATGAGGCCTTAGCAGCACTCTCGCAACAAAGTGACGTCGCTTGTTTTACGTTCAGGTGGCGCAGTGTGCCACAACATGTTTATAAGGTCACGTAAAGCCACTTTACATGTCTTTTTATGAACTTGTAAATATGTGCCCCTTTCACACATTAAACAGTGTGAAAGGGGTGTTCAATAGGTTTTGCTGTGGGCGCTCCCATGCCAAACTAATGGAATCTGAAGCATTCCCAGGTTTACAAGAAACCGTAAACCTTCTGAATGCGTCCGAATCTAACACCACCCCCAGGGTGGCATTTGTGAGGCGCTACAAGGATAAATGTTTTCATTTCATCTCTTTTTTCACTTTTTCTATTTGTGCAGCATTCTGCAGTAGACAGAGAAAGAGGAAACGCCCTGAATTGATAGGTTTTGTGCAGGCAGGTGTCCCTTCCTGCACAACATCAATCAACTCACCCTTGCACCATGGCATAAGAGTGCCTGTGTTGGAGCACGGCAGCCATTGTGCGCCAACATAGGGAAAGCTTATTCATGAGCCCCTTCCGACAGTTTAACGTTGCTGATGTGTCATTTTTCTTACATACATTCAGCGTGAATTTTGCATCTCGTTGTGCCATGTTTACAAAGAGACACATCTAGGCATGTACATGACCTTGCAAAGCCTTCCCCACATTATACCTGCGCCAGGTATGATGTATGCAGGGTTAGCTTTCCCACGCAACAAAGCTTCTCGTAGGAGTTGCGCAGTGAAATCTATCAGATATCAGATTTCACTGTGGCAATTCTAGGACGCCACTGTGTCAAAATCTTGCGCCTGCCATGAGGTGACACAGTGCCATAGGGATAGGCTGGACCCATGCTTTGCTGGAGTTGCTTCATGATTCCAACACAACTGCAGCAAAGCGTGACTTTAGTACCAACAGATATGTCAGGATTCTAGACATATCTGTCATTGATTGCGGCATGAAGCGCCGTACAGTAAATTAGGAGCAGTCATGGAGTCACAAAGAGGGCGCAGTGAAAAGTGTCCAATTTCTGTTTTATCGCAGCGATGCAACACTTTTCATGAATGGGGCACAGGAATGTGCCCTATCTTATTGATAGGGTGAATTCCTGACCTTTTTTTTTGGTGCAGGGCAGCGCAGCAATATTCCTTGCGGCGCTGTCCAGCACCCAAACATCTTAAATGTTGTCCCAAGTGTTTGCACTCATTTTAAGACCAGCAATTTTCTGGCCTTAAAAAACTGCCTCTAATTGGACTGAGCAGCAGTTTTTTGGGTTTATCGACATACTGGTATTTCCTTGTAAATGCGGTGTGTGTTTAGCTGCAGTTCTTTCACGGGAATGCCTACCTTGCATTTTTATTTCGTTAAGTCCCACTAACAGAAGTGGCAACCTAGAAAATTCCTGTTTACAGTGGAAAATTCAAGTTGTAAATATGGCGATATAAAAAAGTTGCTGCAGTGTCAAACAATTGACACTACGGCAGCATTAAGTTGTTGTTAATATGCCACTTTATGCTTACCCTAATAGCTATGTTCACATTCGCTCTTGCCTGCATCTTCTACAGTCTCACTTTACTCTTGCCTGCGCAACATGCCTAACATCCCTCTCTTCTCCAGGTCTAGACTTAATTTAGGATGTGGATCTTTCTTATCTCCTTTCCTTTGTCATCCACTTTCCCTCCATTTACTTTCCCTGCTATCCTTTTTATTTTCACTATTTATCCTTTAGTTCAACTCATCTACAAAGATTATTTCATCTTGATAAATTTTGCACGTTAGTTTATGCACATCAGGACTACAGAAGTTTGAATTTGTTAGAGGAGGAAAGGATTTCATCATATACTCATGCTTTTCAGTTAGTTTCAAAGCTTTAGAATTAAGGTTTGCTTGCCTAGTTTCCCAAAGATACATGTATTATCTTCAAGAAAGGTACATTTTCGTGGATCTTTGCTTCCCATTTACTGATGCAGAGAGGACCACTGTGCTAGAAGGTCCTGTCAGCGTGCCAAGAAACATGTGCTTCCGGTTAATATAATACTACATCACACAAAGGGCATACTTTGCTCCGGCCAAAGTCAACCGATATTTCAATCGTGCAGACGCCGCCTGCCCGCTATGCTGCATCATAGGTGCAAATTTGCTGCACATGCTGTGGAGCTGCCCGCGACTCAGGGAATACTGGGAGGCAGTGCCCCTATTATGGGAGACATGCATTATACATATTTACTTTAGGAGCAAGAGCCAGAGGCTGACATTTAATTCCTTTGGGGTGGTGGTGGTGAAGCGACTGATCACGAAAAGATGGAAGTCCCCTGCACCCCTTTGGGCACTAACTTGTAAAGCTCCCTGCAAGTCTGGGTTAATGAGCAAAGCAATGTGCTGCACCAGGAGGATACATTAGGCCTACACAAAATCCCACTTGCAGCACATTGGAACATGATTCTATGTGACCTGCAAAGTCAAGGCAATGACATAACGGACACATTAGTCCCCAGAATCACTACACAGCGCGCTAATAGCATGGAGGGCATAGTAGAGGGACTGCTAGCAGAAACCACAATCGGACATCACCTGAGGTAGTCTGGGTTTTTAGGTTCCCCTAGGGACCAAAAACACAGGTGCCCACCTATCTATCACGAAACGACCTGGTTTTTCAAGTGGTTCACCTGAGTTTTTAGTCCCGGGCTCAGCGGCCATCTAGGGAAACCTACCAAACCCACATATTTCTGAAAACAAGACACCCTGGGAAGTCCAGGAAGGTATGGCTTGCATGGACCCCCCCATGCAAAACCCAGGTCCCTCCATGGAAAACCAGAATGTTATGTGATAGGTAATTTTGATGTCTCCAAAATACGTTTGTGGCCCTTGCCCATCACAGGCACTTGGCCCACCCACACAAGTGAGGTACCATTTTTATCAGGAGACCTGGGGGAATGCTGGGTGGTAGGAAATTTATGTCAGTCCGGTGATCCCATAACTTTCACACATAGGAATTTGAGAAAAATTTGATTTTTTGAGCTACATTTTTAGGTTTGCAGGAGATTCTGGGTAGAAAAACGTTGGAGTGTCACTGCAACCTATACCTCCCTAGACTTTCCTGGGTGTCTAGTTTTCAGAAATGTGTGGGTTTGGTAGGTTTCACAAGATGGCCACCGAGCCTAAAGTCAACAACCCAGGTGACCCCTCGCAAAACCAGGTTGTTTCGTGATAGGTCATTTTGATGTCTCCGCAATACGTTTTGGGCCCTTGCCTGTCATGGATACTTGGCCCACCCACACAAGAGAGGTACCATTTTTAATGGGAGACTTGGGGGAATGCTGGGTGGTGTGATATTGGTGTCAGCCTGGTGATCCCACGACTTTCCTTCACAGATTTTTTCAGCTGAATTTGAGTTTTGCAGGGTATTCTGGGTAGAAAAATGTTGTGGTGTCCACACAAGCCATACCTCTCTGGACTTCCCCAGGGTGTCTAGTTTTCAGAAATTTGGTAGGGTTTGGTAGGTTTCCTTCGATGGCCGCCGAGGCTGGGCCAAAAACCCAGGTGCCTCCCTTCCAAACCCGGTCTTTCTGTGATAGGTAATTTGCACGTCTCCACAATACATTTTGTACCCTTCCCTGCCATGGGCACTTGACCAACCCACACAAGTGAGGTACCATTTTTATGGGAAGACTTTGATAGACCCACGCAGATTGCATAACTTACCATCACAAAAATGTGGGGAAAATGTTTTTTAACAAAGTTTGGGGTTTGCAAGGGATTCTGGGCATCATAATCTGGTGAGAGCCACACAAGTCACCCCATCCTGGATTCCCCTGGGTGTCTACTTAAAAAAAATGTAAAGTTTTGCTAGGTTTCCCTAGGTGCCGGCAGAGCTTGGATTCAAAATCCACAGCAAGGCACTTTTCAGAAAAAGAGGAAGTTTTCACTGTATAAATGTGTTATGTCCATGTTGAATTTTGGCCCATTTCCTGTCGCGGGCACTAGGCCTACTCACACAAGTGAGGTACCATTTTTATCGGAAGACTTTGTGGAATGCAAAGTGGGTGAAATTTGGTGGATCCATGCAGATTTCAGAACTTTTCATCACAGAAATATGAGGAAAACGTGCTTTTTGTGACAAAGTTTGAGATGTGCAAGGGATTCTGGGTAGCAGAACCGGGTGAGAGCCACACAAGTCACCCCCTACTGGAAACCCCTGGGTTTCTAGGTTTAAAAAATGTATAGGCTTGCCAGGTTTCCCTGCGTACCGGTAGAGCAAGGGTTCAAAATCCACACCTAGGCACTTTGGAAAAAAAAGGGTGAGTTTGCACTGTAAAATGTGGTGTGTCCAAGTTGCGTTTTGGGCCATTTCCTGTCGCGGGCACTAGGCCTACCCACACAAGCGAGGTACCATTTTTATCGGAAAACTTTGGAAAATGCGGGGTAGGTGGAATTTTGTGGATCCACACAGATTCCAGAACTTTCCATCACAGAGATGTGAGGAAATTGTGTTTTTAGTTTTTTTACGAAGTTTGCAAGGGATTCTGGGTAACAGACCCTGGTAAGAGCCGTTCAAGTCACCCCATCCTAGATTCCTCTGGGTGTCTAGTTTTCAAAAATGTATAGGTTTTCTAGGTTTTCCTAGGTGCCGGCTGAGCTAGGGTTTTCACTGTAAAAATGTGGTGTGTCCACGTTGTGTTTTGGGTCGTTTCCAGTCACGAGCACAAGACCTACCCACACAAGTAAGGTACCATTTTTATTGGGAGAAATAGAGGAACACAGAATTGTAGAGCAACTGTTATTACCTATTGACTTTCTATGCATTTCTGCCTTCCAAATGTAAAACATTGTGTAAAAAAGAAGTAACTTTGCTAGTATGGGTCCCACAATTTTGGAGATGTGTAAATAGCTACTGCTTCTAAACTCTATATTTTGTTCCTATTTCGAGAATACATAGATTTCCTTGATATCTATTTTGCACTCTTTATATTTTAACAAATAAATTGCTAGATACCCGGTACACAATGAAATCCGTTGCAAGATGCAGCTAAGTTTTTATTCTTTTTAAACATATTTTTATTGACACTTATGAGTTTATTACAGTTGCACAAGCAGTATTTGCAAACATTTTCGGTACAGTTCTCATTTATCACTTAGACAGGTTTACATACATTTCAATCCTGGGGCACAGCATGTCACAAATCTCGTGTGTAATCATAGTTACTGCCAACCTTTATGTGCCTAGTAGCGCACCGCCCCAGTTTGCTTGTGATTTCTGCAACCCCTGCCTATCACTTCTTCCCTGCTCTCTCTCTGGGGGCGATCCTGGCCCTGGGCCAGGGTTCAGGAAATGTCCCCATCGATTTAACTCAGTCTATTGAACATGAACATTTGAACCAATAAGGGGAAAAAAAGAAAACAAAGAACATTTTGCATGCATGCATGTTTCTGAGGATGCATTTATAAATCTTTTTTTTTTTTATTCCTCATATACCAATAATGGGTATTCTAGATAGGGAATCTTCTCCTCTCCATGTTACGATGTACCGGCCACAAGGATTTAATCCCAAAACAGAAGAGGAGAGAGAAAACCCCTCTAGACTTAGCTGTTTGCTTTGTCCACTCCATACCCTTTACACTGGAGACCCTTAGTTAGGTTGGAGACAAGCGCCAACAGTACCCAGGTGAAATTATAGGAATACTCTCATCTGTTCCGCCAAGCCACAAGGGCCGCCCAGTTCTTATCCTGACTAGAACTGTCACATGCTATATCAGACTCACTAGTATATATAATATATTTCAGGCAGTCGGAAAAGGTGGGAACATTCTCTTACTTCCAGGCCTTACAAATTTCCCGCCTAGCTAGAATCATTACATAGAACATAAATGTGGTCCTCATATCCTTAAGCTGGTACTCTATCCCTAGACCAAAGAGAATCATCCTTGGGGTAATCACAATATGTATACCCAAGACTTCTGTTATAAATTCTTCAATTTTAGACCAAAAGGGTAACAGTCTTGGACACTCTAAGAACATGTGTAAATCATCCGTGGCGGGTGCTTTGCAACGTGGGCAACAATATTCAAGGTTCGTAATCTTTGCCAATTTTTTCGGGGATATATATGCTCTATACAGGGTGAACATATGGTTTCGTTTTAGGGGGGCCGATTTCACCACTGTATTTAGTAATTTAAAAGAATCTCCCCATTAAGCTGGTAAGTTATCACATTGTAAAGCTTCCGCTTCTCCCCACAGCACAGTTCAATGTCTGTAACTTCATCTTTCTCGTTTAGTGCCTCATACCAAAAGGAAACCTCTTTTTTCCAACTCCCTTTCTCTTTACTAGTTCAAACTTAGGGTTAGTTGTTAAATCCCAAGGTATGGTAGTCCACCAGCTGGATAACTGATAATATTTGAACCTAGTGAGAGTTCCACTTGTCAGCCTAAAGAGTGAGTCCCACCCCAATAGCTGTGAGTTATCGAGAAGTTGCTGCCACAGCAAAATACCAGCTGCTTTGAGGGGAAGCGATAATCAGTCTCTGAGGCATTCCGGTGTCCCCGGGGAATCCCATATGGGGGCCTGAGGTGTATAATATGGGATGCCTAGCTTTTTCCTAACAAACACCCAATTCCTCAGAGCTGTATCTAAAACCTTTAGTCTAACCTTCTTGTAGAATCTAGGGTCCCCAATTTAAATAAGAAGGATTCGTGCCCTAGAGGAATACCATGTAGTAACACCTGAAATATCCGGCCCAAACAAGATGTATCAGCTTTATCAGCCATTATTCTAAAGTTTTTGAAATGAAAAGAATGGCAATAGTGAAGTATGTCTGGCATAGCAAGTCCACCTGTTTTAAGTTTTCTTCTCAATTTTTTCAAAGAGATTCTGGGCGATTTTGAGTTCCAGATGAAAGATCCAATCCTTCCCTGTAATTTGGCTATATCTTTTGGACTGAATGTCAAGGGTATTGAGTTAAAGAGGAAAGTGACTTTTTGCACAATAACCATCTTTATTAGGTTTACTCCCCCGAAGATATTTAGTGGCAGTCCGGACCAACGATGCAAGAGCCCACAGATGTCCTTGTAGACTTTATCCAAATTTACTTTAGATGTCTCAGAGATGTTCTGAACAAGATGTATTCCTAAATATCTCAACTGGGGCTTCGTTTCGGGGAGCGGATCCTCCTGGTTCCACTGCATAATCTCTGTTTTTTCTTTGTTAATTCTATATCCTGAGGCCTCTCCAAAGACTTTCGCCTGATGAAATAGTCGGCGGATTGCTACCTCAGGGTTAGAGGTATACATTAAAAGATCATCAGCGTATAATGCGAATTTTAGGTCTAATTCATTCATGCAGAAAGGTTCAATTAAAACATCCGATCTTAACTGAATAACTAAGGGTTCTATATATAAATTAAACAATAAGGGCGAGAGGGGCATCCCTGTCTGGTGCCACGTGTTATTTGGACCCAGTCTGTAAGTAAACTGTTCACGAGAATCTTGGCCTTGGGGTTAAGATACAATGCTTTTATGGATGCTATAAAATTTGCTGGAATACCAAACTTTGATAAAACTACCCACAAGTACACCCAACTAACTTGGTCGAAGGCCTTGGCAGCGTCGATTGCTACGATGGTTAAAGGGATTTTTTTTCTGTAGCAAAGTCGATTGCAGCAATGGCCTGGAAAGTCAGCTCATTCAGCTGCCTGCCTGGCATAATAATAATAATAATAATAATAATAATAATAATAATAAAAACATTTATTAAGCGCCTGAATACACTAAAACAGTGCATCTCCGCGCTAGGAAGCATTCCCACTTAAAATAAGACAGAGATCACCACCTACTAAGGGGGAAGAAAACAGGGGGGACACTGGGAAGATACTAACCTACAGGAAACAAATAGGTCTTGAGTTTCTGTCGGAACCTCGTTTCAGACAGTTCCATACGGAGCTCAACAGGAAGATCATTCCACTGCTTACTTGCCAAGAACCTGAAAGAGCGCCCACCCATCCGTGATTTGTAGATGCGGGGGACCGAGAATCGCATACTGCCCATAGATCTCAAAAGGCGTTTCGGGTGGTATATGGTAAGTAACCTATGAAGATGAATCGGGCCCTTGCCATGTGCAATCCGATGACTTATGCACATGGTCTTAAACCAAATGCGTTCTCTCATGGGGAGCCAGTGCAGGGTCTGTAACGCACATTTCCCCGAGGACTTCCTAGGCAACTTTAGGACCAACCTGGCCGCCGCGTTTTGCACATATTGTAGCTGGTTCAGGCCCTTATTGCTAAGGCCACACAGCAGGGAATTCCCGTAGTCGAGATGGGACATGACCAAGGCATGTACTAATATTTTCCTAGCTGTAATAGGTAGGAGATCCAAGATTTTGCGCAGGACCTTCAATATGCCATAACATTTCCCTGCTATCTTGGCAATATGTTGGGTGTATGAGAGATTGGTGTCCAAAGGAACACCCAAGTTCTTCACTGTGTTAGAGGGGACGGGTGTCGGACCCAATTCCATGGGCCACCATGCGGATGTCCAAATGGATGGAGAAGAGCCAATCACCAAGAGTTCAGTCTTATTGCCATTAAGGCGAAGGCAATTGCTCTTCATCCATGCTGCAAGTGATGCCAGACAGGCGGAGAAATTGTCCGCCGTCTCAACTGGGTTATGAGATAGAGTAACCACCAGTTGCGTATCATCCACATAAGATATAATGTCCACCCCGTAGGATTCCACCATCCTAGCCAGGGGTTCCATATAACCCCTCTGATCCTCATGGACCACAGATTTAATTACTTTGGCCAATCTCGCCGCCAAGACACCTGCAAAGATTTTATAGTCTGTATTTAGCAGCGAGAATGGCCTGTAGGACTCGACGATCAGGGGGTCCTTATTAGGCTTCAGAACCAACGTAACTGTGGCCTCCAACCAAGTCAGTGGGATAGACTCTCCTTCCTGATGTATTTTATTAAATAAAAATGTAAGGATAGGAACAACAATATCAGATCCTATTTGGTATACTTCCACGGGAAGCCCGTCTGGGCCGGCAGCTTTCCCCCTGGCCATTCTTTTCAACTGGTCATAGACCTCCCCCTCTTTAATGCGAGAACCCAAAAGCAAACTATTGGCCTCAGTTACCTGTGGAAGGCATAACCCCTCTAGCCATTGAGCTGCACCTTCAGTTGTTGTTTCATTGTTATTCTCCGTGTATAGGTTCTGCATGCATATTTTAACTTCTTGAGAGATCTCATCATTATCATATGATATGTCTCCAGAGCTTTGTATCTTTAATCTGCTTATTTGATTCCTAGCTCTATCAGATCTAGCCTTCCATGCCAAAATGCGACCACATTTTTCTCCGTAGGAGAAGTTCTGCAGTCTGATTGCATCCCATCTTTCTTTAATGATTTTATTCAAGTTAGCCTGATATTTAGCTTTTAAGCTCTCTAACTCTTTCTGCATGGTAATCGAGTTAGTCTGCTGATCTAGGGGGGCCTTCTGTAGCTGTTGCTCTTTTTGTTTTATTTTGAATAGAGAATCTTCCTCTGTCTTCCTCCTAGTCTTATTTCTCTGTATCATTATGGAGGTATATGCCCCCCTTAAATAGGACTTAAAAGCTTCCCACACTATTTGATCGGATGCAGTGGCACTATTAAACTTAAAATATTCAGCCATTTGCTTCAGCAGGTAATTTTTTATCCCGTCCTGTAGCAGTAAAGATCTATCCAAGGTCCACCGTCTAACTTGTGTACCCTGAGGAAATTTGACCGTTAATTCTACCATGGAATGGTCAGATAATATGGCTGGAATGTAAGAAGTGGACATGGTCTCAGAAAGTAAACCTTGATCAATGAGGAAGAAATCAATACGCGAATAATGTCTGTGTCTGTGGCTATAAAATGAATAGTCTCTATTCTTTTTTGATTCTTAACCCTCCAGACATCCAATAGGTTGAAATCCCTCATTATACTTCTAAGTTCTCTCTTTGATTATGTAATGAGGGAGAAGCAACTCTAGAAGTGCGATCTAAACTTGGGCCAAATATTAGGTTAAAATCGCCGCCTAAAATAATAGGAACATTCAAGTCGAGAAAACTAGTTTTTAGACTTATCAGAGCCTCTGGGGAATCCTGATTTGGCCCATAATAGACTGCACACGTCAACCGTGTATTTTTTATGACTAAAGAGGCGGTGAGCCATCTACCTGTATAGTCAGTTTCGTATTTATCGAATCTTATCCCACTATTGGTAATTATAGCCACTCCTCTGGTGTTGCCACTCTGTTTAGAGCAGAGGAGATCCTGTACCCACTTTTGATTTTTAAAAGCTGCCTTACATTCCTGCTGTTCAAGGTGGGTTTCTTCTAGAAGAAAAATATGGGCTCCAGACTTATTCAAAACTTCGTAAATTCTATTAAATTTCCTGCCCTCCCTCAACCCGTTGACATTCCAACTTATTATTTTTGTTTTATTCTCCATATTACATCATAGAAGTAAAAGTATCTAATGAATAATTTGGCTCCAATATCTACTCTATTTAAAACTTGATTCATGTCTATCCCAGCTTTTCTAGATATATGAGGAAGAATTTTTCTCTTTAACACCCCCACCCCCCACCACCTCCCACCTCCCCCCTTGAGGAACCCTCCCTTATGAACCTTGGCGATTGTATCACCATTTGAGGGCTCTATCCCTAATCTGGATTCTGGCCCTAGTAGTGTCTGATATATAAAATAGTGTACCTACACCCAACTTTTCATCTTATATTTTTGTGCTATTTATTTATTTATTTATTTATTTTTTCCCACTATAAATAAGTATCCCTCATTTCTTTTATATATATATATATATTTGTTTTATTTAGACACCTATATATATGTGTATGTGTCTATGTATGCTGTGCTCCAATTATCTAAGCCTAGTGTGGTTCCATCATCAGATTTTCATGATATTTGCACCTCTCATATAGTTTATTATAATATGTATCTAACGCTGAGCTTCTCTCAGACTAATAAGAAAGCTATCAACTTCCTGAGGGGACGTAAAATTGTATGTCTTATTGTTCCATACCACCCGTAGTGAGGCTGGGAACTTCATCATGACCTGAGCCCCTAATCCTCTTAATTCCTGCATCCGGGACCCCAACTCCCACTGCCTCTGTGCAGTCACTCTGCCTACATCAGAGCGGATTAAGTATTTAGAGGAATCAATCTGGAGTGAAGGATCAATGAGAGCCCTACCTAAAATCAGTTATTTTACTGAGTATGAGAGGAAATTTACCAGAATTTTTCTAGGGGCACTCCTATCAAGATGACGTCTGAAGGGATCTCTATGTGCCCGCTATATTTCAATCTCGAGATTGATATCAGATCTATCCTTTAAAACTCCTTCCCTCAACAGTTTGCAAATCACGGACTTTACATCTCCATTTTCAGCTCCTTCAGGGATTTTCAGAAATGTTTAATTATTCCGTCTTGCATGTATCTCCAAGCGTTCCATTTTGTTATGTTATGTTATTGTTATTGTTATGTTAGATTTATATCGCGCAAATCACCTACAGGTCTCTAGGCGCTCGGAAATCAGTGGAATTCATACAATAACTATGTATCACACAAGGAGATAAAGCAGCAGCCAGCCTACATTGCACCCAGGGCCCTCCCAAACAGCAGTGTCTTTAAGGACTTTCTAAACCGTAGGAGATTCACCTCTCTGCGTAGCCCCTCAGGCAGCTTATTCCATAGCTGAGGGACCAACACAGAGAAGGCTCTCCCTCCCTTGGTTACCAGTTTGTACCGAGGGCAGATCAGCAACTGAGAGTCAGAAGATCTAAGTGATCTTTTTGGACTATACACTTCCAAACGGTCTCTAATATAAACAGGTGCATGGCCATAAATTGCCTTATGGGCTGTGCAAAGACTCTTGAACTCTACCCTCTCTTTTATGGGGAGCCAATGTAGGCTCTGTAATAAAGGAGAAGCCTTAGTCCTTCTGGGGAGTCTAAAAATCAGTCGTGCCGCATCATTCATCACAACTTGCAATCTGTTCATCAGAGTTTTAGGGAGGCCTAAGTAGAGGACATTCCCATAGTCTATTCTTGACATAATGGTCGCCGCTACAATTGTTCGCAACATGGCCTGAGAAAGAACGGGTACTAACTTGCGTAACTGCCTGATGATGTTCGTGCAGCTCCCAACAACTGCAGAGATCTGGCTGCCCATTGACAAATCACAATTCAGCTTAATCCCCAAGCTCTTTACATTTGCACTTGGTTTCGGAGTTGGCCCTAACTCCTGTGGCCAGTACAGATCGCTCCAAGGTGAGGTGGCAGATGGAATTACCAATACCTCAGTCTTGTCTGGATTGATCTTCAGCAGATTTCTCGTCATCCACCCGACCGTAAACCTCAAGATATTCTGCACTTGAAGCTGCGCGGCCTCAGTGTTATCGACACTCAGTACAAGCTGAGTGTCGTCCGCGTAGTTAAAAACTCTACAGCCCATACTGGCCAGAGATGCAATCAGAGGTTGAAGGTAGAGATTAAACAGTAGTGGGGACAGTGCGGAGCCCTGAGGCACCCCACACTCTAAAGTCCCCACGTCTGATATCAGATCCCCCCGTTGTATCCTCTGTGTTCTTCCCGAGAGGAAGGATTTCAGCCAGTTAAAAGCTACACCTTTAACCCCGAAGTTGTCTAATCTTTCCAGGAGCAGGGCATGGCTGACAGTGTCGAACGCCGGCGACAGATCGAAAAGAATCAGGGCGCTCGGTTTCTTGATATCAGCCATGCCTCTTAATTCATCCAGCACCAAGAGCATCACCATCTCGGTGCTGTGATGTGCTCGAAACCCTGCCTGTTGCTCGTGGAGTAAACAATGAGATTCCACGTGAAGAGATAGAAACTTCAGGACATGCTGTTCTAAAATCTTAAGAGAGAAGGGCAGCTGGGAGATTGGTCTATAGTTCTTCAAGACCGCAGGGTCCGCGCCGGGTTTCTTCAACAGGGGCCTAACTCGTGCTTCCTTAAGTTCAACAGGTAGGTACCCAGTTTCTAAAGATCTATTAAGGAGAGAAATAATACGCTCCTCCAGAATGGGACGTGCCACACGAAATACACTAGGGGGGCACGGATCTGCTGGGGAACCAGACTTAGTTCTACCCATCAATTGCTCCAAGCTCAACACATCAATCTCTGGAAACTCCATGATAATACGGTCTGTGGAATTATGGAGACCGGGATGTAGAACAGGTCCATTCACGTATTACTTTTTATTTCGGAGATGATGTTCTCCACTTTTTCCAGGAAATATCCCTGAAAGGTATTACAATCTATAGTGGTTTCTGAGCTTTCCGGTTTCTTGCTCAGCTCGGATAACATTTTAAAAGTCTCTTTCTGGACATTCCCAGCCTTATTTAGGCGGGACTCATTGTACTCCGCCTTTGCCCTGCCTTGTACCTATGAAGGGAGGCTTTATACTGATCCCTAGCTATGTCATGTTTTGTTTTCCTACAGGATCTCTCCAAAGCCCGAAGCTTCCGTTTGTGCTCCCTCAAGAGCGGGGTGAACCATGGAGCTCCTTTTCCTGGTCCTTTGATGGGCTTGGTCCTTTCAGGTGCTATCAGATCGATAGCTTGACGCAGGCTCCACGTTAAGTCCGTGTATTCCAGGTCCAGATTGCTACCAGCTCCAGAGGGTCGGGCCACTTTCGGAAATGTCTCGGTCAGGGTTTTTAAATCAACCTTATCCCATTTACGGATTTTTCTGGCTCCCCGAGACAGATCACTTAAGTGGAAACTATACTGAACTGCAAGGAGCAGCGCAGAGCGTAGTGCACTCATAGAAGCTATTGCAAGCCTTTTTAAAACAACCCCGTTTTGTCATTTTAGTTAGTGTTGATTTCTGCCTTCTACCCTGCTTTTAATACGCCCACTTACTTGCACTTTAAAATTGGAAATATACCGTGTTTGGTGCGGGTCCTTTCTCCCTCGAAGCAGCGGCGGACATCTTGGGTGGGAGGTGTATGGCCCAGAAGCTTTGCACGGTCTAGTCGTCACATGGACGCTAGACCGGTACTTAAACCGGGTAAATTAGGCGGCCTGTCACTGGAAACTATACTGAACTGCAAGGAGCAGCGCAGAGCGTAGTGCGCTCATAGGAGCTATTGCAAGCATTTTTAAAACAACCCCGTTTTGTCATTTTAGTTAGTGCTGATTTTTGCCTTCTACCCTGCTTTTAATTTGCCCACTTACTTGCACTTTAAAATTGGAAATACACCGTGTTTGGTGCGGGTCCTTTCTCCCTCGAAGCAGCGACGGACATCTTGGGTGGGAGGTGTATGGCCCAGAAGCTTCGCACGGTCTAGTCGTCACAAGGACGCTAGACCGGTACTTAAACCGGTCATGCTGACGCGCAGCGGTCATGCGCTGCGGCCTCGCCAGAGCATCGCCGGAGTCACGCCAAAGTCCAGCCCGTCTGCGCCCGTCCGCGCACGGACGTGCCCCGGGGCCAGGACTTCTGACCATCGGCTAGTGTACTCGTCGGAAGAGCTGTTCCAACTTGATAAAGGTGAGCAGCCACTAGACCCTCCAGTTTTTGTGAAGCTGAACAAGTATGCCATTAAACGTCTGGATAATGGCAAGCCTGGTACCAAGTCCTCTTTGTTAAAGTTAGCCAGCCTAAATACCAGGTCACTCCATAAACATTATGTGGAGATTTTTACCCTGCTTCAGGATAATGATATCGATGTCCTAACTCTATCAGAGACCTGGATGAATGACAACTCCATGCCAGATATTATTGCGGCTCCCCCAATTAATTATGATGCGATATGGCATAACCGCGCAGGAAGTGCACGAGGGGGGGAGTAGCGATTCTGTTCAAAAAGAATCTATCAGTTGTAAGATTATTGTCAGAAACAGTGGATTTATCCAATCTGTTAGGGGTAAAGATCACTTTGAATAACTCTTGCTTGGTAGTCCTGTCGGTCTACCGTCCACCGAATTCTACCCCGTTATTCAATGATCTCTTTGCCCCCATTATGTCTGACCTCTGCACGAGATATAAAAAAATCGTCGTAGCTGGAGATTTTAATTTACATTGGGAAAATCCTCACAAGGATCTGGCTACACGCCAACTGAATACTACAATGTCTTCTTTGAGCTTCAAACAACTTGTGGAAGTACCCATGTACATCAAGGGCCATACCCTTGATCTTGTATGGACCTCTGATCCAAATGTATGGACCTCTGATCCATATCTTGTTGTAGGGTCTGATTTTGAGCTTTCAATTCAGATATCGTTTTCAAATGAGCTTGCGAGACTCTCGTGAGAACTGCTACCTCTCCTTCTAACACCTCTGTTCTCGAGCAGATATCATCTAGTTTACTTTCAAGGTTAGTGCACTTCTCGGTAATTTCCTTCTGATTCCCTTCAAATATTTCAAATTTGGGCAATAGTTTTGCCAAAAGATCTTCACGGAGGGATTGAAGTAAGCTCTCCATATTTCCACTTCCCTCTTTCTGCTGCTGTTGCTGTTGCTGTTGATAATCCACTCTCAAAACACCCCCCCCACCTAAAGGATCAACTGTCTCAGATAGCGAGTCACCAGCAGTACTAACTGCTGTTTGTGGGGTGGTGCCTGGTGGAGGCCCGGCAAAAGTCTGAGAGGTGGAATTCTTTCCGCTGCTATCCTGTAAATCAATACTAGATATAAAATCTCCCAGGTCCGTCTCTGGCTCTGACAACAGAGGAGCATACTTATTTTTAGTCACCACAGAAGAACTAGAGCTGGATGCAGGGGCAGTAGTAAGTACCTGAAATTCAGTCTGCGGCGTCGCCTGCTTGCTCACTGCGTCCAAGCTAGATACCGTTTTCTCCATTATTTTAAAATATGATTTTAGAGAGGGGGTAGCTTTTAGTATCACTGAGCTTTTTTTCTGTTTTTTCGCCTCTTCAATTTTATTTCTCTCCCTCCTTTCTCTTTTTTTTGCCGTGGAGTCAAAGGGACAGGGGGCAAGCAGTCAGCTCGATTCTAGGACTGATATGAAAATTCTCTCTCAGGTAAAGAGCGGAGGAGGTATCTACTCCTTATTACTGGGGGAGCAGTGGCCACAACTTCCAGTATTTTTGGTGCTTCCTCAGTCACTGAACGGCCAATTCCCCTCTTTTGATTCTCCTGCTGTGGGGGAAGTTCTTTCAGTGTTATTAAGGGGGTCTGTATATCCTTAATATTTGTGCCAGTGTCCATCCCTTTGGGACCTGTAGACGCACCCAAGGAGGTCTGTATTAGTAGCCGTGGCCCCAGACAGTCCCCAATTGTAGTATTATGACACTCTCCAGGCTCCCTACATGTAGAAAACACACTGCAGACACTTGACAAATTTCCTCCCTCCTCTCCGGCCCCAGAATGATACCCGCTCACAGCCGTAATCCCGCGTCTTCGAGGGTAGACTCTTGCTGCTGCTATCTGAATCCTTCGCTATATGCTGGAACGGCTCACTGCCTTGTTCTCCCTTCGTTTGCCTCGGTCTCCGGCCTCACCGCGTCTGACGTCGGACCCGGCATCTACGCCCATCGCTCCTCCAGGTCCTAATGTTCGATGCTCGGCTCTGCTCGCTCACAGTCGGATCCCGGCAGAACAGAAGGCAGAAGGTACAATAAGTTAATAAAAAAGAGTGTTATGGGGAAATAAACACCCTCCTGTACTCACCGCTTAGTTGTTGTTACGCAGCTTGCTAAAAAGGGTGCAAGTCCTTCGGTATAGCCAACATCTCCCGATCAGAGACAGAGCTCTCACGGCCGGCTTTAACCCGCCGCCATCTTCCTCCCTGCATTTATAAATCTTAACCAAAACGTGTTATATTCTGTACTGTCTGTGTGTCTCCTGGGGGGGGAGGGGGGGGTTGGGGCACTTCTCATCCACAGGCCTTATTCTCCTACCAAGTAAAGTGGTATTCCTTGGTTACTACACACTTGATTAGAAGAAAGCTCCACTTACTATTCACCATTCAAACACAAACTAGGATAGAGATATTTACAAAGCCCATAGAATAGACACAAAAAATTTATAATCCGAAACAGAAGTTGTCACAAAGGTTTATTAACTTTTTTTTATATAAAAATATTTTGTTAAAATTATGTTGTTAAAATAATACAATAAATATTGTATGTCTCTAATTTATTCTAGGTTGGAAGATAGCGGGGATAAAATACATTTAATACACTTTTAACAAAAACAAATAACCTAATATTGAGAGAGAAAACACAAACAGACAATATACTTTGTCATTCAAATAAACATATTCGTTGGAACCATTTTGTAATTGAGACCTGATACAGTAAGTTGTATTCTAGCATCTACAGATCCAGTCATGATTTATGTAAAAGATTCGTTGACGTGTTTCGTTGGCATTACTGTTTATATCCCATCTTTTTCAAGACAAGTAATAAAAACTCTCTATGTTGCACTGTATAATTGCCTCAAAAGGTGGATCCTCTTTCAAACTGTAAGCGTATATATTATAAACCGCTTCATCAGGTTGACACCATTCAACCAAGACTCCCGATCTTCCGGGTATCGTATAGTAAAATCTTATCCAATCTTTAAATGCCAATACACGACTGTGGCATAATAGACCCGAATGTCGCAATTAAAAACATGAATACACCAGACCACTCTGTATAGTATTCTCTTTGTCTGGAATGAGTCTCCTAATGTATTTTTAAAGCTCACCATTCGAAGACGTAACCATCGTCTTTTTAGGGAATGGAAGCCGTAGGGTTTAGCAAGTACTCGTGCCTTCTCTGTCTTTACATCTCTGACAGGCGTTATAATGGAGCTTGAATAGTTCTCCTCGTACCGGTGGGTATTCTTCTACCTATCGTTTAACATTCCCTCTACTAGGGCTACGTGTTCGCCTTCCTATAATTGGTAGTCTGTGCATGGTTCAACCCTACAGGGTCAGGTCCTTCTGTGTGAAAAAGTGCAAATCACTCACTATCACTCCTGGTCGCCTCCTCAACATCTTGTTCCTGCTCTAGATTTCCCCAGGTCGCCAGTGCTTCCTTCCATAAGTCCAATATCGGTCGTCTCCTGATGCCCCTCGCTTCCTCCCAACTCAATGCTCTGCCCTCTGCTCCTGCCCAGCTAATAACCTCTCTGTTCCAACTGGCAACTTATGGCTCTAAAGGGGATTTCCACACCAGTGCTATCTGTCTCTTAGCTAAGCCTATAAATCGATTCCCCACCTTTCGTTTAGGAGGACGTGGGAAGAGCCCTAACAAACAGGCTTCTATAGTCAGCACCAAACCCTTCGCCAGTGTGTCTTTTATCTTAGCCAGGATACCTTCCCAATACACTTGCAAGATGCTGCAACTCTATGTCATGAGTATAAAACTGGCATCCACATAAGCACACCTCAGGCACTTTCTCATTTCACCCCTATAGGTAACATTGAGTCTATAGGGTGTCATATAAACCAAATTGATATAGTTGAACTGCATATACTTAAGTCTGGTGTTCCTCGATATTTTCTTGTGGGATCTTAGTACCTTACCCCATTCTCCATCTGTAAATTTCCTGTCTATCGCCCTTTCCCACTTACTCCGGAGATCCCCATAGGCCAGTAGCCGCGGCAACCATAGCTTTGTGGTGCCACTTCACTTTGTGTCCAGCAGTGCCCACTGTGTTTAGCGCATGCAGTACCGGGTGGGTTGCTGGATCGTCTCTACCTCCACCCCATAACTGTCCGAAGGTATGAACCAAAGCTTCCTACTGCAGGAACTGGCTGCGCGGAAGGCCATAGCTATCCATCTAATCCGCAAACGGGACTGGTGAGTCATCTTGATAGCAATCACCGACTGTATTCAAGCCCACCTCTCTCCATGACCCTAGCTGCTCAGCCATAAACACTGACACCAGGCCACCATGAGGGAGTCCAACCAACAGCAGCGTGGGGGAGTACCACAGGATCTCACCCAGCATACACCGTTTTCAAGTGTGTATAGCTGTAAGTTGCAGCACTGACATGTATGGAACGGTGACTGCTGATCTCAATAATTTGGCCAACAATATATCCGGTTTACCGTTTGGTTCCATCCGCCAAGTTCTCACCACATTCACCCCCTATACCCACTGCGCCAGCCACTGTAGCTTGGCAGCCAACATACCACTAAAAATCTGGCACCCCCAGGCCTCCTTCCTCAATCAGGTGTTGTAAAGTCTGCAGGGAAACCCTTTGTCTGTCATTCCCCCATATCAAGTCCCTCACCAAGACATTCAAAATTCTGAACCATACCCAGGGAATCAGGGTTGGTAAATTGACAAAAAAGTACAACAGTCTGGGCAACTTGACCATCTTACGTAGGGAGATTCGTGCCATGAAAGGCAGTTGAAGTGTGCACCAGAAGTGTACACAAGTCCGGAGAGACCATAGTAACCTATCTAAGTTCCCATCCCTTAGGTCTTCCAGAGAATGAAAGACGTGTATACAAAGATATTTAAAAGAGTGGGGAGCCCATTTAATGTCGGCCGGTACTAAAACTGACCAGGGTATTGTATCCAGCAGAGGGAACTGGTAGGTCTTTTTCTTGTTAACCCATAAGCCCAATAGTGCCTCAAACCGCTCCAGGAGTGTAAGCGCAGTTGAGGTGCCAAATACTGCCACTTCCAGGTACAGCAACATATCATCAGCATATAATAAAATCAGATGCATTCGCCCATCTAATCTAAGATCTATTCCTGCTCCACCCTGCCAGATCAGCTCTGTAAGGGGTTCAATTGCCAGAGCAAATAATAGGGGTGAAAGGGGCACCCCCGCCGGGTTCCCCGCTGTATGAAGTATTGGGAGGACATAGATTTCCTGGTCTTGACCCGTGCAGTAGGCGACGCATACAATTAGACAAACTTCACCCAACCCTTCCCAAGGCCCACCTCAACATGGTCTCAAAAAGGTACTCCCATCCTACCGTATCAAAGGCCTTCTCTAAATCGAATGACAGAGCAGCCACCGAAGGCAGGGATCTTGTTTCCTCATGGAACAGAACATAGTATAACCTGCGCAGATTATAGGAGGTATTACGAGACAGGATGAAACCGTTTTGATCTACATTTATGAGGGTGTGCATATGCGGGAGCAATCTAAACGCCAATATTTACCAAGGATTTTGAAATCAAGGTTGAGCATATAGAGTGGTCGGTACTCTGTTACAGGGGCGTTGGCTTCTTTAGACTTGGGGAGGGGTATCACCAACGCACTTTGGGTCAACCCAGGGAGGCCACCACGGTGTAGGGAATCTGTGTATAGGGTCACTAATCTTGGCACCAATTGGACCCGGTACCTTCCCATTCGCCTTGTCCGCTATGGCAGCTCTGACCTCATGCGAGGTCACTGGACCTCCCAAGTCACCCTGCACCTGTTTGTCCTGTGCCCGTAATGGCAGCCCTTCCAAAAAATCCCAGATTTCAGAACGAAAGACCGGCCCGGGGCTAGTACATAGCTTCTCGTAAAAGGTACGGAACAGGGTATTGATGGCATTGGGGTCATGAATCAGTTCCCCAGAGTCTGTCTGAACCTGAGTAATCGGTGTCCCTCTACTTTCAGGCTTAATCAGCCATGCTAATAGACAGCCGGCCCTCACCTCCTCTTTCTGCAATCTGTCAAGGTAGTCCCTATAACTGTGGCACCTCAGTCTCTCTAACGCACTGCTATAGCTAGCGTGGGCCTCCTGTACACGCTCTGCGGAGTGGGCCTCCTGCCGCTGAACATTGTCCAGTTGCCCAAGCTGAGCCTCCATATCCAATTATTCTTGCCTAATTTCCCACTGTTCACCAATCGATTTCCCTAGGCAATGTCCCCTCACTACCATCTTAAATGTCTTCCCATTCCACTAATACAGAGGACGCAGACTCGGCATTAATTGAATCGGGGGCCGTCTCCCAAGAGGTTGACGGATCAACCTCAAACGGCTGTGGTCTGAAAGGGTTCTACCCAGATACTCAGTGTGCGTAACGGATGCGCTAAAGTCCGGCGTGCACAAAAAGGTGACCAACCTGGTGTGTATTTGGTGCATTGGGGAGATCTACATTCAGTGATAACACACTCCCAAACATCACCTCTCTTCCAGCCAATCTCTCTGCTACAAAAACATACCTTTCCTCACTGTCAACCTTGGTGGGGGTGTGCTTAAAGGGAACCCTTGGCCTCCTCCATATCAATGCTCCCCTAGCAAATGCAGAGTAGGTAGTAGCATATATCCGGCCCCTCCACCTCCTGCGTATCTTATCCACTTTGCCACTAGTCAAATGGTTCTCTTGCAAGAGGGCTACATGCACATCTCTCCTCTTTAAATACATTTATATCTAATAGCTTTTGGCCATGGACCCCATCCCCCTTATGTTCCATGTAATGAACTTGAATGGCTTATGCATTGATTAGAATGATATCAAATCCCCCCCCTCCATCGACCCCCACTGCACCCCTAACTGTTAATACTCAAATCTTTGCGTCCCCCGCCCCCTTCTACGTGCACAAAACAATAAGCAATAACAAACATCCCCAATAGGACAACTTCTTGACCCCAGAATGGTATAGCAATGGCATCTGCCCAAATCGCAGACAAAACTGCATCAACAAGTAAAGGACCAAAGCTGCTAGGGCAAAGACCTAAGGTGAGCATGGCAACCACCACAGGTGCCCAACAGAAGCACCAATATTCACCCATGATGCGTCATCCTTGGCTGGCTGCTCCGACCCACACCCAGGGAGGCACCCGGCCACCCTCCACACCCTTGTCGGGCCCCCAACTAAAGAGAGAGGGCAAGGTGAGGGGGAACAGGGAAGCGGGGAGCAGCACAAGAAAATGAGGGGTGAGAAAAATAGAAGGAACACTGAATTAGCTTCCCACAGTTCAAAAAATCTCATCTGCCGTTTTCGGAGTTACAGCTGGCAGCTTAACACTTCTGCTACGGACATGTATGAGTCCGACTCGTCAGTCCCTTTCTTTTATCCTGAGCCTCTCTCCAATGACGATCGCCGTCCCTGCATCATGACTGCCACTGCTTGTAATGCCTCTGCTCTTTCCTTTTCAGTCTGTGACGGGCTTGGTTTCTTTATAGAGCCCCCGCCACTGTTGCCTCCGTAATCTCTTCCCTAACTCTCGTTCCCTAGGCTGGACCGCCTTTGTCAGCATCCCAGGCGGTTCCTCAGTTTTGTCTGCCTCAATCCATTCCCATGCTGCCTTGGGATCATCGCGGCGCCTCTGGACCTCCAGAGTGTAATCAGGGAACAGCAACACCGTACTGTTTTCAAACACATACAACCCGTCTGTGCACGCTTTCCTCAATAACGCATCTCTATCTTTGAAATAGAGGAGTCTAGCCACCACAAGGCGCGGGGGCCTCCCCGGGGCCGGCGGCCTGGAAGGGCCGCTGTGTGCTCTATCTAAGGTGTAAAACTGGGACAAGCCCTCCGGCGCTACCACCTCACTGAGCCATCCCTCCAAGTATTTGATCATATTGTTGCCCTACACTCCTGGCAAACCCAGGATCCTCACAATATTCCTACTGTTTTGCCCCTCGGCCCTCTGTTACAATATGCTAACTATGCTGGATAATTCCCCCACCTGTCAAAGACTGTTACGCTGGGGTAATAACTGCTAGGGAGGATTCGGTCTGTTTTACCCTCTCTGCCAGTTTGGCATGCTCCGTCCTCAGCAGGCCAAAGCTCACTGCCACAGTACTTATGTCTTGATATAGTGTCACCTTGGTATCAGCAATGGCTTCTAGTATTTTAGCCAGCTGCTGCTGGACAGGGATTTACGAAAATTCACACTCCGGCTCCTTTTGCACCAGGTCTAGCATAGTGTCCTCTTGTTCCGGGGGAGGCCCCGCCTGTTTACCTCTAGGCTTTCCCATCACCAGGGTTTTGTAATTTCCAACTGAGGATTTGGTTCCCCCTCTCTAAGGGGTTGAGGAGCAACCACCAGGGTTTCAGCCCCACACCACTCCAGTGCTGGGTCGTAGCAACTCTAGCTGTGGCTTGCTTGTCACCTAAGTCTGCGCCTTTGAAAACGATCCCTCACAGCAATAGTTCAGGAATCCACAAGCTCTCTTTACTTGCACACTTCTCCAATGTCTTGCACATGCTGCATCTGAGCCCAGACCCTGTCACCCAGTCAATGGCTCTTCCACTTGGCAAACTCAGTGGGGGCCATGTACCTCTGCAGTTCCTCCCGGTTCCTCTACCGGTCATCCTGTACCCCAGACCGGTCGGTGGCCTCTTCTGTCCCCCGGGACCCGCAGGCTGCTCGCCAGTTGCCTCTGCTACCCGCCGCCTCTCAATCAGCCTCCTGCCTACTCTTTGGGCCGTTGTCTTCTGCCATGGTTCAGGGTGACCCACGCTGATCACAGGCTGTTACAGTGCCTCCTGGCTGATCTGTATCGCCTCAGATTTCTACACTGCTCCCCCCCAGCCAGGGGCCACGATCCGCAATATGGTGCCCACCGGCACGGTCAGACCCACATTCACCTGGCTTCTGGGCCCTGGTCGTTTCATGGGGCTCCCAGCCAGGGCAAGACCGCTCCACTCTCTCTGGCCCTGCTGTGGTTCCCTTCAGGGTGGGTCGTTCTTCACTCACCCATCCAGAGGCCCCGCACAGACCTATATCTACACTATGGTGCTCCCTGGTCCCTGGATCGGTCTGCGGCCTTCTCCGTCACACAGGGCTACAAAGCAGGTCACCTGCTGCCTCTGTCCCACGCCGCTGTTCAATCGGCCTCCAGCCTACACTTTGGGGCCGTCACCTCCCTCCTTGATTACGGAGTAACTCACAGTGGTGCAAGACATCTCAATGCCTCCCGTCTTGCCAGGATCAGCCCAGGCTCCTTCACTGCTCTCCCCCAGCCGGTGGATACAGTTTGCCGTGTAATGCGATCTGGTCTGGTCCGACCCGCTTACTCCTGGCTTCTGGGTGGGTTGCAGGGCGACTTGCAGGCTTCCCAGCCAGTGCGATTCCGCGCCACTCTTCCGACTACCAGAGGCCGCTGATTACGCACCTAGTTCTGCGACCTGCCACCGGCAGGTCGCTTCACCCTCCAGTCTGGTGCTCCAGTCTGGCTTTGTCACCTCTTCTTCCAATCCGACGAAACCTCAGACGAACATCTTTCCGAGACCTCGGCAACACACGCACTTTCGCTGTTCTGCTCCCCCGTCGCCCCCAGACCTCAAAGGAGCTAAATTATGCTCCCGGGCACCTCAGGTGGGTCAGGCCTCCAGCGATTCCCCCCTGGCCATCACCACGGTATTCAGGATAATTTGTTCGGCTGGCACGGAGCTCTCGGCTCACGCATCCGCCATCGACGGCTCTTAAGCCACGCCGAAGATGCAGCTCAGTTATTGGCTCTGGGTTCCTCAGGTTCTTGGTGAACCTACACATCCTGTATATCCACTCAACCAGAAGGGTCCAGCAGATGTAATTGAATGTTGCTTGAAAAAATCTGTCATACTTAGAAGAAGTTACAGGTGGAAACGTTGGCACATATGGCTGTTTTTTCAACTAATTGTCAATTTTTCTTATTTTCAACTGACACTTTTTGTTAAAAAAACTTTGAAGGATCTACACAAATGACCCCTGCTGAATTCAAAAAGTTGTCTACTTTTCAGAAATGTTTAGCTTTACGGGATTCATTATTGCTTTCACACCAATTTCTACTACTAGCTGGAAGGTTGAAAGCACAAAAAGTAGCAAAACTAGGCTATGTCCCAGTAAAATGCCAAAACAGTGTAAAAAAAAAAGTATGTTTTCTGACAAAAGTCTGCTTGTCCCTGAAAGCTGGGGAGATGGTGATTCCAGCACCACAAACCATTTGTTGATACCATTTGCAGGAAAAAAACAGACTCTTTCTTCTGCAGCATTGTTCCCTCATTTTGTAAAAACAAAAGAGATTTAGCTGTATTTTGACTAATTCACGGGTCTCCTCCAGAAGAATGCACAAACCCTGGGTACCTTTCAAATCCCCATGATGTTGTGAGGAAAGGATGCAAATTTCCCGTGGATACTTTATGTGGAAAAAAGGTTACAAGTGCCTAAAGCACATGGGGGGAAGGCTTAGCAGCGAAAGTATTAAAAGCTTTTTTGTTTTACTTACCTAATATGCCATTAAAGATCCAGTTCCAGATCCTGCTGCTCCACTTTTATTACACTAATAGTGAAGGTTAAACTAATATTCCTTGCTAATGTAACAAGAAAACAGCAGAAAGTTGAATCCTGATAATATGAGACACCTCTGTGTTCTTACCATTGATTTTGCCACCTCTGAAGTCAGGGGTTGGGAAGGAAGTGCCCATGGTTACATGGGGCAAGCCAGAGGTCACAGTTGGGACCCCTGGTGAGGGCGTTCATTTCTTCAAGTCTGGTCACCTGATTAACATAATGGATAGTATGGACAAGTAAATGTGGAGATATAATTGTACTTCATGAGAAAGAATGAACATCTGGTTTCTATCCAAAATTCAACCTTGAAACAACAGTCCTCCAGTTTCCTAATAACATTCTTTCCATTATGGATAATAGTGATATTTGCCTTTCAGTTCTGTTGGACCAATCTGCAGCATTTGAAACAATAGATCACAAAACCTTTCTGAACAACCTCTCCCACTGAATGGTAACAGAAGATTTAATCCTGAAATGGTTTAAATCCTCCTTTAGTGCGCGATCCAAAATTTTGAAAATATATGACTACATGACTACAAATGTCACACTTGCTTCTAAAATGTTTAGCACTTAAATGTTTTATCTTATCCCCTTCCTGTCCAGTCTTTATATGAAACACTGGACCCATTGCTCCCGGAAAAACAGGTTTCTTTATGTCGAAAAGTTAATACTAAACTTTGCCTAGGAATTTGAAATCCGGTTACAGACGTTTTGTAAAAACTTAACAGAAAAGCAGATACATTAGATAAACAAATTCCAACTAAAATAGAAATCCTACTCCTACTGCATTTTGAAGAATCTTAATATGGAATTCAAAAATTGTTGGTAGGCTTCACCATAGACCAAAATATGTTAATAACATCCTGCATGTCCATATTAAGCTAAGTCAACCATCTTCTGACTAATTCTCCAAAGAAAATGAAGCCATCCATTCCTCTAACAGATTTCAAAGCAGTTGGTCATGCTTTGGCAATGTGAAGCTAAATGACCTCCAAGGATCTTCCCCTACAACCTAGAGAGGCACCCTCCCTGTTGCAGCTTTCCTGTTAAATGGAGCAAGGAAATAAGATCACATCACACCCTTCCTGGAGATTTTCCTCCTGAAACAGAAAACCTACTCTGAAATTATATGTCAGTCACTCAGCAATCACATTAAACATGTTACACCTCAAAGGAGGAGAAACACTAGAATAAAATCTTGCCCGTCTCTTGAAATTCTAACTGTGAAAAAGTCTAGTACACTCAACATAGCCTTTTCATCTGAAGCTCCGAGACTCTGGAAAGGCTTCGTAGAGAATGCCCAGCTTATCAACAATCTGCTCTTTTCATTAACCTATTCAGGGTCTAACTGAGAGTTTAATTCTTCTCACTCTACTCAATGTACTTCAAGTTTTTAGGATATTATAATATACCCTCTTGTCTTACATACGGTGCTTTATTGCCCATGTGGCAATGTCCGCTCTGTTTAAATATATTTAATGAATAAATAAATGCTCTTCATTCTTTAATTACTGGTATTATGTTAATTTTCCTCTGGCACAGTGGGAAAATACTAGTCTCCTGTGTCAGAAAGGAAAACATACTGTTGTGTGAGGTACTTTAACACCAGAATTGTCCTGGTCCCCACTGGAAAAAAATCACAAAAATAAAGAAAGAAGAATGTTAATAGTGGTGTACCTTACCGATGGTACCTCTTGATTTCAGAGCAAACTAGTGTTTGTAAGTTTTAAGACAGAACAGCATTATATTATAAGCATATATGAGAGGTAAACAATATTAGTCCGTATACTCAAAAATATATTTGAAAGGCCAAATACAGCTTCTTAAATATAAACTGATATTGTGGGGCAATCGTACCTATAGCAGGAGACTGCAGTTTATATACACAAATGCACTCCCTTGTGATGTAGTTAACTTGTCACCTACTGTTTATGATGTCATGGCTGCTCAAGAAGGTTCTAAAGTTGCCTAGCTGTCCATTGCGGCTAGTAGCATCTCAGGAGCGCGTTGGAAGTCCTTTGGATTCCCGGGGAATAATGGTGGCGAATCACTTATATATATATTTTTTTATTTTTTTATTATTGTACTATCTTTTATTCATCTTACTGAATCACCTTAGAATACCTTGACTGGTGCAGTTCCATCTTTTCCAGCTTTGGGAGAAACCCCCCTGGATCTCATATGAGTATATAACTTTTTTCTTTTTTTTTCATCTGCATTTGTATGACGGTAGAGGCTGGGGGTAAGTTTAGTTGGGTTATAGAATTGAGCAGCATATTGCACTGCACATATTATTGATATCTGTGATTAGACTTTGAACTTGTGTCCTTTTGGATTGTAATGCTGTGCACCAACTCAATAAAAGTTGTTGAAACTTAAAAAAAATAAAGAAAAATAACAATCGGCAAAAAAAAAAAAAAAAGCACAACTGGTCACCAGTATTAAAATACCAGTCTTCTTGTAGCCAAGATAATTTATTGTTCTGAACTCATCATCACTATTGTCAAAGACATGCCAGATCATTTCAGGAACACCAACTGACCTCCCACAGAATTCTCAACCAGAAGACTCTTAACACTCTTGGAAATCTCTCAACATTCTTGGCATGTGCTGCTTGTATCTTAGAGGTACAAGAATCAGACAAATAAAACAATAATGCTTCTCAACTAGGTAGAGGGCTTGCATGTCGGTCAATGATAAAAGATTAACCACCATTCCTGTGTGTTAAACAAGCATGTGAGTGTGACAGCTAATGGGAAAAATGGGTAGAATGCACATTATACTTCCACAGGAAAGAGTGGGATAAAGAGGCTCATGCCCACCCCCACTTGATTACTTGGATTCGACAAAGGGCACATATTTTCCTGGTCATGGCATGGCTGTCTTTTAAACACAGAGGTCAATGTGATCTTATTTTTCTATATTGCAATATCAATGTTTTAGTTCTACTTTTTAGTTTGTCTGTATTTGTCAGAGGCTCTTAAAATATTGTTGAATGTTGATGAGCAACGGGGGGCGTGGCCGAGCTGTGCAGCAGAAAGGCTGCACACTAAAGCGGCTCTACCGGCCGAGACTCCAAAAACCGGCATTTATCTGCTATAAATACTCAGAGCACCTGTCCAGTGCAGCGGATCGGCTGCCATTTCGGCCCGGCGGGCTCCGACATGGTCCCTGCTGGAGGAAGAAACAAAACTGGGACTGTGGCCGCATTGAGACCTGGAGACCTACCTTCGGGCGGGCTGGGAAAAGCCGGGGACTAAAGTGCGGGCAGTGTCTCGCGGGCGGACCTGCGTCGCTGGTGTGCCACTCATCATTGATGCGGTGGAGGCTTGGAGAAATGGTGTCGGCCCGAGATCGGCCCACAATACCGTAGTACTTGGAGGAGGTAGGAGCAAGCACGGTTTTGTGCCGGATAGAAGCTGAGCTGCTGCAGAGTGCAATAGCTGGTGCGGAGGGCCCCGGTGGGGGTTGGCGTATGTAGCGGCGTCACATGGAGATGCTGGCTGATCGGACCGCATTCACCAGGATTGTAGCGTGATAGTCTGCACACAGAGGACCTGTACGGTCAGGAGGGTGAGTGCGGGATGACTGCCTGGAGCCCGATGCAGTGTGGGGGGCGGCGGCTGGAGCCCGGGAGGCCGCCATTTTGGTAGTACCGGCAGTGCAGCATTACATGTGGGCCTGATTGCAAGTAGGCACCTCCTGCGTATCTTATCCACTTCGCCACTAGTCAAATGGTTCTCTTGCAAGAGGGCTACATGCACATCTCTCTTCTTTAAATATGCATATATCTAATAGCTTTTGGCCATGGACCCCATCCGCCTTATGTTCCATGTAATGAACTTGAATGGCTTATGCATTGATTAGATTGATATCAAATCCCCAACGCCATCGACCCCCACTGCACCCCTGGCTGTTAATACTCAAATCTTTGCTCCCCCGCCCCCTTCTGCGTGCACAAAACAATAAGCAATAACATACATCTCCAATAGGACAACATCTTGACCCCAGACTGGTATAGCAACGGCATCTGCCCAAATCGCAGACAAAACAGCATCAACAAATAAAGGACCAAAGCTGCTAGGGCAAGGACCTAAGGGGAGCATGGCAACCACCACAGGTGCCCAACAGAAGCACCAATATTCACCCATGATGCGTCAGCCTTGGCTGGCCGCTCCGACCCACACCCAGGGAGGCACCCGGCCACCCTCCACACCCTTGTCGGGCCCCAAACTAAAGAGAGAGGGCAAGGTGAGGGGGAACAGGGAAGCGGGGAGCAGCACAAGAAAATGAGGGGTGAGAAAAATAAAAGGAACACTGAATTAGCTTCCCACAGTTCAAATCATCTCATCTGCCGTGTTTGGAGTCACAGCTGGCAGCTTAACACTTCTGCTACGGACATGTCTGAGTCCGACTCGTCAGTCCCTTTCTTTGAACCTGAGCCTCTCTCCAATGACGATCGCCGTCCCTGGATCATGACTGCCACTGCCTGTAATGCCTCTGCTCTTTCCTTTTCAGTCTGTGATGGGCTTGGTTTCTTTATAGAGCCCCTGCCACTGTCATCTCCGTAATCTCTTCCCTGACTCTCGTTCCCTAGGCTGGGCCGCCTTTGTCAGCATCCCAGGCGGTTCCTCAGTTTTGTCTGCCTCAATCCATTCCCATGATCGCGACACCTCTGGACCTCCAGAGTGTAATCAGGAAACAGCAATACCGTACTGTTTTCAAACACATACAACCCCTCTGTGCACGCTTTCCGCAATAACGCATCTCTATCTTTGAAATGGAGCAGTCTAGCCACCACAAGGCGCGGGGGCCTCCCCGGGGCCGGTGGCCTGGCTGGACCGCGGTGTGCTCTCTCTAAGGTGTAAAACTGGGACAAGCCCTCCGGCGCTACCACCTCACTGAGCCATCCCTCCAAGTATTTGATCATATTGTTGCCCTACACTCCTGGCAAACCCAGGATCCTCACAATAATCCTACTGTTCGGCCCCTCCGCATCCTCGGCCCTCTGTTACAATATGCTAACTATGCTGGATAATTCCCCCACCTGTCAAAGACTGTTACGCTGGTGTAATAACTGCTAGGGAGGATTCGGTCTGCTTTACCCTCTCTGCCAGTTTGGCATGCTACGTCCTCAGCAGGCCCAAGCTCACTGCCACAGTACTTATGTCTTGATATAGTGTCACCTTGGTATCAGCAATGGCTTCTAGTATTTTAGCCAGCTGCTGCTGGACAGGGATTTACGAAAATTCACACTCCGGCTCCTTTTGCACCAGGTCTAGCATAGTGTCCTCTTGTTCTGGGGGAGGCCCCGCCTGTTTACCTCTAGGCTTTCCCATCTGCAGGGTTTTGTAATATCCAACTGAGGATTTGGTTCCCCCCTCTCTAGGGGGTCGGGGAGCAGCCGCCAGAGTTTCAGCCCCACACCACTCCAGTGCTGGGTCGTAGCAACTCTAGCTGTGGCTTGCTTGTCACCTAAGTCTGCACCTTTGAAAACGATCCCTCACAGCAATAGTTCAGGAATCCACAAGCTCTCTTTACTTGCCCACTTCTCCAATGTCTTGCATATGCTGCATCTGAACCCAGACCCTGTCACCCAGTCAATGGCTCTTCCACTTGGCAAACTCAGTGGGGGCCATGTACCTCTGCAGTTGCTCCCGGTTCCTCTACCGGTCATCCTGGACCCCAGACCGGTCGGTGGCTTCTTCTGTCCCCCGGGACCCCCAGGCTACTCGCCAGTTGCCTCTGCTCCCCGCCGCCTCTCAATCAGCCTCCTGCCTACTCTTCGGGCTGTTGTCTTCTGCCATGGTTCAGGCTGACCCACCCTGATCACAGGCTGTTACAGTGTCTCCTGGCTGGTCTGTATCACCTCAGATTTCTCCACTGCTCCCCCCCAGCCAGGGGCCGCGATCCGCAATATGGTGCCCACCGGCCCGGCCAGACCCACATTCACCTGGCTTCTGGGCCCTGGTCGTTTCATGGGGCTCTGTTACAAAGTAGTCAGGACGCTGAAGAAGAGTGAAGTAGGGTTTATTACAACAGCCCCACACGATGGTGGTGCGTAGGTCAACGGAACTTCTCTAATGACAGTTGGTGTCAACATTCACAGATGGGAGAGGGATGGAATGTGGGGGAACCAATGGGAGGGGAGAGCGAGGGAAGGGTCACGCGCAGGGGAGAGGATGGTACCATGCGCTGGGTTGCAGGAGGGGTGGCATGGGTAGAATACAACACATCTTCCTCTCTTGAGAGTTTGGCAACAGTGCCACAGGATGCGGTGTCAATAAGCAGGTTGGTTAGTCACACACATAATCATCTAAACGTTTAGGTCTGCGGATGGTTCTGCCAAACCTTCCAGAGGCCACGGGTAAGTGTGGTGCACATTCCGTATCCGAATGGGAGTCAAGATTGGTTCTGCCGAACCTACTACTGAGTCTGTGACCATCAAACGCAACTTCAGAATCCGAATGAGGGTCATCCTGACAACTCCGATTGCCAGTCGAAGTGCTGGGATAGGCACCTGCAGACCGATCTGTCGGTTGACCATCATCAGAGTCAGAGTCAGATTGGAGGTCATATGTGCTGTTGTTTCTAGAACTGTTATTCTCATCAACACTAGATCTATCAACATCTACCCACAAATCATTGTTAACAGTAACATGCTGCTGTTGACCCTGGGCCTTGCCACTGGGATGATAGTTCGCCAGTCTGCTCATGTGCCAGACTTTCCCATCACTGAGTCTTGCCGCATTGTTAAACAGTTCGTCAATGTGAAGTGGAGCGGTATATCTGCTTTCTCCTTTCTTTACCTTTTTTTCCAAACGAACTTTCACAAGGTCGCCAACCTTGAATGAATGGTCTTTTGCTCTGTGTTTGGAATCATACCATTCTTTGTAGTACTTCTGCGCCTTGATGATGTTTTTCCTTATGTTTTCAGGTGACCATTCAATTTGTTTAGATTCAGACATCCACCCCAGATCAATGCTCATGGGCTGTCTGCTTCTCATGAGAATGAATGGTGCTGTGCGTGTGCTTGCACAAGGAGCAATCCTGAATGCCCATATCAGTTTGTATATTTCCTCTTCCCAGTTCAAGTTTGCATTTCTGGATAGTTGTATGTGTCCTTTCAAGACACGGTTGAAACGTTCCGTGAGGCCATTTCCTTCTGGATGATAAATTGAAGTGGTGTGATGGGTGATACAGTTCCTAGCAAGGAATGACTTGAATGCTTCGGAACAGAATTGCCGCCCATTATCGGTGAGGACGGATTTGGGTAAGCCTTCACTGAGAAAGAGCTTGTCCAGAAAGTCTATGCATGTGGAGCTGTCAATTTCCTCAACGATTTTAATTTCTGGCCACTTGGAGAAGTGGTCTATTGCCACCAGGATGTACTTGATATCCCCACTATGTCCTTCTATGGGCCCCACAATGTCCAAACCCAATTTCTCCCATGCCATTTGCGGGGGTTGAATCGGAGAGAGACTGACCTTTGAGGTTTTAAGAGTTTTGTCCGAGTCAGAGCATTCCACGCAGTTCCTGACCAGGACCTCAATTTGCCTGTCAATGCCCGGCCACCAATAACTTGCCCTGACTCGCTGCTTAGTTTTGGTGATGCCAAGGTGGCCAACGTGACATAAATTTAGGATTTTGTCTCTGAGTGTGACTGGGGCTATGGCTTTACCCATTCTGTACAACACACCGTTTTCCAAACTGAGTTCATTCCTAGTTTCCCAGTACACCTTGACATTGTCTTGTAGGTTGCGCTTGTCTGGCCATGCGGAGTTGATGAATTGGCATATCATTTGCAGAGTGGAGTCGCGCGACATGTGTTGGCCCCATTCTTCCGCTGATATCCCATCCAGGTCAGTGTTGAAGAGCAGAGCTACCTTCTCCTCGTCTTCTTGAGCGATCATGCTTTCCGTGTGAGGCAGGGGTAGCCTGCTGAGGAAATCAGCAATTTTGTTTTTCACCCCTGGCCAATATTCAGCTGAGTAGTTGTAATCCAACAACTTGATCGACATTTTGCTGAGTCTAGGTGAAGCAGTTTGTAGACCAGAGGCGGTCAGTATCTTGATTAACGGTTTGTGGTCTGTGCGGAGATGGATATTGTATCCCCACACATATGCTCTGAAGTAATTGAGCGCCCATGAACAAGCCAGCATTTCACGCTCAATGACCGAGTACTTTTCCTCCGCGGAGGTGAGCGATCTGGAGGCAAAGGCTACGACCCATTCTTGGCCAGAAGAGTCTTTCTGTGCTAGTACAGCTCCAATGCCTTTGTTGCTTGCATCAGAAGTCAGGTAGATATCTGCCTTGGGGTCAAAACCTTTGAGGAAAGGCGCCTCGCTGATTTCCTTTTTGATGGAAACAAAGGTGTTCTGACAGTCCGGTGACCAGACAAATTTGGTTTTGTTTTTTAGTAATTGCCTTATGCTGTAGGTTTTTTCAGAGAAGTTCTTTATGAATTTGGAGTAATACTCCGTCAAGCCGAGAAAGGCTCTTACATCTTCTTTGCTTGAGGGACATGGGGCATTCAAGATGGCATCCACTAAACCTTGTTTGGGTTTGATCCCTTCTCGGCTGATGGTGTGTCCAAGGTAAACCACTTTGTCCTGTGAGATTTTACATTTGTCTAATTCCACTGTTAAACCATGCATTTTCAGTTTGCTAAACACTTGTCTGAGGCGTGTGTCGTGATCTGATTGGTTACTGCCCATGACCAGGATATCATCTTGGAAAAACCTGATACCCTCAACACCCTCCAAAACTGATGTCATGACCCTTTGGAAAAGTGCTGCTGCAGAGGCCAAACCAAATGGTACCCTGGTGAATCGATAGCAACCAAAGGGTGTGATAAAGGTAGTGAATTTTTTACTGTCTGCATGCAAAGGAATTTGGTGGTATGCAGATTTCAGGTCGATAATGGAAAACACACACATATCATTGGTGGCACTGAACATTTCACATATGCGTGGTAGAGGATATTGATCAACAATAATGTTCTTATTGAGGTCCCTGAGATCGATGCAGAGTCTGATTTTCCCATTGGGACGTTTAACAACTACCAAAGGGGAAACCCACTCCGCCGATTCCACAACTTCTATAATGCCTTCCTTGACAAGTCTGCTTAGTTCAGTTTGGACATCACTTCTCACTGACACCGGTAGATGCCTTACCTTGTGAATGCAAGGAACAGCTGAGTCCTTGAGCTCAATTTTGTGTTCGAAACTGTTAAGGAGCCCAACTTTACCTGAGAACACTTCGGGAAAGTCTTTTTGTATTGACAATTTACAGGATTCATTTATGGACAAGACGGGATCATCACTATTGGGATCAAGCATGATGCCTAGATCAGCCTGGTCACTCCAGCCAAGGACAGAGGGACCTTTTTTTGCAACATAAAGTCGGCAAAACGCTTTCCGGTTTTTGAATTCAAATTCCAGATCGCGAGTTCCAAGGAATTCTATGTTGTTCCCCGTGAAGCTTCTAGCGATGACCTTGGGTTTTTCCAGAGTAGGGCCGATTTTATCCGTGAATTGCTTCCAAACATTCTCGTTGATAATCGTGAAGGGAGAACCAGAGTCCGCCATCAGATTGATTGTCACACCTCCCATATTGACATCACACATGGGTTTTTTCTTCTTTGTTGTCGTGAGTTCTAAGACATCATACTCAATGGAGAAGACATAGTTGACATTGTCGGAGTCAGAATACTCCGATTCTTCTTCGGTTGAATCACTTTCCTCATGAATTTGTCGTACTTGTTTGCTCTGTTTGTACATTTTCCTGTTGCACACCTTGGCGATGTGACCAGTCATTCCGCACGACAAGCATTTTTGGTGTAGAGCTGGACATCTTTTAGAGTCGGCTAGATGGGTCGGGGACCCACAGCGATAACATTTAAGTTCAGGAAAATCATTGTCTCTTGTTGTATTGCGTCTATCATCGCTGCGCTTTGATCTGCTTGGTTCATTTCTCTTGTAATGATCATTACTCATCTCTTTTTTGTTCCCTTTCTGTTTGAATTTACTTGCATTGGAGGACCTAATAGCTTTTATTTCCACAGGTTCATCGATTACTGCTTTGGCACATCTGCCAGTAAGTTCCGCTTTCTTGACAAGGGCAACAACCTCCTTCAAGGAAGCCTCACCATTAACCCAAAGTTTATCTTGGATGTTGGGGTTGCTAGCGTGCATTATTATTTGATCTCGCACAAACTCTTCCTGCAGTGCTCCGAATCTGCAGGTCAAGGCCAAGTTGTTCAGGGCAGCAACATAATCCTCAACACTCTCGTCCTTTCCTTGCTTCCTTCTAGAGAATTTGTACCGATCAACAGCAACGCACACAATTGGCGAGAAGTGATCGTCTAGATCGTCTAGGGCATGTTGGTAAACATCATCACCAGTTCTTACCTTCTTCTCTATGTTATTATAAGTCTTAAGTCCACCAGGACCCAAGCAGTACAAAAGGACTTTTTTTTTTTTAATAGCAGTGAAGTCATCATCCTCAACTGTCTCAATGTAATTAATAAAATACTCTTTCCACTCTTTCCAATGCATGCAAGGTGCACCTTTGAGAGGTAGAAATGCCTGAGGTTGCGAAAGGTTCAAGGAACTGAGAGCGCACATGACGATAGACAATTTATATGCACAGGATTGACCCTGCGAAGATTCAGATGTAACTTAGTACACTATGCTGGTGCAGAGTCTTCAAACAATAGGATTATGCCAAGGTAATTGCTTGCACAGTATATTGTGACCTATTTTATCGTCTATATAATAACATGCGGTGAAGTCAACAGATTCAGAGCATAGGCCAGGCTCGAACCCTGACTTGAAGAACACGAACAATTTCAATCGATTTTTTTTTCCAAAATGGCCTCCAGCGCTGCGTTCCAGTGACGTCACGCGTCACCAGGCATGCGCAGAAGCGTTCAATCACTGGCGCGAAAGCAGCTGACAGGAATTTCCGTACCGAATGCGCAGGGGAGCGCTTACTCACTGACAGGAATGGATGAGCGCCAGGAAACTTCAGCCGGGGAAGAGCGTCGAGCACATGCAGGTGGCACACACGCAGGGGAGTCCCAGAAGTAGCGGTCCTACCTCCGTGTCGCGTAGCAGGCGGTCGTTGCGAGATGCTCAATTCTCACATGAATACCACGGCCACTTCACCCTCGACAGCTATGTGGTGCGCTTCCTCGTTCGCTGTGAAGAGAGGCACCAGAATTCCCAGGTGAGAAGAATTTCTTCAATGAAACGAAAGGTTATGAAAGCCCATCAGCTGTGCCACGGTGTGAGGCTGTAGTTCCGTCATCCGTCAATAACCTCGTCGCCACTGTTACAAAGTAGTCAGGACGCTGAAGAAGAGTGAAGTAGGGTTTATTACAACAGCCCCACACGATGGTGGTGCGTAGGTCAACGGAACTTCTCTAATGACAGTTGGTGTCAACATTCACAGATGGGAGAGGGATGGAATGTGGGGGAACCAATGGGAGGGGAGAGCGAGGGAAGGGTCACGCGCAGGGGAGAGGATGGTACCATGCGCTGGGTTGCAGGAGGGGTGGCATGGGTAGAATACAACAGGCTCCCAGCCAGGGCAAGACCGCTCCACTCTCTCTGGCCCTGCTGTGGTTCCCTTCAGGGTGAGTCGTGCTTCACTCACCCATCCACTGGCCCCGCACAGACCCAGATGCACACTATGGTGCTCCCTGGTCCCTGGATCGGTCTGCGGTCTTCTCTGTCACACAGAGCTACAAAGCAGGTCACCTGCTGCCTCTGTCCCACGCCGCTGTTCAATCGGCCTCCAGCCTACACTTTGGGGCCGTCACCTCCCTCCTTGATTCAGGAGTAACTCACCGGGGTGCACGACATCTCAATGCCTCCCGTCTTGCCAGGATCAGCCCAGGCTCCTTCACTGCTCTCCCCCAGCCGGCGGATACAGTTTGCCGTGTAATGCCCTCTGGTCTGATCCGACCCGCTTTCTCCTGGCTTCTGGGTGGGTTGCAGGGCGACTTGCAGGCTTCCCAGTCAGTGCGATTCCACTCCACTCTCCGACTACCAGAGGCCGCTGATGACGCACCTAGTTCTGCGACCTGCCACCGGCAGGTCGCTTCACCCTTCAGTCTGGTGCTCCAGTCTGGCTTTCTCACCTCTTCTTCCGATCGGACGAAACCTCAGACCAACATCTTTCCCAGACCTCGGAAACACACGCACTTTCGCTGTTCTGCTCCCCCGTCGCCACCAGACCTCAAAGGAGCTACATTATGCTCCCGGGCACCTCAGGTGGGTCAGGCCTCCAGCAATTCCCCCCCTGGCCATCACCACGGTATTCAGGATAATTTGTTTGGCTGGCTCGGAGCTCTCAGCTCACGCATCCGCCATCGACGGCTCTTAAGCCACGCCGAAGATGCAGCTCAGTTTTTGGCTCTGGGTTCCTCAGGTTCTTGGTGAACCTACACGTCCTGTATATCCACTCAACCAGAAGGGTCCAGCAGATGTAATTGAATGTTGCTTGAAAAAATCTGTCCTACTTAGAAGAAGTTACAGGTGGAAACTTTGGCACATATGGCTGTTTTTTCAACTAATTGTCAGTTTTTCTTATTTTCAACTGACACTTTTTATTAAAAAAACCTTGAAGGATCTACACAAATGACCCCTGCTGAATTCAAAAAGTTGTCTACTTTTCAGAAATGTTTAGCTTTATGGGATTCATTATTGCTTTCACACCCCTTTCTACTGCTAACTGGAAGGTTTAAAGCACAAAAAGTAGCAAAACTAGGCTATGTCCAAGTAAAATGCCAAAACTGTGTAAAAAAAATGTATGTTATCTGACAAAAGTCTGCTTGTCCCTGAAAGCTGGGGAGATGGTGATTCCAGCGCCACAAACCCTTTGTTGATACCATTTGCAGGAAAAAAAGAACAGAGTCTTTCTTCTGCAGCATTGTTCCCTCATTTTGCAAAAACAAAAGAGATTTAGCTGTATTTTGGCTAATTGCGGGTCTCCTCCATGAGAATCCACAAACCCTGGGTACCTTTCAAATCCCCATGATGTTGTAAGGAAAGGATGCAAATTTGGCGTGGATACTTTATGTGGACAAAAGGTTACAAGTGCCTAAAGCACAGGGGGGGGGGGGAGGCTTAGCAGCAAAAGTGTTAAAAGCTTTTTATTTTACTTACCTAATATGCCATTGAAGATCCAGTTCCAGATCCTGCTGCTCCACTTTTATTACACTAATAGTGAAGGTTAAACTAATATTCCTTGCTAAAGTAACACGAAAACAGCAGAAAATTGAAGCCTGATGCTGATAATATGAGACACCTCTGTGTTCTTACCATTCATTTTGCCACCTCTGAAGTCAGGGGCAAGCCAGAGGTCACAGTTGGGACCCCTGGTGAGGGCGTTCATTTCTTCAAGTCTGGTCACCTGATTAACATAATGGATAGTATGGACAAGTAAATGTGGAGATATAATTGTACTTCATGAGAAAGAATGAACATCTGGTTTCTATCCAAAATTCAACCTTGAAACAGCAGTCCTCCAGTTTCCTAATAACATTCTTTCCATTATGGATAATAGTGATATTTGCCTTTCAGTTCTGGTGGACCAATCTGCAGCATTTGAAACAATAGATCACAAAACCTTTCTGAACAACCTCTCCACTGAATGGGAACAGAAGATTTAATCCTGAAATGGTTTAAATCCTCCTTTAGTGTGCGATCCAAATTTTTAAAAATATATGACTACATGACTACAAATGTCACACTTGCTTCTAAAATGTTTAGCACTTAAATGTTTTATCTTATCCCCTTCCTGTCCAGTCTTTATATGAAACACTGGACCCATTGCTCCCGGAAAAACAGGTTTCTTTATATCGAAAAGTTAATGATACTCAACTTTGCCTAGGAATTTGAAATCCGGTTACAGACGTTTTGTAAAAACTTAACAGAAAAGTAGATACATTAGATAAACAAATTCCAACTAAAATGGAAATCCTCCTCCTACTGCATTTTAAAGAATCTTAATATGGAATTCAAAAATGGTCGGTAGGCTTCACCATAGACGAAAATATGTTAATAACATCCTGCATGTCCATATTAAGCTAAGTCAACCATCTTCTGACTAATTCTCCAACGAAAATGAAGCCATCCATTCCTCTAACAGATTTCAAAGCAGTTGGTCATGCTTTGGCAATGTGAAGCTAAATGACCTCCACAGATCTACCCCTACAACCTAGAGAGGCACCCTCCCTGTTGCAGCTTACCTGGTAAATGGAGCAAGGAAATAAGATCACATCACACCCTTCCTGGAGATTTTCCACCTGAAACAGAAAACCTACTCTGAAATTATATGTCAGTCACTCAGCAATCACATTAAACATGTTACGCCTCAAAGGAGGAGAAACACTAGAATAAAATCTTGCCCGTCTCTTGAAATTCTAACTGTGAAAAAGTCTAGTAGACTCAACATAGCCTTTTCATCTGAAGCTCCGAGACTCTGGAAAGGCTTCGTAGAGAATGCCCAGCTTATCAACAATCTGCTCTTTTTATAAACCTATTCAGGGTCTAACTGAGAGTTTAATTCTTCTCCCTCTACTCAATGTACTTCAAGTTTTTAGGATATTATAATATACCCTCTTGTCTTACATACGGTGCTTTATTGCCCATGTGGCAAAGTCCGCTCTGTTTAAATATATTTAATAAATAAATAAATGCTCTTCATTTTTTAATTACTGGTATTATGTTAATTTTCCTCTAGCACAGTGGGAAAATACTAGTCCCCTGTGTCAGAAAGGAAAACCAACTGTTGTATGAGGTACTCTAACACCAGAATTGTCCTGGTCCCCACTGGAAAAAATCACAAAAATAAAGAAAGAAGAATGTTAATAGTGGTGTACCTTACCGATGGTACCTCTTGATTTCAGAGCAAACTAGTGTTTGTAAGTTTTAAGACAGAACAGCATTATATTATAAGCATATATGAGAGGTAAACAATATTAGTCCGTATACTCAAAAAATATATTTGAAAGGCCAAATACAGCTTCTTAAATATAAACTGATATTGTGGGGCAATGGTACCTATAGCAGGAGACTGCAGTTTATATACACAAAAGCAGTCCCTTGTGATGTAGTGAACTTGTCACCTACTGTTTATGATGTCATGGCTGCTCAAGAAGGTTCTAAAGTTGCCTAGCTGTTCATTGCGCCTAGTAGCATTTCAGGAGCGCGTTGGTAGTCCTTTGGATCCCCAGGGAATACTGGTGGCGAATCGCTTATATATATTTAAATTTTTTTATTTTTTATTATTGTACTATCTTTTATTCATCATACTGAATCATCTTAGAATACCTTTACTGGTGCAGTTCCAACTTTTCCAACTTTGGGAGAACCCCCCCCCGGATCTCATATGAGTATATAATTTTTTTCTTTTTTTTTCATCTGCATTTGTATGACGGTAGAAGCTGGGGGTAAGTTTAGTTGGGTTATAGAATTGAGCAGCATATTGCACTGCACATATAATTGATACCTGTGATTAGACTTTGAACTTGTGTCCTTTTGGATTGTAATGCTGTGCACCAACTCAATAAAAGTTGTTGAAAATTAAAAAAAATAATAATCGTCAAAAAAAAAAAAGCACTACTGGTCACCAGTATTAAAATACCAGTCTTCTTGTAGCCAAGATAATTTACTGTTCTGAACTCATCACCACTAATGTCAAACACATGCCAGATCATTTCAGGAACACCAACTGACCTCCCACATAATTCTCAACCAGAAGACTCTTAACACTTTTGGAAATCTCTCAACATTCTTGGCATGTGCTGCTTGAATCTTAGAGGTAGAAGCAGACAAATAAAACAATAATGCTTCTCAACTAGATAGGGGGCTTGCATGTCAGTCAATGATAAAAGATTAACCACCATTCCTGTGTGTTAAACAAGCATGTGAGTGTGACAGCTAATGGGAAAAATCGGTAGAATGCACATTATACTTCCACAGGAAAGAGTGGGATAAAGAGGCTTATGTCCACCCCCACTTGATTACTTGGATTCGACAAAGGGCACATATTTTCCTGGTCATGGCATGGCTGTCTTTTAAACACAGAGGTCAACGTGATCTTATTTTTCAATATTGCAATATCAATGTTTTAGTTCTACTTTTTAGTTTGTCTGTATTTGTCAGAGGCTCTTAAAATGTTGTTGAATGTTGATGAGCAAAGGAGGGCGTGGGCGAGCTGTGTAGCAGAATGGCTGCACACTAAAGCGGCTCTGCCGGCCGAGACTCCAAAATCCGGCATTTATCCGCTATAAATACTCAGGGCGCCTGTCCAGTGCAATGGATCGGCTGCCATTTCGGCCCGGCGGGCTCCGACGTGGTCCCTGCTGGAGGAAGAAACAAAGCTGGGACTGTGGCCGCATCGAGACCTGGAGGCCTACCTTCGGGCGGGCTGGGAAAAGCCGGGGACTAAAGTGCGGGCAGTGTCTCGCGGGCGGACCTGCGTCTCCGGTGTGCCGCTCATCATTGTTGTGGTGGACGCTTGGAGAAATGGTGTCGGCCCGAGATCGGCCCACAATACCGTAGAAGGTGGAGGAGGTAGGAGCAGGCACGATTTTATGCCGGATAGAAGCTGAGCTGCTGCAGAGTGCAATAGCTGGTGCGGAGGGCCCCGGTGGGGGCTGGCGTATGTAGCGGCGTCACATGGAGATGCTGGCTGATCGGACCGCATTCACCAGGATTGTAGCGTGATAGTCTGCACACAGAGGACCTGTACTGTCAGGAGGGTGAGTGCGGGACGGCTGCCTGGAGCCTGATGCAGTGTGGGGGGGGGCGGCGGCTGGAACCCGGGAGGCCGCAATTTTGGTAGTACCGGCAGTGCAGCATTACATGTGGGCCTGATTGCAAGTAGGCACTCGGGAGCCTACATTTGCTATTATTAATTTCTGGCACTAGAGTTTCTCTGCTTGTGGCAAGTTTAATAGGCTTGGAGAAGGCGGCAGATTGCAAGAGCCAGTTCTACTGGGGAGCAGGACAGCTTTGACTGGAATTGGGGAGGAGAGGATTTTCCTGCGTCACACCCGGGCAGCACACAGCGTGCAGGGAGATTGGTCAGAGCAGTGGGAGAAGAGCTGCGAGTGGCGGCAAGCCCGCGCCCCATGGTGATACTAGGAGGCAGTGATGTACAGTAGCTGGTTGTAAACGCAAATCCCTGGGAGCATCATCCAGGTGTTTTGAGGCAGTGCATCCTGGCACAGACCTGAAGGCCCATCACGACGCTCAACTGTAAGGCAATCCCATTGATGTCGAGGAGTGCCCATCTCGACTGGGTGTGAGACTGCGGGCACGGTTCAAGATGCAATGGACAGACGCACAGACGAAGACACACTGCGCCAGCTGGGAAGCATGGGCAAAGTTCTGTGGTCAAGGAGCAGCGTAGGTTCCCTAAGGTCAAAGGTGGTGAACACAGGAAGTGGCAGTGTGGTGGGTGCAGAAGCTTGGTGGAGGCCCCATTGTGATCACATTGAGAGGCTTTGCACTGGCTGGGTCTGGGCCGGCTTGATCCACAATTAAGTCAATACAGGCCACAGCAATGGGGAAACCTGAAACACGTCAGCCAAAGATAAACTTTGATAAAAAATCTAATAAAAATGCGGACAATGGAGGAGGCGCTAGGGGGCACACGGCGGAATGGCTGGCTAGCATCACAGCTCCGCCGGATGGCCACGAACAAAGCGGGATATCCCTATCTAAATGGCCACCAAATGAACATCGACGCATAAATACAGGCATGGGAATGTCTCAGGAGCCCTGCGCGACGTTTCCACTGTGACAGGACTATCGAAATCCAGTGTTTGCGGCATACTGCGACTGCCGGAGACGGCAGACATCCAAGATGGCGGCTGACTAACGCGGACAGACTGAACTGTCGGGGAACGAGCGGTGGGTGCGCTGGCGTACACACATTGTAAAAACCCTGATGACCCACGCCCATTGCTGCCGCCCCGGCACTGTGGCGGCTAACGGTACGGTGCTTCCATGCACGCCAGTGAAGAGTGAGGCTCCCAGATCCACTCCAACATTCCCTAACCAAATGGCGGCGCCCATTACAGCGGAGCTGTCGGGGAAAAAGTAGTGCACCGACACCAGCACCGAGATCGTGAGTCCCTATGTTGCCGGCCATTCTCTAACGGCCCCTGCAAATAGCCTAGCGCTGAGGTTTTTTTTCTTTTCTTGATGTCTGCTGATGCGCGTTTTGTGGAGCCACCGTGCATTGACCGCAGTGTAGAGCTCCTGTGGGGCGGTGCGAACACGACAAACAGCGCAGAGTCACGCCGGCCGAGCTGAGGGTGGAGTGATGACCTGCCGACTCTCCCCAAAGCACGGCGCTACACATTGCTGAGCTCTAGTGATCCCAAAAATCAACGTCCAAAGGAGTGTGTTCTGAGTGAGAACGGGGCAGAGTATTACCCCACACCAGCGTAGAGTACCAGCGGCATAAGCAGTGTCACTGCATGGGGGACATATTTTGGAAATGAGAACCTGAGAGCGGCACAACAATCAACAAGCGAATCGTGGCGGTGGGAAACCACAACCTGCTGAAATCACACCAAGCACAGTGCTTCTTAGTCGTGTTTCGGGCCACTAGGGGGTAATTTCTTGGCGCAAATACTCGACAGACCAGGGTCACAACTCGGGACACCGGATTGGTAAATGATCTGTCAGCAACAATGGTACGCCCAGACAGGTAGCAACCGAAAATAACATTCGAAAACAAAAAGGCGCCAAAAAACACAGGAGACATGGCGGGAGCTGCCACCACCACAGAGCAACCAGCAAGCAGCAATATGGAAAAGATACTTCTAGCAATACAATCGAATTTACAAGACATCAATGGAAAGCTGGACCACCTGACGTGCCGCGTGGATAGCATGGCAGCCAAGCTGGAATAACATGGTGAAAGATTGGAAACGGCCGAAACACGCATCTCTGCAGTTGAGGACGAGTCGCATACCACTACGAACAAGTACACTGGCATGGAGCGTGTACTGGACGTAATCAAGGCAAAGGCAGAGGAATTGGAAGCGCGCTCCAGGCGCAATAACGTGCGCATCACGGGTCTGCCAGAAACGACAAACACTGGTCGAATGGAATTATATGTGGAACAATTGTGCAAAGAAATCTTTGGAGCAGAAGCACTATCGCCTATATTCGTTGTGAAGAGAGCGCATCGCTCACTCGCGCCCAGGCCGCCAGTAGGAGCCACACCAAGACCTATAGTGGCAAGAATATTAAACTATCGCGACCGGGATACTCTATTGCGTCTCGCACGTGAAAAAGGTACGATCACATATCAGGGAAACAGCCTGGAGTTCTACCCAGATCACACCGTGGCCGTCCAGCAAGCGCGGAAAGAATTCTCATCAGTTAAGGCGAAGCTTCGAGATCTCCACATAAATTATTCCATGTTGTACCCGGCCAGGCTGAGGGTAATGTGGGATGGAAAGGCTGTCCTCCTGACGAATCCGAAAGCTGCACAGGAGTTTGCTAAAAAAGTGACAAAGAAGAAAAAGAAACAGCGCGAAGGGAACAACAACAAGACTCGGATTGAGCAAGCGGTATCGGTTTGACAATGATATTGATCATACAGCGGTAAGGTTTTCTTTTTTGCATGGGTGGCGTACTAAGACATTGTACCCTTTTGGTTCGGAGTACTGTTGATTAAGAGCACCATGTTCTACTGGCAGAGGAACATTCTTGTTTGAACTTAGCCCGTCTAACTATACTATGTGATTGCAAGCCAGTTATGGACAGAAGAGTGGTGCGACGCAGCTTCACTGGCATCACGAACTTTGAGTGTGGGTTTGACGCACCCGTGATCTATGGCAACAGAATATGTATTAGAAGCCAGTGGTTGATGCTTGTCTCCATCATGTACTATAAAGTTGCAATCGTTCCTATATTTGATGGAATAGTCCCTGGCCGTCATGTTTCTAGGCATAGCACATGGCAGCACCATTAGCTGCGCTGCATAAGCATTCGGCCTCAAGTTTCTGGTTATGTCCCTGTCATTGTTACCTATCTGTTTTAGGTTGCTTATAATGTTTTCAGCTTCTGGTAATGCTAATCACTTTTGCGAAACATGTTTCATAGACTGTTAAACACGAGTATTATGATATTATGTGGCATTTTGGGAATCCCTACAACGCACGACTGTTGATGCTGCTACATAGAGCTGTCCACATCCATTAAGTTGGATGGCGAGATGTGCCCCGAGCGGACCTCTAAAAGGGTGACCCCCAACCCAGTTCTGTTATTGGGAGTTGTTCTGAGGGGTACGAGGCTTCGGCAAGATTGGGATGCTGAAGTGGGTGGGAGTGGGAGGGGGCAGGGAAATGTTAGAGTTAAGAGACCAAGTCAACTGAGATGTATTACCTCACTTCCTGTTACGCAGCAGATAGTAATTTTAACACATGTGTACACACACTTTGATATGTCTTGTGGGTCTGTTCTTGACTGCACTACGCTGAGTATTTATAGATGCTTCCTCTTCCGATGACACACGTAGTAAGCGGTACCGGTAAATCTCATGTGAATTTCCTCGCGTGGAACGTTAGGGGTTTCACAAAGCCCAAGAAAATCAGACAGGTGTTTGCCTACATGAACAGGTGGGATATAGATATAGCCTTTTTGCAGGAGACACACATAGCACCTGCCACACATCAGACTATGGGCAAACGCTGGGCGGAATCAACATATGCAGCCAATTACTCATCATACTCGAGAGGAGTAATGACACTGATTCGGAAGGGCACAAACTTCATAACACAACAAGTGATACAAGACCCTAATGGCAGATACGTTATAGTGGTAGGCCCACTACGTGGCCAGAGATTGACACTGGTTAATGTTTACGGTCCTAATGTAGATGCTCCCGGATTTTTTCAGGGAATGTGGGAACACATGCATACATTGCAGGACACGCAGATCATATGGGGAGGAGATTGGAACGTAGCACTGGTGGATAAGATAGATCAGTCCTCTAACTCCACCGAGCCGCACAGACAGGCCAGGGTAAAACTTATACATATATTGCAAGATATGGAGCTGATGGATCTGTGGAGACACGCATATCCAAACATACCAGGTGCGACACATATTAATGTCATTCACAACAGCTGGTCACGCATTGACTACTGGTTGGGCACAGATTGCATCGCACTATGGCTAACAGAAATACATTTTCTTCCCAGGACACTCTCAGACCACAATCCCGTTCTATTGAGGCTCACAATTCCGAATTACACACCACCCCCCTTTCACTGGATATTCAATTCGGGGGCCCTGACAGATACAGCCTATGCTGACACCATTCTTAAAGCGACCACGGAATACTTTTAAATCAACGAACCGGTGATGGAAGACCCAGGCATCCTGTGGGAAGCGTTCAAGGCTACGATAAGGGGGGTTTGCATGAGCACCACAGTGGGTATATTGCGGGATATAAGACATCAAATAAAAAAATGTGAGGAACGCATGAAGGACTTGGAGTTGGCCTTTGTGAACACTCATGACCTCTCACTGCTGGGTGACTTGCGTCAAGCACACACAGAGCATCAAACATTTGTCGAAGATGAGATAAAATATCTCAACAAGAAACACACGGCTAGGTCTTTCGGGGAGGGTGGCCGACCTGGGAGAGTGCTGGCTGCCAAAATATGCGAGGGTAAGGGACACACAGCCATCTTGCGAATCAAATCAGAAGATGGCACATTGCACACGCGGGCGACTGGTATTTTAAATTGCTTTGCTGACACCTACCGTGCATTATATAGATCAAGGCAGACAGCATCGGAAGCAGAGACTTTGGCCTATCTAGACGATGTGGCAATTGCATGGTTGTCGGATGTACAGAGGGAATACCTGGTGTCACCTATAACGGTGGAGGAAGTCACTGATGTGATAAAGACCTTGCCAAATGGAAAAGCACCTGGCCCAGACGGGTACACTAATGAATTTTATAAACAATACGTGGACATTCTAGCTCCTCGCCTGGTTGCAATGTACGGTAACGTGTTTGACCAGGAAGAGCTACCCCCAACGCTCAGGGAAGCAGTAATAATAGCCCTTTTGAAACCCTCCAAAGACCCAGAATCGTGCGAGTCCTACAGGCCACTGTCGCTTATCAAAGTCGATTAAAAAATTCTAGCAAAAATCTTGGCGGTGAGATTGAACCCTCTGATGACGAATTTAGTGCTCCCCGATCAAGCGGGCTTTATCCCGACACGTTCCACGTCACATAACACCAGGACGCTATTTGCCCTCTCCCATTACCTCACACCTACTACGAAAGCAGTGGAGGTGATGCTGGATGCCGCTAAAGCGTTCGATTCTATAGAATGGCGTTATCTCATTACTATCCTACATAGAATGGGGTTCCCCAAGCGGTTTGTCCAATGGGTGTCCCTAATATACACAAAACCATGTGCCAGAGTCAGGATCAACGGGTATGTCTCGGATGCTTTTGATATTGAACGTGGCACCAGACAGGGTTGCCCACTATCACCCCTGCTATTCGCTCTCGCCCTTGAGCCGTTAGCTTGCCGGATCTGACAGAAGTACAAACCATCTGCATTACAGTTCCCATCCAGACCGCTCCATATCTCTTCATATGCAGATGATATGCTGTTGTATGTCCGGGACCCCGCGGAACATCTGAACCCATTGTTGAGGGAATATATTAAATTCGGGGGGCACTCCGGCCTGACCATAAACTGGTCTAAATCATCGATCATCCCTCTGACAGACACGACTACTCCACACGACACTGACTACCCCCTAGAGTGGCAAACAGACCCTATACGATACCTGGGAGTATGGTATCACAGGAACCCGGAGTTAGTAATCCGTTCCAATTATGGGTGCACGATCTCCAAACTGGAGGACAAAGTGAAGCGCTGGACGCAATTACCATTATCATTAGCGGATCGCATTGCGATAGTAAAAATGAATGTATTACCCAAATTCCTTTATCTTTTTAATAACATACCTTTTCCTCCTCCCGGAGCAGTCTTTGGGCGAATAAAGTCCCTGGTTTTGCAGCTAATATGGGCGGGTAAACAGGCTCGATTTGACCTTAGAACTCTGACACTCCCATATGATAAAGGAGGTTTCGGGGTGCCGGATTTCCTATTGTATTATTTATGTGCACAAGCGCAATATGCAGCTTACTGGTACCATGAGATACCATACCTCACACACACTGCTGTAGAGGAAGGTGACGCGAAACCTATACCATTAACGGCAATTCTGACACATGTGAGACAGCCACTACATGCACAAGACATTAACACGATCGACACCACAGTAAAAGCATGGCGAAAATTAGGACAGTTGGCGAATAAAGTTCCACTATATGCACCAGACATGCCACTGCACCACCACCAGGCGCTGTTGGTCACAAGCGAAAGTGTAGGCATGTCATTACTACAACGGGTAGGCATAGAAAAGATGGAGGACCTATTTCAAGATGGCAAATTCAGGCACATCGAGGATTTAGCATACATTCGAAACAAGACACAACTATTTTGCTTTACTCATTACAGACCAAAGCGAGCATTGAAGGAACTATACCCCACATTCCTCAACGAACCGGAAAGTCTGAATACGCTACAACTCATAATCAAGACCCAAGATTTATCACACTTAGTATCGAGACTGTATGCTACGGCGAAAGCAGAAATACCACATACCACAGATAAGGCTAAAACAAGATGGGACACGGTACTAACGGACCCATTGTCAGAGCACGAACGGCGACAGACATGTGCCTTAGTACAGATTCTCACACCTAATCGAAATCTACGCATCATACACTATAAGTTCCTCCACCAGGCATATTATACACCTGCCAAAACGTATAAATATGGATTGCAAGATGAAGATAGATGCAAAAGATGTGGTGGGGAGGGAGCGAATTTTACACATTTAGCTTGGTACTGTCTGAAAATTCACGATTTTTGGAGGGCGATTGTTGCTAAACTGTCGGTCAAGGTGGGTGTGGAATTGGAATGCGAGATACGCACCTGCTTGCTAGGTATCATACCACAAGACTATTAAACGTAAATTTCGTGTTGTATCATTGTTGCTGACAAAGAGACAAATTGCACAATGTTGGAACAGTAAAAATGCGCCCACAACAACTCGTTGGTTGCGAGATACGGCAAGCTGTAGAGATAAACTTCTGACGTATGAGGAGTCACTGCCGATGATTTCTAGGCCAAAAGATTACTGGACTTACTTTACGGAATACATGAGGTCACTGCTAGATGATGCAGATGTATGACCTACAAGACGATATGTCATGACTTAGATCACGTTACTGTATTTGGAAGCCTTATTATACTATCTGCGCAAGACAACTGTGTTTCACACATATATCATTGATAAGAGTTTCGGATTGCACTGGTCTCAATGTATGATTATATTTGTACCTTATATTACTTTTGTAATGTATGAAGAAAATCAATAAAAAGATTTTTTTTTTAAATGCGGACAATGACGCTGGTCAACAGGAACAGCCATGGAACATCCTCCTGCTGAGGACATCAGAGAAATGTTCAAATATTTAAAAACAAGTCTACAGGGGAAGAGACTCCAAGATAGATTCTCTGGCGGAGAGGATGGACAGAATCACACAACGTGTCGAGAAACAAGAAGGCCGTATGAGTGTCCTGGAAACGAGAGTCACGGAGACGGAGGAGGGTCAAACCGACATGGACAAGAAATAGAAGGGCATGGATGGAGTACCGCAGTTAATAAGGCAAAAGAATGAGGATTTGGAAGCGAGGTCAAAGAGGAATAACGTATGCATCACGGGAATGGCGGAGTCAACGGATATCCAAAACATGCAAAGTTACATCGAGGAGATGATGAGAGAACTCTTTGGGCCGGACCTTTCTGCTATGTTTCTAATCGAACAGGCACATCGTTCATTGGGTCCTAGGCCGAGACCCGGTGCGCCAGCGAGACCGATCACCGCGAGAGTCCTCAACTATAGGGACAGAGACACGATTTTAAGGCTTGCAAGGGAGAAAGGAGGCATACAGTACAAAGGTAATCGCATAGCTTTCTACCTAGACTACACGCTGCAAGTTCAGCCTGCTCACAGAGAATTCATTCCAGCGAAAAAAATATTCCAACAGATCGGAAATAGGTATGCCTTGATCTATCCTGCCAAGCTGAGAATCCAAGGACACGGTAAACCCACCTTCTTTACCGACGCTAACGCTGCTCTTGCGTATGCAAAAAAAATGGTGAAAGATCATAAACAGCTAAGCTTGATAAACGACTCCCAGGCGGAAAAACAATGAGGGACAACGACTGAAGATCCAGGCCATAGACGTTGGACATACAGATAGGTGTGCGCTATAGATACACTGTACTGTGCTCGGTGTTAGTTCAGCTTCCATTATCGTTTTGTGTGAAGTAGGGACATAGAGACTGATTCTTTTTTTTTGTGATTACTGTTTGAAACGTATTGCTGGGCTGGTATTGGAAAGTATATTTCGGCTAATGTACTGGACGGCTGCCAAGTGTAACAGTCTCGGTCACCCTTCCAAAAGTGTGGGGGTGGTTTGCCAGAGACCTCACATTACCCCATGGGATGATTCCCTTATGTTTAACATAATGGACTGAATGTTTTTAGTTCATGGGAGGGAGGGAGATTCACAATCTGATTGGGGGGTTGGTGTGGGAGAGGGGAGGGGGGATGTTGTCCTGTTATTTGAGTATTCCATGCCACATAACAGAACTGAAACATGTACTATACCAGGCACACACCGGCTCACGTCTGTCACTGGGTTAGAGAAGGTAGACAAGTACACTACAGGCAGACGTAATTGCACATGGAACGCTCACTACTGACTCGAGGGATAAATTTACAGATTGGAAATATAAAATGCCACTGCGGGGATCATGACGTACATCACATGTCTCTAATGGAATGTTAGAGGTTTAAGTGACAGGAGGAAGGCCAGACTAATCCACTCTTACTTGATTAGGCATAAGGTGGATATTTGTCTCCTGCAGGAGACTTATTTGCTGACTGCAATTACGAATGCACTCAGACACAATAGATGGGGGGAGGTGGTGGAAGCTTCCTACTCTAATTATTCAAGGGGGTAGCAATCTTGATACGTAGAGGATTGCATTGGAAGACACACCACTCCCTGATTGACACTAAAGGCAGATACATATTGCTACAGGGGATGCTTTGTGATACCCCACTCGTGATAGTGAACACCTATGGTCCCAAAACAGACAGCCCGTCATTTATTCAGCATATCTGGCAGGGACTTCAGTCGATGGAGAAGGTAGCGATCTTATGAGAGGGCGATTTCAATATGGTGATGTCACTCTCAGCAGGCAGACAGGGGGCACCGAGCAAGCACCATCCTAGAGCATTGGCCATGTGGTGGGACATTGTGGAAGATTTACAATTGGTGGATACGTTGTACTCTCTACACCCAGAGGCGAGAGAGGGTACATGTGTGACACAACATCATAATGCCTGGTCCAGGTTGGACTATTGGCTGGTGTCGTGGGAATCTGCACACTTGGGTTACTGAAGCCACACATCACCCACGCACACTCTCGGATCATGCACCTACCCAGATAAAATTGCGAATTCCACCACAGTACGCACAACCATTTGGTTGGAGATTCCCCTCTACGGCATTACGGGATCAGGTTTTCCGGGAAGAACTTAGTGAAAAATTGGTTGAGTATTTTGAGATAAATGAGGGATCGGTATACTCACCTGGGACGCTGTGGGAGGCCTTTAAGGTGGTCACTAGGGGACACTGTATGATAAAGTCAGGAGTCTTGAGGGCTATACGTAGCACGTTGCAAACACTGGAGCGTGATATCGAGAAATTGGAACGGGACAACCGGGTGAGCCCATCTAATGCTACCATGGCACAAATCAGGGAAAAATTTACTGAATTCCAGGAAGAGGCTGAAAGCGAAACGGCATATCTGTATAAGCATGCTCGGGCCAGGCGTTATGGAGAGGGAGACAGGGCTGGGAAAACGTTAGCTAACCTACTCCGTGGCCCAAGAGGTTCCGATTATATCACTGAACTGCACACAGAGGCTGGGGTGGTGGTCAAAGCTCCACAGGACATTCTCCACACTATAGCCCAATTTTACCAGTCTTTGTACACTTCTCACACTGACCCATCCAACTCAGACATCACTGATTATTTGGATTCAATTGCACTGGCATGGTTTAATAATGGTGCGAGAGAATACATGGAATTGGCTATAACGATAGAGGATGTGAAGCATTTAATTTCTGGCCTGCCAGCGGATAAATCCCCGGGTGTGGATAGCCTCACTGCAGCCTCTTATAAGGAATATGTGGATATTGTGGCGTCTCGGCTCCTAAAGGTTTATTTAGAAGCAATGGAAACGGGATTGCTTCCCCCTACCTTAAGAGAGGCCACGATAATTACGCTTCTGAAACCGGATAAAGATCCTACTAAACTAGTCTCATATAGGCCATTGTCACTGATTAATTTAGATGCTAAAATATACGCCAAGCTCCTGGCTAACACACTGCAGCCAATGCTCCCACAGATAGTCCTCCCTGACCAATCCGGGTTTACACCGGGAAGATCGACGTCGCATAATTTGAAAGTATTTTTTGGGTTACTGCACTACTTAGCACCACATGTTCAGGCGATAGTGGCATTGCTGGATGCTACTAAGGCGTTTGACTCAGTAGAATGGAAGTTCCTATTTGCCCTGTTTTAGGATGGGATTTAGTCCTGTTTTCATAAAACAAATCCAACTAATATACACTCACCCAGCGGCTAGGGTGAAGGTGAATGGACAGATATCAGACCCGTTCGAAATCACCAGGGGGATGAGACAAGGCTGCCCTCTATCGCCATTGCTATTTGCCATCGCTACTGAGCCACTGGCGGCGAGGCTTCGACAACACCACACGCAACGGAGCATTGGTTTCACTTCCAGAGGGTTACTAATTTCCATGTATGCGAATGACATGACAATTTATTTAGTAAACCCTAAAGATAATTTCCGATATAGTCATGAGAGAGTTGGTCAGGTACGCGGACTGGCGGGGATACAGATTAATTGGGCAAAATCTGTATTGCTCCCACTCACGGACAATACTATTCAATGCGACACCGAGTTCCCTATTCAGTGGGCGACAGGTGCAACCAGATATTTCGGCATATGGATAGATAGGTCCCTTCAGGAAACATGGCTAGCCAACTATGGTAAAGTGACAGATTGGGTGGAAACTAAGATTCAGAGGTCGAAGCAACTACCGCTTTCCTTAACAGGGCGAATAGCAATCACGAAAATGTTCATACTGCCGAAGTTGCTATATCTGTTTGTAAACATACCTATGCCACTGAACACCCACTTCTTCAAATGGTTATGTACAGGGATTCTTGACCTGGTTTGGGCGGGGAAGCAACCTTGAGTTTCTTGGAGGCTGTTAACTCTCCCACTCTGTAACCACAATTTAAAGAGAGGGGGACGTGGAGCCACTTGGAAAAGGTCCTGTACCGATGCTCCAAAGGACAGTATAAATACAAGAGGAGGTACTAGTTCCTGGAAATGGTAGGGGGTGGGTTGCAGCCTGTTCTAGTTGCACAAAAGAGTGTCTCCAAAAGAGGAATGAGAGTGGGAGTGGAGAGAGTGATACTCCTGTGTGTTGTGCCCTCACACACCCCTGCGAGTGTAAAGCATCATCATTGGGCACTGCTCCTCGTGGGGGTGGCGCTGCAGTCCCTCTTGGGCCCTCATGGAGGGCACTTTGATGGAGATCTTTTAGGAGGTGCCGCAGTTGTGCATGTGGGTATTTGGGGCCAGGTGGTGTAGGTGAGTGTAGATAAAATAACCAGTTAGTACCCAAGAGTATTTATTAGAGGGTCCAACGGGTTAAGCTAAAAACTGAACGGGGATGGAGATGCTAGTTATGCAGGTAGAGTGGGGATAGAAACAAATGGATTCCCACTTCTCTCAACCCATATGTGAAAGTGCTATTGTGTCTACTTGTGAGGGGTCAACATGTTTCGCGCTACTCAATGGTCCCTAGTGGATCCTGGAGTGCTTCAACAGGACCGTGGAAAAGGAAATATGAGGGGAGAAATAGGGAAAGAGGCACCCTATATTCCTCCCACGCCTGCAATGAGGAATGGTTGTTATGTAAAAAACACACGGCTTATTCGTATGTATCTGGTGCAATCCTAATGGAGACAAAACAAGCATTTGCGAGGCAATAGGTCTCGCATTTGCAAGAATTTGAGCTATTGGCATTGTCTTTTATTCATGTGTTTTGGTAACCTGCAAGCGGTGCATAAACACGCACTTTACACTTATAGTTCCGGCTTATGAGAAGCAAGGCTGGCAGTAAAAGAGACGCAGTTACCACTTGTAGTGTAGTTCCTATATTCCCAATAGGCTCTCCGCATTGGAATAATATATACTGAAGCTTAGACGTAGGACTACGGTCAACTAGTTCTCTGCCGAATATATTACACTTAATTATGTGTGTGCCAGCTAGCTCAGAGGTCACTAGAAACTTTCTCGAAAGTACAAGAAGGGATTAGTTTCTGACAATCATATAACGTGACAACTTTGTTTCTCAAGAATAAGAAATCAATCTTCTGAGTCGTGGAAACAATAGATAACTATTTTACTCAGTCAATCGTGTATACTTAGTTTCACCAGAGTTGCTGAGAAATTAGAGAGACGGGCGTTTTCAATAAAAGGTATTTATTGAACAGTCTTCTATCTCAAACATGAGAAATGTACTGCTACAATAGTAATGCTGGTTATAAAGTACAAGGCATATAATACAAACAGTATTATAAAGTAGTACTGTAAAAGCATGATATGGTTTCTAAGCCATAATTTGCTTTAAATAGATAAAATGCATAAAATACATACAATGATAAAAGAGATGGCTGAAAGTACTCAACTGGTGCTGCTAAAATACGCCTACCCCGATGTACCTGACCTAAGCCTAGCACAAGGGAAGAATTAAGTTTAGGAGTAGTTTTAAGTTTAGTATTCTTTGCCTAGAATCTGCCAAGAGTCTAATCAAGAATGCCCTAAGGGTCTAATCAGCTCCGTACCTTGGTTTAGAATGAAGGAGGTCTTGTATCTCTCTCTCAAGACTCGATCTCCCAGATTCCTGCAAGGTTAAGCTGGAAACACTGGAGCTGGATTTCTCCGCAAGAGAAGAAACAGTGTCTCTCAGTGCGTCTGCTGGAGGGTCGGCTTCCTTCGGCACTTGCTGCTGCAGGGCGTCGGGCAAGTAGTTAGTCGATATGCTCCAAGAACCACCGTGTGTTCGTTTGGGCAAATGTAGGCATATTTATACCATGAAGGTGCTGAGTTTGACGCATGATTGGACTTAATAACGTCACTCAAAGGTTCAATTCCCAGAAAACTCCAGGATTTCTTGGATAACTTAATATTCTAGCAGGGGGAAGATCCTAGCTGCTAAAGGCGGGGTCTTCCAAGAAATCGTGGAAGTAGCCTTGAAGTATTTGGGCTGTAAGGCTCAGGCCAAATATGGTAATGATTTCTATGCCTATATAAGGATTGGGTAAAGTATACCTATATAAGGGCATGAATCGGGAAAAGTTACACTAGGGTCCTAGATTCGTTTACAACACCCACTCCACGATCTTAAGTTCAATAAGACTAAACCTATAAGCACTGATCAAATCTAAAGTAAGTGTTCACAATCCTACCCAAAATACAAATTTGCATTTGAAAAGGCTTGTTTACATGAAAAAACAAAAGTGAAAGTACACTGTACGAGCCAATAAGAAAGCATACCTTCAAATATATACAAAGCAAAATGAAAATATACATTCATGAAATGTCTCCTAAGTCTGTACAGAAAAGAAAAATTAAATCAAGACCATTCCATAGCATAATATTTGAAACCATTGTGTTATGATGGCTAGGCCAAAATATTGTCAGTAGGAAGTTCTATAAAGAAATCTTGTTCTCTATGAATAGTTCTACTTTAAGTAGAATACTCTGTGCCCAAAAATGTTTTTTTCTAATTTGGGAAAAAGTTCAAAAGTTGCATTTGTAGAAAAGATTGTAAGCCGGAGGGTTTGTTTTAAAAAATGAAGTCAGGAGAAAACATCAGATCATCGAGGCTGGCAAAGAAGCTGTCTACCGTAGTAGGCGAAAGTGGAACTACTTGATCAAGCAGATCAAATGTGCATAGGTGTGGATCATTGCCGTCAGCATAGGAAGCATTAGCAACGTCAGCAGTCGATGTTACCTTATGCCTGTAGTTTCTCGCATCTCACCATCAGCTGGAATTGCCGGTGAGACCTCAATGAATGCCGTCATCAGAATTGGCAGCCGTTGGGGACAACACGATGCATGAGCCGTTACAGGACCTAGCATAGCGTTAACATCCGATGGCAGTACTGATGGAAGTGTAAGACAGATGTCTAACACGCATTCTTCTCCGCAAAGCAGGCATCGCAGAACAGGTAAGATGCAATCTTGCCAGATTGGTCTGAACGAAAGAAACCATGTGGTGTTCAGGCGACTTAAACAAGCCAAGCCGAGTATCTGTGTTATCCGCTCACGATACCTCATTGCACGGAGGGCTTCTTCCATGGATATCTGGGTATAGTTGTTTGCCGGACTTGCCATATCGAAGCAGGAGAAATAAAAATAGTATCCCAGGTACGAGTCCCAAAATGCCGAGGACTGCTTCAAAAGGTGCTAACAGTCCCGAAAAAATTGTCTTAAATACATGTGCGATTCCACTGGTATCAGACATGTTTAAGATTTGGCTCAACATTTCTACAAAATGCGTAGGACAATTTGTTGATAATAGGGCATGTATCTCCGCCGAAGTCCTTGAGACTTGCAGATCATACATTTCTCTAGACGAGGTCAGTGGCACAGTTTTTTGCAAAAGAATGGCTTTCATTCTGCTTAAAGTATCAATCTGTATAGAAGAGATATTCAGTGAAGGCCATAACGCCGTCCCTCTGTCTGACTTGCTACTTGGATACAATACTTGCATACAGCAAGTAACCCTGGAGGACACACTAACGAGATAAAGTTTTCCTGGCAACATGCCACAGCAGTTGTGATCATTCAGTAAAACGTAGCTGCCATTGGATAGCTGTCTGATAATTGGTTCTATTACTGTGGAGGGAGTTCGGTGCAGGTGGCATGAGAGGTTATTTGCAGAACCATCGCAGGCTCCATGTAAATTAATACCTTGGCACAAAAGTGTACCACTTAGTGAATTTTTACAATTATTACCACTAAGGAATACCTCTGTTCCCCTATTCCAACATTTATGTGTGTAAGGTAAAGTCCAGGTTGACTTAATGTATTCTTTACCCAACCTTTCATACAGGCCCGCTGGTATATGCTGTAGACAATACTGAAATTGGAAAATCGTCACCGGTATTGTTATGGTGGCATAAATTATCCATTCAGTGACAGGTTTCTCAGAAACTGTCAATGGCAACCTTTCTAGTTTTTCAATGTTCAGCACCGTATAGTCTGCTCCTTTTTGTGCCAAAGAGATTTGTTTATCTGTAAGGTTAAATACAGAAAACAATGACGTTGTGTTGATTAGACGCCAAGGCACGTAGCCTAAACGCAGATTTTGCAATGTCCAGCCTAACTGCATGATAGAATGTAATTGGGACTGGCCATGTTGTAGCATTAGCAAGTCCTGCTCTATTATGTCAATGGCAGAAGATACAATGTTGTCCAAAGAATACATTCTGGAGGACAGAGTCGTTAACCCACTGTCCACTACAGAGAGACTTTTCTCTAAATTAATACGATCAATTTATTGTATCTTTTCTGCAGTTTCCATTTGCGTTACTTTCCAAGCTTTGTTGTACCCAGAGTATATACCGGCGTATATGAAACGTTTTTGACGTGGTTTGCAAGGTCCCAGTAAGAAATCTCGCAAATCATTGCCTTCTTTAAGTAAAGATAAGTGTTGTTTAATCTCCGAGAGTGTAGATGTCTGTAGCCATTCAAGGCATAGCTTCCCTACACTATAAGTAGTTACTATCCCTGGATGTTGTCTCTGGGAGTATCTTGGGTCTGGACTGTTCATTTTGAAACCTTGTGTTTTGTTCAGGAATCTATCTCGACAGTTATTAGTGTCTGTGGGCCAAATTAACCATTTTTTCCAGTCTGGATCAGTTCTATTTTGTTTTAAAATGTGGGATACGTCTAAGTCCTTATCAGTATTGTTATTACTGTCAGGTATGGGATTAGGTATAGACGGTTTGTTTAAACCTTTTATCTTAGCAATGCCAAGACAAGATGTTTGTCGAACAGTGTCATTCAAGAACATTATTTGTTCTGGTATTATGCAGGCTCTGAATAATGCTTCTAAACTGAATAATGCTTCTAAACCTTGCACCTGCCAATCTTTTGTACACCAGACGGTCTTCGTCTCAATGTTGTTGTTCCAAAAGTCAAAACCCAATGTAGACATTTGAGCATAAAAGTTTGCAGAATAAATTTGTTTAGTGTTGGTCAACATTGTTTTCATTCCTGTCTTATTTTCATTTCTAAAATAAAATGTTTCTGGATTGGTAACATTATATAAACAAAGAGATTCTATCAATGTGTGGTGATATACTTGTTTTATTTGTTTTTTGGTGGTGAAAAAATCGTGAAAATACTCTCTCTTAGGGTGGTAAAGATGAGAGCGCAATGTGCTTTTTAAAATACCCCTCACACACTAAAAAAATCCAGTAGTGTCATGCTTCATCATTGGGGTCTTCCCGTCCCTCTACGGGGCGGGGCGTGCTACGACCTGACCGGCTACGCGGGAGCACTAATATGGTGACAGGACTATGTGATGGTGCAAGGTGGGTGGTGTCAGTGAAGTGTAGGGACCTAACAATGTGTGGGAATACAAAAGTTAAAAATCCTCTGGCTAGTGGAAAAAAACAATTTATTCACTTCCCTAGCTGGGGACGTTAAGAAGGGGGTTTTGGGGTTGAGCCGATCGCTACAACCTGGTCTACATGTTTCGTAGGCAGTCCCCTACTGCCTACTCATCAGGACCTTCTACTGGTCCCTACTGGAACTAAGCTCAGTTGCTAAGTGTTGTCAGCCTGTCTTCCTACAAACTAGCAGTAAAAATCCACTGTTAGTTTATGCTTCAGGGCATGAGCTGGCCCCAGGGAAGCAAAAAAAAAAAAAAAAAAAATGATGACCTGAATGTGGTCTCTGTAAAGAAAATAGGAAAAAAGAAAAACACAGATATTTACATTTGTAGCTGTGGTTTTTGCGCTTTCGTCATTGTTTGCGCCACAATTCCACTCATCATGTCCATTCACCCATTACACAAAGAATAAACTTAAGACTTTATGGACAGAGTGATGGTTCAATCTGCCATCCCCTGGCTGTCCGTGAGTAACGCCGAACAGAGGAGAAAAAACACACAGATGTTCATAATGGTAGCTGTGGTTTATCTCTGCGCTTTCATTATTATCTGCGCCACAATTCCGCTCATCATATTTCATTTGCCCATTGCCTAAAGCCAAAACTCAAGACTTTATGGACAGAGTGATGGTTCAATCTGCCATCCCCTGCCTGTTCGTGAAAATCACCTAACATTGTGGTGCCCCTTGTAATTAGGGCTGTTTCAATCTCCACACACACACACTCTCATGACTCAATGCATACAGCGACATCTCACAGGGTTAAAAACGAGGAACCCGATTTCTCATACTGGTCTTAAAATTAGTCATTGATTCAATAAAAGCCCCCAGAAAACGGGGCACACCCCTACTTATGAATGATTAATGATACATACTGCTGTGGCAAGCGTGATATGCCCCATGAGCTGACAATCGGTAGGAAATCACCGCGGCGCTCTGAAAGAAAGAGAACCACGCCCTTAGCGTTTTAAACTAACACACTCTGCGAGGAGTGAAAATCATATCTCAAAACCCACTTGTTTTGAGACCTTGGGTAAAAGTCTATAACTTACATTGTCCGCATAGTCCCTAAGTCTTACTTCTACCCGTGTTGCCGCTCTGCAGAATGCTCGCGTGTGGGGAGCCGGGGATCATTTACGCTTCACTGCGCGCTGGTGACGGTCTCCCAAAACACTAGCGCGCTACCCAAAATGGCCGCCCGTAATGGAACGCCGAAGTGCATATTACATAAAGAGCGCCGCGGTGATTTCCTACCGATTGTCAGCTCATGGGGCATATCACGCTTGCCACAGCAGTATGTATCATTAATCATGTGTGCCCCGTTTTCTGGGGGCTTTTATTGAATCAATGACTAATTTTAAGACAGGGCAGCCTCTGAAGCGGCCAGGTGGGATTTTTCTGTGGGGGACATTAAAAAATTGGGGAGATGGTCTTCTGAATGCTTTTTACATTATGTCAGAAGATTGAAGCATGTAAATTGAATTCAAGGATATTAATTGTTATTTCTTTACAGGTGTGCAGTCATCTTGCAAGAATGTTTGGCTCATCGGCCATTCGTTCATTAAATGGGCGGCTACCCAAGCAGATAAGAGGCATTTTGGAAGGAATCTGGGCTTTTCTTCCGAGGCAGTGGCTCTCTCATGGCGGGTCCAAAGCGGCATGAAGTGGGGCCAGTTTTTACCATTAATGGGCGAATTCCATCATAAGAGCATGCCGGATATCCTTTTACTACATCTCGGGGAGAACAATTTAGTTCAACTCTCGGGTCTGGGTTTGTTAATTGAGATGAAAAATTATTTAGAGCTTTTTATGAAGACATGGTCACAATCGCAACTCATTTTAACAGCGCTCATGCCTCGGAGAGTTTGGAGAGGGGCAGACAGCTACACCGCAGTGGAAAGAGCCCGCAGAAAAGTGAAAAGCGATTTGCAGCTTTTCTGCTTCATAAATAGAATCTTTTGGCTGGTGCATGAGGAGGTGATTTCGGTGGATTTCCAATTTTTTAGGCACGACGGGGTACACCTGTCGTTTGAATATTAAAGACATGATTACTGGAATTTTGAACATTAATCCATGGTGTTAAGGTTTTTGGTACTGTTAAAGCTACAGTGGGCCTGTATCTGTCCGGTTTATCAATATTGACGCCTGTTTACTGACATTTTATTTACTTTATCCCTACATTCCTTGTTGTCACGTTTTTCTCCACTTCCACCCATCATTCCCTCCCTCATATCATCTCCAAACCTTTTGGTTTTTTTAAAAACATGTATAGTGTTTTAGTGTTTTCACTTATGGTACAGTTCTCGATTTATGGTTGTGGTTTTTTTTCTTATGAGTACAGCCAATGAAGTTAGTGTGTTTTTGACTGTTATAGCGACAGTACAACAAAAAATGTTCATGTTTTTCTCATATTTTACTATTTCCTATAATAAAGATTATCCTGTTTGGCGACAGTGTTTATCCCCTTTTACATAATTTTTATATAATGGGGTTGGAGGGTGACAGGAAAACGCCTGTGATAGGGTTTTTCCTGGTGGCAGATTTGGAGGAAAGCAAGACAGGCAGGAAGGGGTTGGGGTCATTAGGATTAGGTTTCGGCAGAGGGAAGCAGGGGAGAGAAGTTGTAGCCAAGAGGTAGGCAGGAGACTGAGTTAGGCGCTTTGGGAAGGAGGTTTAGGAGGTACAAGGTGGGGAAATAGAGCTTAGGGGGTCAGGGATTAGGGGTTTGGAGTGTTAGCTTGGTAAATGTTTGTATATGATATGTATGCATTTATTATTCTGCCTACCTGTCCAATAAAGCGGCCTCTTACCCCATTTTGGTGTGAGGCGTGGTTATTGCCCGATGGGTTCCTGGGGGTGACACTCACAGAGTGTTCACCCCTGGGATATTTCGGACATTTGGTACTCCCGGTGCCGCGTGGGTGACAGCGTCAGCTGATTGGGCAGGCGGCGCGAGACGGTGGCAGTAGCTCGAGCGTCGTTCGTGCCTGTGGTAATTTCCAGAAGGCAGGGACGGCGTTTCGAGGTTTTTTGCCCACCCTCCCGCCCCCTTTTTTGTTTTGACATGATTGTATTCATTAATTTTTTCTGTTCATTTATGATGATGTTATTGCTCTATATTGTGGTTGTCGCTTGGACAGGTGGCAGATTTGGAGGAAAGCAAGACAGGCAGGAAGGGGTTGGGGGCATTAGGATTAGGTTTCGGCAGAGGGAAGCAGGGGAGAGAAGTTGGAGCCAAGAGGTAGGCAGGAGACTGAGTTAGGCGCTTTGGGAAGGAGGTTTAGGAGGTACAAGGTGGAGAAATAGTGATTAGGGGGTGAGGACTTAGGCGTTTGGGGTGTTAGCTTGGGAAATGTTTGTATATAATATGTATGCATTTATTATTTTGCCTACCTGTCCAATAAAGCGGCCTTTTACCCCATTTTGATGTGAGGAGTGGTTATTGCCCGATTGGCTTATCACAGAGAGCTCTTTCTTAGCCCCCACCCCTGTCTCCGACAGCAGCGTCTCCGACAGAATTGTTGTCAGATGTGGGCCATTTTAAAAAACAAACAGCAGGTTGGAAACACTCATTTTAAAGTAGAAGCAACATGTCATGCTTTCACTTTAAAGTTACCTTAAAGAACGTTATACCCAAATCGCCTGCACAACGATGATCCCTTTTTGGGCACAATCTATTGAAAATAAAACAGTGACCCTGGAAACAAGCATTTTTAAGTGAAGGCATTACTTTGTGCTTTCACTTTAGTTATTGGAAAGTAAGCTGTAATGGTGGCTCCTAGGAGGCTGCAGCTCTTTTAAAATAGCTAGAGGGGTGAGAGATGAAAGGAGCACCAAGCCCAAGGGGAGTGAGAGACACAACTTCAACAAGCCCAATACCCTTTAAAAGAAAGCCCAAAACAAAACTAACACCCTACCAAAAAGAAGACATCTGTCGGTGGACATGAAAAGTGCACAAAACACAAAATATATACAATCAACTGAGTGGGACGCACAGCAGAGGTGGTAGTACTAACACAACTGTCAAATTAAGACAAGGTGGGAGAGAGGAAGGCTATATTTACATGTAATCCAGGCGGTGGGACCCCCTCCAAGTAGGACGATACGTGGGGCAGGACCCATGATGACTGTTTGACTACAGGGCTACCCCGAAGTACGGTGAGGTCCAACATGGAGTTTAACCTCTCCCAGTACAGGATGGAGTGATTTTACTAGACACACTACTCTACGATAAATAAGGAGCAGCTATCTGCCCTTATACAAGGTAGCATAGGGAAATTCTCTCCTACCTACATTCCCAGGGGGCACCCGGTCCCGCCCTAAAGAAAGTCCAGCACCCTTTAGGGGGCAACAGCGGACTGAAACATGTTGGCAATAGGGTCTTAGGACCATAATATCCCTACTGACCCACTTTCTGTGTTTTTATTGTCCCTGGGAGATCCAAGAATAAAGGGAAACCAGGATCTGTCTGTGGATTTTTAATCTTTATCCCCCTGGCCAAAACATCTCATTAAGCGCGCCCTGAAAGATGGTCGAGTCCACCCTGACTTCTAGGCGTCAGGGTGTCCCCGTGATGAAGCATGACACCACTAGGGTGTGTGATGGAATATAAAACTAAAGGACGTGCCTCCTTTCCCACTCAACAGTGGCGTTCCATTGATAGCTTCACACATGGTGTTCCACCTACTATTATCTCAGGGTCTGTTCTAGGACACTTAATTGCGGTTAGGGGAGTACTAATTGGTGAATCGGTATATTTACATGTAAGCTGCTATGGTATAGCGCTCTGACACCTTCAGGTAATGCTTGTGCTATATAAAATCGCATTAAATAAATAAATAATAAATAAATAAATGGTGTTGGAACTGAACACAGGTAAACAGTAACAGACCAGGAAACAAAGAAAATAACAATAGTCACACACATAAAGGACCGTAGCGGAATGAGACAGTAATTAGTCCATTCTTCCTGGGAGAAACAGCAGGTAACAAGCATTGGAAATGCAATAGGTCTCGCATTTGCTTGGTTTCAAGCTTTTGGCATTGAAAATGTTAATGTTTTTTACCCATGAGTTATGGATGTATTAGGTGGTGTGGTGGAATTATGCGGATTGGATAGAAATTAATAGTTGTGGAGGAGCATGAAGCATAAGGAAGGAGACTGAGTAGGTGAAGAGCAGCATGAGGCAAAAGAAAGGAGAGTAAGAAGAGCAGCATGAGGCACAAGGAAGGAGAGTGAGGAGGAGAAGAGCAGAGTGAGGCAGAAGGAAGGAGAATGAGAAGAGCAGCGTGAGGCAAGATGGCACATTGAAGACGCCACAGAGAGGTTGCTCTGCGAGACCTCCCTGAACTCCATTGATACTGATACTGGCGTTCTACTAAAAGTGACGGTTTTTCATTGGACGGTGCCCAGAAAATGCTAACTCCTTGATCTGAACAGCAAGGAAACAAGGTGTTTTTGCTGGTTACCTGGCATTTCTCCCCTGACGACATTCGAGGGATTTACTGCTGCTCGGCTTTGCTTTGCTGACACGGTCCGCTTCCGAAGGCTGTGGAAGGCTAGCGATCTGGCGCCTTCACTTTCCGAGCTCGATTATTCGGGTCTGGTGCTGTCTGAACACTGCGAGAGCCCTGCAGCCGGAGACCGAGGCATACTGAAACGATGGCACCCAAAAACGCACCTCTCTCCAATAGAGCGACGAGAGGTACCCCTACAGAAGAATGGGTGGAGGAGAGGGCAGCGGGCCGGGTAAACCGATAACAATAACGGCAGCAGGAGCGGGAGCAGCTGCTGGCAGTACGATACGCCCCTCTGTAACCACACCAGAGAGAGCTGGGAAACCCAGTAAGCAACATGTTATTCGACCCCCTCTTTGTGTTGCTCCAGGCGATAATAGTATTGCGGCTAAAACCAGAAACCGGGATCTGCCAGATAACAAAGTTTCCACCACTATAATTACTTCAGGAGACTGCAATAGTGTATCATTGGCTGACTTGAACAAAACTGCAGATGCCGGGGGAGAGGAGAGAGAGGGCTTGGAGGAGCTCTGCTGCTCACATTCTAGCTCAGCTCAGAGTGGTGCTAAAAATGCTGTCTTAGAGATTGATGTGAGCTCAGACAGGCAGCTGAATGCAGACACTCCAGCGTATGCTGATAAACACGAATTGGGGACCGCTTCTGCGAATTGCATTCCTAAATTGGCCACCACCGCTCCCACCGGGAAGCCTCTGCCTGCTTCTCAAGTTAATAAAACACTAGATCCTATGGTTGCAGCAGAGAGTACCGATACGGATTTCCCTGAAATACCAGAAGAAAATTCAAATGATGAATATGAGGGATTGGTGGAGGGGGTGGATATCGAAGAAGAAGGTGAACGCAATTCCATTTCTGCAGGGGCTATTAAAATCTCTAATCTTAAAAAAGGAAAGGCGAAGACTAGAAGCAAGGCCAAGAAAGGGAAAAATACGATCTCCTCTGCTTTTTCTGCTACAATAGCCGTTACTGTTATAATTGGAAATGCAATAGGTCTCGCATTTGTATATATATATATATATATATATATATATATATATATACAATACAGCACAAAAGGTTACTGACCCAAAATGACGGACTAGGACGCCGGCACGTTTGGGTGTGAACAGTCTAGTGATTCACAACAGGAAGGTCAGGTAGCTTTATTAGACTTCCGTGTACGGAGACGGAGACGCGGTTCTTCCAAATAACGGAGAGACCGGCTCTACACGCTGCAGTGATTTTTCTCCCGGAACTTCAAAATACGAAGGTAGGAACTACAGCGATATGCTTGGAGGTGCAGCATGATTTCTCATGGGGTCACACAAACGGAATACTAATGGATGTCCGTATGTGTGTTTCTTTTCCTTCGTGCGCACTTTAGCTGGGGTGACGGCATTAATACTTATTACCCGCGTGAGGAATAATTGAAACCCATACCATTGACAAATTGGAACCATCCTGGTCGCATCACGGGCTGTATAACTGCATTACCAATTTAAAGGTAAGCGGTAAACAATATAGATATAATAATAGATCGCTGATGGAAATTGGGACACGTGATTTAGATTAGGACATATTATTGTGGTATTACATAGGATATATAAAAATCGAATAAGATAATCATAACGTAGAAGGTCGAATGTCTATAGACTTATCAGTCATCAGGGTAATATATGACATATACATATTTTCCCACCGCGTGAATATAAGGACAGACCCGTGTTTTGAAAGATTATCAACCCAGCCGTGTGAGGCTGGGTCGGAATTATAAACAGCCAGAAGGCACGTCTCTGGGCCAGAGCATATTGTGTATATTGATGTTAATATTGAGGATACACAATTTTGACACTTTTTGATAATTCACAGGCATACAGCTTACCATCGATTATCAGGTAGGCCTGAGTTGCTATGCTCAGTCTTGTACATATCCTAAGCACGAGTTTTTTTCTATAGTTATATTTTTCACCCGCTGAGGGACGTACTGCACTGATATTGACGTAACCATTCTCACGTGGGTTACTGGCACAAACATTATTAGTGAGGTATAGTGTCGGTGTGATGCCGGGATATCCGATGCTACTGGTAAATGGACTGATTCACACAAGTTGTGGGACACCCACTTGCCTCCTGTGGAGGTATCTTTTATCCTCTCCTGGGAAGTCCTCTCTCCCATCCTCCCTTCTTTTACTATTCACTATCACTCACCCTTATAATATACAAGAATGATAATTTATTATGATATCCGTGAAAAAGAAAAAGTTAAAAATAAACCCACTTGCATGACACCTACTTGTAAGATCACTAATGAATTACATGTACAGTATAAACATTGCCCGATGTACGACGGGACAACAATATATGTTTGTATTGTTTCTTTCCCAGCCCTGATGAAGTCGTGGGTACCTGCCCATACGACAAAACACGTGTTGGCTGGACTTGGAGAAAGCTTTGTGGATTAAAAGAACTATATATTCATTCAACCTGATTTTGACCTTGTGGATTTAACTTATGACACTGTGTTCTTGTTGAATATTTTAAGTTGGTGTGATAGGTGTTTCAGAAATAACTTAGCAAGCAGTAAATACGTTTTTTATGCTATAAATGGTCCAGATATTGACGATGCTAATGTTTTTGACAGGTTAAATATGGAATTATTAGATTGGGAGGGGGAGTTAGTACTTATGGAGGATTTTAATTGTGTCATGAACTATGCACAGGATACTACAAGATTAGGTACATCTTTACGTATGCGTAAGACACGAGCAGCTATTTTGGAACTCTCACGCATACATAATATAAAGGATGTATGGAGAAATCTCTATCCCAAACTTGCAGGCTATGCTTACTATTCAGTGCCTCATAAAATGTGCTCACGTATTGATATGGCATGGGCCTCTGACAATATATTAGAAACATGTAAAATGGAGATTTGCCCAAGAGTAACCTCGGATCATAATCCCATTATATTACGACTTAATATTATATCTAAAATATTAGAACCTAGGATATTTTCATTCCCTAGATATTTATTGTCAGACTCAATATTTATTACTCAGCTAAAGGATCATATTAAAGAATTTTTGGAGTTTAATATGAATTCTGCTGCATTGATTTACGTTTGGGATGCTTGTAAGGCGAGTATAAGAGGGTTTGCTCAGCAGTTCATATTGAGACAAAATGCTAAACGTAAAGATGGGATTCGTGATATTACTTCTACTATCCGGATACTGGAGAAACATCTCGCAGAAACTCTTAGACAGGTTGCTCTAGGAGTACCCATTTTACAAAATCCAACCCAGCTCGAACTTAAATTAATTAATTTAAGATCTAATACTAAAAAACTTTTTTTAGAACGTATTAGCTCCAAATTACATAAATATAAGTTATCGCAATACGAGAGCGGTGACAGAATTGGAAACATTTTAGCTTATAAAATAGCAGAGGATAGAGCTAGCTCTTTAATCAAAGGTATAAAGGGAGCAGACGGAGTTATTTATAATCAACCTGGACAGATCCTGCAACAATTTGTCTCGTACTATAGCAAACTGTATACTCCGGAGCAACACCCTACGGAGGATAAGTTACTGAGGTATATTCGAAAGAACTGGGTATTAGAAAAAGAGGTAGAACTGATGGAACAATTGGAAAAAAAAAAACGCTTTCAGAACTTAAGCTTGCTATTTCCTCGCTTCCTTCTGGGAAAGCATCCGGCGAAAATACTTTACCAATTGAATTATATAAACTTTGTGGCGATGAATTGCTCCCTCTTTTGTGCTCTGTTATTAATCAAATAGGCGATACTGGTAAGGCCCCTAATTCTTGGAGAACTGCAAAAATAATATTCTTTTTAAAGAAGAACAAAGTACCTACAGAATGCGGCTCTTACAGGCCCATCTCCCTGATTAATGCGGACGCCAAGGCCTATGCGAAATTGCTTGCAATGCGGCTTGCCCCACTAATGCCTAAATTGGTTAACGTACAGCAGCATGGTTTTGTGATTGGCAGGGACACAACCGCGCATGTTAACACGGCAATTACCGCATTTGATGTTGCAGCTATTAATCCCTCCCCACTCGGCATGGTGTTACTAGATGCTGAAAAAGCATTTGACCGGGTGGGGTGGGATTATCTTTGGGCTATCTTATCAGAGATTGGCATTAAGACACAATTTTTAAGGAGAATACAGGCCCTGTATGATTGTCCAAATGCCAAAATAGGCTATGCTAACATGTTGTCTTCCAATTTTCCAATTCTAAAAGAGGCACTCGTCAAGGGTGCCCCTTATCACCGCTCTTATTTGCTCTTTCCATGGAGCCATTTATAAACGCTCTGCAGTCTCAAGTACACATTAAGCCCTTCCATTATGGTAATAATATGCTCAAAATTACAGCCTATGCCGATGATTTGGCAATCTATACAACAGAGGTTGCAGAAGCAATGGTTGGAATTACGGAGGAAGCCAACGATTTTGGTGCCGTTTCCGGATATAAATGAAATCTGAATAAAACGCAAGTTATTGTGAACTACAAACCTTCAGTTCCTGTCTTGGGTATCTGCCAGACAGCCACCTATCTAGGTATCAAAATTTCACCTAACGTCAGGGATATTAATGCACTTAATTATGATACCTTATTGAAAGACACTGCAGTTCTTCTTAAAAAATGGCATAAGGTCCCCCTCAATCTGTTTGGACGGATACATCTTATTAAAATGAATATCCTACCCAATTTTTTATATTTGTTTAGGTCTATCCCCCTGCTGGTCAATAACCTTTTCTTTAGAAAGTTAGATGGTATCCTTGGCAGTTATATTTGGGGTTATAAAAAAAAGTCGCAGATCACTATCCTTTTTGAAATGATCATTTACTAAAGGCGGGCTTAATTTCCCAGATTTTAGAATTTATTTTTATGCCACCTTTTTGGGCCGACTTCGTAGTCTCTTTAACTCCAGCAACCCGCTTTTTTTTCACCAATTCATGCTAGGATCAGAGTCTAAACAATTTTTGGCTAGAGTTAATGATCCGAATTACTTTAAGAGAGTCAAGTTCAAGAACGTTAGGGATGCGGTTCGTATTTGGAATAAAATCTTGGCTTTTGATTCGACCTCCCTCATTCATTCTAATCTGTCGCTCTGGGATAACCCGGGATTACCGGGTATTTTTAGCGATAAAGTAGGGAGATCGTGGGCTAACTTTGGTATAACTAGGCTGGGGGATTTATATGGTGTAACTGGCTTATTGGAGTTTGAGACACTTAAATTACTCTATAAACTACCGGAACAAATGCGATATAAATATATACAAATTCGGGACTTTCTTATAGGCAAAATGAAACTAAAAGAATTATCAGATTCGGAAGTATGGTCCTGTATTTATGGAGAGAAAAGTAAAGCTCTAATCAGTGTAGGTTATAAATGCTTTAGCCTGTTTAAGACTGATGATTGCCCGAATCTCGCGGAGAAACGGGCATTCAGATTGGGGAGGTGTATATCCTCTAACAATATTTCAACATTTCTACAACGCATCAACAGCCTGGTTCATTCATCTAGCCTCCAACTACAAGCATACAAAACTGTTTGTCATTTATATTATACCCCGCTACGTATCTCTAAATGGTCTGGAAACAATGCTTTTAACGACCGTACCAAATGCCCCAAATGCGATCTTGTTGCAGCAGATCTGGAGCATATGCTTTTTTCATGCCCATTACTGCGTGTATTTTGGGACGGCATAGAAAGTATTCTGAGGCAGAAACAAATATTTCCTACTATAATTTCTGCCGAGATGGTATTACTTGGTATGTCGTCAACTACTGATTTATTTACAGATCTGCTTTTTGTTTTGATTTCATGTGCAAGATTGATTATTGCAAGGGCATGGATTTTAGTCAAACCAACTCATGTAACCGAATGGTGGTCCTTGGTGAATGAAATCTATGATATGGAACTCTCCATAGCGAGAACAAGAGGGGCTCAATCGCTCAAAAAACTGGAAAAAATCTGGGGAACCTTCTTTTCAGTGTGAATTGAATGGCTTATGTATTTTCTGTATTTTCTTTTTTCTCCACAACTCAAATGTGTCCGCGGGCGTAAGACTTAGTCTTTTATGTAAAAATGATACGTTTATATTAATATTATGATGGCTGTTTTTTTTCCTTTTCCTTCTTATGTTAATTTACTCTCTGTATCTCTTTATAACTTGTGTCATCAATAAAAAACTTTAAAAGAAAAAAGAGAAGAGCAGCGTGAGGCAGAAGGAAGGAGAATGTGAAGAGCAGCGCGAGGCAGAAGGAAGGGGAATGAGAAGAGCAGCGTGAGGCAGAAAGGAGGAGGATGAGAAGAGCAGCGTGAGGCACAAGGAGAGAGAATAAGAAGAGCAGCATGAGGCGCAAGGAAGGAGAGGGAGAAGGAGAAGTGCAGAGAAGCAGAAGGAAGGAGAATGAGAAGAGCAGAATGAGGCAGGAGGAAGGAGAATGAGAAGAGCAGCATGAGGCAGTAGGAAGGAGAATGAGAAGAGCAGCGTGAGGCAGAAGGAATGAGGATAAGAAGAGCAGCGTGAGGCACAAGGAGGGAGAATAAGAAGAGCGGCATGAGGCGCAAGGAAGGAGAGGGAGGAGGAGTGCAGTGTGAGGCACAAGGAAGGAGAGTGAGGAGGAGTGCAGAGTGAGGCACAAGGAAGGAGAGTGAGGAGGAGTGCAGCGTGAGGCACAAGGAAGGAGAGTGAGGAGGAGAGCAGCGTGAGGCAGCAGGAAGGAGTGAGAAGAGAGCGTGAGGTAGAAGTAAGGAGAATAAGAAGAGCAGCGTGAGGCAGAAGGAAGGAGAGTGAGGAGGAGAGCAGCGTGAGGCAGAAGGAAGGAGTGAGGAGAAAAGAAGCATGAGGCACAAGGAAGGAGAGTGAGGAAAAGAGCAGCAAGAGGCAAAAGGAAGGAGAATGAGAAGAGCAGCGTGAGGCAGAAGGAAGGAGAATGGGAAGAGCAGTGTGAGGCGCATGGAAGGAGAATGAAAAGAGCAGCATGAGGCAGAAGGAAGGAGAATGCGAAGAACAGTGTAAGGCACAAGGAAGGAGGATGAGAAGAGCATAGTTAGGCACAAGTAAGGTGAATGAGGAGAGCAGCGTGAGGCACAAGGTTGGAGAATGAGAAGAGCAGCGTGAGGCACAAGGAAGGAGAATGAGAAGAGCAGCGCGAGGCACAAGGAAGGAGGATGAGAAGAGCAGTGTGACACACAGAAGGAGAATGAGAAGAGCAGTGTGAGGCACACAGAAGAAGAATGAGACGAGCAGCGAAAGGGAGAAGGAAGGAGAGTGAGGAGGATAAGAGCAGCGTGGGGCACGAGGAAGGAGAGTGAGAAGGAGAAGAGCTGCGTGAGGCACGAGGAAGAAGGGTGAGGAGGGAAAGAGCAGTGCGAGGCACAAGGAAGGGAGAGTGAGAAGAGAAGCGTGAGGCACAAGCTAGGAGAGAGGAAGAGAAGAGCAGTATGATGCACAAGGAAGGAAAGTGAGGAGGAGAAAAGCAATGTGAGGCACGATGAAAGAGAGTGAGGAGAAGAGCAGCGTAAGGCACAAGGAAGGAGTGAGGAGAAGAGCAGCGTGAGGCACAAGGAAGGAGTGTGAGGATATGAGCTGCGTGATGGCATAAGGAAGGAGAGCGAGGAGGAGAGGAGCAACATGAGGTACTAGTAAGGACAGTAAAGAGAAGAGCAGCAGGAGGTAGAAGGAAGAAGAGCAATGAAAGAAATGCAGCATTATACACAAGGAGCAGAGTAGAAAGAGCCCCGTATAAGCGCAAGAAAGCATAATAAACAGTCAAAGATGATCAGACCATATGCATGAGGTACTGGTAGGGACAGTGAACAGAAGAGCAGCAGGAGGTAGAAGGAAAAAGAGAAATTAGAGAAATGCAGCATTATACACAAGGAGCAGAGTAGAAAGAGCCCGGTATAAGCGCAAGAAAGCATAATAAACAGCCAAAGATGATCAGACCATATACTTGAGAAGGGGATAGAAGGATTGAACATTCAATGCAGGGTGTGGGTGGTGCTGGTAATTGTGCCAGATAAGAACGAGAAAGGCTCAATATTATGCAGCAGCACACTGGACCAGTGAACAGGGCAATGGCACTCAAGAAAGGAGCTTGTTGGTGCTAAAAATAAGATACTAACTGATGGAAGGGATTATCAAAGAGCGAGTAGAAGTTTGGAAAGGAGGAGGTAGCAAGTAAGAAAACCAAAACTGGAGTAGAGTTGCCAGGACAACGGAAAAGCAACTGTTTGACTGTGTTCTGCACACATAACGAACAGTTAAATGTGCAGACAGAATTACATCCATTTTAAAAGAAACATGGCTCTCAGGCTTAAATTGATGCCTAGAAAACAAGTTAGTAAACACTTCTGCATGTCATAGGAAAATTGTTTAAAGAAATAATAGCCCAATATCAATGTTTACAGTGTAATCTAGTGTATAACTACATTATGCACGTTGTTCATGACGTCCAAAAATATTAGTGCCAAAAAGTCTTCAACAAAATAGATCATTGATTGTATACGGTATCGTGCATACGGTAATATTTATGGCTCAGTGTTAAGGCTGTAAAGTTTGTGATCTGAAATGCAGCCAACTGGAGTGACAGTTTCCAATGATCGCACAGGTAGAAGCCTCTACATCAGCATACAGGCATTTTTTTTTACTTTACTTGTTCTCTGTTTTCTTCCAACGGCACATTTAACATATACTCTGTAGGTTAAACGTGTCATCCCTGAGACCATATCAATGGTGGGAACGTGAGGAAAAGCAGCACTTGGTTACTAACACAGTTAAAAATAAATGTCACCGGCAGGTCAAATCTCCACGCATGTGCAAATGATGAGTGGGCTAAAGCTGGAAAGATTTGCAGACCCATTTCATTTACAAGTTTCAAACGGACGTAGTAGGCTAATTCCGGGAGCATGCAGAAAAGGGGCACTGTAGAGGCTTTTACAAGCAATCCAACCTCAAGGAGTTCTTTCCTACAGACCCCTTTGTTTGATAAAATAAGCTGCGTTGGATCAATCAGTTTGCTATGCTTCTATGTTTGTAGGCAACAATTCAAATTTAGTGAGATGTTGCTGCTATTCTTTTCATTTCAGTTATTTTGCTTTTTTTAAGCGGTTCACCAATGTTACTTGTCTGATAATGCCCCAGATGTGGCGATATTTGTGAAAGCAACGGTCCGTGGCCTGAAAGTGCCCACCTAGGTTACCCTGCAGTAGAGATCCGTAATAGGAAGGTCAAAGGTGCAATTAAAGTAATTTTATTAATGCAAAAGATGCGTGAACGTGTGCACGCATTTTTTTTCTAGACAAAATGACGCCGAGCTGGTAATCGTAGGATTTGGCACAACACAATAAATATAGTATCATTGCATCGTTCCCCTGCTTCTTGGTCTCCTCACTCGGTGCAGGGAGCCTTATTGACTAGGACCGACACTGTAAACCACTTTAGGGCAGGCAATAAAATCTTCTGCCGACGCCGAGAGTCCATCCGGTAAAAAACAAGCATTTACAATGCAACGGTTTCGCCTTTGGAAACGTTAAAGCTATTTGCAATGTAAATGACAATGCCATTTATTTATCTGTTTTCAAAACCAACACATAAATACAAATGTTGTCATTTACAATGCCAATAGCTCAAACTTTTCCAAAGGCGAAACCGTTGCATTGTAAATGCTTGTTTTATATATACTACTACCCAGGTCCTTTGACTTATTGGGTCTACCCCATTGTTTTCAATGACAATCTATATTTGGGCCAAGGGCCCGACAGCTCATAAAACAAAGACGAGGAGTAGGCAATGGTAGTGTATACAACAATTAGGGGTCGGAAATAATAAAATATAAACAAGCAGCGAGGGGGCAATAACATCAAATTAAACGTGTGGTAGGGTGGGCAATGATAACATGCAAGTACGTGTGGAACTGGCAATGATGCCGCATAAAACAATTAGGAATCGGGCAATAATGGCGCATAAATCAAGGAGTCAGTGGGCAATGACATCACATCACAACCGTCATGAGTGGGCGATGACATCACATAAAACAACTGTAGGGAATGGACAATAAAAAGACAAAGCAAGCAATGAGACTACATTGATATCGAAATATAAAGCAAGTAAGGAACATGCAGTGACTCACTAATAGGAATCCGGATTTGGGTTTTGATGTTGCATGAGGCGGGAGGGGCTGGGTACCAAAGTAACAAGAGATGTGTGCTGATCACTCACTGACATCCTGGACCAAACGTAAAGAATGTGAAGTAACAAAAAACACAAACAGAATCTCTTCCCTGGCACTACCATATCAGTGCTGAGGTGGCACTGATGGTACAAGAGAAGATAGTAAGTGGTTGGCACTGGATTCCCCTGAGACTTACCCAGGAGAGGAGGAGAAGAGCACCGGAGAGGAGGAGAAGAGCACCGGAGAGGAGGAGAAGAGCACCAGAGAGGAGGAGAAGAGCGCCAGAGAGGAGGAGAAGAGCGCCAGAGAGGAGGAGAAGAGCGCCAGAGAGGAGGAGAAGAGCGCCAGAGAGGAGGAGAAGAGCGCCAGAGAGGAGGAGAAGAGCGCCAGAGAGGAGGAGAAGAGCGCCAGAGGGGAGGAGAAGAGCGCCAGAGGGGAGGAGAAGAGCGCCAGAGGGGAGGGGGAGAGCACCAGAGAGGAGGAGAAGAGCGCCAGAGAGGAGGAGAAGAGCACCAGAGAGGAGGAGAAGAGCACCAGAGAGGAGGATAAGAGCGCCAGAGAGGAGGAGAAGAGCGCCAGAGAGGAGGAGAAGAGCGCCAGAGGGGAGGAGGAGAGCGCCAGAGGGGAGGAGGAGAGCACCAGAGGGGAGGGGGAGAGCACCATAGGGGAGGAGAAGAGCACCAGAGAGGAGGAGAAGAGCGCCAGAGAGGAGGAGAAGAGCGCCAGAGAGGAGAAGAAGAGCGCCAGAGGGGAGGAGAAGAGCGCCAGAGGGGAGGGGGAGAGCACCAGAGAGGAGGAGAAGAGCACCAGAGAGGAGGAGAAGAGCGCCAGAGAGGAGGAGAAGAGCACCAGAGAGGAGGAGAACAGCGCCAGAGGGGAGGGGGAGAGCACCAGAGAGGAGGAGAAGAGCGCCAGAGAGGAGGAGAAGAGCGCCAGAGAGGAGGAGAAGAGCGCCAGAGGGGAGGGGGAGAGCACCAGAGAGGAGGAGAAGAGCGCCAGAGAGGAGGAGAAGAGCACCAGAGAGGAGGAGAAGAGCGCCAGAGAGGAGGAGAAGAGCGCCAGAGAGGAGGAGAAGAGCGCCAGAGGGGAGGGGGAGAGCACCAGAGAGGAGGAGAAGAGCACCAGAGAGGAGGAGAAGAGCACCAGAGGGGAGGGGGAGAGCACCATAGGGGAGGAGAAGAGCGCCAGAGAGGAGGAGAAGAGCGCCAGAGAGGAGGAGAAGAGCGCCAGAGAGGAGGAGAAGAGCACCAGAGGGGAGGAGAAGAGCACCAGAGGGGAGGGGGAGAGCACCATAGGGGAGGAGAAGAGCGCCAGAGAGGAGGAGAAGAGCGCCAGAGAGGAGGAGAAGAGCGCCAGAGGGGAGGAGGAGATAGCCAGAGGGGAGGAGAAGAGCGCCAGACAGGAGGAGAAGAGCATCAGAGAGGAGGAGAAGAGCACCAGAGAGGAGGAGAAGAGCGCCAGAGGGGAGGAGAAGAGCGCCAGAGAGGAGGAGAAGAGCGCCAGAGGGGAGGAGAAGAGCGCCAGAGGGGAGGGGGAGAGCACCAGAGAGGAGGAGAAGAGCACCAGAGAGGAGGAGAAGAGCGCCAGAGAGGAGGAGAAGAGCGCCAGAGAGGAGGAGAAGAGCGCCAGAGAGGAGGAGAAGAGCGCCAGAGGGGAGGGGGAGAGCACCAGAGAGGAGGAGAAGAGCACCAGAAATTATTATTTCATTTGTTCATTTGTTATGTGCCCAGCAGGAATCTAAAATAAGAAAGCCCAGTCCCAACTGCACGTTGTTGCAGATGGAAAGCAGATAACGTCAGTAGTGGCTCGTGTTGGGAGTGCTGTGGTGCCCTCTGTTCAGCCGTATGCCATAGTTTACTACCCCCCACCCTGCTTTTCCCCCGCCCCGCAGCACTCCCACCACCGGCCGCTACTGGGGAAACATATCACTTCTAGCGACGGCATTGGAAGAAAAGGGACCTTACATTGACAATGAAGCTGTGGCCACCTCAAACAAGCCTAGCTGGATACCTCCCCCACCTACAGAGATAATCTTTCATAGGGATAAAAGTGCATGTGAAGGCTTCACACTGATGAAAGATACAAACCAACGACCATCTTCGACATCCAATGGGCTTCACCATTCGTCCATCCAGGCTCATGTGAAACCTGTCCATCCACCCCCGTCTCCCACCCCACACATGCTCTGAAGCTCTCTGTGACTATCCGAGAAGTCATGAAGGCAAAGGATCCGGAGATACCTGTGGTTGCGTATTCTTTGCAGTAGCCTGTGTGTATACAGTTAAAAAAAGGCCTGTTACCTGCCCATGGATTATGCTGCCAGGGTAGAACGAAGAGTAGTCGCTCTTGCATGGAGGGTGCACTTAGGGTGTCCCTCGACAGCAGAGTCCAGCTCTTATGAGTCACAACTGTAAAACGGGTGTAACTACAGTGAACTTACAGGTAAACCAAGAGGCAGCATCTGATTACGAAGTGACACAATACTGCAGATGATCCCTCACTTAAAGGAGACACAATACTCTAAGTAGGGTTTCACTAGAGTGGAATACTTAAGACATCTCTGAGGGTAAGATTTCACCAGAGAAGGGACACCATAGAAGCATCTCGGGCGAATTCCCAAGGGACACAACAAAAAACTTCAAATACGGCTGCCGGCCTGAAGTGCAGGCTCGGTGTAAACACCAATCGTGCCCCGGACGACAATGATGGGAGTTATTCCTTGGCGCTGTGGGCACCAAACCTGCGTGTGAACTACTGTCAGGACCCAGCGCTGCAGTCTGATGTTGGAAAAGTAAACTTCCTGCAGCCTTCTATATCAGGACACCCAGGAGCCGCGGCGGCCAGTGCCATGGTGACTGGGCACGCTCTGAGCACCGTAAACATTGCAACATTTCTGGCCTCAACCAGTCGCTCACGGAGCTCTGCAGCTATGTATATTACTAAGATAGATGCACATGATTTTTGTTTCCTTCTTGAGTGAACGCCAGAAACCGCACTTTACTCCCTTTGTGACGCTGTTACCCCAGATGCCGAGCTACCGTAGACGTATACAGTTTGAAAAACTACCTACAAATGTAATATCTGATGATTATATTCCAAGCCAGCAACTCGTAAAGGCCAGTAGTGCTGGGGTAGCGTTGGTGACATTAGGACCCGTGATTGACACTTCTTTAGCCCTCTGTTGAAATGTATTCATAACAAGAAAATGTCCTGTTCTATCTCCAGCCCACAACCCCCACGTCTCTGTTCAAAATATTGTGTTGCTTTGTAATTCATATTGACGCGTCCAAAGTGCGCAGATATAAATTATTTTGAAAATCAGACATTTACTTTCCGCATTGTACTGTGGATGAATTAATAAAACGCGTCATGTCCCTGGCAAGCTGAGATGTACGGTATTAATAAAACAGTGTCGGTTTAAATGTATGGCTTATGAGGGACGTGTTTCAGTGTTGACTAAAGGCAGGGAAAGAAGGTGGGACCCACGGTGCATGGGGGCACAAGTGGGAGGAGCAGAGAAGGCAGGTGGAGGGCAGCGCTTGGTGAAAAGGGGGACACTGGATGGGAGGGGGGACATCAGCCAAGAATGGAACCCTAAGGAAATGAAGTATGCGACGGCTGGGAATACTGAGGAGGGTGGGGGGTGAAAAGGAAGAAATAAAGGGTGAGTCGCCGAAAAGGGGAAACTGTGTGAGCAAGCGGCGGAAGGAAGAGGGAGCGGGCAGTAAAAGAGATTAGAATGGACGAGGGGGCAGGACGGAGGGCACGGGGCAGAAGGAATCTGAAAGGAAAGAATGAAAAGCAAGAGGAAACAGAGGGCAATCAACAACTAGTAGGGGTGTTAAAGGGTGGCTTGGAAAAGAAGAGGAAAACGAAAGTGCAGGGGGGTGCGAACAAACAGGAGAAGGGTTGAACAGTGAAAAGAATAAATAAAGCAAAAAGGAGCGAATGTGGCGGATAGGAAAGGTGGGAGGAAGGAGGAATGGAAAATGGGAAATAAAAAAAGAAGGAAAGGGTGGGGGTATGAGGAAGAAGGGCATGGGGCAAGGGACTCAATGAGAACGGATGAAAGGGTGGAGGAAAGGTTGACGCGAGAGGGGGAAAGAAGAAAAATCAAGGAAGGCGGAGGGAAGGAAGAGAGATAAGATAGAAATTAGGAACGGCGGGAGAAATAGGGGGAGCGAGGGAAGAAGAGAGGAGTGCGCACAGAAGGAAGGCGCGTTAGTGGAGTTTGGGGAGGAAGGGAGGGCGGAAGCAGGGAAATAAAATAAGTGGATGAGTGAAAGACGGCGAGGCGACTAGAAGGCCGGGCCCGGCTTCCCTCTCACTAACGGCGCAATTAATCATTTTCGCAGAATTTCAATCCTCAGCACAAAAACACACATTCCACATTTTTCCTGTAAAAAAACGCAAATGACCCTTGAATAAATCCACAGTAAAAAAGAAGAAAAAAGCCAAAAGTCCGCAAACGTAAGTTGTTCGAAAGTCGCAACTTCCCCGCAGTCCGATGTCCTGATGTCGGATCCCAAGAGGGTGCGGCCGCTTCGGAGCGGTCACGCATTTCATCCTGAGTCGACGAGAGACGGAGCAGGCGCTCAGGAAGGGCGCTGGAGGCCGCGGGGGACGAGTGGAGGACGGCAGCCAGGGCGGGTGAAGGCAGGTCGGGGAAGGGACGGGCTGGAAACGCCCGGGACGCGGCCTTATATCGGCGCCATCCGCCTCTCTCCTCCTCCATCCCCACCTTTTAATTGATTTGTAATAATTAAGTTGCCTTTGCATCGATGTCTCTCGCTTGGAAAACAAGCATTAACAAGAAACAACGGCACAAAAGGGGGGCAGAGGCTTACCTAAAAGCCTCGGTAGACGCTGCTCAGAAAGCACAGCGTCCTGTAGGGATTCGGGGGCGTGCTCTCCCCTTCCCATTGGCTGGAAGGTAAAATTCCAGCCAATGGGAAGAGGAGAGGGCGTGACTTAAAAAAAGACACGGAAACGCCCCCGAATCGCGTTTTCACGGGGAGAAAGTGATTGACGCAGATGTCTTCCAATGGCTAGCCTCCATTTATGGAGCTAGCCAATGAGAGGCAGAGGCGGTGCCTACATCCCTACTAGAGACAATAGTTTTCGATCTGGGAGTGGCACTGCGTGCCCCTCGCCAGGTCGAAACCTAAAAAGGAGTCAGTGTGGGAATAGTTAACTTCCGGGAAACGGTGTCTTCCGGCCATAGAGTTGATGACTAGAACGCTAACTACCGCACAAAGATGCATCGTGTTTACAGTTCATGTATTTTGCACATACTGATCTCCCTAACAAATTGATATGCTTTAGAATTGATCATGCCTGCAAAGCAGAGTGCCGAGGTTGAGCTAGAGGAGGGGGGAATCGGAAAGCAGAGTCTAGCATTGGGACGTAGCATTACAGAGGGACGCTGAAGCATCCTGTGATTTATGGCACATCCCTTACTGTTCCTGAAACATTAATGCGTGTCAGTAATGCAATGCGTGCTCACGTAAAACGCTTTCATACATGTAAATTGAATTTTCGCTATATAACACTGCCGAACAAAGTAGTGCTGCAAGAGGCGTGTCACCCCAGCACTGCGTAGCGTGGATTAGACCTTCCAGCAGAAGACGCATATGTGCTCTAAATCAGCTGATTCTGACAGTCTGGCAGGGCTGCAACTGATGTGGCTGCCTCTGGTTCTCCGAGGACTCGTCTTTGTACCATGGCACCACCATGATTGCCGCTCAGCTCTGCCTACGCACATAAAAACAAGCCCAATTCCCTTCAAAAGAAAGCCCAAAGCAAAGCAAATATCCTACCAATAGGGAGCCCAATTGCCATATATATATATATATATATATATATATATATATATATATATATATATATATATATATATATATATATATATATATATATATATATATATATATATATATATATATATAAAGTTAAACAAGCATTTGCAATGCAATAGGTCTCGCAATTGCAAAATTTTGAGCTTTTGGCGTTGTAAATGACAAAACTTCTCGTGTTTTGGTTTTGAAATCAGATAAATAAATGGCATTGTTATTTACAATGCCAATAGCTTAACACCCATACACTGCATACCATAAGCAATATCTTCCCGACAGACGTTTCTTCTTGAGCAAAGCTAAAAATGGAAGATGCCTAGCGTACGTTACTGCAGTGCACATCGTGATAGCAAGCAGACACCTTCTGCGGAGAATGGGAGAAGAATCAACGGCGCACAGACTGTGCGAGTCCATGAAAGAACCTGGACGTGAAGAAGAGAGGACAGAGGTTTAGCTCACAGAATGTGAAGCTTTTCGCAAGCATGCCGATGAATATGCAAATGAACGGAGGAATATGCAAATACCGTCCACTAGGAGCGACATAGTTCGAATTGGCCTCATACATAGTCATCTGTGGATCTTGGTAATGCGATGAGATTGTGCATTTCATGGCACACATGTCTTAAAAGTTTGTAATGCATCATCAGCTTGTCCTGTCAGACTGTTCAATCATATGCCAAATTAAAGGCCTGCTATTGAGTTCCTATAAGAAAAGGACAGCAGTGCCAGTAGCTTGTGTTATCTGGAGGAAACAGAAACTCAAGATCGACCAAGGCCCTCCTACTCCGGCCTGCACGCTTTAGGAAAATAAAAACCTACAATCGGGCTTTTAGTCACACAGACTATGCAAAATTTGTTTTCCCTTCCACTTTACCCCGGCGATACCTATCTATGCATTACTGTGGCATGCTGGACCTTGTAGGCGCCGAACAATAAGCGGACTACAAGAGGTGTATGCGATGTGAGGTCATCAAAGTGGGAGGAGCAGCGGTCTGTGGGTGAGAAGACAAGATATATCTTCCTTACTCACACTTATCCATTCAAGCACATGCACCTGGCGCTGAAGAGGCTAAGAACGCCGAAATGCATCCGCCATAGGATGAGATTGAACTCTCCGTTGTTTGTGCAGCTTAATAAAGCGCTTCCAAACCCGTTCCTCAGCTGTGGCCTTTCTCGTTCTTTGAAGGAGTGGAGTGGATTTATAGCGCAGTTCCAGTGATGCGCTTCAAAGGCTCCCGCTTCGTTAAGATGGCTCTGTGAATACTGGAACACTGCTCGCAGTTTGGATTTTCTCCGGGGTACCGGAACCCACAGAGCCCACCACGCAGCAAAGAAAGAAGTACGACGGTGAGGATGACATGGTGCATCACGCCGGGCCAGTCGGATTTCCAGACTTGCCCCCGTCAGAAAGGATTCCTGAGCTGCAGCAGTTAAAGCGGTATGGGGACTGGAGGAAGCGCAGCTGCGCACATGTACTTTTGGTCACACAGACTATGCAAAATTTGTTTTCCCTTCCACTTTACCCCGGCGATACCTATCTATGCATTACTGTGGCATGCTGGACCTTGTAGGCGCCGAACATTAAGCGGACTACAAGAGGTGTATGCGATGTGAGGTCATCAAAGTGGGAGGAGCAGCGGTCTGTGGGTGAGAAGGCAAGATATATCTTCCTTACTCACACTTATCCATTCAAGCACATGCACCTGGCGCTGAAGAGGCTAAGAACGCCGAAATGCATCCGCCATAGGATGAGATTGAACTCTCCGTTGTTTGTGCAGCTTAATAAAGCGCTTCCAAACCCGTTCCTCAGCTGTGGCCTTTCTCGTTCTTTGAAGGAGTGGAGTGGATTTATAGCGCAGTTCCAGTGATGCGCTTCAAAGGCTCCCGCTTTGTTAAGATGGCTCTGTGAATACTGGAACACTGCTCGCAGTTTGGATTTTCTCCGAGGTACCGGAACCCACAGAGCCCACCACGCAGCAAAGAAAGAAGTACGACGGTGAGGATGACATGGTGCATCACGCCGGGCCAGTCGGATTTCCAGACTTGCCCCCGTCAGAAAGGATTCCTGAGCTGCAGCGGTTAAAGCGGTATGGGGACTGGAGGAAGCGCAGCTGCGCACATGTACTTTTGGTCACACAGACTATGCAAAATTTGTTTTCCCTTCCACTTTACCCCGGCGATACCTATCTATGCATTACTGTGGCATGCTGGACCTTGTAGGCGCCGAACATTAAGCGGACTACAAGAGGTGTATGCGATGTGAGGTCATCAAAGTGGGAGGAGCAGCGGTCTGTGGGTGAGAAGGCAAGATATATCTTCCTTACTCACACTTATCCATTCAAGCACATGCATCTGGCGCTGAAGAGGCTAAGAACGCCAAAATGCATCCGCCATAGGATGAGATTGAACTCTCCGTTGTTTGTGCAGCTTAATAAAGCGCTTCCAAACCCGTTCCTCAGCTGTGGCCTTTCTCGTTCTTTGAAGGAGTGGAGTGGATATATATATATATATATATATATATATATATATATATATATATATATATATATATATATATATATATATAAAGTTAAACAAGCATTTGCAATGCAATAGGTCTCGCAATTGCAAAATTTTGAGCTTTTGGCGTTGTAAATGACAAAACTTCTCGTGTTTTGGTTTTGAAATCAAATAAATAAATGGCATTGTTATTTACAATGCCAATAGCTTAACACCCATACACTGCATACCATAAGCAATATCTTCCCAAAAGACGTTTCTTCTTGAGCAAAGCTAAAAATGGAAGATGTCTAGCGTACGTTACTGCAGTGCACATCGTGATAGCAAGCAGACACCTTCTGCGGAGAATGGGAGAAGAATCAACGGCGCACAGACTGTGCGAGTCCATGAAAGAACCTGGACATGAAGAAGAGAGGACAGAGGTTTAGCTCACAGAATGTGAAGCTTTTCGCAAGCATACCGATGAATATGCAAATGAACGGAGGAATATGCAAATACCGCCCACTAGGAGCGACATAGTTCGAATTGGCCTCATACATAGTCATCTGTGGATCTTGGTAATGCGATGAGATTGTGCATTTCATGGCACACATGTCTTATACGTTTGTAATGCATCATCAGCTTGTCCTGTCAGACTGTTCAATCATATGCCAAATTAAAGGCCTGCTATTGAGTTCCTATAAGAAAAGGACAGCAGTGCCAGTAGCTTGTGTTATCTGGAGGAAACAGAAACTCAAGATCGACCAAGGCCCTCCTACTCCGGCCTGCACGCTTTAGGAAAATAAAAACCTACAATCGGGCTTTCACCGGAACTGCACCAAGAATATGGAACTCCCTCCCTCCCGACATTAGAAAAATCCCTTCCTTTGCTCGCTTCAAAAAAGAGGCCAAGGCCTTTCTCATGGATACATTCCTTGGCTAATCTCGTTCCCTCAGCCACCTGAGAGACTTGTGCGTTATCCTGCATCCTCGTACATTACCTTTCTTCTTCATTGTATTATATTTTTCCTGCTGTATAGCCTATCCTATCCCCCAGGTACAGTACCTGTTTACTACCCTGTCCCACCTTCACCCCCCTGATTTTCTGTAAGCTGTCCTATGTACTAATTTTTATCGTTTTTACCTGTTTTTTGTTGTGCTATTACCTGCCATGACCCTGTATTACTCTATTGTATCTGTAAAGCGCTCTGATACCCTCACGGGTCATGTTCGCACTCTATAAAACCTTAAAATAAATAAATAATAAATAAATAAATAAATAAGATATTTGCGTAACATCCTTCCGCTCTAGCTTTCAGTAGAGTGATCTATGAATTTTGTATTCTGTTCATTAAAACCCCCCCTCAACTAAGAACTAGGTTTGGAGAAAAGCTGCCATACAACTAATGAAGCAGATGACAACACATCCCACGACATACCCAACTGACACCACAGGCAATCACAACTGCTGCACATGACCCACTGCCCATACCCACACTGTGGTTTGGCAGCAAGCCACCATCTAGAAGCAGTCATAAATACATGGGAAAATGATACATGTTTCTGGAACTCCACTGAAAAAGTCTGAGAGCAACAATGAACTCACGAGCGTGAAAGCAATGTCAGTGGAAACACAGCGAATGATGCAGTAGAACCTGGGGACACAATCTACAATTCAAGATCGATCACAAATTACAAGTAAGAAGGGAGCTGTTAATAGGAATACCAATGCCAGAAAAACAAACAGGGCAAGAACTTACTAGGACAAGGATACCGAAGGACTGGTAAATGATTATTAGGCCATTGGCAAGGAGAGAGAGTTGCAGGTGCTTGAGACCTAATCGCCCTTTTATATTTACATGAACATGTAATTAGCCCGCAGTGTAAGAGTTGTTTCCTAGACCCACCAGAGTTCAGCAGCCCATCTAAAGCCTTCAACACCACCACTACTATATTCTGACATGTAGCTTTACGACCCTAATAATCCACCCTTAGCGAGGGGGTCTACTGAAGTACTAACCAGGTGGTCACCATAGGCCATTAAAGGCAGTTTACAAACGTGGACATTCCTGTGACAATACAGTGCATTGTGGGTGTTGTAGTCTGGGCTTCCTTTCATTACATTGGACTCAAACACCCTATAGCAATGAATTAGTGGATTACAGGCCCGGGGCTGTAAATAGTGTCTGTTATGACAAGGTGTGAGCGGGAAGCACCAGCAGCACTCCACTGCTAGCCATAAATCCACATCACACCCTCATCATTAGCCTTCTACCAACATAACCTGGCATTAGTAACGGGAACGGGCAATTAGAAAGTGGTCAACAGCTGTAGTCCCCCTTATGATACTGTTTTATTACACGTGTCTCTCTTATTACAGTGGGGCTGGGAATATTTTAAATAATATGGCACAGTGGGAGATAAGCAGCTTCTTTGTAGACTGACCCGACAAGGTGGATGATAAGGACTAGCAAGGTTAAAACAGATTCTCAGGAATATATAAATAAAATAAGCCTACCTGTACCACGTCCGTTCTTATTCTGCGATGCGACATACCTTTGGGTCCTTGTACTGGTTAACTGCACCCGGCTGTGGGAAACCTCCATGGCAGGAACATAGTGTAGAGGGGCAGACGGGGGGAATTTAGCCACTGCTGTGGCTGCGCCGTGGGGTAAAAGTGAGGGAGCAGGAAGCCAGGCAGTTGGTAGGGCTGTGCCTGGCCGTGTAGTACTGTGTGCACGCTGGGCATGAGGGTTACTGTTGGCTGACAGGAAGTGGTAAGGAGGTTCGCTGTGTACCCTTTACCACAAACAAGATCTAAGAAAATCACCATTTGCTAGCTTCCAACACTTACTCCACCCCTAAATATATCGTCCGGCAAAATGCAACACTCAGCACTAAACAGCTGTGTTTTCACTACTTCATGAATTATGCTACTCAATTTCGCCTCTCATGGCTTCCCTGCAACCAGCATGCAGAGAACGCAATGTGCTCCTGTATACCTACATGACCTTCACTGTGTGTGTGTGTGTGTGAGGGGGGAGGGGGTTATGGGCCTTAAGCACTGGAAGAAGCACACGCGTCTCCACGTGCTGCTGAAAGAGCTTGTGTTAGGAGGGAAGGATGAGAATAATAACAACACTCTCACCTAATTAAACATGGCCTTGAAAGTTCCCAATAATTAGTTATAAGAGTGGGGAGCGGGATCTAAATAAAAGTAGCTTGGGGTGTATTGGTTCCTGCTACTAGAACGGACGTGCATTGTGCCAAGCTGGATAAACGTGTCCTGTGCCACAGTGGGTGTGCACAATGTTTGAGCCAGGTGGGTGTGGCAGAACTCACCTGCACGCCGGTGTAGTTCTCGAAGAAGAAGAGCACCATGCTTTGGTACAGGGTGTAGAGACGGTCATGTGTAAATGTGTGTAAATGTGCTGGACTTGTAAAGCGCACAACTGCCCGTAAGCGTCCCGGCGCTTGCTTAGGGAACCCGTCCTGGTATTCCCCTGTGAGAAACCCCGGCAGGGTGTCCACAAGGTGAAAGCCAAGCATCCCACCGCGAGGGGCCGTAGTGGAGATTAAGCAAGCTATTGCCCAGAGTCGCAGAGTGTGACCCCGTGAGTTGAGTAGGCACCAGAGCGAGAATTGTCGAGTCCGTGGAATTTTGAGCCCGAGACCCGCCGAGGCGGGGAATCAAACCCTGGTCCACGGTCGATCTCAGCTTCCGGGTCTGCCGCCTCTAACCACTGAGCCACGCTTCTCCACTTGGTGGTATATGCGGGCGGGCAGCATGCAAGAAAGAACGCGCCAGACCCTCCAAGCCAGCAAGTATGTGGGCGCCGAGCCCATCATCACGGCAGTGAGAAGTAGGTAGCGCAAGGAATAGATGTGCAACACCAAGAACAACAGCATGGTGCCACTGTAAAGTATGGGTAGCCTCTGGTGGCAAGTGAGGTGAGACAGCACAAGCTGCCGGTACAGTCAGGGTCCAAGTCCCGCCTTCTGTCTTCCTGCACGTGCCGGGTTTAACGAAGCCTTAGGCTGGCAGGCAGCATGACCCCTGTTACGGCTGTCAGCCAGTGGGGGTGTGTCACAGTGTATACGTCCTGGCGGCCATGCTGGGCGGCTTCATCATAGGCGAGACTGTAAGTGGCAGACATGTTGGGTGTGGGCACAGGCTTCTAATGTAACCAGAAGAGGATTCAACACGCAGGGAGATTGGGTAGGTGCAGGGAGATTACGTGATTTGCCCACACTCACAGGGTGCTGAACTGACGCCGAGGCTCGAACTTGGTTTCCCCAGCTCTAAAGCCGGCAGCTCTGGCCATGCATTTCGTCATGTAGTATAGGCTATGCCAATAGCCGAATAGACTTTTTCATCAGGGTTACTGAACCAAAGGTGGCAAGGTGGCAATGGGGAGGGTGGTAACAATTGTAGCATCATCAAGATAAACAAGCATTGGCCGCGCGTGAGGGGGGGATGGGGAAAAGCGGGAGTTGTGCGCAGCCGCACGCGAGGGGGGCTGCGGCCGAGAGCAGGCAGCGTTTCCCTTGCGGGAGCATGTGACCCAATGGCGCTGCGCGCTCTCGCAAATAAATCATCAAAACGTGCACGCGCTGCATTGAAAGCAATGCAACACGTGCACTTTTTGCCTGGAAAGCTGCAACAATCTCAAGAGGTCACTTTCCTATGCAGCGCGCATGCGTGCTGCATAGACGAGACTTAAAAAGGCTAAATAAAGGCTAAATAAATACAATAAACAGAGCGGGAGTCACTGCATGTGAGGCAGCACTACCACAGCTGTGGCATTAGAGGAGTTGGGAGGGAGGAATGCTACATTTACATATAAGCAGTGATGGTGCCGAAGCTCAACACAGGCAAACAGTAACAGACTAGGAAGCCAAGAAAAACAAGCATTTGCAATGCAATAGGTCTCTAGGTCTTGATGCAGCGGTAATTTATTCTGGTAATTTCTCAATGCAAAACCCTCATGCTACCTCTAATTTACAGCTGAAAAGGTGTTTGGCCATTGACACCATGTATTACCTTCAGGAGACTTTAAATGATCATGAACAGTCAAAATGCTATTATTATTTAAGCTAATGAAAAGAGTTGTTGAGTATTTTGAAGGGTTTTATTTTCTAGTCAAAAGTTATTTTTTTCTCTGACCCTTTATTCATTAGTAACATATCAATCAGGTTACAGAATTTGGAAAACAGGCAAAATAGCATTAATATAGAACATATTACAGTCTGCATATAAGCATCACATGTAGAAAAGTAAATGTAGTGCAAAATATCAGTCAAAACTCTTAAAGAGTTTCTAAGAAAAAATAGTCTTGCAAAGCTAATTAATAATTAAATAGTTTGCAAAAATCTCCCATTAAGAGAAATAAATGCATATGAAAAATAAATCTTTTCAGACCTAGTTAATTAGTCAAAGCATAAACTTAGAATTTTAGCATCTAAATCTAAAAAGCCTTTCTATCTGTTGCTGCTCTCTGCATCTCTGCCACTCTGATAGGAGCTGCTCCTTGAAAGCACCCCCTCCTTCACCAAACCTTAAAGGAATGTGGCCTGCCGTGCAAAATAGGACGTGCCAGAACTCTCTGAAAACAAAATGAGCAAGGGAAACCCTCCCCTCTCCTCGGACGCAATCTTTACCCTCAGTGATCTCCTCCCGCGACGTTTCTCGTACCTAACCCACAGAATGTCTGGTCTAATCTGTTCCTTCTCTCAAGAGCTCACACGCCCCCCTAAAGCCTAATGAGCCTAGAAGCCAACCACGCCTCCAAAGAGGTCATTATTTATACTCTAATTCTTGGCAGACTACACAAAAATGTTACATCTTCTGGAAAACTTGTGCATGATTGGTCAGCCACGATGGCATGAGGTCTCACTATCCTGACTCATTGGAAATTCTAGAGCATACCAGTTTTAACAAAAGAAGCGCAAATGATGAATACATTTTATATGTTTAGCAACATTTACTAGGAAAAATGTTTCTATCTTTTCCTTCCTTCCTGTCACAGCACAGGCTGGAAGGATGCTTTAGCTAACTGGTACATTGGCACAATCATAAGAATGTACAGTTCACAGTAGCCTGGTCTCCTTCTTGTCATGAGGAAAGCTGGCACAATCCTGCGCATGCTCTCTTCTTTTAATGCAAGTCACAGCCTTGCTGGATTCACAGGCAGCCATTTAATTGTAGGCCCAAAAACAAAACAAACACAAAAGAGAGTATTAATTTCATGTAAATCAGCCATTATGTTTCCCAACTTCATATTAATACCCTTGTATTATTTTTACCTATCCAAGCTATTAGTTTAAAACAGCTTTTATTTTGGTTATGTACAACATACAAAAAAAAGTGCAATTTTAAAAGCGCACACAGTTAATTCATACCCATGCTTTAATGTTTTAGATAACTTTTCATGTAAAAAAGCATTTAGCCCCATGTGTAGTGTTTGGTGCATTTGTTAATTCACACACATTATAAAGAGAGGTGTTTTAAACTAAACATGTTTATCAACTATGCAACAAGCCAAAGTCTCTTAAGACAGAAATAGTGAATGTAGATTACAAGGATGAGCTGGGAAGAGAGAAACACATTCTATTAATCTTCAAAGCTAAAAAGGCCACTTTTCTCTACACTGCAAAAACACATGTTAATTCAGCACAAGCATTTCAGACTGACTAGGCCTCACTTTCATATTTTTCATGTGCCATGTGTTTAACTTGCACCAACATGTGTGTGACAATTTTAAATGCAGTCTGTCTGAAGCACAAAAATAAACAATGCCTGACTCCAGATGAAATCTGCTCCATCAGTCTCAAGCTATAGGCAGTGTAAAGTGACAATGGATTTTATTTATATGTCGGTTTTCAAAACAGATAAATAAAAAGCATTGTCATTTATAATGGCAACAGCTTAAACACTCCCAAATGGGAGACCTATTGCATTGCTTCCTGTTTCTGTCCGGGCTGCTGGTCTCCAGATGGCGAGCAGCAGAGAGCCTGGATTCCTGCTGAAGAAGGAGGAAGCAGCTGCAGCCGAAGAGTGGGAGTGGGCGGGGGAGGAGGTGGAGGAGTCAGCTGCAGTGAGCTGTGCTGGTGAAAAGAAAGGTGCGTCTCCTTGAGGTCTATTTTTTTTTCTCCAATATTGAAAGCTTTTGGTAAGCTGCGCAGAACGCCACCCGCTGCTCTCTAAAAAGCTAACAATATTGAAAAAAATTGACTTTGGGAGCCCCTCCTTTCTCTTCTTCGTTGCGGCTCGCCAACGTTTATTTTTTCAATATTGTAAGATTTTGGAAAGTAACTCAGCATGCTGCCTGTAGTGCGCGGCTTACGAGAAGCTTACAATATTGAAAAATAGACTTTGGCGAGTCGCGCCTTTCTTTTCCTTGTTGCGGCTCACCGAAGTCTATTTTTTCAATATTGTAAGATTCTGGTCATCAGCACAGCATGCCGCCTGTGGCAAGCTAAGTGGACGACATTGCATGAAAGCATATAACAGCAGCCAAGCTTTTTTAGGAGAATCTCAGAGTGGGTGAACATGATGAATCTTATCCTAGACAAAAATTTCTTTCTTTTCGACCGAACATGGTATCGACAAAAGAAAGGAGTTGCAATGGGTTCAAAAGTCTCTCCCACTTTTGCTAACTTATTCATGGGGGCATTGGAGGCTGATCTGATTTGGGGTGCGAAGGGTGCAGAGTTTATCGACTCCGTGATTTTCTGGGGCCGTTATATCGACGACTGTTTTTAGGTCGAGCCTGTCCCATTCCGCAGGAATGGATAGGATCGAATTCAAGTGCTCGATCGTCTAGTGAAACCACTGGCGTTTCTTCACAGTGCATGTGAGGTCACGTGGCCACAAAGCGGGTCACGTGACCACACAAGCACGAGCATCTCCGTAATCTGCCTGCCCCCACCAGGCTTGCATTCCCGCCCCCTCACCAGGCCGCACATCTGCCTGCCACACTTCTCCTCCCCTCGCACGCATTCCGCTGCCCCTCCTTTCTCCCCCCTCCACCCCCCGCCAGAAGCCTCGCAAAATCACCCCTCCTTTCTCCCCCTGCCCTGCTGCTCCCTTGATCCATTTTGGCTCTCGCATTCCCGCCCCCTCACCAGGCCGCACATCTGCCTGCCACACTTCTCCTCCCCTCGCACGCATTCCGCTGCCCCTCCTTTCTCCCCCCCCCCGCCAGAAGCCTCGCAAAATCACCCCTCCTTTCTCCCCCTGCCCTGCTGCTCCCTTGATCCATTTTGGCTCTCTTTTTTATTATTATTATTATACCTCCTTGCAGCCCCGGGAGATGGAAATGCGCGCTTTCATTTGTATGTGATTTCCCTGCGGCGCTAACCGTGTCCCGCCTGCGGTCGCTGCTTTGCATTGCACGCGGCTGGAGCAGGCAGGGCTGGGGCAGCGTGACCCCAAGATTACCTTTAGCGTCTGCTGACTCAAGGTAATTAAGCAAGCTCGCACGACGCAGCGAAAGTCCACCTTGACGTCACACCTGCCCCATGTCAGGAGGGCGACTTTCAACCCGGTCAAGGTTTTACAACCAACAGCACCAAGCATGCTGGGAATTGTAGTCCTGTACGTCAATGGTAAGAGTTAAACTGTAAGCTGCAGCATGCCTGCCCCCTCCCCCCATCCTATGTGCCTCTAAGACTCTCGTGAGCTAGCTATTCAGTCACGCGCAAGACCACTAAGTGCTTCATACATAACAAGACTAATTCTGACAAGAAAAACTGTTTTTTAATATAGCATTTCATATCAAAGTTTTGTTGTTTCTAGTCACTGTATATAACAAGTGTTGGTGTTATCCAACTGAATGATACACAATGTACCGAGCTGAGAAGGATCTATAGCAGAGGTGGCCTTGCAAGGATGTACAGCAGTCACTTGCAGGTCAGAGCGGATGTCAGCAGCGAGCGTGTAACTCTTCGAGATACCTTGCAGGCTGCATCTCCACCTGAAGAAATGACCCACTGGAGACCATTCTCAAACATGATTTGAATTTACAAAAATGTCAGTTACATTACGCACATTGTGGGCTGCTGGTACCTCGAGTGAAAATGTATACCTTGCATAATGGGAGAGACACGTGATACGGCAGAATACTGGTATGAGCAAAATGTATCTCGTCTGCGAGAACCAGTCTCTCACAGCCGAAACTTGGGCAAAATTGGGTAACGCAACATTTTCACATAAAAGGAAATGTGCTAACTTTTGATTAACGCCCTGGGCTAGTCAGTGGAGCTGGCTCAGGAGAGAGGTTCCTTCCCTTACTCTAGGCACGTTCAACGTACTCAAATTGAAGACACCAACCAGGGCAGAGAGTGTGGGACACTTACAGAGTGCGCCCAGTGTAGGTCCATCCCAGAAGAATGAATAATATGAAAGGCAAGAAAGAGACAAGTCTTGAATCGTTCAAAATGAACATTACTCTGTCACACGACAATGAAAACGGCAACGAAACTAATGCACAACCAGAGAAAACAAGCATTGGCATAGGCAATAGGTCTCGCTTGTGGGACCTTATAAGTATTTAGTTACAAGGATATTGTGCTGCAAAACAAAATACTTATAAGGTCCCACAAGCGAGACCTATTGGCTATGCCAATGCTTGTTTATTGTGGTCAGGCTCTGATGAATTACTACTTTCCTTTTTTAACTACCTGAATACCAATACGTGGGAGATTAGTTTTACCATGCAAAACAGTAAGAAAAGCATGGAATTCCTGGACTTAGAGTTTTATGTCTGCAATGATAAACTACACAGTAAACTCTATAGGAAACCCACTTCCTGCAACTCTATTCTACATGCCTCTAGCTCTCATCCACCACACCAGATACAATCAATTCCTTATGGTGAATATTTAAGAGCGAGACGCAATTGTAGTGAACAGACAGAGTTTGAAAACTGCGTGACCAATATCAGAAGTAGATTTCTGAGAAGAGGTTACCCTTATGAAACTCTATGTAAGGCTGAAAAAAGAATCAAACGGACCAAAAGGCCAGATTGTTTAAAGAAACGCACAGAGGCTAAATCCTCCGACAACAAGTCAGACTCATTACAGAATTCAATGCAATACACCAAACGATAAGGAAAAGTTTCAATAAGCATTGGAACATCCTTACAGCAGATCCTTTTCTGAAAGAAATATTACCGACGAGACCAGCAATAACATACAGGAAGGGACATACTTTGAGAAACAAACTGAGCCATACTGTTCCTCTCAAAGCTGCTACCCCTAACTGGTTAACAACACGTAGCTTGGGTTTTTTTCGTTGTGGTTTTTGTTCCATGTGTAGATGGGGCAAACATGGGACCAAATCCTTTAAGGGTTTTGATGGTACTGTATATGACATCAAGCAGAACATTACATGTTCAACCAAATTCGTTGTCTACATCATTGAATGCCATTGCGGCAAATGCTATGTTGGCAGCACCATCAGGGCTATGAAAGATAGACTTGCAGAACACATGAGGGCTATACAAAGAAGAGACCCTAAATACCGAGTAGCTTTGCATGTAGCTGAATGCCAACCATTGGAGGATGATATCAAAGTGCGTTTCTTTGGTATAGATGTGATTCCACTGAACATTAGAGGTGGCAATAGAGAGCTTACACTAAGACGAAAGGAAGCGATGTGGATCCTGCGCTTACAGTGCGTGGAACACGGGCTTAATTTCGATCAGGAATTACAATTCTTTCTGGGAAACTGATGGTTTAGGGCCACTTTTTTCCTTTACTATTTTCAATATGTATACCGTAATTATACAGATTGTCGTTATTTTCTTACAGGCATTTACCTTTGAAAATAAGAATGAATTGTAAATCATATTTCCATGTACTCACGATTTTCACAATAAGTTGTACAGTACAGTAAGGTCATGTTTTAGAATACCTTCGAGTTTGGAGACGATAAATGATGAACTATTGACATGTTCAGTATTGAGTACTTAGGTACTACGGTTTTCTGCTTCATGTCACTGCATGCACTAGGATGATGGTTTAATACCCACTTTTGAATCTAAGATAATTTGAGTAATTTACAAGTCAAGATAAGACTGGGCACGCCATAATAGTACTGCTAAGTCCAATATTTCGCAATAGAATGAAACCTCTATTTCATTATTCTGTTACTAGACTCAAAATAGGTTTTCCTAAACCATTAGCGAAGGTTAACCTTTTTTCTGTCAGCCAGCATCCTATTACAATAGGAGCTGGGTCATATAATTATACAAACTCTATGAAATGCTATATACATGAAGATTTTTCGATTAGCTGTCACACTAACTAGTAAATTTGGCTTAATACTATCAAATTGCGTTCGCATGTGGGGTACTCTTCATGTGCTTTTACAACCAAGATCATTACTAGTCATTCACTTAATTGTCCTGAGTCCGAGTTTTCCAATATGGCGGCTTCACTTACACTCCTTGACTCGCGTTCATGGTCTAGTCTCTTTTTTAAGAATAAATCGCTTGAATAGCACTTCCTGTGTCCGGTCACGTGTCCGTAACTTGGAAAACGGCGACCGGGAAACACAGGAGGAGGGATGCCACAGATCTGGTGAGTGTTACACGCACACCCTTAGTGATCTATGTCCGTTATATGACCATGTAGGATCGCGTAACTTTACGATCCTGATACTCAGACAGCATATACTTTATGCTGTCCTAACCGTTTCTTCGGTTTCTCATTTTCTGTAGACCGAGAACTTCGAGAGCGGGAAGTGGATCCCCTCCCGGTTCCAGCTTGATACACACACGTATTGAGGTACTTTATGTAATTTTTCATTTCCGGTGACATGATAGACAGACATAAACAACCATTCACAATTTGGACACGTGTATTAATTTTAACACGTGGTTCCTTTTCCATACAGTGTTATATCATTAGAATACCCACGTACCCGGGGTGTTACGGATTGTGAAAATTCGACACTAATTGTCTGGAGGTATACTACTTCATGAACCAGAATAGAAAATTTTGGTAAGGTTATTTTCCTTGCTGTTTGCTTCCTCCTTTGATGATGTTAGCCCATCATCAGCACTATCTTTGCTGATGCTTTGCGTTTCTCCTTTACCTTAATTTAGTCGCCTCATGATTCTACACTCTTTGGACCTATAAACTCGTATATTGTGCCACAGGTAGGCACTTTTGACCCTTGAATTCAATTTTGCCGCTTTTCTACCAGATGCACCGTAAATTTGCATGATATCACTTTTAACTTTTTCCATTTTTTCATTATCACTTCACCTCACGATCATACGTTTGTCACTGGTTTATGAGACCGTCAGGATGTTGGATCTGTAGTTTTGTGGTTATGTGGTGTACGGCACAGGCCTCTATATAACACACAAATCGTCAATACGACTGGACACTGTTGCAATAATTTTCTTGATTTTTTTCATGATTTTACATGTGAATGGGGTTTTTCCCTCTCGCCTAGGACAGTCACTTTATCACATGAGTCACTTCTAGCCCAGCCAATTCTTTGGGAGATATACGGCACTTTAAAGGTGGATACGCCAGTCACCTTGTCACTATTGCTGTACATATGTATTGTGCTGTACGCTATGAACAATTCTAGACCCATGCTGTTGTGTTTTGTTCTCAGCCCTGAAGAGTCGTGTTGATTACACCCACACGACGAAACACGTGTCGGCTGATTGTGGACTCAATTAAACTACCTACATTTAAGATACACTTGGACACCTGCTTCTGCTTTCTTTGGCTATTATTGTTTTTTTCTTACTAATGTGTTACCTATGTTATACCTTGTTTGTGTGCGAGAGTTTTGCTGTTTTCTATTGCATGAAAGCATGTCGTGTCTGCAGTAGGAGAAAATCATTAAAGAAAAAAGCGCTCACAGACTGTAAATAAAACAAACATGTAACTACTCAAGTAAAAGGGCCAGTTCTCATGGGAAGTTGCAAATGTAGAAAAGGTGGTAGTAAGGAGGGACTAGCAAGCCTATTAACAAATCAGAAACCAAAATGTACAAAGGACAAGTCCATACCTGAATACAGCACATCTAGAAAAGATTGCACAAGCGCTGCCTAGGCGAGACCTAAAAAGACCTGCTTAACCTGTAGGTTTAATTCTGGTCAATGACTCACCTTTCACACTGTCCGCGAAACATGTCGACTTTGCACTCCCGGGCATAGTGTGCCTGTAGGGCCAGATTTTATTGAATTTTGTAGTATATCGGCCAGGGGTATACAAGGTAAACTTTCGCTGCATGTTTACCTTTCACTAATCTTCACATCACTTTGCACGCACTCTTATTACCCTCTTTTTTGACCCTCGCCCCGCACACCCGCATGCACCATCCGGCAGTCCTTAAAAGATCTCCGATAAAGAGACCCTTCTGGGGACCCGTAGGGAATTGCAGCGCCGGCACTACGAGGAGCAACTGCCCAATGATGAAGCATGACACATTTCAGGGTGTGTGAGGGCATCAAAGGACAATAAGTGGTCTTCCATCTCACCAATGGGTCCTTTCACCTAGAAGGTCTTGAATGCTCGGCCTAAAAAGCGCTTATTAGCGCTGCTGCTATGATGCGTTGTTGCAGGAGGCGGCCTCTACTCCTCCGGTGTGGGCTGGTGCTTGGAAACAATGGCCAACAGCTTCCCCAATATGCTTTCAATTGTCGCATGGGGTAGAGAGGGTCCCATTGTCACCACCTCTTTGCGCCCGGCTTCTCTGCTGGAGGAGCCTGGGACTGAATCCCTTAGCTTACATTCGCCCCACCGTGTCTCGGGAGCCAACCAATGGATCCTTTCACCTAGGATGTCTTTTTCTCCTTCTATCTTGTTCACCTTTTCTTCCTTTTTTATGCACAGGTGACTTTTTGCACCCTTGAGCGTGGGTGACTTTTTGCACCCAACTATAGGAACAGTGTCCCCTTTTTGTTTGGATGTATGTATTAGGAGCATGGACACTGGACCTTAAATAACTCCTTGCCCCCCCCCCTTTCTTCTTGTGATATAGGTGATTGCACAAAACCTTTTTTTGCAATGGCTTTAGAGGCATTAGATTCCCATTTAACTAAAAGCGAGGGTCCAAGGAATCACCACTACACAGGATTTTAGTTTATGAATAGTTCAATCAATAAATCAGGGGTTTATAAAGCGCGCCACTCACGCCTAAGGGTCTCAAGGTGCTGTGTGTGTGGGGGGGTCGAAGTGTCAGGTCGAGGCTACTCCTGAAGGTGTGCAGGGTGGGGGAGTGTCTGATTTTGACTGGGAGCTCGTTCCAGGTCATGCGATTTTCAAAGTACATTTGTCTAATGCAGTCAAAGTTAAATGAAGAACAATAGGCTATAATGAAACCGGACTCTAATTTGTACATGTCAATAAAGTGAGATGTCGGGCGTAGCTGGATGTTGTATCACCGTACAGAATAGCAGTAGCTGTTTTTTCATTGATTTGGAGTCTTATCCATGTATATATTTTAGTAGTGCAGGTGACTGCCCATCATCAAATTTTATTTTTTATTTAACTTTGTTGTTTCTTATTAGTTTTTCATACTGTCAGACACAGATAATGCACTAAGCAAGTAAAGGTTTGGATTGGGACATCCTTGGCATATGTATACTGTGTAGCGAGCATCACAAAGATTAATTGTTGTGTTCGTTTAGTTCAGATTAAATCATAGTCTACTCTATAAACACTAATAGACTCTATAAAGCCTAAATGTGTGTTCTATTTGATTAGTTGTTCTGAAGAAAGTAATATGTCCTACAGGTTACGACTCACATCACAATTGGAATGCTCCAACATGGTATCTAATCTGGGGATATATGGGAACGCACGTTTAACTTCCAAACTGTGCAAAACAGGTAACCAGACCAAAGCAAACACACACAAACCATTTAAATAAATAGCAACAACCAAAATGCCCATGGCTGGAAAATAGCATTCAGCAGAAGATTAAGTAGGGTGAAGAACAAATGAGATATTGCTTCAGTTCTGCCAAGCATGAGCCAGTTCCATGTAACTCACTCGGAAAGGAAACTGGACTTTACACAACAGTTGTACCAACCTCAAGTGATTGCAGTACTTGATAATGTAACTTGATTGTCCCACACAAACAGTGAGCATCTGGGAATGGGAAGGATGTATAATCTAGTATCTACACTCTTTAAAAGTATTTTTATTGATTTTATTTGGCGTTTTATAGTGCGCTCATATGACCTGACGCAGCAGAGCAAGGGGAGGAGACTGGGAGGAAGGAATCAATTCTCAATTAAACCTCAAGCAGATGCAAACATTTGGAGGAACAGGTACGTCTTGAGCTCTTTGCTAAAATATCTCCTGTTAGATTAATTGTTAAGAAGAACCACTAGAGTGTGCCTGAGGGAAGAGCGTTGTTGGTACAGACACTGCCCCCCAAGCCAATTCTTCTTGACAGGAGCAGTGAAAGAGGGCGCTGGCAAGCTAACCTAGCCAATCTGTCTGGGCAAAAATAAATACATTGATTGGAGGTAGCCCGCAGCTAAGTCTCACAAGTTTTTTTGCACCAAGCAGAGGGTTATAAATTTGATCCTATGTGTGATGGACAACAAACAGAGCGAATTTACTGCGGGAGGGGGTGATATGATGGGAACCTTTCAAGCCAAAAATGAACCTGGCATCAAAGGTTTGGGCGCTCAAAAGTTTGCACAATTTTTTGCTCGGAGACCCTCATAAACTCAATTACGGTAGATAATAAGTGAAAGGGCCACATCAGTGACCAGAGCAAGCCTATCAAGTCTGTACTCCCACGGAGTTTTGTTTTTGAGTTTTTATATAGCGATAACTTGACCCGTAGGTATTGGAGTGCTTTACATGAGCACCAGTTACATCGCAGGATGTTGAGCCGACACTGAGATTAGAACCTGGTTCCCCGAGTTGCCAAGTCGGCGAGACTGTGGTGGAAACCCATATTGTTGGTTACAGAGCTAACCTGAATGGGGAAGAATAATACAGAGTCCAAGATAACTCCTTTGTTTCTGACTGGATTAGAAGTGCAGCAAAGTGCTCCCGGAGATGGGCCCTTAGGCGCCGCTGTATCGGAACTACAGGGATGTTAGCAAATTACCAACCGCAAACAGAAAGGGAGATAACAACAACACTACCACAACTAAGCCAATAGCAAGCGGAAAGGCAGATTACATTAAATTTAACCCAACATACAGATTACTTTAGGTCTCGCTGAGACAGCACATGCACTGCCAAGGCGAGACCTAAAAATAGTCCTCCAAAGAACATATGAAGAACCATTGTGTAATGAGACAGAACTTAGTCCATGCTGCATGGGAGGTACGGAAGAGAAAACGGAGGGACAAAGAGGCAGGACTGGCCACTAGCAAGCAAGGATTTTTTCAAGGACACTGAAACAATCAAATCAAGAGCAGGGGGATGGTTTTAAGCCCAGAGGAGAAATGACATTAGGTCTTGAATGCTTGACCTAAAAAGGAGGGACAAAGTGGCAGGACAGATCTCTAGCAAGCAAGGATTTTTAAAGGACACTGAAACAAACAAATCAAAAGTAGGGGGGTGGCTTTAAGTCCACAATAGAAGTTATAAAAGGTCTTGAATGCTAGACCTAAAAAGCACTTATTAGCGCTGCTGCTATGATGCGTTGTTGCAGGAGGCGGCCTCTACTCCTAAGATGTGGGCTGGTGCTTGGAAACAATGGCCAACAGCTTGCCCAATATGCTTTCAATTGTCCCAGGGGGTAGAGAGGGTCCCATTGTCACCACCTCTTTGCGCCCGGCTTCTCTGCTGGAGGAGCCTGGGACTGAATGCCTTAGCTAACGTTCGCCCCACCGTGTCTCGGGGGCCCACTGATGCACCCCTTCTCCTGGAGGGCCAGCCATCGCTGCACTCCCACATTGCCTGGATTTATAAAGCAGTCTGATCATAGCCCAGAAACAGCTTGCCTCGCTGCCGGATGCCCGGGCCGGCTCTCTAGCCGAAATATTCACACTTCGAGGGTTTCCGTGCCCCCTTCAGGCGCTGCCAGGCCCCCTCTTTCAGGCACTGCCAGACCTCCAACGTGCTGTCTGTTGGCTCCACTGCATCCAAAACCCTTCCAGCGAACTACAGCAGCCTCCACTGTTGCGTTGTCTTGTGAGACCCTGCCAAATTTTTCGCCTGCAGACAAGCTACTCCAAAGGGCATAGCCCAAGGCTGAATCTTTCAGCCTGTGCGTTGAAGGGACTCCCCCCTGGCAGGCAGGCACCTCCACAGGTACTGCTTCAGTCCTGATAGCTGCACCTACTCTCACCGGCACCTCCACATCCCTCTGCTACACTGCTGGGCTCTGCAGGCGATTCAACCAGCCATGCGGCCTCTGGCCGGAGGAGCCGCCCCACCACCAATAGGCCTCAAACTTCTCGTACTTCCCCCTAAGGCAGGTGTGACAGCTTCTCTCTCTATGGGAGATGCCAAGATTTCATGTTATACCAGTTACAAATACACGTTATGTTATAACGTTTTCCAGCATCTGTCCTTCTTGTGCAGTTTGTTTCATCATACCTGTGGGTGCAAAGATCCCTTCTCCTCCTAGCAACCTGAATATAGTCAAGTACAAGCAATGAGTTTCCCTCTGAAGTTATTCATGCCTCAGATTTAAAACACTTTTTCGAATGGGTGCTTTAATAGTCACCATTAGTTTGTTCACTCAATCAGCAGATTTGTAGGGCACTTCTTGTCACCTATGATGATATCCAGGCACTGGCAAGGTTCAGTTGATTAGCCAAATATCCAGGTCTTCAGGGACTTTTGGAACTCTGGAAGTGATGGGAAGGTCCGTAGATTAAAGGGTAGCTTGTTCCATGTCTTTATTGCTACATAGGAGAAGGAACATAAAATGTTAAAATCATACTGCATATTTTGTTGTCTTTGTACTTTCCTAATCCAGCCACTGCAGCAGAAGGGCAAATTTCATCACAAGACCTAAGGCTACATTATGCATTATCTTTTTAATGCAGTCACAAGCAGCTGCACTACATCACAAACTAAAACAGTTCTAGAATGGAACAGTCATATTGTATAAAAGGCATGAGCACCAAATAGACTGCCTCTTTTAGAGATAAGTTCCTTTTCCATTTGTCTTATTCTTGACTTATTGTAATTCTTGCCATGTGATGTTTTATCTAGTCTTTTTTCTATATACCGCTTCATTTGAAAATTATATTGATTCCTCTTTGAAGGGGCTTCCCCCCCCCTCCTCTTCTTTCCTCTCCCCTGATTTCCAATTTATGGTTATCAGTCTCTTCCGCCCACTCCCCCCAACCCCCTCCTCCTTACCGGAGTATTCCCTCCTTTCAACCCTTCTTCAGGCAGAGCCGCATTGTCATGTCTCTGTGACAGTCTCCCTTTCCCCAGCGCGCATGGAGATCGCACTGCATCTGCCTTCTCTAACTTTCTCACGGACATGTGGGAAATGTTATCCCTGATTTATGATCTCCTTTTGGCCTCTCTTCCTTCCCTCGAGGCCTGTGATCCCCTCCTCGTTGTGCTGCGCATTTAGAGGAGCGCACCTTGGCAACAGGAGCGCAACGTCCTCCCGTTGCCAAGAAACTTTCCTCTGAATCCTCCCGGCAGCAGCTGATCTCGAGCACTTTGACAGTTGCTCTGCGCTATTCAGCTGCTGCCGGAGTTTGATGATCGTTGACATTTTTTAGACGCTTCACTTTTCATTGGGTTTACCAATACCCTCAGGCTGCATTAAAAAAAAAAGATGGGAAATATTAGGTATTACTTTGGGCATTCATTTCTCATAATCTTTTTTTTTTTAAATAATAATTTCTAAAGGCACATTACTGCCTAGTTTTGCCTTGCTTAACTACTATCCTGAGCCTAATATGTCAGATATTGATTCTGATGATGCTGTGGCCAGCTCCCCTAACTTTGATGATGAGTCTTTTAAAAAGTTTATTAAAAACGAGATGAGGTTCTGTATGTTGGACACCCTTAAAGAGGTTATGTCCACAAAAAGACCTTTCCTTTGAACAGGACGGCCTTTCTGAAGACCCTGTTGCCCATAGCGATATACCTGTCAACAAGGGGAAAAGAGTTAAGAAGTCCAAGAACACTGAGCCTAATTCCCTGATCACTATGGGAGGTCCTAGCACCTCAACTGATTTGGGAGGTCTTAGCACCTCAAACCTTGTGGGAGGTCCTCGCACCTCGAATACATCGGGTGTCCTTGGCGGCACATCTTATCATGGTGTCCCTAGCAGGACAACTCATATGTGTGTTCTTAGCGGCACAAAGTGCTCACAACGTTATTGATATTCATACAGAAGATGAGGATAGATCCCCTAACCTTTGTGATGAATGTATCCTCGACCTAGATGACGAGGACTTTGATTTTAGTTTAGTCAACCTACTGAGGAAGAAACCCCGTCCTCCTCTAAGAGTGTTATCCTTAACCCCTTGGGTGAGGAGATGTTCTCACCCCTTAACATCTCTCACTGCAGAAGTTCTGAATGGTTTCCCCAAGACCATGTAGCGAGATTTATTCAAAAATGTCTCAGAAACACTCTGGAAAGAGATACTCATAGTATCCTCAGAGAAGAATGCTCTAGACCTGAAATTCAAGATAAGGTCTGTGAAACTCCCAACCTTGACCCCAACTTGATTAAGTTCCTGCTCAAGCTCAGAAGGGACCCCAGGAAAGGTATATAGAGGTCTCTCAAAGGCTGTCAGGACCGGCTTCTTGACATCCTGGGGCCCTTAGCCAGGATTTTAGATATGGCCAAAGAGTGCCATATTAGTGGCACTCCTCTTGATACTCAGCTCGTCAGTGGTTGGAGCCAAGGGGCCATGGTACTCCTTGGCAACGCTAATGCTAGTCTTAAAATTGAAAGAAGGAGAGTCATTCTTACAAAGATTAACCCTAAACTGGGCGACATGGCCAAAAAAGAACCCTCCCAAAACCGCAAGTGCCTCCTCTTTGGTGAGGCTATGATAAGTCTATTGGCAGATATGTATCTACCTTTACCGCCCTCGATAAAGCACAATCTAACATCAGGTGCGTTTTTAATTCTAACCTATTTGGAAGGGCTGGAAGATGGAGCCTTTCTTCCGGCCGATTCAGCCAAAGGCCCTTCGGTAGATTCAGAGGCTCTGGTAGAGGCTTCTTCCCATCCAACCCTCAATTCTACCCACTAAGGGAGAGGCTCTAGAAACAGAGGATTCAGATCCCGCGGACTACCCAAAAACACCAATCTTCAAAGTAAGTCCTTTACTTCCTCCTTCTTCTTCCCCGCCAAGGGTAGGGGGCAGACTGCAATTATTTTATCACATTTGGGAAACACTAACTCAAGACCCATGGCTTTTGGAAACCGTCCAAGGTTTGAAGATCGATTTTATCCATCTACTCAAACATCTCCCCCGAGAGTGCTAATCCTTTCAAATGATCAACAAGAAATTGTAGAAGAGGAAATAGCCTCTTTGCTTCAAAAAGGGGCAATCATAGAAGTTCCATGGAGTTCAAAGGGGTTTGTAAGCACACTCTTTCTTGTACAAAAAATAGAGAAAGGTTGGAGACCCGTCATAAATCTACACAAATTAAATAAATACTTAGTCCACAGACACTTCAAAATCAAAGGCATTCACCATCTGAAGGACCTTCTTCTAGAGGCAGACTAGTAAGTCAAACTAGATTTGAAAGATGCTTACTTTACCATCCCGATGGCCAAAGAACACCAACCCTTCCGGCAATTCATTTGAAACAACCCTCTCTTTCAATTTCAAGCTCTTCCCTTTGGTCTCTCTTCTGCCCCCTGGTGTTTCACCAAAATTATGAGGACTATTGAATCCCTCCTGAGGGAGAGGGGGATTTGCTTGATAATATATCTGGAAGACATTCTCATTCGCTGCTTTTGAGACGCTCGAGCGCTTCGGAGCAGTTGAGTCTTGGAGTTTTCTCTCGGCGTTCTATTGAGCGATCGGGAAAGGAAACTTGAGTTGGACGAGCCGCCGTACGCATGAAGCGGGCGGTAGCCATTTTAGTAAATTGAGCAGTGTGTCAGGTTTAAAGTGGCAATGATGGCGGCCATGTTTGGGGGTTATTTTATAAGCGTCTGACTGAACAAAGTCAGTTTCAGTCAGACGCAGGTTAAAAGTTCGTCACGAAGGATCGGAGGCTGAGGAAGGTGTTTGTTTGGTTACTTTTAGAAGTGATTTTGGGTAAAAGTAAAGGATTTTTGGATAGTTTGATATTGTGAGGGCGTTATTATAAGGTTGAAAGTGGTTTATTAGAATTTGAATTAGAGTTAACTAGATTTTATATTTATAGAATGGAGAATTTGGAAGGAAACGTGGAAGAGAGAATGAAAAATTATATGAAAAAATTGTTTGGAGAGTTAAGTGCTTCAATTAATAAGAAAATTGAGAATTCATTGGAGAAAAATATTTTAAAAAAGGGATGCTAGACAAAAGTCTGGTGAGGAAGACAGTTTCTGGACTACCGAAGAGGTTGAGGTAGTTGCAGGACCGTCTGGAGAGAAAGCTAAGAGAAAGGAGAAAAAGAAGCATGTTTTGAAAGGAAAACAGGCAAAGGAAATTGAACATAAGGTTCAAAAAGGGTTGGCTATAAAGGCCAGAGAAAGCACTATAAAGGCACATAAGAGGAGACATAGTGCAGTGGCGTGTGACTCAAGTTCAACCAGCAGTGATGTTGAGTTGACATGTAGTTTGAGTTTGGATGAGTCAGGCGTGGAGGAGGTACAGATTAAGAGAAGGAGATTGGATGAAGGGGAGATAAAGTTAGAAGCTGGTGATTTTGTGGATCCACAGGGCAAAGAGATGTTCGACCCTTTACTGATTCAACATCCACTGTCCCCCCAATGGTCTCCGTTGAACATGTGGCCAGATACATAAGATACTGGATTAGAAGGGAAATCCCTAAAGACGTGAGAACTAGGCTAAGGTCCGAGTGTCCGAGACCTAGTCTTAATAGCAAGGTGGCATTCACGCCTGAATTGGACCAAAAAAGTTGGCATTTATCAATAAGGGTGGAAAGGATCCTAGGAGAGGATTAGACAAAGGGTTGAAAGGCTGTCAAGACAGGTTATTGGATGTCTTGGGACCCTTGACAAAAATCCTTGATATGTGTGAAGAAGCTCACACAAATAATACTGGGGTGGATGTTGGAGAAATGCGCCAGTGGGTGCAAAGGACAATTTGTTTGCTTGGCAATACGAATGCAGCTTTGTGCTTGGAGAGGAAAAAAAGTATTTTATTCAAAATCGATCTAAAACGTGCAGATTTGGCCAGTAAAGAATTAGGGGAGCAGACTGACGGTCTTCTGTTTGGGGATGATTTTGTCAAAGACATGGCATAATGGGTAGAGACATTTAACTCGTTGCAAAAAGCCCAAAAGGATATTAGAAGGGTTTTTGGGATGGCCGGGCGAACACGGGGTCGGTTCCCCGGCCGAGGATTTGGAGTTACCAGAAGAAATTTTGAAAGAGGTAACAGACCTTATGGATCTGGATATAGAGGAGGTTATGGTTACTCAAGATCAGACCAGGGGAGTTTCTTCCCACAAAGACAGAGAGGAAGAGGAAGGAATTCACTGTCGGATAGAAGACCAAGGGGAGACTCAGGTAAGATTTTTACGAGACCCTTTTTATACGGAAATAAAGTTGGGCGGCAGACTAGCCCAGTTTGGTTCTGGATGGCAAGAAATCTCTCAAGATCCTTGGGTTTTGAAAACTGTAGCTGGGTACAAAATAGATTTGATCAGTATTCCGGTTCAGGAAAAGATTCCAAAGATGTTGAGATTTTCAAAGGAAATGGAGAAGTTAGTAACAAAAGAGGTGCAGGAATTGGAGAGGAAAGGTGCAATAGAGATGGCGAAGGCTGTGCCAGGATGTTTCTTAAGCAATTTATTTCTGGTGGAAAAGAAAGATAAAAAGATGAGACCTGTCATCAATCTAAGAGAGTTAAACGATTGGGTTGTTTACAATCATTTCAAAATGGAAGGGATTCACATGCTAAGAGATTTGTTGAGGAAAGGCGACTGGTTGACAAGGTTGGATCTAAAGGATGCTTATTTGATGATTCCTATGTGTCAGAGTCAAAGGGATTTTCTGCAATTCAGATGGTTGGGGAAACGCTGGAGGTTCAAGAGCCTTCCATTTGGTTTAATATAGGCCCCATGGATCTTCACAAAAGTAATGAGACCTGTAGCAGTTTGGTTGAGATCAAGGGGTATTCGTCTGATAGCTTATCTGGACGATATTTTGATTATGGCAGAAGAGAAGGTTTTAGCAAAAGAACAGACAGAGTTTGCAGTGAAGGTTATAGAGGATCTGGGGTTTGTAGTAAACATGGAGACATCATGTTTCGCACACACAGAACCTTGGTGCTTGCGGCTATAGACAATTGCACTTATCCACTAGTGTCACGCTTTATCTAAAGATTTTGGTGCTAGGGACTAGAGATCCAAAACCCCTCGATCTCCTAAGACTAACAATTCTCAAACAGAACACAATCTTCCTAAGTCCAGCACTCTTCAACAAAGTAATAACAATCTATATTAAACAAAATTATTTCAGATTATCCAATTATTATAATAACTAAATCCTGACCAATTATGAATCTTCAGCGGAATAGTGGTAAATTCTTTATTTATTCCAAAAATGTTCTTTCTTCATTAAAACAGACTGTAGCCGATGCCTACGTGCTTCGTCCGACAAAGACTTCTTCAGGGCTACAAATGATACATATATACATTATTTACACATTGCACACATTAAATAATCTACACAACGTATCATAAAAAACAGTATTTACAAAATTTGTACACGATTTCCAACTATCTCATGATTATTGAAGACATTTTTACAATTCCACTGAAGCATTCTCTCTCTAAATATTTACAAGCTCAAACTATTTCTATAATCAGATTGTTTTATACTCTCAACATTTGTTTTCATCTGAATGATTAACTTTGAAGTTAATATGTGGTCTGAAGGGTTCTTGCTACTTTGCCTAAGCACAGAAGATTGGAGTCTAAGGAGGTCAGCATTTCTTACCTAAAATTGTAAACTTAGATGGTCTCTCGAGTTCAAAGGGATCACCACTCTGCTACCGCAAATGTTGATCCAATTTTCTATTTTATGAAAAAATATTACATTTTCATTTTTAAGCATAACATCGTCTAAATGCCAACTTCTATGGAAAAAATATTCACTAGTTCTTACCAATAGAATAGCTATCTTTATTCCTGGTGTTCCGAAAAAGATTTTTTTGGTTCTCCTTTTATATGGCTATATCAGCAGTCTCTATAGAGAAAACGAGAGGTTGTACAGGTTGTATAAGTACCCACCCTCTATGGTTTTTTGCAGAGTCATCATCATTTGGAAATTCTGTTTTACAAAAGAAAGGACTTTTTTATGTAATTCGGGATAATATTTTCATACCATATAAATATCCATCGGTCTTATTTTTTCTGATTTAGAATCTGTTTTACGCTGGGTTTTTATATCTCCAACATACTGCAAAAGGAAAATAAGTATATATATCTTTGCCTTCATATTCGCCTATAGCATGATGCTAATTGTTTTAAAAATTATTGCTGACCTCCTTAGACTCCAATCTTCTGTGCTTAGGCAAAGTAGCAAGAACCCATCAGACCACATAATAACTTCAAAGTTAATCATTCAGATGAAAACAAATGTTGAGAGTATAATACAATCTGATTATAGAAATAGTTTGAGCTTGTAAATATTTAGAGAGAGAATGCTTCAGTGGAATTGTAAAAAGTTCTTAAATAATCATGAGATAGTTAGAAATCGTGTAAAACATTTGTAAATACTGTTTTTTATGATAGGTTGTGTAGATTATTTACTATGTGCAATGTGTAATTAATGTATATATGTATCATTTGTAGCCCTGAAGAAGTCCTTGTCGGACGAAACGCTTAGGCATCGGCTACAGTCTGTTTTAATGAAGAAAGAACATTTTTGGAATAAATAAAGAATTTACCACTATTCCGCTGAAGATTCAACATTTGTCAGGATTTAGTTATTATAATATTTGGATAATCTGAAATAATTTTGTTTGTTATAGATTGCTATTACTTTGTTGAAGAGTGCTGGACTTAGGAAGATGGAGACATCATGTGTGGAACCGATGCAGGAAATGAAGTTTTTAGGTTTTCAGATACAGACATTGGAATGGGTGTTGAAGTTGCCTATGGAGAAGGTGAAAAAGATCAGGAAAGAGATAAAGAGAGTGAAATCTGCGGAATGGGTTACCCTGAGGCAGTTGGCACGATTACTGGGTCTTCTGTCATCGTCAATTCAAGCAATTTTTCCGAATCCTCTGCATTATCGTGCGTTACAGAGACTGAAAGCTTATAATTTAAGAAAGGATGTGAGATATTCTCAGAGGGTGAAGAGGAATCAGGAGACTCTGGAGGAGTTGGATTGGTGGATGATGAGTTTTGAAGCATGGAACGGACGAGCAATTTTTCGAATGATGCCAGAAATAGAAATAGATTTGGATGCAAGTCTGTACGGATGAGGTGCGAGATGTGGAACAGTTGCAACAAGGGGCAATGGTCCAAGGAGGAAGGTCACTTGCACATAAATTGTTTGGAGTTACTGGCAGGTTCCTTTGCGATAAAGAGTTTTGTGAAGGATCAGGTGAGATGTTGTGTGCTTCTGAAAATTGACAATTTATCAGCAGTTCGGTATGTGAACATGTTGGGAGGTCCTCGATCAAGAGGGTTGGCGGAACTAGCCAAGGAGTTTTGGAAGTTTTGTTTGGAAAGGGAGATTATGGTTCAGTCTCAGTACATCCCAGGATTGAACAACGTAGAAGCGGATTGGTATTCAAGATACCTCAGGGATGTGAGCAGCTGGAGATTGCAGAGGGAGGTTTTTGTGAGCTTAGAGAAGATGTGGGGTCCTTTCAGTGTAGATCTTTTTGCGGACAGATTGTACAGTCAGTTGAAGGAGTTTTACAGTTAGAGACCGGATCCAGAGGCGAAGGGAGCGGATGCATTTCTTCAGAGTTTGAAGGAAGGCAGGAATTATGCGTTTCCACCATTTTCAATGATTCAAAGAGTTTTGAACAAGGTCAGGAGGGAGGAAGTAGAGATAGTTCTGATAACACCTTATTGGAAGGCTCAAGTTTGGTTTCCAGATTTAATGAATCTGTTGGTGGAGGATCCTGTTATTCTACCAAATTACAGGGAAATCTTGATGGATGTTCAAGGAAACGTTCACGATCTAGTGGTTTCGGAACAGTTAAGGTTGATGGCATGGTTGATTTCAGGAGAATATGGCAAATGCAGGGATTATCAAAAGAAGCTGAGGAACTTGTATCTAAATCATGGTCTAGTGGGCCTTCAAAGGTTTATGGATCAGCATGGAGAAAGTGTAATGTTGATGTATTGAGAGGGGTTTGGATCCCATATCGGCACCTGTGATAGAGGTTGCAAATTATTTGTCAGACCTCTTTAGTGAGGGTTTAGCGTATAATACTGTCAATTCGAGTAGGTCTGCTATTTTTGCTGGACATGATTTGGTGGATGGGATTCCTGTAGGTCAACATGTTTTGATTAAAAGACTGGTTAAGAGTGTAAGAGTGGTTCTTCCCCCTAAAGCAAAATATGATTCACTCTGGGATGTTTCTTTGGTGTTGAGAGAGCTTGAGAGTTGGGAGCGAATTCAAGTTTGGATTTACAATTTTTAACTTGGAAGATGGCTATGCTTTTATGTCTAGTTTCCTTTAGAGGGGTTTCAGATATTAGAGCTTTAGAGGTTAATTCTAAGTTTTTCCAGCCAGAAGGGGTTTGTTTTGAGTTAAGGAAAAGGACAAAGACTATGTCAAGGACAATATTTTATCCATATTGGGAGGGTGAGAGTGTTTTTATGTAGTAAAATGTTTGAAGGAATATGAGAAGAGAACTTCTTGTTTGAGAGACGGAAATTGTTCACAGCTGTTAATTTCCTATGTGAAACCATATAAGGCGGTTTCTGCTCCTGCCTTGGCAAGATGGATAAGAAGTGTTATGTTCAAGGCAGGAGTGGATATTAGTGTGTTTGGGTCACATTCAGCTAGAGGAGCTATGGCTAGTAAAGCTTTTATGAAAGGTTCCAGTTTAAATGGTATTATGAAGGCTGCAGATTGGTCAAATGATTCAACTTTTAGAAAGTTTTACTTTAAACATGTGGAAAATGCTTTGGAAAGAGTCTTGGATGAACTTTGAACTTGCATAATATTGGCCTCCGGGCCTTGCCATAAAATGCAGATTTTCCACAGTGTTAATGTATAGAAAAATCATGATTTTATTAAAGGCACAGAGGCTAATATTATCCCTCCGCTGTTCCCACCCTACTACTGTTTTTGTTGTTGTTTTGTTTTATAGGTTAAAGATGAAGAAGAAGAAGTCAGAAGAATTCTAAGTTTAAGGAAGAAAAGGTGTTTTGTGGTTCTTGGGACTTTGTTTTTTTCGCAGCTACAAAAGAGGAAGATGGCTGCCTGTTCTTGGGTTATAAGCATGTTCTGCGTTCTAGAGTGTTTATAATGTTCTGATTCTATGATGTTGCTGCTGTGTTTGAGGAGTAATAACAGATGATACATAATATTAGCCTCCGTGCCTTTAATAAAATCATGATTTTCGATACATTAAAACTGTGGAAAATCTGCATTTTTCAAGATGAAGATGAAGTTCTTCTTTGTTCTTGGAACTTTCCGCTTTTATCTCCACATTTAAAAGAGGCAGGCTGGGGGGAGGAGTTACGCTGGCAACCAAGATGGCCGCATAAGCTCCCGGCTCCGCCGACCTCCGCCGGATGCTCATGAATCCTGACTTCTATCCTGATTTCCCACCGGACTCCCGTGCAGCTGAAGTGCGCCTGACTCTAAAGGTGCAATCCCGGAATGTCTAGCTGCTCAAATGATGAAGATACGCCATGCGCCATTCTCGGCCTAACCCGGAGTTGAAGCCGGGGCCTCGAGTTCTAACCTAGCCGGGTTGGAGTTGAACATCATCGGCCGCGGGATGTGGGTGGTTCCGGTCTCCCGAAGTGGCGTCTTTCTTTTCCGTTTTGGATGGTGATCCGGTGGCAGCTTTATTTCGCAACTACGGCGGCTTGCCGTATTGACTGTTTTGGTCGGGGATCTGCTGCCCGGAGGCCCCGTTGAGCTCCCGGGGTCGACGGGCTTGGTTCCTCGCTGGCGGCGACGGTGCTGAGATCATGCTATTGAAGTGCCCACAGTTGTCATCTGTATTGCCTTTGCCTGGTGCCCCGGAGAAGTCGACCTCCGGGATTCAGATACCCGCCCGGTCGCTCACTGAGGGGCGATGGAGCGGGCTGATAATACACCGTCGCTGCGCACTGTAATGGCCGCCATTGGGGAGCTCCACGAACGAGTCACCGCCACCCTCCAAAGGATGGTTGTAACGGTTGATCACATCTGCCGGAGACCGGACTCTGACCATTTGTTGGTTGTGAGCCACGGTGCCTTACCCGCAGCGCGAGCGCCGATTGCTACCGAGGACCCTGTGCGGAAGTCGGACTTGGACATTTTTTGCGACCCTAAGATGGCGGCGAGCGAGCCCGAAAGTACTGGCTGTGTGTTTGGCCCTATGTCGATATCGCCCGAGATGGATGTGACTATTTCTGTACTTCAGTGTGACTTCTCCAATGAATGCCGGATTAATACCTCGCCTCTTTTCTCTCAGAGTGATCAAAAACACTTTGCTGACTTATCGCTGGTGGGCAGTGAACTTGGTTTGACTTTTGGACTTTGTAAACGTCTATCCTGGTATCACTCCTTTCGTGTTGACTTTGAACCTATTCTATTTCTGGATATTCTTGCTGTGCTGGCGGTTCGAATGGACAGGGTTTGCATGAAGAATCGTAGCGGCCTGGTTATACTGGGTGGGGTCTGTGTAATGGATCATGAGGGCCAGGGCTGAATTTGATTTGAATTCGGTGCAATGCCTTTATTTTGGCTCTGCTGGGTTGTGTCTGTGGGAGCGAGGGCCAGATGGGATTCTGATTCTCTGGGTTTGTCTGACTGCTGTGCTCGAAAAGGGATTTGCTGCCTCTGTGGTGCCGGGGGCCGGGCGGGACGGTCCTTTCTTTGTCTGTGGCTCCCCTATTGATTTGTTTCTTGGTCTGTTATAACTTGCTTACTACTACGGTAGGGGATGTCTGCTTTTGGCGGGGGGTAAGAGGGTCCAGGAGCCCGTATTGTTTTGTACTACATCTCCTCCTCCAGCTTTTCCCTTCCTTGGGGTGTAGTTTAGTGGGCAACAGGCATGCTGCTAGTGGGGTTAGGTCGTAGCCATCTGCAGGGGAGCAGGGTGGGGGGTTGCGTTTTTTTTTCTTCCCTTTATTTTGTTCTATGACCTTTCTATTTCCCTTTTCCCTTCTTCACAAGAGATGTGGCATATTCTCCTGATCTTTTTGTTCCTCATATCTGGGTGTCGAGTGTCCAATTTGCATATCCTGTATTCCGGGTGGGCGGGTTCTGATAGGATTTGCTTATGGTCATCTGTATCGTATTGTTTTGCCTCAGCTCTAAGCTGGTATTGATATTTTTCAGATGCTTATGATTGTAGTGTATTTTCTCAACTCAGTTGCCCGACCACAGCTATAATATGTTCCACCAAATGACACCCGATATGTACATTTTTACTCTTGTGTTATAATCAATAAAAATATATATATAAAAAAAAAGAGGCAGGTTGTTTGGTGCTCATGCCTTTTATACTATCTGACTGTTCCATTCTAGAACTGTTTTACTTTGTGATGTAGTGCAGCTGCTTATGACTGCATTAAAAAGAATAATGCATAATGTTAGCCTCCGTGTCTTTAATGAAATCCAGATTCTCTAGTCATGTTAATAGGAGAATCGCAATTGTTCTTTAGGACTAGCCAGCGAAATTCTCTCATGCAAAACAGAAGGATACTTACTTGTTATACTGATTATTCATCATGGATATTTTCTTTGAATTCATGGACACTGCTCTAAATTAGCCAGTAGCATACCAGAAGTATAGATTAAGGTTGAGATTAAGAGATTGTGGTTTATTTATGGGGTGGCTGTGTGACCTCACCATGTAATGAACACACAATACCTCACTTGGGTCTCACTCAATTCTAAAAACCTTAGCTCAACCCTGCGTAGCTATGGCTTCAAACAGTCAGGCTTTAACAAGGGAACAAGTGAAAAGCATTTAGAAGTTCCAAAACAATTGAATAAGAAAGAAACATGACACAGAGGAAATACAACACTACTTTATTAAAATAGATTTTATTTCCATGAATTTTTAGAAAGCAGAAAAAATAAAATCCACCTGAGTAATCCAGTGCGACGAATTTTTAAGTAAATGGTAAATGACTATTTTTCACTCAAAAAAGAAACAAGCCGTGGCAACTTCAGCGGTTAGAGGTACTTTGAAAACGTTTTATAAAGTTGTGTAGCAGGATAGCTACCTTTCACTCAAAGCAGTCTCCAGTCCAGTTCCAGACTCTACAGGAAAACTGCCATAGGCATCAATGGGGTGGTCCTGATGCAAGAGATACAGGATGCTGAAGATGCTTATCCAGTTGACTGGGATCTTTCTGAGGCTAACCCTCAGTTCACAAACACTGTGGAGCGACTTTGGTCACAGAGATTGATGTCCCATGAACTTCAGGTAAAGTGCAGCCAAAAAACAGTTTACTGTTCTCTGGTCACAGTGAAACTAGCAGTTCCCTCTAACTGCGGCTAGTGTCTGTCTTGGGCAATTAAACTGCTTTTTGGCAATTCTCACTGGTCTAGCAGACTCAGGTGCAACTTTTGAGTGGCAGGGTTGGGTTTCCCCGGCTGCACTTGGACAGACAATGGTAATCAAACAATTTTAGCTACCAACTTTACCAAGATGACTTCTTCAGCTTTTATGGAGCTGGAGCTGTAACAAACAGTCAGCCGGCCTTGGAGTTCGCCTCTTCTGTCTGGGACTCAGGGCAAATTTACTATGAGCAGGCAAGAGAGAGGCATACTCCTCTCTTTCTCAGGTCTAGGGAACAGCAGGGACGTCTTTCTTTTTCCTCTCTCCAGTGCAGTCATGATCTGAGGTCTTAGTGCCAGGAGTGCCACTTTTATGCTCACTACTTGCTCTGAGGGAAGCCATGATCACTAGCCAATGGGCTACCAGGTCCTGCCTGATGAAGACTTACTGCAAAGTGTGGCATCTAGCTAGCCCAGTAAGCAATATTCTGCCCATTCCCAAGATGGCAGAACTCCTCTTCTGATGTGTGGCACTTGATAGCGCACTCTAGAGGTGTGGCTTCCTGAGGGCTCCACGCCCACTGAAAAACTGGTTTGGCAAATGTTTTCCCCTCTTTGGCCTCAACACTAACCTGTCTACCACAACAAACGTGCAGCCCCTCTCCTGCATGCCCACCATTTGCCCTTCAAAGGTGGCATCCCCTTTGGCGCTCGTGTGTAATGTCCTGCTAGGGCGAGGTAACATCTCTTCCAATGTCAGGCCTCTATTGTTTCTATTCTATGCTATTCTAGCAAGAGACTTGGTCCCTTACTGTTAAGGGCCTAAAAAACAATTAATCGACAGCCTCAACACCAGATGAGCTGCTGCATTTTGAACAATCTGCAATCTTCTAAGTATGAATTTAATAGTGCCCAGATATATTACATTTTCATTGTCAATGCTGGATGTTGCTAAAGCCTGGAGTACGGTTCAGTGGATATTTTTTGGCAAGATTCCCAGTAACTTTCTAATAGTTATTAAAATCTCAAAACATTCTGCGGCCAGCTTTCTTACCTGGGATTCAAATGATCGCTTGTAATCAAGCCAGATGCCTAGATTTTTTATGACTGTTTTAGGCTACAGCTAAAGTCCAAGGTTATCTGGCCAAAACTCAGAAGTCCAATAATTAGTATTGTTTACTATAATCATGACCTCCAGTTTTCGCCGTTTAGTTTTAGGCAGCAATTTGACAGTCACACTTCTCGGTAGGAGGAGCGACGGCTGTCTTGTGGTCGGCATCTGTGTCTGGCCACTAGAAAACCTGGGGAACAGAGTGGCAAGTATATAAAGTTGCCATTACTAAAAGTTGTTAAATCAAACTTGGGCATCAAGTCAGGTTTACTGTAATAATTATTTTGATATCTTGAAGTACCAGCTTTAGTACTCCAATTCAGGAGCACTGCTGGGTTGTCAGCTTTTAAACATGTACTTCCCAATAGGGCTGCTAGCCTTTCCACATTAAGACGACAATTTGGGGTTTTACTGTTAGGAAATTTGAAAATATATGTCCTACTTTTTAATATAGCACCTTGCCTTAGGACTCAATAGACTTACCTTAGGGGTGACTTATATATTTTAAAAGGGGAGGTCTGGATTTTGTCATTAGTTTAAATGTTTTACTTTGTCACACTCAACAAGTGCTGCAGCCCATGAGGGACTTAAGCTTATAGGCTCTGGGTACACCTGGTACCACATTCTAGGGACTTAAAAGTAAGTTAACGTATTCCAATTGGGTATGAACCAATTAAGCCTACTCTTTTGAGGATCAGAGCACTGACACCGAGGTCTTGCTAGAAGACCTCAGTAAACGTTCAGGGTCGTAAAACTAGCAGCATCAGTCCAAAACTTTGGGAGTGATCATGCAAAAAGATGCATTTCCTTACAGAGATCCGTACTTGGTCCTAAGAGTAAAAAAAATAGCTCTAACTCATTTGACTGTGGGTTCTCAGTTTGACTGTGGGTTCCTAGGGAAGCTTCTGGCTCCCTTATTATGGCACAGTCAACATTATCATTTGTAAGAACATCATTTCCTGCTCGTGGCTTTCTTTTTTGGCAAATCTTAAGGTGGGTTTTTCAGTCAAATGTGCTTTGTAGTGAATCCGATTGTAATTATATTTAATTAAAAATAGTATCTCTGTATCTATTTAATTTGTGTTTCTGAATCCTACCCGCTGACAAAGATAGTCTATTTTTTTAGGAAAGAAGAAGGCAGACAGGTAGTATGTCCCTCTGAAAGCTCATGAGGGGAATAGATAAAACTCCCCTTGACTTTCTCCAGTGATCCCTGCACTGGCCCCATTGCCGCTTGGGATTCCCCACTCTCCCTAGACTGTCTTTCTTGCCTCTATCACTCCAGTGGGCCTCCTGATCCCTGTTGCTGCCAGTGGCTCTCTGGTGCGAAGGTAGATGGACAGAGTTGGACAGGCCTAAAGGACTATCTGACAGGGCCAGAACGAATGGTTTAGAAGGAGGAGGGTTAATAATTCTTACAGGAGTTTAGTGTGACGCTAAACCAAATAACGTGATCAGTATAGATTCAACAAAAGCTTATGCCCTATAACCCCCAAATCAGGACAAAAAGTCCAGAACAATATATAACAGCCAATCCTATGCACACGTAAAAAAGTAAAAGGTAGTGAAGCGACACTGTTCTAGAAGTACAAAATGAAGATGAAGTCCTTCGCCGGTGTGGTTCTTTTTAATGTTCAGGGCTTTCGCAAAACCAACCAACACGTGTTTTGTCGGTGGGTGACAAACTCTTGACTTCTTCAGGCTGGAGAACAACATAGACAGTAGATATGTCACATGATGTATGTACCAACAGCGTATGTACATACATAAGCAAATTCCATAATACACGGGTATTGCCAGTTAAAATTCCGGTGTGCTCTCAACACCAGAATATTGGTGAAGAGAACCAGATGGAAAATTAGACACAGATGAAGAAGAGAACAGCAAACACCCCAATATAATACAACAAACAGAATTCTACATTCTTCAATTCGTAACACTTTTCTCTACCCAATTGTAAAATAAAATTACAGTTCCAAAATTAACAAAAGGTCTGAGACAAAACACTATTACAAGCCTTCTCGTGAGAAGTAAGACTCATGGAAATAATAGCGAGAGGAAGGTAGAAAGAAAACCTTGAAAGTGCCGAAGCCGAAGCTGTGCCATGTGCATTTGAAAAAAGTATATAAAGGCACCCTGTGTTGAACGATTGATAATTGTACTGAGATACTATTCCAACTAGAGCCAGAAATTATTCTAAAACATAAGACACATAGACACAAGACCTCTGTGCCCAATTAAAATACTGTGCTATTTGCATCTAAGACATTGTGTTCCGAACGAGTCCAAAATCCAGTGCCCATAAAACGTGAACAGTCACCAAAAAGCTTGTCTCCCGGTACAAGATAGCTGCATACCTTTTGTAGTCGGGAAAAATCATTAAGACCTGTGGAACCAATCGCTAAACATGTTCCAGTCAAAATATAGTATGCACCAATTCCTGAGATATTAAAATTCAAATAAATACACTCTTTTGAGGCAAAGCCTACACTTAATACACGGCTCACCTCTCAACTGGTGATAATTCCAACCTGGTCGGTTACGTCCTCAGTTTTGTATTCAGTACAGATAAAATCCAATTTAGTCCTGTGTGTTTCAAGAAACAATGATCCCTAGCATTAGTCTGTCCTGCTTCACTTCATAAGTAATTCATCACCATCGCAACCCCACATAAAAGATTCCTAATCAAATCACATGTGACTCCTTACCTCAGATCCAGAAAATCGTGTCTGGTCCGAGCCTCTCAATGATTGCCAGTTATTCCAAATGTGGCGCTCCTCAACTGAATGCCTGCTACACTGTAACGGCCTGCACAATAAGCCGTCTCTTACAACCAAATTCCGAACTGTAATCAAAGCATAGTACACAGAGGAGGCCTCAGTTACAAACCAGCACCATTCCTGCTTCAAGACATATGGTCTCTCATTAAAACTAAAAGTCCTACAGTAGAGAAAGACTTACCCTTGGCGAGTACACCAACACGTCCCGTATGGTACCGGGATCTCAGTCAACCGGATACAGTTGTCTGTTCAATCCGGAAGTACCTTTATACGAACGCCCGAGACGCTAACTAGACCGTATCCCACAATAACAAGCCACCATATTGGAGGTGAAACAGACACCTTCTCTGAGTGATTAGTGCATTAAGCTGGTTGATACGACCTGAATGAAGTGTTTAAAAGTGATCAGAGTAAAAGCAAGGTTAAATTACAGATTGGGAGAGCATTGCCTATGATGTAACTACAATTTCAAATGAATTGGTATAAGTTTGCAGATTTCGGTTACATGTCTCATAAAAACAAGGATGACCAGAGTGAAACAGTTCAGAGGACAACATATTACATCAAGATCTGATTAAGCTCACGATATGTAGATTGGCAGCCAACATTTTCAGTAAGTGCAAACAGAGTAAACCACATTACATACAGACATCATATTTCGGGTTGTTTATGCTGAAAATGTTCATTACTGTTGCTAAGCAGTGTATCATCAAATGGGCACAGAACCATTGTGAGGCATATCAGCAGTAACCAACGTTCCCCAAAATAGAAAAGTGATTGACCGTCAACATTGAAATTATGGTAAACAAAGTTATAAACAATATAAGCAACCTTGTATCCACAGTTTGGAAAATGTGCATCACAGAAAATCAACAGCTCACACTGGGTCAAAATATTACAGTCCCCCAGAAAGTAGTGCATTTCTCAGTCACTGTTAAAATCTTGTTCATACGTTCTAAGACGCATGATCCAAAACGCCTCTGAGTGTCTGAGTCTGAGTTCTCGGTTTCCACCCCAGGGACTCATACTTGTTACATCTATACCATAGAAAACAAATTGTTTGTGGGGGCCTTGTGAGGGGCATTCCCAAACATGTAAAGCCATAGGATATCTGGGGTCCCATTGTCCTCAGGTCTTAATGATTTTTCCTGACTACAAAAAGTATGCAGCTGTCTTGTATCGGGGGAAAGCTTTTTGGTCACTGTTCACATTTTACAGACACTGGTGTTTGGTCAATTGATTCTTTCGGAACACGGTGTCTTAGATGCACATAGCACAGTATTTTAATTGGGCACATAGGTCTTGTGTCTATATGCCTTATATTTTAGAATAATTTCTGGCTAGTTGGAATAGTATCTCCGTACAATTATCAATCGTTCAACACGGGGTGCCGTTATATACGTTTTTCAAATGCACGTGTCACAGCGTCGGCTTTGGCACTTTCAAGGTTTAGTTTCTACCTTCCTCTCCCTATTATTCCCATGAGTCTTACTTCTCTCGAGAAGGCTTGTAATAGTGTTTTGTCTCAAATGTTTTGTTAATTTTGGAACTGTAATTTTGTTTTGCAATTGGGTAGAGAAAAGAGATACAAATTGAAGAATGTAAAATTCTGTTTGTTGTATTGCATTGGGTTGTTTGCTGTTCTCTTCTTCATCTGTGTCTAATTTTCCATCTGGTTCTCTTCACCAATATTCTGGTGTCGAGAGCACACCGGAATTTTAAGAGACAAAAGTATAGATGTTACTAACAAGAAGAAAATGAAACATGTTCTGTTAAGTTTTCCAAAATTTTGAGGGTTATTTGGTGATAAAATCACCAGATGAGGGAATTGATGGAGCGAGGTGGCAAACACAACATTTTGTGTACCCCTCGTAAAGTTAATGTCTCATAACAATAATATGTACTAATTGCATGTTTTGTGGAAATTAACCAACCATAGAGTAAAGTGCACACATTATTTTTATTTTACACATGGGGAGAACTAATTTGCTTGCATGGTGCGAATAAAACTTAGCTAATATGTATTGTTATCGTATTGTGGAGGTTCAAGGCTGCGGTGGCCCATAACCTAGGATGGGTGCCAAGCATGGACGATGTAATGCTAAAACCCTGGGAGAGTTTGAGTATGTTTCAAATACAGGGAAGCTTCTAGGCCTCGGACTAACTTAAACAATGAACCTTCTTGCTGACTCTTTGCAAAAACGATGCTGTAATGGTGAGAGGATGCTCACCCACCCCAAAAGTGTCCAATGAGAAATCGAGTAAGAGATGTTAGTTACTTTTTAGATAGATTAAGTTAGGGAATTAAGGTATAAAAACCCCTGGTTGTGTCTAGTCGGGGTCGCTTTTTCCATTTCCATCAGAGATGCTGCCCGATTGCTGACCGATTCCTGGATGTAAGATTTCTTATGAATTTACTTGTTTGCTTTGCAGGATTGTAGGATAAGATGAGGGTGTTAGTTTAGGGATGTTAGGAGAAAATGACTTTGAAACTATCTTTTCTTTGCTAATCTTTAATTGTTTTTCTAAATAAAGCGATTTTTTTTCTTGAGCTCAAATAAAATGATCATTTGAAATAAAGTTTACATTTTACCGAATAAAGATTTACTAATGCATAAAATGTCAGACATAATAAGGTTTTGCTTAGAATAAAAATTAAATAAATGAAGAACTAAGAGCTGGTCTTTGAATTGTTCCTACGCCTAATTTTCATTCTAACAGATCCATTGCCCTGTGGTGGTGTGTCTGGATAATTTAATTCATGGTCAAATGTTAAATCTGCAGGTGTAAATAATGTATAATTAAATAGATTTAGATGCTCCACCAAAATGCAACAGCGTTTCTCCAGTGTGATTCACCAGAGCCTTGAAGCCAAGCGTAAGTGAACAGGGTAAATGCGCAGTGTTATGGGCCCCACTGATGCATGATTTGTGTGTTTTAAGGTTTCAGGGAAATGGTGAGTATTGATTAGTAATGAATTCTGGAGAAGCGCTGGAGCAGTAAACTACTTGGTAGCAGAGTAGTGGTTGTTAAGGAAATTAGCTAGGATTATGGTAAAGTACTATATAGAGTTTGATGTACAGAATTATGACTAACATCTGTGAGTTTGTATTACATTATATGTAGTCCTGGAAAGGCTTCATAGAGTAGGGTGAAGCCAGTGCCTCCGTCTGCAGGTGGAGGAAGTGTGGCAAGGTAGTCGCACAGTGAATTAGTCTGTTTCAAAAAAGGGGTATTGACAAATACCGCGGTGGTATCGGCGTATATCACTGTTTAGGGACCTTAGGTGTGAAAGGATAAATGTATAGTGAGGACAGTCTATGAAATTTCAGCCTTCAAGTATAGGGATCATTCCGTGCTTCCCGACTAAAACTTACTGCTGGGAGAGTAATAGGTCTTAACCTGAGCTTGATTGAAGGGTAAAGAGAGTTGCGTCTCTCTTGTACTAACAATAGAGGAATTCTGTGGTGGGTTAGTGGACGCGCTGCCTACTGGTAACACAGAGTTCATGTATATATGAATAGGGTTTTCCATATGAACGTGTGTAAATGATATTGCAATACGCGTTCAAGCGAAACTCTGGAACTGCCTGATAGAAGGGTAAAGCCAGTAGTGTTGCTTTATCGGCGAGTCTAAAAAATTCTGAGGAGATAAGCGTTGTCTACTCCGGTTACAGAATACTTGTGCGGTTGAAAATTCCATCACTTTATTAGCGAAACAGATTAGTGGATTTGTTTTGTGTAAGTTACTAACTGGTTTTGCAAAATATCTTGTAAATACGGCTTCTTGAAAAAACCCTGTAAAGGAGGGGTCTGTCGGCGCTGCAGAAGCCGGCGCGCTGGTGACGTCGAAAGTGTCGCGCTGGGATTGGTCCGCGTGACCAAGGCAGAGTAGGAGTTGATTGGTTCACCACGGAAAGCAGCAAAAGCTATTGGTTAAGCACTATAGTGACGTATCATGTTCTAACTGGTGCATTAGTGCGAACCGCGCTGTGATAGGTTGGTGTTACGGAATCAACAACAGAATAGTACACGATCTTTTGAAAGCAGGAAAGTTTACTGAAATGGCATACTACTATTATGGTGATGACAGGAAGAAATCTTCATGGTTCAAAAAGCTGAAAAACGTGTTTCTAAAAGACAAGGAGGTAGTTACGAGAGGGGGAAAAGTTCTTCCTTCACCAAAAACGCCTGCTTCCTATATGTTGACGAAATATGGTTACCATACGTGTATTTGGTTGGAAAATTGGGTACACTATACAAAGGATGATGGTGTGTTCGCATTTCCAGAAGGAGGATCATTTGATGTAGCAATTTTGAGAAATTTGAGAGACAAGATGTTGAAACTTGAACCAAGACCCAGGCCAACTCAATTTGAAGCGCTTGTTGAATGGGAAGATGAGATGCATCAAATGGAATGTGAGAGGTTGAGCAAGCATCTTAGGCCGAGAGGTAAAGGCAGAGATTTGTGGAGAGAAACACATGAGTCTAGAATGCGAAGATGGAGAGATGCAAGTATGTGCGATGGCATGTACCCAGTCAGATTGGCAGATGAATATGAGGGACGAAAAAGTACAGAAAAGAAAAAGAATATTGAAGTGGCAAATCAAAGCTATGGTGAAAGCGAATCAGATGATGCTGTTTTAGAAGAAATATTAAATAGGAGACTGCCCCCATATCAACCAAGTTCTTTATGGACTACCCCAAATGCCCCGATGGCAGAAGAAAGAGTAAATGAATCGCCAAGACAACCATCAGGGGGGCGTGGCTTGCAGTCGAGGGGAATGGTCGCACATTGAGGCGGCTCCTCGGCCCTCGCTGCCTTACTGCTGTTAATCATGAGCTGGTGCCTCCATACTGCCCAGGGTTGATAGAAAATAGATCGCTGACCATTTGGACTCCCCCGCTTGGCCCCTGATGCCCACCGGACCCTCTTAAACATCGGAATCTGTTCCCGAAGATCGTCCCTCCATCGGCCCAAGATGGCGGCCGCGATCACTGGGCGCTATGCTGCAGGTACCGGAACCGCTCCGGACGCCGAGTGACCCTGAATCCCAGCGAACAGCCTTGTCGAGTCTTGAGGGGGCGATTCTCGATCACTACCAGCCACCCACGCCTTGCTGGCACAGCAGACAACGGGCCCCCCCAGCCGCCCCGCGTCAACGCCCACGCGAGTCCCCGGCTTTGGGCCTACTGCCGGGGACCGCCCTACAACTGCTGATGACACTCGGTTTTTCCCCGCTCTGAGACACAGCGGCCGAATATACGGCCCCACCACACGGCCCACCTCCCCACTGCCTGACCGAGTGGCTGGAACGACAGGGAGGTTCCCGAGCCTCTCGTGAGCCCTGCTGTTTAAGTGACCACATATCACCTTGGGCCCTACTTTGACGCACGGTGAACGGCGTTGGCCCCCCCGCCTCTGTGACGGAATAACTGATCTCTGTGCCCACCCTGACTGCTGGAGACACCTGGAGGACGAGGAGCTCCCACGCTGAAGTGATCGGCCCTCCCAAGATTGTTGGTGCTACCAGGGGGATGCAACCAGGTGCGGTTTGCATGCTACTCTGAGTCCTACTTGGTGGTAAGGCCAGCATAACTGAGAGTGGTGTTCCTGACCCCCATTCTCCATCCGTGGGCTGCTGTTTGTCCTCGCCTTCTGGGACCCTGTGAACTCATGATTTCTCCTGAGACGTATATCCCAGACGACACGGGGTTCGCTCCCCCTTTACGATCAGCGAGGCCCCCCCCTCCATATTGTGCGCCCCTTGAGTCTGCGCCAACACAACCTCCTGCAAGACCTGCACTTCAAGATGGCCTCCGGTAAGGGAAATCGGCCCCCCAACCAAAGACAAATCAACAAATTATCGTGGGGCTCCAAGGGAGAACCTAAAGACACTTCCCCTGATGCTATACCCAAAACAGTGACTCCCCCTCCGCAAACGAGACCCCCCACCCTAGAGGATGTCATGGAGGTGATCGCTGGGGTCCGCTCCTCCTTGGAGACCCGTTTTGACTCAGTAAACATAGAAATAACGCTGTTACGCGCAGATCTCCGTAAAATGGATACCAAAGTGAAAGATATAGGAATCAAGACCTTAGCACTTGTTGACGATACCTCCACTCTACAACAGCAAGAAGCTCAACTCCAGAAACAACAGCACCAAATGGAGATACTTCTCGATGATTATGAAGGACGCGCAAGACGCAATAACCTCCGTATCCTGGGTGTTCCGGAGCGTCCTGAGGAGCCGGCCGCCGATCTCTTTGTGGAGAAACTGGTCTTGCAACATCTCCAACCAAAACAACTCTTCAATTACTTCTCCATAGAAAGGGCACACAGGGTTCCCGGAGGCAGGCCGAAGCCGGGCGCTCCCCCCCGCCCTATCGTTGCCCGTGTATTTAATTTTTGTGACCGGGATGTCGTCCTCCAGATGGCGCGAGCGGGATCGCCACTGCGAATTGACAATGCGCAGATCATGATCTTCCCGGATTTCACTGTGAAGGTACAGGCTCGTCGACGCAGCTTCCTGGAAGTGAAGAAGGCGCTCCATGTACAGTCCATCAAGTACTCTATGAAGTTTCCCGCGAAACTACGCATTGAATCGGAGGGCAAGACTTGGTTTTTTGAATCCCCCGCTGAGGTGTGGGATTGGCTTGAGAGGTGGCGTCAGTCTGAGACCACCCAGAATCGTCGCAGGAAATCTGCGGATCGCTCTGACGCAGAGGTACTACCTGAAAGTCAGGACCTGTTTGTTGACAATGCTCAGGGTGAGCAGTGAGCCATAAGATTAAGACTTATTTAGCAATAGGAGCACTCTTGTTCTAGTCCGTATAAACCTGCAATGCCCGTTGTGTTACTCCTACTTGTCATGAGATCCCTTGCTGGCTCCTTGGAGGCAGTTTCGCCTCTTCATTGGTCTATCATGACACCTGTTACTGCTGGGGCTCTCCACGCTGATCGGGGCTACACTTGACTACCGTATCTTGACTCCATGGGCGTGTCTTCCTTAATGATTCCAGCCTCCAGATGTTCTCCCAGATCGCCCCATGAACTCAACCTTGTATTTGGGTAACCCTCCTCTCCTGATGGGACTCCGTCTTGCAGTTGCAGCCCATCCTGCTCCATATATATCCTTTCTTGATCCTGATATTATTGTGCATTTGTTCCGACTGCTGTTTTCAGATGACCTATTAACGGCATTGTTTTTGTAGATTGCTATGGGGTATGATGGACTAACTCACCTGGTACTTTTGTTATGGAGGCGACCCTTGGCCCTCAGGGCGATTCATTGGGGTGTGGGAGGGTGATGAACATTATGCCTAATTGGAGAGAGAAACACTACAGACCTTCACCATCCTTATTCTATTCATTGCTACACTCTGTCTGTATACATTAGGTACTGCTGCTGGACACTGTCAATTGCCTGAACTGATGTGGGTAGGGCCTTCGGCGTGGGGCTGACCTGGGCCTACTTTGTCACTAATTTCTACTATGTGAATGCTATTGTTGATGCAAGTTGTTTTTAACCGCACTAGACAATATCATCCTGTCAATTGCTAGCGGGGGTACCCACGGCTCTCCACGCACCTCATCAATTTTCGGGAGGGCGACAGGCACTCTGCCTAGTTGGGGAGTGGATAGTTTCAAGTCCGCGGGCAGGGGGGCAGGGAGGGGGGTTGAGGGGGGGAACGGGAAGGGGGGAAGGTTTGGGGGGGACATGGGTTGTTGGGAAGTTTGCTAAGAAACTGTTATTGGTTTTGGTTTTGGTTTTGTTTGCACACTGCAGAGATTTTTTGAACATGGAACATACTACACAGCACTACGCGCCCTTACAAAACATTCCGTACTCATTATCAGACAGCACCGGTTCCCTCCTGGGAGGGAGGTGGATGGTTGAGAAATCTGCACTGATATTGCTGTTCTTTTTGATCCCCTTTTTGTTTCCACACTACAGTGGTTCTTCGGACATGGGGCCAACTACACAACAATATGTGCCTTCACAAGGTGCCCAATACTCAGCATCTAGATACACCAGGTATTTCCCGAATTCTGCCATAGGCTTCTCCGGGACCGCCACTCACTACAAGACACACTCGGTTCCCCTAAAACCAATAATCCGTACATGCTTTCCGTTCTTTGAACCACCATGACACCCCCATTGACTACGTCTCTTTCCCTCATGACATGGAATGTCAACGGCCTAGGCAATAGAATAAAAAGAGAGATAGTCATGCAATATCTTAAACGTCACGCCCCAGACCTGGTTCTCCTGCAAGAGACACACTTGATGGGCAACGCGTGCCAAGCACTGCACCGGGGAGGTTATAAACTACTCGTTCATGCAGGCTTCTCCTCCGGATCCAGAGGGACCGGAATCATGGTTCGGAAAAATGTTGCACTGACGTGTACAAAAACGTGGGCCAACCCCCTTGGCCGCTTCGCTGTACTGGAGGCCGCCTGGGAAGGTAACCGTTGAATGTTATCTCAGTCTACATTCCTCCAACCTTAGGCACAGCTGCTCTGCAGGCCCTGCAACACATAATGTTAGATCTCCCACAAGGACCCCTACTTATTGGGGGTGATTTCAACATGACAATGAATGATACCCAAGATCGACACCCCCAGTGTACGTCACACAGACCGGGCTCCGATCTATTTGATTTCACACAGACAATGGGGCTTGAGGACCTGTGGCGCTCGTCTCACCCGACTACTTCTTATTTCACACACTATTCAAATCTCCACAACAGTAGCTCTCGCATAGATTATCTGTTCTCCCCCACAATCGATATGGAGTTTTTTCGCCAAACTAAAGGGCTCCCCAGGGGAATCTCGGATCATTTCCCACTTACTGTGGAATTCACACATCACCGCCAGAGATCCCGCGGCCCCATAATCATAACGCCCTGGCTCCTAAAAATCCCTGACATAAAAGACTGCCTGTTAGAACACACGGAATACTACTTCGCAGGAAAATGTGCAATCGGCTATAACTATATGGGAGGCCTATAAGGCAGTACTTAAGGGTAAGGCATTAGCTCTCAAAACTGGCTACATGCACAAACAGAGTGAGCACCTAGTTCAGGTTGAAACGGACCTGGCCCACCTGGAATCACTCCACAACGCAAACCCCACTGATGGAACGACTCGCCTCCGCGCGAAACAACTGGAATATAAAGCGCTGGCCTCTGAGAAAGCGCAGGCCAAGCTCTTGAAGACTCGCCATCGTGTATATGAACTGGGGGACAGGGCAGGTAAACTACTGGCGTGGCTCGAAAAACGCGAGCAGGGATCTCGATGGATCCCAGAGTTGACCAAACCAGACCAATCTACTGTCACGGACCCGGGTGAAATAGCAGAGGCCTTTGCCACCCACCTAGAGGGCATCTACACAGCCAGAGCACATTACACGCCGGAGAGTCTAAACTACTCGTGGCCGAGATGAGACTTCCCACTCTTTCCGAATCTGACGTGCAAGACTTGGAGGCAGACCTCACAACAGAAGGGGTTGGCAATGCCTTGTTTGCCGTTCAATCAGGTAAAGCTATGGGCCCCAATGGAGTCCCTATCGAGTTCCTGAAGGGCATGGCGAGTGAGATCCTCCCGCACCTTAAGGCAATGTTTGAGGAGAGCCGAGATGCCGGTTGCCTGCCACTGGACCAACGGTTGGCATCAATAGTGGCCGTTCGTAAACCTAACAAACCGGCTAATGATTGCAGCTCCTACCGACCGATTTCCCTCATCAACTCCGAGGTGAAAATCCTACCGAAACTCCTCGCTACCAGACTTATGACAGTCCTCCCCGCCTTGATCCATGAGGATCAATCGGGTTTCTTGCCAGGTTGTAATACAGCACTCAACCTCCGACGGGTTCACAACGTAATGAGTAGCATACCACATCTCCAAGAGTACGCAGCTATCCTCTCCCTTGACGCTACGCTTGCCTTTGATTCTATAGAATGGTCATACCTTTTTGAGGTCCTACTCCGCTATGGTTTTGTCCCAAATTCATCCAGTGGATTCGACTGCTCTATACTGATCTCTGGGGTCAAGTCTATGTTAACGGACATACATCCAGGCGATTCCCCCTACACAGGGGTGTCCTCTGTCCCCTTTGCTGTTCGCACTTACTCTTGAACCTTCGGCTCATTGGGTCAGAACTGACAACTCCATCCGCGGCCTCCGATGGAATGACGACACGATAGACAAGATCTCACTCTACGCGGACGACATCCTCGTCTACGTCTCCTCCCCCAAATCCTCTCTTAACAGTTTATTACACGTCATCACTAATTTTGGCAAATACTCGGGATTTTCCTTCAACTGGTCCAAATCAATACTATATATAGTACGCCCCCCCCCCCCTCTCCCACGAGGCTACACAATCGAAGTGGCCCTGGATGGATTCAAATACCTCTGCATCTTTGTCACTCCAGACCCAAAAATATTCTATGATCGCAACCTAAAAGGCCCACTTCAAAGACTCCATACCGACATCTCACATTGGAGGTCACTCCCTCTCTCTCTCCCGGGCAGAGCAGCCCTCTTTAAAATGCTCGCACTCCCTCTATTCTTGTATGCCCTGCAGAATTGTCCATTTCCTATAGCCGACTCTTATTTTAACATGCTTGAAGGAGACCTCCGCCTCCTCTTATGGGATGGCGGTTCTCCCCGCATTGCTCTCCTCTCACTTACACAGGGGTGGTATGATGGAGGTATTGCCCTGCCAAATATTCGACTCTATTACTGGGCTACTCAATTGACTGCCACTAACTCATGGATATATGGTTCACCCACGAACCCTGCTTTTCACCTAGAGAAATACCAGACGGGCCGCGGGGGCTATCTTGAGGCTCTGTATGGTAAACACTCTCGCGCACGTTATATAGGCCCGATGTCCCACACAATAACAATCTGGCACCGTGCTAACAAGCGACTCGGGTGGGCTGACACTCTCACATTATCTACCCCACTTTGGACCTCACATAAGTTAGGCTCCCTCTGTCACTATCAGGGCTTTGATAAGTGGGACACAATTGGCATCTCTACCAGGCGACATGCTTCACAAGGGCAAATTACTGACATTCGAAAAGCTCCAGAAGATACACGACTTGGCCCAATCAGAAGCCTACCGCTATCTCCAAATCAAACATGCCATACTCGCCAACGTCCCTGATCTCTCTTCTCTTCCACAATCCTCGCCTCTTGAGGACATACTCTTGTCAGAACCCCTCCAGGCCAAAGCGATATCCTATACCTACCGTAAACTATGAAATAACATGCCCAACACCTTCCAACTCCTACGAGACAAATGGCAGAATGACATCGGAGTCTTGGATGATGCTGAATGGCAGGCGGCACTGATGTCCCCGCGCGAATCAGCTTTTAACCACAGATTTAGACTTATACAATTAAAGATATTGCACAGAACGTACATGTCCGCTCCCCTTCTGGTCAGGATTGGTAGACGCACATCAGACCTCTGTCTCCGTAACTGCGGACAGATTGGTACCTTCTACCACATTCTCTGGGAATGCCCGGTGATTCAAGACCTGTGGGAGCGTGCCGCTCGAAAAATGACTGATGCTTTAGGAAAGCCCGTCCCTCTGACTCCCAAAAGCAAAATCCTCAATGAATGGGACCCCACAGACCTAACTGCAATGGAACAACAGTGGCCGGCTCTGGGCTTCCTCTTACTGAAACGTGAAATAGCAATGCAATGGGGCTCATCATCTAAACCGCTCTTGATCAGGTGGGTTGCTGCTATGGATGTGTGTATGTTGTCCGAAAAAACGGTCTACAAGGTCAGAGGGTGTCCTGGTGTTTAGGATAAGAAATGGGGACACTGGAATGTTTATAGAGGTGAACTATGTACTGCCCCTTCAACCGACATGGCAATGGCTAGACCTGGTCCCCCTCGTAATCGTGCTTGTGACACATTGCTGTAATGTACGTATTCTATGTCAAATTTGTAATTCATGACTGTCTGCTTATTATTACCTCTGTTTTTGTTCAATAAAATATTTTAAACAAAAAAAAGACAACCATCAAATTTTAGAGATTTTCCTGAAAGAGTAGAAACAAGATATGTCCCAAGTACACCGATAGGAGAAGCTAGAATTACAGGTACTCCTGTGCAAAGTAATGATTCACACAGGATTGTGTTAAGTCCGGAAAGACAAGCTAATGAACAGCCAAATATGTCTGATTATGAGCGCTCTGCACATGAATTGATTCAAAACCTTACTAGAAATATGGAAGCTGTAACTGTACCAGTGACGATAGGACCTGTAATACCAGTATTTGATGATCAGAAAATAAAAGAGCCAAAATTAACCATTCCGTTACAACAGAGCCTACAGAGAGCAAGAGAAAGTACTTATCCCGATTTATCAGAAATAAGGCAGAATATGAGTGTAAATCCACCAGAGTTAACTTTTAACAAGAATTTGACATGTGGATTCCCGAAAGGAGCAGAATCTGATTCTTCAACTCCAGAGAGAAGTGCAGACACAATAGACTTGACGCAAACGTCCATGGGATAAAGAATTAAGTGAATGGATAAAAACGTTAAAATTAAAAGAGCAGGAATCAAAAATACTGGATGTGGCCAAATTAAAAATAGACATGGAGGAATTAATAATTGGAACAATTGGGACAGACAGATTAAAAACTTACCAAGATGATGAACTCATGTTTTTATGTAAAAGTATAACATGGAGAGCAAAGACAATGTATGATCAATTGGAAGAAGTGGCAAATGAGAATGGGATAGATTTTTCCAAAATAAAGTCATTGCAGAAATCTTATCGAGTAGATTTTTTGTAAAGAGACATTGAAAACATGAATACTGCAGGAAGACAGCTTCAGATAAAAGATTTGATTGTGTTGTTGCGCAATTGGGGGGATATAGGCAAATGGAGGGTCAAGTGGGCAAAGAAGAAAGAAGAAAATAGTGATAAGTCTACTTTAGCTTTCCCCATTAGAGAGAAGGGAAAAGTGGCAACTGAATTCCCTATGAGAGAAATTCCTGGAGGAGGATATGTACATGTGCCCTGGAGCAGACAAGACATATTGTCATTCACTAATGATTTCCCCAGATTGAGAGAGAAGCCAGTAGAATGGTACCGGCAGGTTGACAGATTTGTAAAGGTGTCAAAGGTACTGTGGACTGATTTGGATGGATTGTTTGACATAGTAGTGCCAACAGATTTATGGACGGAATGTAAGATATCCGTGAATTGGCCAAGGGAGGAGTATCAAAGAGATGAGAAAACGGGAGCTCCCTCACCAGAGGTAATGAGGAAGTATGAGCAAGTGATAGTATGGTTGAAAAACAAAATACCTCCAAAAGAAACCGATTGGGTAAAGATAGACAGGACAACACAAGAGCCAAAAAAAACTGTGCATTCATTTTATGAAAGGTTGTTGTTGGTTTTCAAACAGTACAGTGGTTATGAGGAGTTAAATGAGAAGGATACAAGTCATTTTGTTTACAGATTTGTATATGGATTGAGACCAGAAATCTCAGACATGATTAGACACAGCATGATGGATTAGCAGTCAAGTTCAGTAGATGAGGTTCTAAGAGAAGCGAAATATTGTAGTGAGGAGATTGATGCAAAACAAAAGAAGCTGAAAGAGAAAGCCATGTGGGCACAAGTGAAGGTAGCTGAACAGCAAGTAGCACAAATGGAGAATAAAAATGCAGGGAATCAAGGTTGGTTTAAAGGTAAACCTAAAATAGTGGGAAATATTGATGAAATGAAAAAGAAAATGCCATGTTTCAATTGCGGCAAGATAGGGCATTGGAAACGCGAGTGTAAATGTCCACCTAGAGTTAATGGGGAACATACATCATTGAATCCGCAGGTGCAGTTTGAGATGAATCAGCAGCAGCCACAGCAACAGCAGATAGCAAATCAGCAAAGTCAGGTGCCGCAACTGCCACTGCCATACAGTGGGAATCAGCAGAGATACAGTGCAGAGACAGGATTCAGCGGAGGTGAGCAGGTAAAAAGACCACAGAGAGCAAGTGCGTGTTCTCAATATTGGTTGCAAGAAGAGAATGGCAGTGAGCCGGATGAAAGTTTCTGACGGTGCCTTAGGGAGGAAGAAGAGTGTGTGCTTGGAGCCACTCTTGAGGTAGATCAGTCAGGTCCATTTGTGAGCGGAAAGGTGAATGATGTGGAAATAACTTTCCTAGTGGACACTGGTGCTACCCGTTCTACTGTTAGGTCAGTGGAAATTCAGAATCTTCCTCTCTCGGGTGAGACAATCCAGGTTGTAGGTGTAGCTAACAGACAGATAAATACTCCTTTGACAAAACCAGTTGAAATAGAGATTGGGACATACAAGGATATGCATCGGTTTGTGGTGTGTGACAGCAGTCCTGCTAATTTGTTAGGCAGGGATATATTGCGTAAGATGAACTGTGCCATATTTTGTTCACCAGATGGCATAGAATTGCAGACCCCAGGTGAAGATAGTTTGTACAAATTGACAATGCTCATGATTGAGGCAGAGCAGGACAAACTGTTTCCTGTTTTTGATAAAGAGAAAATTCCTGTTGAATTGAAAGAGGCAGTAAAAGAAAGTGTGTGGGATTTTACCGGAAAAGATATTGATTTGATGAAAGGAGTTGATCCTGTAAAAGTGTCTGTAAAAGAAGGTGCAAGTTATCCGAATATACCCCAGTATAAAATGACTGCTGAAGTGATTGAAGGAATTACTCCAGTGATTGATAAATTTATTGAGCAGGAAATTTTGAGAGAAATTGAGAGCAGTCCTTGTAATTCACCAATTATGGGATTGAAAAAGCCAAACGGAACATTCTAGAATTGTGCAGGACCTGAGGAAAGTTAATAAAATTGTTGTTCCATGTTGTCCAATCGTTCCAAATCCAGCAGTGATTCTGTACCAAATACCACATGATGCAGAGTGGTACACTGTGATTGATCTATGCAATGCGTTCTTTACTGTTCCATTGCATCCAGAAAACCAGCAAATTTTTGCGTTTCGTTTCCAAAATCGTATCCTAGCATGGTGTAGAATTCCGCAAGGGTACACTGAGAGTCCATCGATTTTCAATGAGCTGCTAAAGAAATCGTTGGAAAATTGGACCATGCCTGGAGAATCTGTGTTGGTACAGTATATTGATGATCGTTTGGTTGCATCGAAAACAAAGGATGCCTGTGTGACTGACACTGTGGCATTATTGAATCATTTGGCAGAGGAGGGACATAAAGTGTCTCCATCAAATTGCAGTTTTGCCAGAAAGAAGTACAGTATTTAGGTCACAAGATTGCTAAAGGGATCAGACAAGTCACGATTGAGAGAATTAAAATGATACAAGGAATGCAGCCCCCTAAAACTCAAAGACAGGTAAGAATGTTCCTAGGAATGGTAGGTTACTGCAGACAGTGGATACGTGGATTTTCATTGATTGCAAAACCATTGCAGAGATTGACAAAAGCAGATATCAGAGATCCTATTGTACTGACCAAAACAGAGATGGAAGCATTCGAACAGCTTAAAACTAAATTGTCTGAAGCACCGAATGCCTGATTATGAAAAGGAATTTGAACTGTACTGCAGTGAGCGGGAAGGTTGTGCGCTGTCAGTATTAATTCAGAGACATGGAAGAATGAGAAAACCAATTGCGCATTTCTCAGCTGTTTTGGACCCCGTTGCAAAGGCTTTGCCAGGTTGTCTGGAAGCAGTAGCAGCAACCAGTGTAAGTCTGGAGCAAAGTGAAGGAATTGTGATGGGATTTCCTGTGAGAGTCTATGTACCTCACTCAGTGGAGATTCTCCTCACAAGAGCAAAGACCCAATACATGACTAACAGCAGAATGACACGTTATGAGAAAATAATTTTGGGAGCTGAGAATGTGACAATTGCAAGATGTGTGAATGTTAACCCATCAACACTGTTACCTGATACGGTTGAGGCAGAAGTGAAAGGTGAGCTTGATCACAAGTGTTTGGATGTTCTGGAATATTGCACGAAGCCTCATCCAGACATAAAAGATGAACCTTTGCTTGAATCAGATTTTGTCATGTTTGTGGATGTATCATGCTTGAAAACAGAAAGTGGTGTTCTAACTGCCTCATATGCTGTTTGTACAGTAGCAGAAGTGTTGGAAGCATCTTGTCTGAAAGGAATTCATTCTGCTCAGATAGCGGAGTTGATTGCTTTGATACGAGCATGTGAGTTGGGAAAAGAGGTGAAAGTGACCATAGTGACCGATAGTCAATATGGTTATGGAGTTGTTCATGATTATGGACAACTTTGGTCCCAAAGAGGCTATTTGACCTCTGCAGGAACACCCATTCGAAATGCTGAATTCGTAAAAACATTGATCGATGTGATACAGCTGCCTGAAAAATTAGCTGTGGAAATGTGCAGCCCATAAGAAAGGTGATGATTATATCACCAGAGGAAACAGTTATGCTGATGCAATTGCAAAGCATTGGGCCAAAAATCAACTTTCAATCAATCGGGAGAAAACTGAAGAGCATGTTCGAAGTCCTTTAATGCTAACCACTGTAGTAGAAACTTGGCAGGAAGTGAAGCAGATGCAGGAAGAGGCAGGAACAGAGGAAATAGATATTTGGCTTAAATCAGGTTGTAGACAAAGGGAGGAAGATGAAATTTGGGTTTACAAAGATGAAAGACCAGTAATGCCTGATAGCATGATTTCAGATATGGCCCGAATTTGGTTCCATGTTAAAATATCGATTACAAAAACATAGTTTACAAAAATATAGATGTAAAAATATCGATTACACAAATGAAACAGGTAAGTACAATAATATCGACTCAAAAATATAGATGTAAAAAATATAGATGTAAAAAATATCGACTTTAAAAAATACTATAACTTAAATTAAATAATTAAATAATATTAATATTATTAACAAAATAAATTACATTACATTTATATTTTAACTATTTATAACAAGTAAACTTAATTTAATCAATATAAACTTAATAAATGTGTACATATACATATATTTTCTTAAATACATTTTATTATTATCTTTATTTAATTTATAAACTTTAACAATTATATAAAAATAAAATAAAAACATATATAAAACATTTTGAATAAAATAAAAATGTCTATATTTAATTAACACATGCAAGTATTTAAAAATAATAATACATACATTTAATAACAAAATTAAAACATTAGTAGTTAAAACATTTGATAGCGAAGGAGTAAAAATTACTATTCCCACTCCAAAGGGTGCAACAGTAGGGAAAGCGTTGGATAGCGTAGGGGTAAAAATTACTATTCCAACTCCAGTGAGTGCAACAGTAGGGAAAGCGTTGGATAGCGTAGGGGTAAAAATTACTATTCCCACTCCAAAGGGTGCAACAGTAGGGAAAGCGCTGGATAGCGTAGGGGTAAAAATTACTATTCCCACTCCAGAGGGTGCAACAGTAGGTAAAACGTTGGATAGCGTAGGGGTAAAATTACTATTTCCACTCCAGAGGGTGCAACAGTAGGGAAAGCATTGGATAGCGTAGGGGTAAAAATTACTATTCCCACTCCAAACGGTGCAACAGTAGGGAAAGCGTTGGATAGCATAGGGATAAAAATTATTATTCCCACTCCAGAGTGTGCAACAGTAGGGAAAGCGTTGGATAGCGTAGGGGTAAAAATTACTATTCCAACTCCAGTGAGTGCAACAGTAGGGAAAGCGTTGGATAGCGTAGAGGTAAAAATTACTATTCCCACTCCAAAGGGTGCAACAGTAGGGAAAGCGCTGGATAGCGTAGGGGAAAAAATTACTATTCCCACACCAGAGGGTGAAACAGTAGGGAAAACGTTGGATAGCGTAGGGGTAAAAATTACTATTCCCACTCCAGAGTGTGCAACAGTAGGGAAAGCGGTGGATAGCGTAGGGGAAAAAATGATTATTCCCACACCAGAGGGTGAAACAGTAGGGAAAGCGTTGGATAGCGTAAGGGTAAAAATTACTATTCCCACTCCAGAGTGTGCAACAGTAGGGAAAGCGTTGGATAGCGTAGGGGTAAAAATTACTATTCCAACTCCAGTGAGTGCAACAGTAGGGAAAGCGTTGGATAGCGTAGGGGTAAAAATTACTATTCCCACTCCAAAGGGTGCAACAGTAGGGAAAGCGCTGGATAGCGTAGGGGTAAAAATTACTATTCCCACTCCAAAGGGTGCAACAGTAGGGAAAGCGTTGGATAGCGTAGGGGTAAAAATTACTATTCCCACTCCAGTGAGTCCAACAGTGGGGAAAGCGTTTGATAGCGTAGGGGTAAAAATTACTATTCCAACTCCAGTGAGTGCAACAGTAGGGAAAGCGTTGGATAGCGTAGAGGTAAAAATTACTATTCCCACTCCAAAGGGTGCAACAGTAGGGAAAGCGCTGGAACCCAAAACAATAAAAAAAAAACTATCACATTTTTTATTAAATTTATTTTCAAATATAAACATAATTAATATATACATTTAAATATATTATTATTAACAAAGATAATAGAAAAAAATTAATTACAAATTATTTAACACTATAATATCCACCACACACCTAAAATTAATTACACAATTACATTTAATATTTACTAATTAATTAATGAAAATTAAAGTATTTTTGTAATTAATTAATTATTCAATTGACAGCTTTCACACCATATACACTTATAAACACCACAACACAAACCTAAAATTAATTACTCATTTACAATTAATAATTACTATTTAATTAATGGTAATTAATTTATAAAGTATTTAATAATTAATTAATAACATTTTAATTACTTCACACCATTTACACATATAAACTCCACTACCCACACCTAAAATTAATTAAACAATTAACATAATTAATTAACATAATTAATTAATAATTGCATAATTGAAATTAATTAACAAATAATTAATAAACAATTATTATTAAATTAACACATTAATTATTCAATTAATTTTATATATTTAAATTACTTCCCACCCTATTCCCCTATAAACCCACAACCCGCTACGGAACTAATAACACAAAATTCAACATAATATACATTAATAACTAATAAAATTCTACAACATATAATAAAATGACAAACAATTCTCATTAAAAACACTAAAATACATGACATTGTTAAAAAATTAATTAAACAATTAACATAATTAATTAACATAATTAATAAATAATTGCATAATTGAAATTAATTAACAAATAATTAATAAACAATTATTATTAAATTAACACATTAATTATTCAATTAATTTTATATATTTAAATTACTTCCCACCCTATTCCCCTATAAACCCACAACCCGCTATGGAACTAATAACACAAAATTCAACATAATATACATTAATAACTAATAAAATTCTACAACATATAATAAAATGACAAACAATTCTCATTAAAAACACTAAAATACATGACATTGTTAAAAATCGATATTTTTGTAAACTATATTTTTGTAAACGATATTTATTACAGCTATATTATTGTTATCGATATTACTTACCTGTCTGTCGATATTCTGGTCAAACTATATTTTTGTTATCGATATTTCTTCAATTCGATATTTCTGCGGGGGTATTTATGTCAGATGATATTTCTCTGACGATATTCCTGCTCTGCACCCCCGAATGTACCATGGACAAGCACATATTGGTAGAGACGCCATGATCCGTCTCTTTAGGCAGACTTGGTATAATCCAAAATTCAGAATGATTGCTGAAAGTTTGTGTCAAAGATGTTTAGTCTGCCAACAATTTAATCCAAACAGAAAAACTGTTGTAAGTTTGGGAACCATAGGACGGGAGGGTGGCCCATTTACCAGAGTTCAGATGGATTTTATTGAATTACCTCCATGTAACAGACTCAGATATGTTCTTGTAATAATCTGCTTGTTCTCTCGATGGGTAGAAGCTTTCCCCACGAGAAGAAATTATGGAATAACTGTTGCTAAACTGATGTTGCGTGAGATAATACCACGTTTCGGGTTCCCAGTCACGATTGAATCTGAGAGAGGCCCGCATTTCCAAAATTATTTATTGCAGATGATTTGTGAAGCTCTGGACATTCGCCAGAGACTACATTGTGCCTATAGACCTGAGGCTTCAGGGGTAGTGGAACAAGTGAATGGAACAATTAACAAGCATTTGCAATGCATAAGGTCTCGCATTAGGAAAGTTTGAGCTATTGGTATTGTAAATGACAAATTTTTTATTTATGTGTTGGTTTTGAAAATAGCAAAAATAATAGCTTTGTCATTTACAATGCCAATAGTTATAACTTGTGACACCTATAGCATTTGTAGTGCAATATGTGTTGTATCCACGTGACTTAGATGTATTGATATTACAAATAACAATGGCTTTTAATTTTTGTAATAATTAATACTTAAATAAAAGTTATTGTAATTTATAATGGCAATAGCTTAAACTTTTGTAAATAATTTTTGTGAAGAATATGTTCAGTGTATTTTATTGTGACGAAAATCCAAGAACAGAAGTGAAATACTAACCTCTTTTTGTGACATTTGTAATAAAGCTTGAAACATTGAGAGAACATATTTGACACAGTTATTGTTGAATGGTTGCACAGATTGATGCTGTGGTGGCGCTGAGTGATGTTGTGGTGGCGACTAGTGATGCGGTGGCATTCAATGATCCTGTGGTAGCGCATAGTGATGTTGTTGTGCCTCTTAGTGATGCTGTGGTGGTGCTGAGTGATGCTGTGGTGATGCGATAGATAGAGTGAGTGGGTTAGATAGATAGAGTGAGGGCGATAGATAAATAGAGTGAGGTCGATAGATAGATAGAGGGAGGGCGATAGATAGAGTGAGGGAGGGCGATAGAGAGATTGAGTGAGCGAGATAGATAGATAGATAGATAGATAGATAGATAGATAGATAGATAGATAGATAGATAGATAGATAGAGTGAGGGCGATAGGTAGATAGAGTGTGGGCGATAGATAGATAGCGTGAGGGCATTAGATAGATAGAGTGAGGGCGATAGAGTGAGGGCGATAGATAGAAAGAGAGATAGAGTGAGGGCGACAGATAGATAGATAGAGTGAGGGCGATAGATAGAGTGAGGGCGATAGAGTGAGGGCGATAGATAGAGTGAGGGCGATAGATAGAGTGTGGGCGATAGATAGATAGATAGATAGATAGATAGATAGATAGATAGATAGATAGATAGATAGATAGATAGATAGATAGAGGGAGATAGATAGATAGATAGATAGATAGATAGATAGAGTGAGGGCGATTAGATAGATAGAGTGAGGGAGATAGATAGAGTGAGGGCGATAGATAGAGTGAAGGCGATAGATAGATAGATAGATAGATAGATAGATAGATAGATAGATAGATAGATAGATAGATAGATAGATAGATAGATAGAGTGAGGGCGATAGATAGTGAGGGCAATAGATAGATAGATAGAGTGAGGGTGATAGATAGATAGTGAGGGCAATAGATAGATAGATAGAGTGAGGGTGATAGATAGTGAGGGCAATAGATAGATAGAGTGAGGCCGATAGCAAGATAGAGTGAGGGCGATAGATAGATAGAGTGAGGGCGATAGATAGAGTGAGGGCGATAGGTTGAGTGAGGGCGATAGATTGAGTGAGGGCGATAGATAGATAGATAGATAGATAGATAGATAGATAGATAGATAGAGGGAGGGAGGGAGATAGATAGATAGTGAGGGCAATAGATAGATAGATAGATAGAGCGAGGGCGATAGATAGAGTGAGGGCGATAGATAGATTGATAGAGTGAGGGCGATAGATAGAGTGAGGCCGATAGATAGATAGATACATTGATAGATAGAGTGGGGGCGATAGATAGATAGAGTGAGGGCGATAGATAGAGTGAGGGCGATAGATAGAGTGAAGGCGATAGATAGATAGATAGATAGATAGATAGATAGATAGATAGATAGATAGATAGATAGATAGATAGATAGATAGATAGATAGATAGATAGAGTGAGGGCGATTAGATAGATAGAGTGAGGGCGATAGATAGATAGATAGAGTTAGGGCGATAGATAGAGTGAGGGCGATAGATAGAGTGAAGGCGATAGATAGATAGATAGATAGATAGATAGAGTGAGGGCGATTAGATAGATAGATAGAGTGAGGCCGATAGATAGATAGATAGAGTGAGGGTGATAGATAGACAGATAGAGTGAGGGCGATAGATAGATATAGTGAGGCCAATAGGTAGATAGAGTGAGGGCGATAGATAGATAGCGTGAGGGCAATAGATAGATAGATAGAGTGAGGGAGATAGAGTGAGGGCGACAGATAGATAGATAGAGTGAGGGCGATAGATAGAGTGAGGGCGATAGAGTGAGGGCGATAGATAGATAGATAGATAGATAGATAGATAGATAGATAGATAGAGTGAGGGTGATAGATAGATAGTGAGGGCAATAGATAGATAGATAGAGTGAGGGCGATAGCAAGATAGAGTGAGGGCGATAGATAGATAGAGTGAAGGCAATAAATAGAGTGAGGGCAACAGATAGATAGATTGATAGATAGAGTGAGGCCGATAGATAGATAGATAGATAGATAGATAGATAGATAGATAGATAGATAGATAGATAGATAGATAGATAGATAGATACAGTGAGTTGATAGATAGATAGATAGATAGATAGAGTGAGGGCGATAGATAGAGTGAGGGCTATAGATAGAGTGAAGGTGTTAGATAGATCGATAGATAGATAGATGGATAGAGCGAGGGAGATAGATAGAGTGAGGGTGATAGATAGATAGTGAGGGCAATAGATAGATAGATAGAGTGAGGGCAATAGCAAGATAGAGTGAGGGCGATAGATAGATAGAGTGAGGGCGATAGATAGAGTCAGGCCGTTAGATAGATAGATAGATAGATAGATAGATAGATAGATAGATAGAGTGAGGGCGATTAGATAGATACAGTGAGGGCGATAGATAGATAGAGTTAGGGCGATAGATAGAGTGAGGGCGATAGATAGAGTGAAGGCGATAGATAGATAGATAGATAGATAGATAGATAGATAGATAGAGTGAGGGCGATTAGATAGATAGAGTGAGGCCGATAGACAGATAGAGTGAGGGCGATAGATAGACAGATAGAGTGAGGGCGATTAGATAGATAGAGTGAGGGAGATAGATAGAGTGAGGGCGATAGATAGAGTGAAGGCGATAGATAGATAGATAGATAGATAGATAGATAGATAGATAGATAGATAGATAGATAGATAGATAGATAGATAGATAGATAGAGTGAGGGCGATAGATAGTGAGGGCAATAGATAGATAGATAGAGTGAGGGTGATAGATAGATAGTGAGGGCAATAGATAGATAGATAGAGTGAGGGTGATAGATAGTGAGGGCAATAGATAGATAGAGTGAGGCCGATAGCAAGATAGAGTGAGGGCGATAGATAGATAGAGTGAGGGCGATAGATAGAGTGAGGGCGATAGGTTGAGTGAGGGCGATAGATTGAGTGAGGGCGATAGATAGATAGATAGATAGATAGATAGATAGATAGATAGAGGGAGGGAGGGAGATAGATAGATAGTGAGGGCAATAGATAGATAGATAGATAGAGCGAGGGCGATAGATAGAGTGAGGGCGATAGATAGATTGATAGAGTGAGGGCGATAGATAGAGTGAGGCCGATAGATAGATAGATACATTGATAGATAGAGTGGGGGCGATAGATAGATAGAGTGAGGGCGATAGATAGAGTGAGGGCGATAGATAGAGTGAAGGCGATAGATAGATAGATAGATAGATAGATAGATAGATAGATAGATAGATAGATAGATAGATAGATAGATAGAGTGAGGGCGATTAGATAGATAGAGTGAGGGCGATAGATAGATAGATAGAGTTAGGGCGATAGATAGAGTGAGGGCGATAGATAGAGTGAAGGCGATAGATAGATAGATAGATAGATAGATAGATAGAGTGAGGGCGATTAGATAGATAGATAGAGTGAGGCCGATAGATAGATAGATAGAGTGAGGGCGATAGATAGACAGATAGAGTGAGGGCGATAGATAGATATAGTGAGGCCAATAGGTAGATAGAGTGAGGGCGATAGATAGATAGCGTGAGGGCAATAGATAGATAGATAGAGTGAGGGAGATAGAGTGAGGGCGACAGATAGATAGATAGAGTGAGGGCGATAGATAGAGTGAGGGCGATAGAGTGAGGGCGATAGATAGATAGATAGATAGATAGATAGATAGATAGATAGATAGAGTGAGGGTGATAGATAGATAGTGAGGGCAATAGATAGATAGATAGAGTGAGGGCGATAGCAAGATAGAGTGAGGGCGATAGATAGATAGAGTGAAGGCAATAAATAGAGTGAGGGCAACAGATAGATAGATTGATAGATAGAGTGAGGCCGATAGATAGATAGATAGATAGATAGATAGATAGATAGATAGATAGATAGATAGATAGATACAGTGAGTTGATAGATAGATAGATAGATAGATAGAGTGAGGGCGATAGATAGAGTGAGGGCTATAGATAGAGTGAAGGTGTTAGATAGATCGATAGATAGATAGATGGATAGAGCGAGGGAGATAGATAGAGTGAGGGTGATAGATAGATATAGTGAGGCCAATAGGTAGATAGAGTGAGGGCGATAGATAGATAGCGTGAGGGCAATAGATAGATAGATAGAGTGAGGGAGATAGAGTGAGGGCGACAGATAGATAGATAGAGTGAGGGCGATAGATAGAGTGAGGGCGATAGAGTGAGGGCGATAGATAGATAGATAGATAGATAGATAGATAGATAGATAGATAGATAGATAGATAGAGTGAGGGTGATAGATAGATAGTGAGGGCAATAGATAGATAGATAGAGTGAGGGCGATAGCAAGATAGAGTGAGGGCGATAGATAGATAGAGTGAAGGCAATAAATAGAGTGAGGGCAACAGATAGATAGATTGATAGATAGAGTGAGGCCGATAGATAGATAGATAGATAGATAGATAGATAGATAGATAGATAGATAGATAGATAGATAGATACAGTGAGTTGATAGATAGATAGATAGATAGATAGAGTGAGGGCGATAGATAGAGTGAGGGCTATAGATAGAGTGAAGGTGTTAGATAGATCGATAGATAGATAGATGGATAGAGCGAGGGAGATAGATAGAGTGAGGGTGATAGATAGATAGTGAGGGCAATAGATAGATAGATAGAGTGAGGGCAATAGCAAGATAGAGTGAGGGCGATAGATAGATAGAGTGAGGGCGATAGATAGAGTCAGGCCGTTAGATAGATAGATAGATAGATAGATAGATAGATAGATAGATAGATAGATAGAGTGAGGGCGATTAGATAGATACAGTGAGGGCGATAGATAGATAGAGTTAGGGCGATAGATAGAGTGAGGGCGATAGATAGAGTGAAGGCGATAGATAGATAGATAGATAGATAGATAGATAGATAGATAGATAGATAGATAGATAGATAGATAGATAGATAGAGTGAGGGCGATTAGATAGATAGAGTGAGGCCGATAGACAGATAGAGTGAGGGCGATAGATAGACAGATAGAGTGAGGGCGATTAGATAGATAGAGTGAGGGAGATAGATAGAGTGAGGGCGATAGATAGAGTGAAGGCGATAGATAGATAGATAGATAGATAGATAGATAGATAGATAGATAGATAGATAGATAGATAGATAGATAGATAGATAGATAGATAGAGTGAGGGCGATAGATAGTGAGGGCAATAGATAGATAGATAGAGTGAGGGTGATAGATAGATAGTGAGGGCAATAGATAGATAGATAGAGTGAGGGTGATAGATAGTGAGGGCAATAGATAGATAGAGTGAGGCCGATAGCAAGATAGAGTGAGGGCGATAGATAGATAGAGTGAGGGCGATAGATAGAGTGAGGGCGATAGGTTGAGTGAGGGCGATAGATTGAGTGAGGGCGATAGATAGATAGATAGATAGATAGATAGATAGATAGATAGATAGATAGATAGATAGAGGGAGGGAGGGAGATAGATAGATAGTGAGGGCAATAGATAGATAGATAGATAGAGCGAGGGCGATAGATAGAGTGAGGGCGATAGATAGATTGATAGAGTGAGGGCGATAGATAGAGTGAGGCCGATAGATAGATAGATACATTGATAGATAGAGTGGGGGCGATAGATAGATAGAGTGAGGGCGATAGATAGAGTGAGGGCGATAGATAGAGTGAAGGCGATAGATAGATAGATAGATAGATAGATAGATAGATAGATAGATAGATAGATAGATAGATAGAGTGAGGGCGATTAGATAGATAGAGTGAGGGCGATAGATAGATAGATAGAGTTAGGGCGATAGATAGAGTGAGGGCGATAGATAGAGTGAAGGCGATAGATAGATAGATAGATAGATAGATAGATAGATAGAGTGAGGGCGATTAGATAGATAGATAGAGTGAGGCCGATAGATAGATAGATAGAGTGAGGGCGATAGATAGACAGATAGAGTGAGGGCGATAGATAGATATAGTGAGGCCAATAGGTAGATAGAGTGAGGGCGATAGATAGATAGCGTGAGGGCAATAGATAGATAGATAGATAGAGTGAGGGAGATAGAGTGAGGGCGACAGATAGATAGATAGAGTGAGGGCGATAGATAGAGTGAGGGCGATAGAGTGAGGGCAATAGATAGATAGATAGATAGATAGATAGATAGATAGATAGATAGATAGATAGATAGATAGATAGATAGAGTGAGGGTGATAGATAGATAGTGAGGGCAATAGATAGATAGATAGAGTGAGGGCGATAGCAAGATAGAGTGAGGGCGATAGATAGATAGAGTGAAGGCAATAAATAGAGTGAGGGCAACAGATAGATAGATTGATAGATAGAGTGAGGCCGATAGATAGATAGATAGATAGATAGATAGATAGATAGATAGATAGATAGATAGATAGATAGATAGATACAGTGAGTTGATAGATAGATAGATAGATAGATAGAGTGAGGGCGATAGATAGAGTGAGGGCTATAGATAGAGTGAAGGTGTTAGATAGATCGATAGATAGATAGATGGATAGAGCGAGGGAGATAGATAGAGTGAGGGTGATAGATAGATAGTGAGGGCAATAGATAGATAGATAGAGTGAGGGCAATAGCAAGATAGAGTGAGGGCGATAGATAGATAGAGTGAGGGCGATAGATAGAGTGAGGCCGTTAGATAGATAGATAGATAGATAGATAGATAGATAGATAGATAGATAGATAGATAGATAGATAGATAGATAGAGTGAGGGCGATTAGATAGATACAGTGAGGGCGATAGATAGATAGAGTTAGGGCGATAGATAGAGTGAGGGCGATAGATAGAGTGAAGGCGATAGATAGATAGATAGATAGATAGATAGATAGATAGATAGATAGATAGATAGATAGATAGATAGAGTGAGGGCGATTAGATAGATAGAGTGAGGCCGATAGACAGATAGAGTGAGGGCGATAGATAGACAGATAGAGTGAGGGCGATTAGATAGATAAAATGAGGCCGATAGATAGATAGAGTGAGGGCGATAGATCGATAGACAGATAGAGTGAGGGTGATAGATCGATAGACAGATAGAGTGAGGGAGATAGATAGATAGATAGATAGAGTGAGGGTGCTAGATAGATAGATAGATAGTTGTGTGTGTGGTTGTGTGTGGTTATGGTTGTGTGTGTGGTTGTGGTTGTGTATGCGTGGTTGTGTGTGTGGTTGTGTGTGTTATGCTTTGTTTTGCTATGCTATGTTTTGTTATGCTATGCTATGTTTTGTTGTGTTTGGTATGCTATGCTATGTTTTGCTAGGCTATGATATGTTTTGTTTTGTTATGCTATGTTGTGTTGTGTTTTGTTAAGCTATGCTATGTTTTGTTGTGTTTTGCTAAGTTTTGTTATGCTATGTGTTGTTGTGTTTTGTTATGCTATGCTATGTTTTGTTATGTTATGCTATGTTTTGTTATGCTATGCAATGGTTTGTTTTGCTATTCTATGCTTTGTTTTGTTATGCTATGCTATGTTTTTTTGCTATCCTATGCTTTGTTTTGTTATGCTATGCAATGCTTTGTTGTGTTTTGTTAAGCTATGCTATGTTTTGTTGTGTTTTGCTATGTTTTGTTATGCTATGTGTTGTTGTGTTTTGTTTTGCTATGCTATGTTTTGTTATGTTATGCTATGTTTTGTTATGCTATGCAATGTTTTGTTATGCTTTGTTTCATTATGCTATGCTATGTTTTGCTATCCTATGCTTTGTTTTGTTATGCTATGCTATGTTTTGTTGTGTTTGTTATGCTATGCTATGCTTTGTTATGCTATGCTATGTTATGTTGTGTTTTGCTATGCTATGCTTTGTTTTGCTATGCTATGTTTTGTTATGCTATGTTTAGTTATGCTATGCTATGTTTTGTTATGTTATGCTATGCTTTGTTATGCTAAACTATGCTGTGCTATGCTATGCTTTGTTATGCTATGCTATGTTTTGCTATGCTATGCTATATGTTGTGTTTTATTATGCTATGCTTTGTTTTGCTATGCTATGTTTTGTTATGCTATGCTATGTTTTGTTGTGTTTGATATGCTATGTTTTGCTATGCTATTATATGTTTTGTTTTGCTGTGCTATATTTTGTTGTGTTTTGTTAAGCTATGCTATGTTTTGTTGTGTTTTGCTATGTTTTGTTATGCTATGTGTTGTTGTGTTTTGTTATGCTATGTTTTGTCATGTTATGCAATGTTTTGTTATGCTATGCTATGTTTTGTTTTGCTATCCTATGCTTTGTTTTGTTATGCTATGCTCTGTTTAGTTTTGCTATCCTATGCTTTGTTTTGTTATGCTATGCTATGTTTTGTTGTGTTTTGTTATGCTATGCTATGTTTTGTTGTGTTTTGATATGCTATGCTTTGTTATGCTATTTTTTGTTATGCTATGCTATGTTTTGTTGTATTTTATTATGCTATGCTTTGTTTTGCTATGCTATGTTTTGTTATGCTATGCTTTGTTATGCTATGCTTTGTTATGCTATGCTTTGTTATGCTATGTTTTGTTATGCTATGCCAAGCGTTGTTTTGTTAGGCTATGCTATGTTTTGTTTTGTTATGCTATGCTATGTTGTATTTTGTTATGCTATGCTATGTTTTGTTGTGTTTTGTTATGCTATGCTAGGTTTTGCTATGCTTTGCAATGCAATGTTTTGTTATGTATGCTATGTTTTGTTGTGTGTTGTTATGCTATGCTTTGTTTTAAGTTATGTTATGCTATGTTTTGTTCTGCTATGTGTTGTTGTGTTTTGTTATGCTATGTTTTGTTATGTAATGCTATGCTATGTTTAGTTTTGCTATCCTATGCTTTGTTTTGTTATGCTATGCTTTGTTGTGTTTTGCTATGATTTGTTATGCTATGTTTTGTTGTGTTTTATTATGCTATGCTTTGTTTTGCTATGCTATGTTTTGTTATGCTATGTTTTGTTATGCTATGCTATGCTATGCTTTGTTATACTATGTTTTGTTATGCTAAGCTTTGTTTTGTTATGCTATGCTATGTTGTGTTTTGTTATGCAATGCTATGTTTTGTTGTGTTTTCTTATGCTATGCTATGTTTTGCTATGCTTTGCAATGCTGTGCTTTGTTATGTATGCTATGTTTTGTTGTGTTTAGTTATGTTATGCTATATTTTGTTGTGTTTTGCTATGTTTTGTTATGCTATGTTTTGTTATGCTATGCTTTGTTTTATGTTATGTTATGCTATTTTTTTTATGTTATGCTGTTTTGTTGTGTTATGTTATGGTATGCTATGTTTTGTTTTACTATGCTATGTTTTGTTTTGCTATTCTTTGTTATGTTATGCTATCGTTTGTTTTGTTATGCTATTCTATGTTTTGCTGTGTTTTGCTATGTTTTGTTATGCTATGTTTTGTTATGCTATGCTTTGTTTTATGTTATGTTATGCTATGTTTTGTTCTGCTATGTTTTGTTGTGTTATGTTATGCTATGCTATGTTTTGTTGTTTTACTATGATATGTTTTGTTTTGCTATGCTTTGTTATGTTATGCTTTGTTTTGTTATGCTATGTTTTGTTATGCTATGCTATGTTTTGTTGTGTTTTGTTATGCTACGCTATGCTTTGTTGTGTTTTGCAATGCTATGTTTTGTTTTGTTATGCTATGTTTTGTTTCGCTATCCTATGCTCTGTTTTGTTATGCTGTGCTTTTGCTATCCTATGCTTTTGTTTGTTATGCTATGCTATGCTGTGTTTCGTTATGCTATGCTATGTTTTGTTATGCTATGCTGGTGAGGGTATGTGAGGGTGTGTGTGTGAGTGTGTGTGAGGGTGAGTGAGGGTGAGGGGGGTGAGGGTGTGTGAGGGTAAGGGTTTTTGAGGGTGATGGTGTGTAAGGGTGAGAGGGTGAGGTGGTATGAGGGTGAGGGGGGGGTGAGGGGGGGTGAGGGTGTGAGAGTGAGTGAGGGTGTGTGAGGGTGAGAGGGGGTGAGGGTGTGTGAGGGTGAGGGGGGTGAGAGTGAGGGGGTGTGAGGGTGAGGGGGTGTGAGGGTGAGTGAGTTTAGAGGGTGAGGGGGTGTGAGGGTGAGTGAGGGTGTGTTAGGGTGAGTGAGGGTGTGTGAGGGTATGTGAGGGGTGTGAGGGTGAGGGGGTGTGAGGATGAGGGGGTGTGAGGGTGAGGGGGTGTGAGGATGAGGGTGAGGGGTGTGAGGGTGAGGGTGAGGGGTGTGAGGGTGGTTGAGGGGTAGTGAGGGTGAGGGTGAGGGGTGTGAGGGTGAGGGGTGTGAGGATGAGGGGGGTGAGGGTGTGAGGGGGTGTGAGGGTGAGACGGTGTGAGGGTGAGGGGGTATGAGGGTGGTTGAGGGTGTATGAAGGTGAGGGGGTGTGAGGGTGAGAGGGTGAGTGAGGGTGAGGGTGTGTGAGGGTGTGTGAGAGTGAGGGGGTGTGAGGGTGAGGAGGTGTGTGAGGGGCCGGGGGTGTGAGGGGATGAGGGCGAGTGAGGGGGATGAGGGCGTGAGGGTGAGTGTCTCCAATGAATGTCGCTGCTTCGCCTTCTTTGAAAATGTTCAGTGCTGCAAATAGAGCATGCCGCCCTAATCATCACAGCATGAGGCCCCAAAGTGATAATTATCACAGCATGCAGAGAGGCGCCCCACGCTGCTGGAGCACTCAGATGCACATTAATTATACTTGAGTGCTCCAGCAGCCTGGGGCGCCTGTTGACATGCTGTGATAAGTGGGGTCTCATGCTGTGATAATTGTTACTTGCGGCGCACAAGCTGTTCCACTGTGAAGCGTGTTCACAGACCTGAATCGGCTCGTGCCCATACTACAATCGGCTCGTGCACAGGTCTGTCTCCAGGTCTGTCTCCCTTGGAGGCAAACACGGTGACTATAAGTCTCGTTGGCGGCAGCGCTTCGCGCTGCAACGCCAGCGAGACCTAAAAATAGAATTGCAAAGATGTGTTTGGCAACAGGAATGAAGTGGCCTGATGCCTTACCACTTGTTTTAATGACTCTGAGAAGCATACCTGACAGGAAAACTGGATTAAGCCCTCACGAAATTTTGATGGGTAGAGTAATGAGGCAGGCTTTCGTACCAGTTAATAAACTGCTAGCTATAAATGATGACATCATACTGGATTACTGCAAAAACCTGTCTGATGTGGTAACTTCTGTGCTCCACCAGGTGGGAACTGAGTCAAACTCCAAAGAGAAAACTCCAGCTCATGATCTAGTCCCTGGGGACTGGGTAAGAGTGAAAGTTCATCGCAGGAGAAATTGTTTGGTACCAATGTGGCAAAGACCACGCCAGGTGATTTTGATTAGCAATACTGCAGTTAAATGTGCTGGATTGAAGAGGTGGTTCATGCTAGTCACACCATCCGTGTGCCTGAACATGAAGACCCATACGACGGTGAAAGTACAACTGACTCTGATTCTGAGGGTGAACCAGAAAAGGATTCAGATACTGAAGATCGACAAGACCGTCGACATCTGGAAGTATCAGAAGCCAGTTCTGCGTCTGAAGGTGAAGGTGAAAGGGAGATTATTGAAATACCAGATTAAGAAGATCAACTTGAAGGTCGAGAATCGGTAAAGGCAAGCACCAGTAAAAACGCAAAAGAAAGTGAAGAGAAAGTTGTAGAAAAGAAGAAAGCTGAAACGCAAACTGAAAACTCTGGAAGTAGGAACGGAGGTCCTGAAACTGGAGAAGAGGAAGTAACTCACGATAAGGATGAGATTCCAAGTACCAGTTATGAAAGAGTTCCTGACAGAGTGACAGTAGAGAAAAATAAAACCGATGAAGACAAGGACATTGTGAAAATCATAATAAATGATACAGTAGAGGATACCGAAAGTGAAACTGATGACAGTGCAAATGAGACTCCATTAAGAAAAAGCACAAGAAAAAGAGCTTGGAGAGTGGAGCATGACACTGTAGAACCAAAGACTAAGAAAGTCTGCAAAGGAGACAATTGGCCTAAAGTAGCAGGAGGATTAAAATTCAAAATAGTAAATACAGCGAAGGAACAGGAAGAGCAGGTAAATGAAATTACCAGTCAGAAAGAGACACTGGGCAAGAAAATAGAGACAATTCAAAGGCCGAAAAGAGTAAGACGTCCAAATCAGAGGTACAAGTCACCTGAGTGGACCTACATTGTTCTTCCACCTATTGTTGAAGTCAATAGTAGTCAAGAAAACCTGTACGACCCAAAGCCAATTGGGAAAAGTGAGTAAAGAAGTCAATTAAGAAATGGAAAGTTAGGTGCTCAAAGTATATGATATTAAAGTAAAAAGTCCAGAAGTCCTGTGAGACGGTTTTGTAAATATAGAAGAGGTCGGAGCTGACACAAGGTCGAAGAAAACTTGTTAGAAAATTAATCATAGCAATATTTAGAATAGAAATTGACACACGGTCGAAGAAAAATTGTTAGGGTGCTGTGTGAGTTAAGATATTATAGGTGACACAAGGTCGAAGAAACAGTGTTAGAGTAAATGGCAATGAACAATCACAAGACAAAATGTTCTATTTTTAGAAAATGGTGCAGGTGTTGCTGTGTATGCATGGGGTTATTGACTATATTATGGATAATTTTAGCTATTGTGATTCCTTTTCAAACACATTTAACAAAATTGAAACCGAATGTGAGTACCAGCAAGCCAAATGAGAAAGAAAATGTACCTGAAACACACGTGTATAAGCCTGAGTTGCATCAAGATAAGTCAATTAGTAACCTCACCAAGAATACTTTTTCAAAATTGTTGCTTGAGTACATTAAAACTATGAATGTTGATGACTGTTATGTTTAAAGTTGCCTGCATCAGTGTGAGAAGAGGTGACCTATCACCACCTTCCTCTTACCTATGGAGTTACTTGTAGTGTAATCTGAATTTTGTTTTATAAGACTGGTAAATTGGAATATCAATATTCTAATGTGGATGAGATATTTGCAAAGTTGAAGATCGATGCCAAGCTAAACAAAAGGAGACATGCAGAAATGATGGGAGAATATTTTATAGAAGTAGATGAGTTAACACACGAGTAGGCATTTAATAATAATTTGACCTGTAAAATGAGAATTGAAGAGAAAACGTTTTTGAATATGGTTGAGGAAAGGAGAATTGCTTATAAAAGAAAAGAAAAGATGAAGCATGCGAAGTCAAAATATTATACATTTGATGATGAGAATATTGAAGATAAGAATGTGAACGTAGCATTAAATATAGATGCACCAATGTTGGGAAAATTATGTATTAGAAGAGATAATTCAATGTATGACAATTATTTTGTGGGTGCAAGTCAATGTGAAGACACTTATAGAATTATAGAAGGTTGGGGATTCAAAGGGGGAAATGATCCTGTTTTCCCTGGAATTTATTTCATATGTGGGAATAAAGCTTATTATAGGCTGCCTGACCACTGGTATGGGACATGTTATGTAGGTTTGGTCTTTCCTAAAATTTTCCATGTAGATAGAGGCACTAATAGATAGAATGAGATAGGTAAAGTTCTAAGTAGAAAAAGAAGAGAGACTGTATTAGAAATAATAGGTGATGTATTTGGAGCACTGATACCAGCAGTGGGAATTTTGTTCAATGCAAACAGACTCAGAAAATTTTCCACAATTGTTGATAAATTGTCAACAGATACAGCAGGAGGATTCCTGATGGTAGACACTGAAATGGTTGCTATGAGAGCTATGGTTATGCAAAATAGACTTGCCCTTGATATAATTTTAGCAAAAGAGGGAGGAGTCTCTGGAATTTTGAATGTGCAACATTGTTGTACTTATATTCCAGACAAAAGTCAGAATATTGAGAAGTATATTATAAACATTACAGATTTGCATAAAGAGATTGAACCACTGGAGGTTGAAGGTGTCCTTGTAAGGCTGGGTAAAAGTTTCTCAGCAATTAAACATTGGTTTCAAGAAATAGGTAGTTCAATTATAGGTAAGATACTAATTCCAATAACAGTTATAAAGATAGTGATTTTCTGTATATACAAAGGTAGAAGAGATTTCAGAAACTTGATGAAAAAAGGAATGAAGAAAGATTGGCAAGGATAAGAGAAAAGAATGAGATAGAAATGGAAGAAATTAAAGAAAAAGTTTTCAAAGATTCAAGAGAAAAAGAGACAAAAGTATAGATGGTACTAACAAGAAGAAATTGAAACATGTTCTGTTAAGTTTTCCAAAATGTTGAGGGTTATTTGGTGATAAAATCACCAGATGAGGGAATTGATGGAGCGAGGTGGCAAACACAAAATTTTGTGTACCCCTCGTAAAGTTAATGTCCCATAACAATAATATGTACTAATTGCATGTTTTGTGGAAATTAACCAACCATAGAGTAAAGTGCACACATTATTTTTATTTTACACATGGGGAGAACTAATTTGCTTGCATGGTGCGAATAAAACTTAGCTAATATGTATTGTTATCGTATTGTGAACTAATGTGCAGCTTATTCGTAAACAAACGCAATCTAAATGTGCTTTTTGTATTCATTTATGTGATGGAGAGGTCGAAATTATAAGTATAAAACACATTTATGTGGCTTCTGTGCTAGGTAACAACTAATTGGGAAACATTAGTAAGGTGGGAGGTAAACAGAACGGGTTTAAATTCACAATTGAACATAGATCTGTGTTTGTTTCTATGACAGTTCTAAAAGTGGCTTCTGAGGCCTATGCGAAAGATGGCTGCTCGGGTAAACTGTGAAAAAGAGCTGGACAGCGCAGGCGCGCCAAAACCTGCAAGTCAGAGTGAACTGCCTGTGCTTGAGGAGGTTCAAGGCTGCGGTGGCCCGGAACCTAGGATGGGTGCCAAGCATGGACGATGTAATGCTAAAACCCTGGGAGAGTTTGAGTATGTTTCAAATACAAGGAAGCTTCTAGGCCTCGGACTAACTTAAACAATGAACCTTTATTTTTTGCTGACTCTTTGCAAAAACAATGCTGTAATGGTGAGAGGATGCTCACCCACTCGAATAAGAGATGTTAGTTACTTTTTAGATAGATTAAGTTAGGGAATTAAGGTATAAAGACCCCTGGTTTTGTCTAGTCGGGGTCGCTTTTTCCATTTCCATCGAGATGCTGCCCGATTGCTGACCGATTCCTGGATGTAAGATTTCTATGAATTTACTTGTTTGCTTTGCAGGATTGTAGGATAAGATGAGGGTGTTAGTTTAGGGATGTTAGGAGAGAATGACTTTGGAACTATCTGTTCTTGGCTAATCTTTAATTGTTTTTCTAAATAAAGCGATTTTTTTTCTTGAGCTCAAATAAAATGATCATTTGAAACAAAGTTTAAATTTTACTGAATAAAGATTTACTAATGCATTAAATGTCAGACATAATAAGGTTTTGCTTAGAATAAAAATTAAATAAATGAAGAACTAAGAGCTGGTCTTTGAATTCTTCCTACGCCTAATTTTCATTCTAAGAGATCCATTGCCACTATGGTGGTGTGTCTGGATAATTTAATTCATGGTCAAATGTTAAATCTGCAGGTGTAAATAATGTATAATTAAATAGATTTAGATGCTCTACCAAAATGCAACAGCGTTTCTCCAGTGTGATTCACCAGAGCCTTGAAGCCAAGCGTAAGTGAACAGGGTAAATGCGCAGTGTTATGGGCCCCACTGATGCATGATTTGTGTGTTTTAAGGTTTCAGGGAAATGGTGAGTATTGATTAGTAATGATTTCTGGAGCCACGCTTGAACATTACCATGAGCATCCACTATTCGATATCCTTATTTAACTTAATCCATTTAAAAAGAGCTGGCACTTGAGCAAGTCTCATCTTCTTCATCCTTCTTTGTAAATGCCTCGCTCAGTTGTAGGCAGCAGCGGCTCAGCTGTGTCAAAAAGGCAGGAAAGAAAAACAAAAACGATAACAAACACATTTTATTATTGTTTCATTTTTTAGAGTTGAATTTTTCCTTTCCTTACGTGTCTTTAGGGGTGGGTCATGGGGGATGACAAGCTTCAGGAGGAGTGGTGGGCACTGTTGTCAGTGTGCATAACGGTTTGGCCGGCCGTCTCAGGACGGCCAAACCATCATGCACACTGAAGCTGTCTCCAACCCGAGCTGCTTTGCTGGGTTGGCGACAGCAGGCACAGACTCTCAGGTCAACTGGGAGTGAAAAATTGTCTAGCATTCGCGACAAAGAATTTTCAATTCTATTAAGGACACGGAGGCGAGAATAATGCTTCTCTAACTTTACTGACAAACACAGCAGCAAAGAGTTAACTTTAAACAAGCATAACCCGGAAGAACAGCCCCCTCCAGGTATGCACCAATAGCATGACAGTAATCAATATATAATGTCCCAATGACGTAAGCACTTCCTCTTTCTTTGCAGAGTCCATAAGTAAAAGAATTCGGATCCAAAGGAACTAGAATGGAACACATCAGGAAACCTCCAGGAACGCAGAGGGACTAGAAAAGAACGTCAGTACAGCTGAATCTTCAGGATTGGGTGTTTTGATCACCCGAAAAAGAAACATAGCCATAATACCCATGTCGGACTGAAAGAAAAAACAGTCACAAAGAGAATTGGGTGGGGAAAAAACAAGAGTTTAAGCAAAGCATCAACCAATGCATTCAATATAAAACAGTTGTAAACAAAATACAAGAAATATCAAATAACATCCTGGGTGGGATTATTCTCGCCTCGGTGTCCTTAATAGAATTGAAAATTCTTTGTCGCGAATGCTAGACAATTTTTCATTCTATGTCAGTCCACAGAGGCTCAAATAATGCTAGTTTAAAGTTGCTCCACTACCACTGACGCAATATCCACAATAGGTTTGTGGTAAAAGGTCTTGAAAGTGGACTCAGATGACCAATCCGCCGCAGTCATAATGTCCTGTAACCTAGACCCAGTGAGAAGGGCCTTAGAAGCCATGGAACCTAGAACAGAATGAGCACCAAAAATAGAGGAATCTATGCCAGCCAAGGTCAAAAGCCAAGTAACCCATCTGGCTAGAGTAGCTGAAGAGACTGGGCAGAAAGGTCTCTGAAGAGAAATTAGTAGTTGACCTGCCACATCATTTCGAAATTCTGTAGTACAGTCTTCATAGACCTTCAAACATTGCACAACACAAAGTTTGCTATGATGTGGAAAAGCAGGATTAGAAATACATTTAGAATTTGTCTTTGTACGACGAGAAATGGTAAAAGAAACTCCCGAAGGAGTAAATACTCTACCTGCTAAGTCTAGTGCACGCACATCAGAAACACGTCTACAAGATATAAGACAAAGTAACAAAGTCAATTTGGCCGATAATTGTTTGCGCGACAAACCATCATTAGCCGGCCAAGACTGCAAGAATCTGAGAACAATGGAAACATCCCATAAGGTGTGATATTTGGGTTGAGGAGGATTTACCAACCTGATACCTCGAAGAATCTTACAAACCAAAGGGTGTTCACCTACTGGTTTACCGTCAATATGAGGGTGACCCGCCGAAAGGGCCGATCGAACATTATTGACTGTCCTAAAAGCCATACCAGACTTGGCTAATTCGGACAGAAAATTCACAATTACAGAGATATGGGATCCCAAAGGATCACTCTGTTGTTGACCACACCAACGCACCCATCGCCGCCAAGCGGACTCATAACGTTTGTGAGTGGAAGGTACCCAAGATTGAGAGAGGAAAAAGAGAGCGTCTTGCGAAACTCCCGGCACTTGCCAACGTCGCCGGAAAGTCTCCACGCCATGAGAGACAATTGGCCCTGAATGATTAACGGATGAAGAAGAGCGACAGGGTTGGTCAACAATTCCGGAAAAGACTGGATTCGAACTGGAGGAGCACATGACAGCATCATTGCTCCTGGAAACCACGCTTTAGCTTTCCAACAAGGTGATACAAGGATTATTTCCGCCCTCCGTCGACGAGTGTGGGCCAACAATCTCGAGATCATTACAAACGGTGGAAATGCATATAGAATGCCCGTCATCCATGATTGAAGGAAGGCGTCCGAACTGATCGCTAACGGATCCGGACGCCAACTGTAAAACAGGGGGTGTTGCCTGTTGAGTCGAGAGGCAAAGAGATCTAGAACACACGGGCCCCATTTGGAGTTCAACGCTTGGAACACCGAGGGATGCAGTCTCCAATCGCTGGAGTCCCGAAGGAATCTGGAATTCCAGTCTGCGACCACATTCAAGGAACCCGGAATGTACTCTGCTGTCACAGATATGTGATGGTCTAGACAATAATGCCAAAAATCCTTGGCTATTTCCACCAGAAGACGGGATCTGGTACCCCCCAGACGATTGATGTAGCGGACCGCGGACACATTGTCCATGCACAGAAGTATACAACAACTTGCCTTCTGAGGAGAAAGAGTCCGAATAGCAAAAGAGCCCGCTAAGAGCTCCAGGCAGTTGATGTGAAGACGTAATTACTCCTGGGACCAACGACCACCGGTCTCCACAGTCCCGCAACAAGTCCCCCAGCCCCAACGACTGGCGTCGGACTCGATGATGGCATCCGGGATTGCCGCAAAAATGGCCTTGCCATTCCAAGCATCCATGTGTTGTAACCACCAATTCATCTCCAGACGCGCCTCTTGAGAGAGTGCAATCTGTTCAGCATAATGCAGACCCTTGCGAAGATGTAAAATCTTCAACCTCTGTAAAGCCCTGTAATGAAGGGGACCCGGAAAAATCGCTTGAATGTACGCAGCCAACAAACCTACGAGGCGGGCTAAGGTCCTCAATGATATTGTCGGAGAGGCAAGCGCTCTCCTCAATTCCTTCTTGATAGCGGACCTCTTTTTGAGAGGCAAGAGAAGTTGAGACGTCACTGAATTGACCTGAAAACCCAAGAATTCGATCACCTGAGATGGAATCAGGAGAGACTTGGGAACATTGAGGAGGAAACCCAACTCCTGAAGGAGATTTATAGTCCAAGAAAGATGCAACTGAACTATCTCGACAGACTAACCTATTATCAGAATGTCGTCCAGATAAATAATGAGTCTCACACCTCTCTCCCGTAACCACTGAACCACTGGCCGCATGAGTTTTGTGAAACACCATGGAGCGGACGACAGACCGAAGGGCATGGCCGTAAACTCGAACCAGTGATGGCGCCACTGAAACTGGAAAAAACGACAATGAGGAGGAAAAATGGCCACCGTCAGGTAAGCATCCTTCAGGTCCAACCGAACCATCCAATCGTGGCTCAACAACATATCTCGTAAGAGATGAATGCCCTCCATTTTGAAATGGCGATACACTACGCCCACGTTGAAGTCTTTCAGATTGAGAACAAGACGGAAACCCAGATCTTTCTTGGGCACAAGGAAAACTGTTCTTACAAAACCGTGTGGATGCAGCGTTGTCTGCACAATAGCCCCTTTGAGCAACAAAGACTGAATCTCTTCGTCGATGAAACTCATCTCTACGGGGGAAAAACTTAAAGGTCTTGGAAGCATCGTCTGAGTAGGAGTGGAATAAAACTCTATCTGAAAACCCTGAACAGTTTGAAGGATCCAAGGATCCGAAGACAGGGCCTCCCACCGGGGAAAGAACTGAGACAGACGACCTCCCACCATGTGATCCCCGTAATGCAAAATGGGTACCTGAATATGAGGAGTCGCCAGACTGGTACTGTTGACCTCGATAATTGCCTCGCTGACCACGGCCTCTGTCGCCTCTATTCTTGGAGGTGTAGAATTTGGATCTTTGGGCAGTTCCTCTGCCCCTTTGTTCAGAACATCTAGAGGTCTGTTGTCCTCCACGGCCGGAACCACGACCTCTAAAGCGGCTGGCCCTGTTAAAAACACCAGTATGGAATACTTTTTTAATGTTAGCTTGCGCTTTATCCAGAGCAGAGAAAGTCGCTATGTATTTCCCCATCTTTCTAACAAAGTCCTCTCCAAAAAGCATTCCATTGGCCAAGGAACCTGGCTCTGTGGTAGCCATCTCTGCTAATTGTGGATCTATCCGCATCAAAAAAGAACGTCTCCTTTCGGTAGACAAAGCAACATTGGCATTCCCCAAAAAACACATGGCACGTTGTGCCCATTCCATGATATCCGAAGGGTCCAGAGGGGTACCTTTATCTTTAGCTACAACTGCTGCATCTAAAATCTTAGTCAAAGGGCCAGAAATATCCAAACGTTTATCCTGGCAACCTTTCCAGGCTCTATCTAATCCCTTTTTAGGGTCCTTAGCAAACTTGCGCATAAACGTTGCCATATTTGGGTCCAAATCTGGCGTATCAGTGACCTTACCAAGTAAAGAGGGTCGAGGGCACTCAGACCTAAGCGTAGCCCTGACCTGATTCTCAAAACCCTGGCGGATATTATTTTGGACATAATGCGCAACTTCCATACAAGGTTGCCATTCTGTGGACCTAGGATGTATCACATTTTGTGGGTTGAATAATACATTCTTAGGTTGAACCTCAGCCTGAGCATCATAGAAGGTGTGTTTTGTCTTCTTGACCTTCTTTTTAGGTGTGTTGGATTCATCCGTATCAGAAGTAGTAGTAGAGGTACTAGGCGTAGAATCCTGTGTTGCCTGTTTATCAGCCAAGGAACCATGGTCTAACAACACACTCTTAGCAGCATGTAACAAGGCTTCAGCCGAAGCACGAAAAGAAGATGCAGAGGTGCCTTTAGATTTAGACTTTCTTTTCTTCGAAGTCAGAGACTTCGCCAAAGGCTTCAGCGCCTTAAGAAGCGCCTTATTCCTAGAACTCCGGTCGTGGGTATCCCGGGTTTCACTGAAATGCTCCTCTATAGTGTCAGTATATGCTTCTTCATACTCATCGAATTCTACCCACTTATCTTCCTCCTCAGCGTAGTACGCCATCATTAATATAGGAGGGTTTGAAGGAGTTCAAACTGGGGGGGAAAAACCCAAGGGCTAAATGACCACAGACAGTAAAAAGATTAAAGACTGGGTCAAAAACAAGAAATTTTGAAGTGGCAGGAGCAAGCCCTGAAATAATTCCCCTAATGCCAAGCACTATGTCTGGAAAAACGCTCCAGTCAGCGTTAAATAGGAGCCAGGGATTTATGAGGCAAAGCGTGGGTTAAAGCAGCGTGAAGAGCCGGCTGAAATTCCAGTCACGGCTGTTCGTGCATGCGCAGACACGCGAAGGCGGGGCTTAAACACAGCCTGCTCCCTGTCTGCACCGAAGTGCGTAGCTCCGCTCCCTCGCCACAAGCCCACAACAGAAAAGGAGCCGAAGGGGCACCGAAGCCTCAACTTCAAGTAAGGCATAGAAATTAGTACAAGCGCGAGAGAGCGCAACGCGCTCCCAATGCAGTGCGCTACCGAGAAAAACGAACCGGCAGCATGAAATACACTGAAAGGCAAACCGGCAGTAAGTAAACACACACGCCGGCAAAAGAAGACGCGAAGGTCGCGTCTGACAAGTAAAGCGCAGCGCGCTACTGTAAATAAACATTAACATTAATAAAGCACAATAAGAATGTAAAAAAGCACTTATCTCGATGCTGCAGCAGCAAAGAAAGAGGAAGTGCTTACGTCATTGGGACATTATATATTGATTACTGTCATGCTATTGGTGCATACCTGGATGGGGCTGTTCTTCCGGGTTATCGTTGTTTAAAGTTAACTCTTTGCTGCTGTGTTTGTCAGTAAAGTTAGAGAAGCATTATTTGAGCCTCCGTGGACTGACATAGAATTCAAATTCATAACACTCAGGCCAATCCTGATGCTGCTTTCATGCTACCACCTGCAGCAAGAGAGCAGAGTCAGGATTGGCCGCAGTGGAGTATGGGAGCCTGTGTCTGCGGAGGAGAGATGCACAACAGTGCCCCGCAGCCGGCTGCAGGTACGTTTTTTGGTTTTTACTTTGTTGTCCCCCTCACCCTGCCACTCTTTGTCAACACAAGCTGCTACTGGTTGTAGGAGCCCTCTATAATCCATGGTCATCAGATAAACCAGCTGCACAATCTCCAGACCGTCATACGTAATCTGATTCAATAGATTTTTCTTTAAACAACAGTTTTAACATATTTTTCCTGCAGCCTACAGGAATATCCGCAGTATCAACCAGCTGGACCAGGCCAAAACATTTAGTTATGATAAGCTGGCCAAGACACATGTGTATCAAGCTGCAGATGTGACAAAGGTGTTTAATTGCTGTCACATACCTACAGGCTTTCTTTCCGAGTTTCTGGAATTTAATGGGATCTTATTACTGTAAAGAATGTAGGGATGAAAATGTGGGCCACAATTTAGAATCAATTTTGAATTTAATGTCAGTAAGCCCACCAGGACATGGGCCCACAAACTTTTTAAAAACTTTATAATTTGAAGATAAACTGTCAGATAGATAGTCTTTAACAAGCATCTCGAAGGGGAAATTCAATCTGTAACCTGAGCCTGTAACTTTTCATTCTCAGCCCAGTTAAGTCTACTAATTTCCCTTAAACAATTCTTCCTAAATTGTCTCATAGTATCTTCCCCGTCGCCTTGCTTCTGTTTAAAGGGTCTCCTATTCGTCTATTGAGTTCTATTTTTGCTGTCTCCTTTTGGGAACAACATTTGGCCTTAAATAAATTGCCTATTGTTGCCCCCTTCCGTGCTAGGTTTTGAACTTTAGCTAAAAAGTTATTATATTCTTCCATAATGGCACCCGGGGATGAGGTTGTGTTCAATAGTAAAAATGCTCTTATTTTTTCAACAGTCTGTTTTGTTAATATTGCTTAGGTTCATTGATACATATGATCTGGTTTGCATTCTGTCATGTTTCCCTTAATTGCATACAACAATTTTTCAATCAATCAATCAGGATTTATAAAGCATGGCAAATCACCCCTGAGAGTCTCAATGCCTTAATTTATTATTTATGTATTTACTAAGTCCATTTTAGGAGTCTGTCAAATTTTCAGGTCTTCTAAAGAGGGTTTGTGAATGAATACCGAATTCAAGAAACTCCAGTTGCAAACTATTGGTAAGCTACCTACTCCCAAGATGGAGTGGTAAATCATTTTTGCAAAAAGATAGACCCCTTTTTGTGTCCTTTCCCCTTCGCTACCTGCGTGGCAGCTTGAGGGGGAAATACAGTGATCCAGGGCCCACTGCCAAATTTAAACTGAACATTAAAAAAAATATCGTTTTTTTCTAAGCAGCAATTTTTCCTTTAATAAAATCGAGCCACTTTAAAAAAAATAGGTTTCATTTTTTTAAAAACAATCCCAGGTATGGTGGTCTGCTTGACCCATGTAGGCCATCATCCCTGTGATTGTAACCAATCGTAGTGAGTTTCAAATTGCCATGATCCTAATTAATATTCATTAGGTTGTTTTTTTGAGACTCATTATGATTCCCTATTTTTGTGAACCAAACTTTTATTGTATAGGTTGGTTATCAAAATCAGATCAGGTCAGATCAGGTTAGCAAAAAGCTGGTGAGCAGTGTGCAGCCATATCTTGTGAAGCTTATCTTAGTAAAGCTATCCCATTGTTAGTTGTAGCCACTTCAATAGCCTATCCATCTCCTCTCACCCATCTACATATCAGCCAACCAAAGTCAGCTTAAATATACCCCATTCATATGCACCATATCTGGGTGGATTATAAAGTAACACCAGAAAGATGGTGAGATAAGGCTTAACTGTAAAGAGCCTTGCTCAAAAGCAAAGGTTGAATTCAGTCCTTTGTTTAACCGGGCATTATTGAAGTATCTTCAGAGAAATGTGAGGTGACCTGTGGACGTTTGTCAGAGGTTGAGGCAAAAAGCAAAGGGTTCAGCAAGAAGACCTAAAAAAATCTCATTAACGTAGTCGATTCTGAAGAACACTTAAATGAGAAGCAATAACTGGTTGATAAGAGCATAGATAGCAAGAAAGTAATTTTCATGTTTCAATTATTTTTTATTGCGATTTAACAATGTACACAACAAAAGGCAGGAATTCCAATCTAAAATCGAGAATGTGAAAACAAGAACAAGAAATTAAAGGTTCTCCCTTCCCCCACCAGCACTAATGAGGCCAGTATTCATCAACAATAGGTTCTCAATTAGTTTGGGTTCTAAGTCCATTTAGTCTCTCTCCACTTATCTCAATTTAGTAAAACTTAATCCTGGACCAAAGCACCTAGGGTATGTAGCCTGTTAGGGCATGTCAGGTCTCTGCTGTCCTTGATCATAAAGACAAAGCAGATGACAAATTTTATTAAATGTGTCTAATTCCTTCTTGAGATCGTATGCTACTTTCTCATATGCTAGAAGTCGTCACGCCTTCTGTAGCCACAGAAAGCGATTTTTTAAACATTATTTTCTTGAGAGATGAATGTCCTGTTAGAACAAGGTTTGCAGACACTTTGGGAAAGGTGGGACTTGAAGCAAGTGGAAGGGGGCAAGTGAATCGCCTCGGACAAGGCACAGAATTTTTCTGTCCTAGGTCCTCATTACGAGTGGGCTGGTATATTCTGACCTGTGCGTAAAACCCTGTTTACACCGGTCAGAATTATGAGTTTGGCTGTATTTAAAGCATCTTGTAATAATCGGATGCAGTAAATTCCTCAGCTGTCGTTAAAGTTTGGCACGTTGATCCTGCCGAAATATAACAGGGGAAATTTTAGGTGTTTGCTGTAGCATGCAGATTTTAGTGTTTAAACACCAAAATTCACGTTATTCCCAATAAACTTGTGATATGTATATCTCATACAATAAATAACTACCCGTGGCATTGTTATTTATCATGTGCAGTAAATAACACCTCAACTTGTAATCAGGCCTTTAGTGTGATAAGACACACCAAGTTCCTTGACGTTGAGGTGGTCAATAGAAGCATTGAAAACTTTGGTATGGAATTAAGTGTAACTTGAGTACAGGTGGTGTCCCTAGATATAGCTCATGAACAGAGCTATCACTAATAATCTCAGATGAACATTGATTATATTGGAGAGTGTTTTCTTGTACACCGCTCATTCCGAGTGTCGCCGTATTTTATTTTTGTTTATTTTATTTTATTTTAAGGTTTTTATATAGCGCTGGCCAGACCTGGAGGTATCGGACTGCTTTAGAACCTTTTGTCATTTAGCAACCAAGTCCGGAGTGAAACAATATAAACACTATAGTCAACACATTGATTCATGACCAAGTCTTGTTCAGGGAATGGGGGACAAAGGTAGCAGATGAAACAGAGGTAGAACAATAGTAAACAAGCTGCTTCGTGCTGAATCCTGTTCCGGGAAGGAGAACAAAGAGGCACCTCAAGAGGTAGGTGGTGTAAAAGTCTTCATATCAACGTGACTATATTCTTCCAATTGGCAGCGTTCTGTGTTGGGTGGCAGCTATCTCTGCAGAAAAGATTGGTTGAGGTAGAGGTCTTTGCGCTGGCTTTTACATTTTTTTAAGGTAGGGCTGGTCCTGATATAGACTGGGATGGTGTTCCAGATATTTGGGTGCATAACACCACCCGGTGAAGTACTGATAGCACAAAATGCAGTTTTAACTGCCAATCAGAGACGTTTTAAGACATGGGCAAAGTGGGCTCTGGCTCAGGGCCCCAACCTTTCAGGGCCTCCTGAAAGAGCCAGCTCCATTCTGCAGAGAGTCTTGCCCTGATAGCCTTAAATAATTCTTAACCAGACTTTTGTAAATACTGTTTTCCTTTCATTTATTTTTACTGTGGGTGATGTATGGGCGACTATTACATACGTTTTGCAGACAACTGCTGTGTTTATTTTTCATGCAACATCCCTAAAAAGTTTCTTGTAGATCAAAACAGGACTTCACGTATGAGAAATGAGAGGGGGTCGCAGAGATTATTTGCAAGTAATATTAGTGAGCTGCTGCTGTGTTACAATAGTGAAATCACACATCACTATCCCTGAATATTAGATGGGAACACATTTAGAATGTGGACGACTGTGCTTGTGCACTGTCAGTAACGTGGCCAAAAAGGGCATGAGAATGATGAAACTGGACCATAAATTCAAAGCTGTTCCGAACAGGGGCCCCCCTAAATACGTTCGCCCAGGGTCCACAAAATCCTTACAATGTCCCTGCAGCCAATGGGGGGCAATGCTTTAATACTGCACGTTTGCCTCGATCTTAGCTGAAAAAAGTGCAGTTTAACCTGCACAAGTTGCATCAAGTATTACCGAATGACGTTTGTGTGAGGAAAAAGCATCGGGTGATGGTGACATTTGTGCACAATTGATAATGTTAAATCAGCCACAAAAATCAATTGTCTTCCAACTTTACATTACCAGTGATGAGAGCTTTAGTCTTTGTTAACGTTATTTTCCTGCGTATGCAGAAAATATGTTATATTTAACTTAGTAAGCTCCATTTTGTGTTAAAATGGATGCGATTATTTTTAGTCAGAGACTGTGAAAGAACCACTGGCATTTAAATATTGGCCGATGTTTCAAACTTGAAACGATTTCGATTTTCCACATTAGATTTTATTGGAATTTATATTTTCATTCTCTAGACATTGCTGGTTTTGTCGCTGTGAAGAAGCTGCATATGACACTCTCTGTCTTCCACCTGGAGAAAATGCTTTCAATGGCAACCTAAAAAGCAGTTAACAGTAACTGTATTGCCTGGTAATGTTCTTTTGTCGTCCAGCTGCACTTCAGTACTTGTAAAGCGAGCTTTGCCCCTTTGACCTCCTCTCACCATCTGGTTCCTTTACATCCTGTCTGCGCCCTATCTAGCACACTGGTTCTGGGGAAGCCTATTGTGGTTGATGCTTCCGCTTTAAGTGTAGACCAGACGGCCACTGTTGCCCCTCTACATGGTTTAGAGCTCCAGATAGCATTTCAGCTAGCCCACAATAACAACAACACCACAATACTCCCCTGATGAAATTGCTCATGTTTCATGAAAACGTGCAGCCGTAGGGTGAAGTATTGCTAATTTCCTCTGACGCAGGTCTTTATGGATGATGTATTTTAGCTGTTCTTTCGTCAGTCACTTTGTTTTTGCAGGTATTTGACATCTTGTAGTGTTATAAAGAATATCTGTGGGGAAATACAAAGTATTGCAGCGGTAAAAGAAAGCAATGGGGCGATGGCCCTAATATATTAAGTGCACTGGGCATAAAATAGACTTGGCTCTTGCGGTTTGCACTGAGTGCAGTTTCTTGTATTTTGGTAGGGTCATGCGTACACATGCACATGGATGTATTGTTTATATGGCACTACGACCTTTGAGAGTGTGGAACTCCACAGGGCTACTGATGACCAGCTCCGTTTATGAAGAGGTGCAGTCGTTGCGCCCTGCTCCAAGATGTAGTGCACATATTGCACTCATTTCCCAATTTTGCGTGGACATAAGGGTTCTACCAGTGGACAAACAGCTTTCATTCTGATTTCTAGAAAGCCAAGTGCTATGTCGTGTAAGGGTTCGGAGAGCAGGTAGTGGAATTGTTTGTATGAGAGACCAAAAATTGTGAAAGCCAATCATTATCCTCCACAGTGGGCCCACTCCCAAACTGCCACACATGTCATTCTTCACATATGGTTTCCAATAAAGTATGTGGCCTTGTGTTGGCCACAGTTTATTTAGCATAACATGTAAAAATTACTTTTTGCATTTCAGTACTGTTATCTTTACCCGGTATGACCAGGCATGAACCAACGTCACAGGATGTCATGAATCATTTTGACAAGCTCATAACTCATAGACATAACAGTTCATTAATCCATCCATTTAGCAGTCATAAATCATTTTGACAGGCTTGTAAATCAAATGACAGATCATAACTCACAATGGCTGACAAGTCATAAATAATTTCTGACATAACACAATCACGTTCTGTTATCTGTCTACTATACTTGTGACACCCTTTAGTTTGTTCAGGCCATCATACATGCCGTTTTTTTAGGTCATAAAGTTCCCTGTTGGTTTTCACGCTGATTGCGGGGGAGTAGCCTCTCCCTGGAGTTAGACCCCCAACTCGTTACTTTGTTTGTCAATTTTGTGCCCTGCCATTCAGCGGTTCCGGGCTGCGAGTGCTATCTCCGCTTGCTCCCCCCTCCCGGTCTACTCACCCTGCTGTAAGGCATCCCAAGATGATTGTGTTCAACTGCAAAGAGGGAATCGGTCTGTTCTAATGTGACAGGAAAGTCTCCAATGTTAGGACACACTCAGTTCACCAGTTATATATAGCCTGTCCAATACCTGGCTTGAGACAAGTTTCCATCAGCCCACCCATTTGGCGGAACTTCGTCATCTGGAAAGCAGAGAGGAAGGTCACATGTAGCCGATGTTGCTCCAAGGCTTACATACATGGGTACAGGGCCACATACTCTCAGAACTTCTCAGACATAGTAATTTGTCCAAGAGATATGGAAACTGATGAAGTGCAGTGCAATCGAAAAAAGTGTGTGAATTAAAAATTACTAGAAGGACAAAAAATATGTTTATTAGGGATTGTCCTAGTGTCATATGATAAAAACCGCCAGATAGAATGGAAAAATAGTTCTATCTTTTGGCAACAAGTGGGGTCAACATGTTTCAGCCATAGAGCTACCTGGCTCGGCTTTCTTCAGGACCTTGTAAAAATAATATGCTACTGCAAAAGAATATTGTAAATAGTAGTGCACACTTATCTGATTAAATTATCGGTAGAAAGTAGATCCGTGGTATATTACCACCCTACCAGACATGTATCCCATGTATATGTTGATGATAAACTAAGTCTTCATTCCTAGAAGAAAGGGATATATGTCAAAAACACAGCACAAGCTTATAATGGTGAACAAAACTATTGTCCCAAACATAGAGAAAAACAAGTCACTGAAGCGATAATACACTGTATCCGCTTTATCGCCCATTAGATTCGGGCTTTTTGATGAATTTAAACAGATGGTAACTACTCACCCAGCTTTATGTGGGAGTAAGCCTCACCTCACCCGGCGCACTGCTCGGTGGCTGAGGCCCCGCTCTATTGGTGGAAGAAAAACAGAGGGACAAGGGGTGATCACATCAACTCATGTACCTTTATAATGTTTCTCTAATTGCAACAATAAAAACCTAAGTCAACATAAATCAATAACCAAGTGATATTACCCTATGTGCAGAACTGCAGGCCAGCATCGACTGATATGAAAATCCCAAATATCAATAAAGACTGTGGTTAAAAATCCCTACCACCATGGGCAAAATTGTGGAGGTAAGTTCTCTTCATGTTCAAATATTCATTGAGAAATAGATTCAAGCATCTATTCTAATAGGGCCATGTTGGTATGTTATCTAATCTGACCCTTGGATGTCTGAAATTATAGCAGGCTTCATAATCCTAGAAACCTTAACAACAGAGCTTCAAGATGGTAATACAGGCTCTATTGGTCACACCTTCCGTAAGATGCAACCCCAACCTGGACGTAAAGCTCTGGGTACCCTGGATTGATCAGGACGTGCTGGAGGCTGTGTTGGGTATTGGTTTAGAAACATCTGCTGGCTCTCTTAGTTTCCTCCTGGAGCCATCCACAGAGCTATTTGACAGGGCGCCTCACATTGCCAGTCTGGCAATTATTTTGGACCCTATGATGGTGGTGCTGCCCCACAGCTCGGCCACCTCCGCCAAGCCTGTTTGGATGGCTTGGAGGAGGTCTCTTCTCCCGAGCTGCGTGAGGTCGATGCCTCCCCGTCGGAACACCAAATCTTGGGGTGCAATGTGCAATGTGGATGCTGCTTGTAATCCCCTTGGAGCAGCTGAAAGCTGATTCCTTTTCTCCCAGTCAAGTGCAGGCAGAGTCGGGTCCTCTTCAGCCACCCAGGGTGTTGTCTGACCCTAATGTCCTAAATGAAAGAAAAGACAGTCGTATACTTTTTGGGGGGAGGGAGTGATGTGGCTTACTGTCCCCTAAAAAACTGATTTGCGTGCAAAAATCATTAAATGGCTTTGTTAAACACCCATATCACCCATATCGCATTCACATCCTGTGGTTCTGGGCAAATCACTTAATCTCCCTGTGCCTGAATGTGTAATGTAAATACGGTGCTCATGCAAAGCTCTCCAATACTTTCGGGTCAATTTCGCGCTATATAAATATGCAAAAAAATAGAGAGGACCCTCTTAATTCACCACCTTAAGAAACAACCATTGTAGCTGGGCGCACAGGCATCTGAAAACAAGAAATGAACACCTAAACATGAGAGTTAGGGTTTCAGTGAGCGAGGAGACACTTTGCTCCTACGCTCCAACGCTTTTTCGCCATGGTTACTCTGTGCCTCAGTGGTTGGAAAGCCTGCTGGATAAAGGATGGGAATGCTTTTCCTGTTTCTTTTTGTCGGCCGCCAAGCGGTTAGGACCCAGCCCTGGTTTGTGACCCCCAGGCTGCACCCCAAAGGTACCATCGCTTGATTTAATGCCCTTTAATTTACATGGGATCCTCCAGAAAAACCACGTAACATGTGGGGGGGAACCTACTTCTGTTAACTATTGACCTGAAAGCACTACGCAACACATTTTCCTAGAGCCCCAGTTCTCTGTCTGCAGCTGTTTTCTTGTGCCAGTGTGAAGATTTGTGACAGTGAGCAAACGTCATCACCAGCTCATCTTTGAGTACAGCAGTATTATTAAGTTCAGATTGTTATATAGGCTGCCACAGTCAATATCCCAGTTAGTAGGCTGGTGTCACATAGACTTACCCGCAAGAACATGTTTGCCTTTTTATACAACGATTCAAATCAGAGGGCCATTTATGCTGCAAGGTTTGCAAAATAATTAGTTTTTTCTTTTATAGTAGGAAAGCATCGCATTAAGCTACCGTCCCAGCTTAAGACAGGCGCATGTTTCTTTAGCTTTGCCTGAAAATCTATGGCCACTGCCCCCAAAAATTGACATACCCGTTGGGCTACTGCCATAACATGGCGGAGTGGTGTCTTAGTCTCATTAGCGCTCAAACATGCCCAGGTGCTTATATATAATTTATTTATATATTGTTTTGCTTTTGGCCCCTAAATCGCAGTATGATGAACGCCCTCTGTGCGGCATGCCAGACAACCATGGGAATCACTTTGCTTGCGGCAAAAGTGTACCGCTTGCACCTTATGTCTTGATGCCATCTTCCTTTTACCCCAGAGAACCTTCATCATATGTAATAGAACATGCCTGCTGGGGCATACCTCACCTGTCTATGTTCCCCCATGCCCCTGAGGGGTACTCAATAACCCGCTTTATACTTCCACACACAGTCTCTTACCTAACCATGTAGCCACACCCAGCGGTTTGTGTCTGTACCCTCCATCTTTGTCTAAGAACCTATAAGGTAGTCGTGTTCCCCTCTGTGGTTTTGTTCTGTATACCAACCGCATAGCTATCCAGCTATACATTGCGCATGTGTGATATTTTTCCAATTTCACTGACCGTATTGGATCTGTAGTCACCGGTGAACTGACTGCAGTTCTGACCTCCAGGGTTTCATAAAAACAGGAAAGATTACTGTCTGTGGTGATGCTTGTAATGTCTGCCCAGGACACCCCCATACTGTTCATTCCGGCAACTATCGACAAGGGTGCAGCATCTGACCCTGTTGTGTGAACAGGCCTACTCTATCCCGAAGCTATGAGGGGCCTCTGCTATACTGAATACTAAACCAGCCAGAGAGAGGCCACCAGGCTCCTGCAGTAACTGTGTGATAGTACAATATAATTTAAGTGAAAAAAACCTTCTTACGTTTAACATGTCTTCCTGTCTAAGAACTAAGTAATAGGCCTTTTGTGCGCTGTGGGCCAAACGCCTCGCGTCCCACTCAACGTGCCCCGACCCATGGCTGTGTCCAACATGAACAGAAGCTCACACTGGAAAGCCATATACAATCCTTCCCTTCTCTTTCCCTTTCTACACACCATTTTCCCACGCCTCCAAGCGCCTTGACTAACAGGTCGTCCCACTTTGGGAACTGAAACGCATGACTCTGCACCCGGGAAGGAAACCCGCTGTCCATCCGCACGACCTCCAAAATCCTAAATGACCTTGCTGCCACAAGCCAGTGCGCCACTGCACCCGATGCAACCCCAAAGAAACTCGGTCTCTCGCTCCATACAGCCCCAATCTGGAGCACTCCACAAGAGACCATCTCACATCACACAAGTACCCATTCACCTGTTGAATCACAAGACGCTGAGCCGATACCAGGCCCGAACAAGCCCTCTTCGCCCATAAGACGGCAGCCATCGCCCCACACCAAAAACTTGTGCACGCCCAAAACAGACTATGCCTCGGAGGATTGGGCTCCAAGCCATCAACCGTTGCCTGTCCACACAGCTGAACATTCCACACCCACCTAGGCACTGGGGGGGGGAGGGTTGGGGGGGTTAAGCACTTATACCAGCATCACACGACACTGAGTTACATGCAGAGGCCAGGATCCGAACCTGGGTCCACCAGCTCCAAGTGCTGCAGCAACCGCAGCTGTTGCTCGTAGGACCTCGAGCCTAGGCCAGGCTCCAACCCAGCTCCTCGGGGCAAAATGGTCAACAAAAGAGAACAAATGACAGAAAATTCTAATCAAACATGTTTCCACATCCCGAAGCAGGACCACCAAAATGCAGTGACACATATAGACAAGCCACCACCGAAGTGAGCCCCAATCCTGAACTCACTGTCTTGCAAATTAGCGGCATGATGGCCCACTCAATCCCATTGTGCATGGGGTGGAAAATGAGGACTCCTGGGGGTGGCATTCACAGAATGTCCACCCCCAGGCAGCTTCGGGCAAGTATCGCAGTCCAGGACAGGTAGGTTGTCCTAATTGGCTGGCGCTTAGTGCGAGCTATCTGGAGTACAATTTTCCTATTGTGCGGTTTGTCAGGAGCCAGGCTTGAGGTAGGCGACATTCTGTTGATCACTGTTTGTCTTGAGGCGTTTTTTAAGGTTCGTGTCAGCTGTAATTAGTGCTTTACCGTGATGGCGGAAGCAGCAGGTTCAGTAAAGGAAGCCTTGCGCATAATATGCAAAGCCGGGTGGGATGATACTTTCCCAGCGTTTCCCAGCATACTTTCACAGGCTTGGTCGGGGCTCGAAAAACGAAACCGATAAGCAGCGAGCGGCGTGGCAGCTGCCGTTGCTGCGTGCGCGTCTAGTGAGGGCTCACCAAGTGAATACCAGAGTGCGGCTGGCTTTAGGAATAAGATAGATAGAAATACGAGCCGGCAGTCTCCACGTACCTCTGCCACACTGAGTCACTGTTTTACTTCATAGAGAGGGAGGGGCAAGCTTGCACACACGCGTTGCAGGGCTCCGCTCTTTCCAGGAAAAGGCTCATAAAGGGGCTAAGGCATTTAATGGAGAAGGCTTGGAAATAAAAAATAGCTCAACTTCTCCATCTAGTGGCAGGTTGAGTATTCACATGGCAGTCAAGCCAAAGCATTTTGTGAAGCAAAAAAGGACATACATATTTTTGGCAGGAAACAACAAAATGCAAGCACTTTAAAAGTATGTTTTTCAGCAGAAATGAACCTGTCACCAATGGTTTCTAGTAAGTCAGGTGACATAAAATTACAGCCAGTGTTGACGCCCACCAATCAGCAAATCCTGGGAAAAATGTAAAACAAAGTGATTTTACCCCAGGTAGTAATTTAGAACATGGAGAATTAGATATGGACAAAAAAACTTTTGTCAAGGAACCCACAAATAAAAGCGCTGTTGCCGTTACTATGGAGATTGAATCAGAATCAGAAGGAAATTGGATTTGGGTCCCTAAGAAGATTAATGATGAGGCAAGATTAGCTAATTTGAAGAACAGAAGAGGCCCTGAGGCTGTAAGTTCAGGCATCTTGCAGTCCCTCGGGGGAGAGATGTTGTCAAGCAAAATAAAGGGCAGTAAAGAAGTTTTTGACAGGTCTCTAGTGTCCTGCAAGAAAACCAACAAGGAATAGGAGAATTTTCAGGCAAATTTTCCCACACTGATGGATTCAAAGAAAGCGGCGTACTACGCTAAAGCCATAAATTGGAAAGTATATGATGGAGAGTCGGGGACGGGGAACGTCCAGGGGGCAGTGTGAGGGGAGGAAATGGGCAGGGCAAAGGGGTGATAGGCAAGGAGTGGGGCGAGGCTGATTTTGGAAGAAGGGGAAATTGAAGATGATGGGGAACATTTTAAAATGGCAGGAGAGTTGTCTTGGGTACAGGGGAAGAATACTAAAAATGTCTCCCGGGATAAGAAGAAAAGAACAACTAAACGAGGCAGATGCTTCTCTAAGAACGGGTGAGGTTAAAAAAAAGGGTGCTTAATCATATAAAGTTATGCATCGACAAAAATGTGGGAACTGAATAAATAAATAAAAATGAGCAGTCTTCAAAGGTTACATCTAAGCAACCGGTTGAAGAAGGTGAGATTAAGGACAATGTTGAAGAAAGCCCTGAGTAGGTTAGCAAAATTGAAAGTGGGAAAATATGTTCATTAAGTTTAAAACATTTACCTTACATGGGGTTAGCAATGCCCTTAGGCTCTCATTTAAATAAGGCAACCAAAGAAAAACTTTGAAAAGGAGAATTTGTAGATGTTTTCAAACTACTTCATAGAGAAATACAGTGAAAGGAAGGATCAAGAGACGAAGCATGGAAATTAGCAACGGGTCCCATATTGATTCATGGACATCGGCATTCCTTATTTTTGCTAGTGTATACTGTGAAAAGTTTCCTGACAGATCTGTGGCAATATTTAAATATTTAGATACAATAAGGAAAGCTTATACCAAATTTGGAGGTTATGCTTCGCTCCGTTACGATGAGGAGTTCCGAGCTAGATTAGTACTAATTCCTGAAAAACCATGGGGAGAAGTAGATAATGAACTCTGGGTTCAGTGGATGTATCCTCAGAGGCCTCCACCTTGTATGCATACCGCAAGTGGCCTGGCGGTTCCTCATCTGCCTTTTCAGGGCAGACCCACCTCAGGGGGAATTGGAACAAATGACAAACCATTGTGTCAGGTGCCTGCTAGAACCTTAACAAGGGTTACTCTCAGAAGAACCCTTGCAAATATAAACATGAATGCTCCAGGTGTGGTAGAAAACATGCCATATTGCAATGCTTTGGAGATCAGTCCAGTTGGGGAGGTTTTAGCAGAACAGAGGGAGAGGCTATGCATTTCAACCTGGGAACAAGGGCTTTTACACCAATTAATGTAGAGGTTTTGTGCTTCTGGTTAAAATTTTACCCTGAGACAAACTAAGCAACAATGCTAAAATGGGGGTTCAAAGAAGGGTTTAGGCTGGGTTATCAAGAGCCTAGATGAGCAAGATTCAACAGAAACTTAAAATCTGTCAATCAATTGCCTCAGCTTGTGAGAAATAAAGCTATGGATGGAAGTGAAAGAAGGGAGGATGGCAGTCCCTTTTGAGTCATGGCCCCTGCAAGACCTCATTGTTTCTCCTCTAGGCATAATTTCTAAGAGAACTGAAGGGGAATTTAGAATGATGCAACACTTATCATGGCCTCAAGGTCTCTCTGGCAACGATTTTATCGTTAAAGAGGATACCATGGTCAAATTTGCTTCTGTTGACACAGCGTTTTGCATGAAAAGAAAAATGGGTGCCAAAATCGTGCTTGCAAAATGAGACAATAAATCTTCTTTTAGGATATTGCCGGTGCACCCATCTTATTTCTCATTGCTGGGTATCTATTGTGAGGGGCATTTTTTTCATGGATAAAGGACTCCCGTTGGATTGCACAATTTCTTGCAAGTTGTTTGAGACTTTTAACACTTTCTTATAGTGGTGTTTTTCGTTCAGAACTGGACACATAGGCGTGACACACTATCTAGATGATTTTTTATTTATGGGCGAACCTGGCTCTCAACAGTGTGAAAAAGCAGTAAGAGATTTTGAAATGGTGGCAAAAGAGTTGGGAGTGCCATTGGCAGATGAAACAACTGAAGGTCCTAATTGTTGTTTGACATATCTGGGTATTGAGATAGATACAGAAAAAATGGATGCTAGACTTCCGAAAAAGAAAATACTGGAGATGACAAATATGTTAGAGCATGCAAGAAAGTCTTATAAGCTGGGTCATCTAAATTTCACTTGCCGGGTTGTGACGGCAGGCGGAACCTTTTGTAGAAGACTTGGTTTTTACATGTCAGGCGTTACGTTGCCCCATCACAGAATTAAGATATCCACTAGCATGAGAGCTGACTTGGAAGTGTGGTTGATGTTCCTCCGAGCATTTAATGGCATCACAATCTGGTCATTGTACAAAGATTTTGTCTGGCAGATGAAATTATTTTGAGATGCTTCTGGTGCAAACGGATTTGGTCTGTTTTAGGACAGGAAATGGTGTGCGGAACGGTGGCCATCTAACTGGGTATCAGAAAAGAAAAGTATCGCTTTTCTGGAATTTTGCCCATTGCTAGTAGCATTGGCAGTTTGGGGGAAGAGTCTAGCGAACAGGACAGTGTTGTTTCATGTAGATAATAGAACAGTAGTGAATTTGGTAAATGGGCGGAGGGCCAATGACAAACAATTGTTGAAAATACTGCAAAGATTTATGTTGGGCTGCTTAACCCCTTCGATGCTCATGACGAGCTCAGCTCATCATGAGGCACAGTGCTCCTGTGCTCATGACGAGCTGAGCTTGTCATGACCACACCCAGTTCTATTATGGCCCAGCACAGGAGAGGGATTTGGTCAGCATGGATGTGGTTAATGTTTAACATAGTCTTCAAAGTTAGGCACATACCTGGAGCTGACAATAACATTGCAGATGCGCTATCTCATTTTCAGTGGCATAGATTTGTGGTTGGGCGCCCGGAGCGGATCTGCATAAGACTCAGGTGCCGAAGGAGGTATGGGATTTATCAATTGAAAGCTCAGCAACTTATTAAAACTCTGTGGCAAAAAGCACCAAATTCGCCTATAGGAGAGCATGGTTTGAATACCTAGATTCAGGCGCTTCTTTTTTTTGTTTGAATATTTTTTATTGGTTTTTGCTGTACATTCACAATACATATCATGATATTAAACAGGGGAATTCAACCCATCATCCTGTAATCATACAAAGTTATTCAGAAAAAAGCAATAAATTGCCACAGGACATCGTACACGTATCATATCACATAACGCAAGAACATTTTCAAGGACACTGTCTTTGCAAAGATAAATCACATATCCCAAAAGCTATAGGTGCATTCTAAATAAGGAGAATGTTTTGGGAGCTTGGAAAATACAATAAGGCCCAGGGTGTAAGCTGAACAAGTGGAGAAGGTTTGTGTGGTAGAAATGACTATAGAGAGTGCGCAGCTGCATGGTCATAACAGTTGCACTTCTTGGGTTTTGTGGATATATGACAGAGGGGTATGATTTCCTAGCTGTGTGTCTCCTTCTGTCCATATTGGAAAATGGACGCAGGACGTAACTTCCCAGGCAGTACCGTTGATGGATGCTGATATGCGTAGAGCAGGATTCGGATAATACGATATTCAAAGCATCTTAACAGCTAGAACAATTTTAAAAGAAATGTTGAAACACTAAAATATAATCAAAAGAAAGGAGAAGGAAAAAACGAAATAGGTGCGCAAGGAGTGTATCTATTTGGTGTTACTAACGTGCGTCATCGGTTCTAAGGAATGGTCAGTGCGGGAGCCGGAGGGTCAGAAAGCTCGCTACAATCAGGATCTCCCTGAAAGGGAAAAGTTAGGTCTCTGCACTACAAATGCGTCAGGCCCGTGGTCCCGTGGGGTAGAGTTCCCAGTGAGTGGATCAGCAGCGCAGTTACATGCTACAGCTTAGATGTGCTGCATGCAGGTACCAAGCACAGAGCAACCCTGTAGATTCAGGCGCTTCTTATAGAACTAATAACACCAGAAGGATGGAGATATGTAGGGATGACATAACTAATTTCATCATGACTCACATAGAAAGGAATATTTCTTCAACAACAACAGCAGGGAAATAAGGTGTGTCGTTTTATGGGAAGTTCTTTTGGGGATATGAACAATCAGCAGACAAAAGGGGAAGAAGAATACTCCAAGGATGGGCAAAAATAAAAAATAGAGGGCAATATATGCAAGAGCCAATCTCACTTAAACATTTATATAACACACCAAGAGGTTTGCAATCAATTTGTTTTCTTTGAATATGAATATCGTTTATTCAAGTTATGCATGATCTGGCTATTTTTCGGCGCTTTCAGAATATCTGAATTGCTAGGCAGAGCAAAAAATGATGATCTTAAAGTTAAAAAAGGTTTCTCTTTTTAAAAATTCTATAGGTTTTTTTCTTAAAATACATGCGATTAATAAGTCATGTGACCTCCGGCTTCCGACTATAATGGCTCACTTAGATCCAATATATAAATATCCTTGATATAAAGGAAACAATTACACAATTTCCATGGGTGTATGCGCACGTTGCGATTTATGATATGAGATACCGGGTATCTTTTAAACTCACGCCTGCTAAATTAACACTTGTTGTCAACAAGAGAGGATATAATGTGAGCTACAATACTGGCTGAAGTGAGGTATTCAAATACCGCTCTCGTTATACATTGTGCTGTCAGGAAACTGACTAATAATGAACACAATGATATTGACTTAAATGCACTATGTACTGTATATTTTAAATTGTTAATAGGATGTCCCCATTGTGATATTAAATGTAAAAGGTTAAAAAAATATGTAATACATTAACTGGGGAAATAGATTGAACTGGTTCATGCAAAGACAAAAATAGTGCATAATATGTGAAGTTGATGAGTGGGTCTTTTTTATAAACGACAATATTTCATTTGTACAAGTAGATTTGTTTTTAAATGTTTGTATATATGTTGTTTTCTATAGCCCTGAAGAAGTCCCCATGTGAGACGAAACGCGTCAGCTATGGTCCTTTGAATTTTAATGGAAAATGTAATAAAGAACAACTTTGAACAAAAGAAAACAACTGGAATCTGGAAGTCTTTTCGTGTGCTCACTGCTTCGAAACTGCTTTGACGATACATTATAGAGTGTTGAACCTATTGCTTTGATGTTTGTATAGGAATGTTTTCCTTATTAAGGAGTATATAGGGAAGTGCTCCTTGGTTCTTTGCACTGTTACTAATCACCCAGATATTATATTGTCAGGTGTGGATTGCTATAGCCTCTACCCTCAGTTTGTTTATAGGTATTTTTCTTGAAAGCTTCAAAACAGATCAAGTTGGTAAAGGTTAAAAAATAATTTTGTAAAAGAACAGGAGGACTATTAAGTCCTATAAAAGCCTGGTAGGAATTCGTAGAGGTGGGAGGCGCTGCTTTTCAATTTGTATTCGGGCATCAAGATGGCTCTCCTCTCAAGGCTCCCCAATTGCTGGCAATGTTGAGGAAGACTCTAAAAAATTTAGGAAAAAACCTGTTCAATTTTGGTACCCACTCTTTTAGGATTGGTGTGGCTTCTGAAGCTGCCAGGTGGGGGTTCTCAATCAACGATGTAAAGAAATTGGGGCATTGGTCTTTGGACTGCTGCCTAAGATACATTAGACATTTAGATTCATAAGTATATTACCAAGTATATTAATTGTCATTAATTTTCAGTTGTGGCGGCGGGTTTCACATTTCCACAAAAGCCCGTTTGGATAGTTGGAAATTCTTTTGTTAAGTGGGCTGCAAAGCAAGCGGAAAAGAGACATTTTGGGAAAACTTTGGGTTTTCGTTTAGAGGAAGTTTCTGTTGTTTGGTTGGGGAAAAGTGGCATGAAGTGGGGTAAGTTAATGCCTGTGATGAGTGAAATGTCACCTAAAAATCAACCAGAAGTTATAACGATTCACCTGGGGGAAAATAATCTGGTGCAGTTATCGGGCCTCGGGTTACTTATAGAAATAAAGGCTGATTTGGAATTGCTAGCAAAAGTACGGGCTAATATAAAAGATATATTGACAGCGCTGATGACAAGAAGGGTTTGGAGGGGTGCAGAGAGATTCACTGTGGTAGCAAGAGCAAGGATGAAAGGCAAGGAATGACATCGCTTTTGTTCCATGAATGGCATTTATTGGTTGGCGCACAGTGACATTACAAAAGAGGACTATCAATTTTTCGTCATGATGGGGTGCACCTTTCTTTCATAGGTAACGAGATATACGTTCTGAATATAAAAGAAATGATTGCAAAAGCTTAGTGTTAACGAAAAGCTGTTGGGCGACAGCTTTCTTTTATATCTTCACCCCTCGCCTCTCTCCCACCCCCCTCTTCCCCTCTTCCCATCCTTCCAATGCCCACTTCCCCCCTCACTCCCCAATCAAAAAATGTTTGTTGATCGAAGTTTTTTACCTGCTATTTGTATTAATCAGAAAAATTGGTGAATATTTTGTCTAGCTAAAATAATAAAGAGTTTGACCTGCTTTGTATGTTTCTATAACAAAAATTTGTTATAACACAATTTGGTTTCAAGTGAAAGGAGGGACAGGAAAAACACCAATGTCAGGGTATTTCCTGGTGGCAGAATTGGAGGAGATCAAGACAGGCAGAAAGGGTTGGGGGCATTCAGAATAGCTTCGGACATAGGGAAACAGGGGAGCAAGGAATGTGGCAAGAGGTAGGCTGGAGACGTAGATAAGGGTTGGGGACGAGGATTAGTCAAAACAATGTTGGGGAAGTTTGTTGTGGGGTATTGTTTACGAGCTGGGTGATAGAATATGAATATGTATTAGTGAGGCCTTATTTGCATATATGTATTAAATGTATTAAATTAAACTGCTTACCTGTCCAATAAAGTGGACTTTTACCCCATTTTGGCCTGAGGATGTGCTTATTGCCCGAAGGGGGAGGTGGGAGGGCAACAGGAAACCTTCCCAATTCTGGCCTATGCTCACCCGAACAGACCCAGAGGCCTCCGCTGTCACCTGTGATGTCGATTCTGAGGGGGGCTGCCTGCGAACCTCGCATGTAGGGGTCCTCCTCCTTGCTGCGACCCGGGGACCAAGACTGGTATGGGCTCCAACCAGGAAAGGGGGACGCAGAGGCAGCTGTTCGCGCCGCTGTGCCCAGGCTCACCCACACCAGCAAAGTCGCAACGCCACCTGTGCAGCGGTCCTCTGCTGTTGCTCGCCTGGGCCACACCTGCAACCGCTCCTGCACTGATGCGGGCCACAGCAGTGTTCCCAGATTGACCCCCGCAGTATCTTGCATAAAGGCTCCTCGATGCAGCCTCTGAGGCCCCCATCTGGGATGGTGGTGTACTTATAGCCCCACATTGTCCCATCCTGGCATGCGGCGGCTACTCCCTTTGGGGCGGTTCAAAAAATCTCCTGGCTAACTATTGGCCGGGTCTTTTCGCGCCACCTTCCGTGCACTTTCTTTCCCGGGGAGGGGTATAAACCCCCTCTGTGGTTGGGCACAGTGAAGCAACCCAAACTGTTTTTTCCGGGTCCCCGGCAGCCGTTATGGCCCGTGAGGCCCCCTATGGGGTCGGCCTCTGCTAGTTTAGGGTGACAGCGCACTGACACATACGCCTCAATCTTATAGTAAAGTTGTTAAAAAAAAATCACCATTGGTCCTGTGGACCATTGGTGGTTGACTTGTAGCAATGTAAGGGAGAAGACATCAACAATACACTTCTATCTTGTCAAACAAATGTGACATCACAATAAGGACCAGGAATCACCAAATATGGTTAAATGGGTTTTATTTTAGGTTATTAATCAATCATGTATATAAGCATACTAAGAATAAGTTCAAAAAATACAACAATACAACTGGTTAGCTCAAATGTCTCAAAAGATTAAGTTGTAAAAAATGAGATACAGAATAGTAACAGCCAGAACAATAAGCAAATCAAAGTAAATAGGTGTTCCATAATGAAACTTTAACTTAGTTGAGAGGAGTGTTTGCAACCTCTCTTAAGTTTCCCATAAAATTGAAACTTGGACTGTAAGCCTCAACCTTGAACATTTCAAGCGTCATGGTACATGATGAACAGAAGGCTTTTTCTGTCCATTGATTAAATCTTATAGCCAGGGGTCGTAGGAAAAAGTGCCCTCAATGTGTCATCTATGCCATGCACCCGTAATAGCTCAGAAATGGAAGCTCTTGTTTTAGTCTTACAATGACAGGCCTTGTGATGAGTGGTGTTGATTGAGTAGTCAAAAACACAACTAAAATCACCCACTAACAGCAAATCTCCGGACCAATCCAGCAGGATCATCAACATTCAGGCCATATACAGGACAGACAGTCAGCAGCCTAAAGTAAATGCCAGAGGCAGTGCGAAGAACAATATGTTCCAGTTGAGTCAAGCACAGTATAGCCACTCCTCGAATGGAGAAAGACTGAGAAATGCTGATAGTCATATCATACCTAATTGCCTCAAAAGAATGCGATTCTTAAAGTCCACATGAGTCTCAGTCATAACATGTGGGGTTTATATGCAAAATCTCCTCTTTAACCATTCAACGCTTTAAAGGGCTATTACAACCTCCTACATTCCAACTCAACAATTTCAGTTGAGCCATAATGTGAATTTACTGGCAAAAATTCAAATTTCTGCTCTACTCGGAAAACAGTCAAATCTGTCATTCAAAACCCAAAGAAAACTGTGATCTTTGTAACTCATTTCCCCATAATGCCTACCCAATAAAACACATCCCAATTTTGCAAAAAAATAATATTGAATACCCACCTCCACCCAGACTGCCCCTCCTCCCCCCACTTGACGGAGAATTAAATTATCCCACTACTAGGGTCTGTCGTTCTCCAGGCTGCTCACAGTGTATGCACTCCCCCCCCTCACCCCACCACCAACCATCCTGCACCCACCACTGTCTAATCCAATGTCATAATTAATATTAAACATCAAATGGGATGCCACCAGCCAATTCATGCAACTAATACAGTTCGTTCCCTGAGGCCCAGTCCGTGAAAAGCAGCAAGGGTTTTGCCACCCTGTTCCCCAATCAGCTACTATTTATAGAATATGTATATATAGAGAGAAAAATATTTTTATAGCACATTGCTACTTGATGTAATCCTTGCCATTTATTAGAATCTGAGCTGTTTCTGTATGCGAGTGGCATAACAAAGTTTGCCCGTTTCTCTTTATCTTCAATCTAAAAGGCTCCTGGAGGAATACCTGGGACCCACCCCTCTTCAAGGATCAATTTATTGTTTGAGCTTCCATCATCGACCCATAGTTATGATCTCACAAAAAAGGAAAGAGCATCGGCTGAGACGGGGGCAGAAGGTTTAGCCTTACTAAAATATTGCTTGTCTTAATAGAAAGTTGCCTATGAATATCAGACTAGGCCGAGGCTTGACCATGTTTATTTTAGAGGTCTTAAGGCGTATTGGGAGACGTCTGCTCATTGAATTTGAGAGTCCATGTCCCAGTCTGGCAGGTCAGGGATGGCCCTTAAGAACAGAAATACTATAAGCTCCTGGGGATCTGACCCCTTTTTCCCCTCTGGAATCTCAAATGTTCTCAGATTGTTCCGCTGCCGGAGATTTTTCTTGTCCTCGACCTTAGTTTGGACCAGAGTATGCTGTGCCTCGTGCCCCCTAATAGCTTTCGCTGAAGCTGATCCGACCTCTTCTGTGTCAGCAACTCTTTGCTGCACCTGAGAAGCGAGTACAGATAGCTTTAAAGCTATTGCCACTAGAGATTGCCGCAGCTTGATGTTATCAGCACGTACCTGTACATTATGTTGTAGCACCTCAGTGCGCTGAACTTGCATCAGACAAATGATTGTGGATGGTGTTGGCTCTGGATTCAGTAGCAGAGGTGGGGGCTGGACCGGCTGAGTTGGTTATGGGTGCTCTGTGTATCTGCTAGATGTACACTTGAGATGGAGCACGACTACGGATCTGTTAAGACCCTTCTGTATGGTATAAATATTAAGATTTCCACCTGAATCATTAGATCATGGGTCCATCATATCTTTCTCAGTACCTCTCCTGATTTGAGGCGGATATCAGCGTTCCTCGTTTGTCTTTTTGGGTCTCCTATGATACATCTTCTTAAATTCTTGGCTTTTGGTGGGAAATCAAATTATTCAGATCCAAATCTTGGACGTGCCCTCAAATAAATAAGTCTCTCCTTGGAAACAAGTCCATTGTCATAATATAGATAAACCAGTATTTGATACCTGATGTGAGCTCTCATTAGTGCTTAAAAAATTACAGAATGGATGGCAGTTGCCACTGACTGTAGAGCACAGACAGCACCCTGATGAAGGTTGCCTTATTTTCTTTAACTGTCATTTAACTTCTGAAACTATCATCGGGCCAATTCTGTCTTTACATATTTTGCTCCATAAATGAGAGAAGGGATACAAGAAGTCCTAAAGCTGTAAGACTATCATACCAATAACATGGAATAATCATTATGACATTGGTTTAAATTTGCATCTAATGTTTTGACATGTATGCCTCTTCTAGAGTGTGATTGTGGGTGATTGTTTTTCCGAACATGGTATGCTGTGCTATTTTATGTTTTTTGCTGTGTTTACATTTATTTTCTGAACTATGGATCTCACAAAACTCATGTATATAGCATTGATAACTTCCTTTTTATTGTACAAAGTATGTATATTGATAAATAATAAACTATACATATAACTGGTCTGATCTATGCTCCTAAATATTGCTAACCCTTTGGTACTTTATTTATCTAATCGGAAAGGTTTGTGTTCTGTTTTTGCTGCTCTTGCACCTGTGCCGTCAGTCAATACACCTGTAATGAGGATCTCATGGCTGGTATTCACGCAGGTAGCTGGGCTATTAGATGTACCAAAAGCTTCCAGAGGAGGATCCATGACCCTGGTGAGTCTTGGTCTTAGATCGGGCTGTTGATTTAACTGAGCAGTTCTATTGATTTCAAGGTCAATATAATGATCCTGGCTGTTTGGGTGACCTCCAGGCACGTGAGCCGCACAGCTCAGAGCAGCCTTATTCTTGCCCTTTTCAACTGAAGGTCTTTGATTTTTCTCCAGCCTGCCACAATCCACTATGACAAAAGACTGACCTTAGAACGGGGTCCAAGGGTTCTGTAGGCCGTTCATGCCCTTCAAGTTCTCCTGTCTCTCCTGCCCCTGATTCTGTTCCAGCCCCCCTCATCTTTTGGAGAGTAACAGGCCTCTGCATCATTCCTTTCAGCCGTGACTGTAGCTGTAGCAGTGTCTATAGTGCCATTGCCATCAAGCAACAATGAAGGTGAGGAACTAGGAAGTGAAACACTGTCATTTTGTGCGATCGTTGCAGTGTCCTTAGTGTCTTTAGCAATGTTGTAACTAAATATGCGGCATCCCAAATCCATAATCAAGGGCGAATAATGTGTTGCCTTCTCACACCCTGCAAGCGCCCCTAAGAGCTGGTCTACTATTGGAGGAGTCTCTGTCTCTGGCATGCCAGACTCAAGAACCTCCAGTGAGAGCACTTTGCCGCCATTCCCCATAGATAGGAGCTTAGCGACAGAGGCCTTTGTATTTCTGCATACCTCTTGCCATTGGCTGAATCCGCCCGATCGTGTTGTAGTCACAGGCCTACCTCTCCCTTCCCATTCCAGCCGCCTTGGGACAGGGTGGTCTGAGAGGGTTTAGTCAGTGCCATTGCCATTCACAGAGCAATGTACTGCAGCCCCATCTTCCATGGGGGCACCAGGTGCCAAGACGGGGTAAGCAAAGAAACTGACTACATCTGCCAGTAGGAACAGACACTCCGGCTAGAGCACATAGCAGGGGCAGCAAACGATGATCAGCAGCAGCCAGAACAGCTGGAGCAGAAAGCTCACAAAGCGGGAGCAGAAAGATCACAAATCGCTGCTCTTTTGCAATACATTGTCTCTTCACAGGAGCATGGATTCGTCACTGGTAGGGATACCACCAGCCAAATGAATACTGTGGTAGCTTTGTTCGATGTAGCCAGAATCACTGGCAGTAAGCTGGGAATGATTTTATTAAAGCCTGAAAAGGCATTTGGTCAGATTTCATGGCCCTTCCTCTAGGTCAGTCTTGTCCACAGTTGGAATTGGACCTCGATTTATATCTCGGGGCAGGTCTTTGTATAAAGATCCTGTGGCCAGATTAATTATGAATGGTTATTGATCTCCACTCTTCCATGTATACAAGGGCACGCGTCAGGGTTGTCCTCTGTCCTCGTTAATATTATCCCTTTATATTGAGCTCTAGCTACAACTGCTTATTTCTAATCTTTTGATCAAGCTGCTATGTTTAATGGGACAGAACTGAAGCTCAGTGCCTATGCAGGTGATGCGGATGTATATTTATTAGATCCCCTTGAAGCTATTGGCCAAATCTCGGACAATGCAGATAGGTTTGGAGCTGTTTCAGGTTATAAACTTAACCTAGCAAAGTCCCAGATTGTGATTAGCTACCACTTTGACTGCCCTGTTCCTGGCATTACTCCAGTACCCACATACCTTGGGGTTAAAATCTGTGTCAGTATAGATCATATAGTCAAGCCAAACTATGTCTTAAGCTGCGAGCACGGAGTCATCTCCCACTAAGGCTAATAGGGTGATGTAAAATCGTCAAAATGAATAGTCTTTCAAAACTTTGATATCTTTTTCGCTCAGTTCCATTCCAAGTGCCTGGCTCATTCTTTGAATGCCTTGAGGTGGTCATTGGCAGTTTAATTTAGGGGTAAAAAAAATCCAGATGGGCAATACCATTAATGAAACTACCAGCTAACCAAGGTGGCTAACTACACCCTGATTGTAAGTTATACTTTTGGGCAGCTTTCGGAATGCGCACTGAGAATCTACCTACATACTATGATAATAATCCATATTTGTGAAGTGTGAACATATCACCCTGTAAGATTTCAAGGTGCTGGGGGCCATCTGGGAGATTAAGTGAGCTATTGCCCAGAGTCACATGATGGTGATCTAAGCTGCCGCTGGTGATCGAACCGTGAGCCCCGGGCTCCGGAGTCAGCCGCTCTGGCTGCTGCTTCACACCTCACCATACTCTGACCCTGACTTTCTTGTGCTGGGCAACCGACTGGCCCTGGGCTCTGATTTCAGGTTCTTTCTCTGAAGACGAACAGTTCCAAATTATTTTCAACGGGTGTGGTTTAAGATCATTAAGGATATACAAAGAATCTGGGGGAAAATTGCAGTATATATTCCCTGTCATATATTCACCTGCATACTCCGCTGTGGGGTAGTCCGATCTCCCACCTATTTTGTATGATACTGTGGCCGGGGAGTGGTTTGCATTAGGCCTAAAAACCTTGGACCAGCTTTTCGACTCATCTGGGCTGTATACGTTCTCTGCACTTTTTTTAAGTACCTACACATTTCTAATTATATCTTACACAGGCATTTACAATTAGACAAATCAGAATATTCTATAAAATTATGGTTGCATATTGGGAAAATGGTTGGCTTCTGCTTGCCACAAACTTGAGCAAAGAGCTCAGCATTGATATCTTGGCAGATGACATCGCAGATGTGTTTGACATCGTGAATCAATCGTTTTTTCCCTTAATCTTAAAATGCAACCATAACTGTTAGAAACAGGTAGCGTGGTGCAGAGCGTGTGGGCCAAACTCTGGAGGAAATGTGTAAAGCATCTGCGCAGCACACTCACAGGTGACACACCGGGCACACTACAAAAGAGACTCCACACCTGGTTGCCTAAAAAACAGCATATGTATTATGCAGAACTAGTTAGGATATTATCACAGGTATGAACACGGTGTCAAATGACACCCAGCAATCATTTACATGGGGTTATTTACAGGGCAGGGCTAATCGGGCTGCTGCCGGCATCATCAAAAGGTACAGAGATAAATGTAAAGAATAAATGTAAAATCCATCAGCTTTAGATGAGTAACAGCCAGTAGCTACTGGCTAGATCATGCACTTAGCGGCTTTGCAATAGGCATAAGGCATAAATCAAGTAGGCATAAGCATAACGCATCATAGCATGAAAACATTAATTGCATGAAAACAATAATAGCATGAAGGCATCATCTCAGGCTTCTCCTTAGGGTAACAAAAAAACGTTATGCATACGCCTATTAGCATACAATACGTGGACATAAACATAAAGGACCATAACATTAGTATCAAGCACAAACCATCTTTGCCGTAGGCCTGGAAGAAAAACATCAGGTTAGGCATAGAAATGCAAAATGCATAATCATGAGCATAAGTGACTTTGGCAGTAGGACTAGAAGGAAACCAGCATTGCATAACATTAGGCAAAGTCACAAGCATTAGGCTTCCTCAGGAGCATGAATACATTAGGCCTGAACTGTGAGCATGGGGCATAAGACATAATCAGTAGAGCCCCTGTGACGCAATAACCCCTTCCTTAGTGGCACATATCATCAGCCGGGGTGAGAGCATTATGCCAAACACCAATAATGCAAAACAACAGTTGATGGACATAATGCAGAACAATGTCATACATTCACCCCAGTACAGAGATCTGGGCCTAAATCCATCGTTTTTTTGCTCACCATGCCATTCCAGTTTGAACCCAGCCACATGCAAATCAGTCTTGACCCTGTGCCCCATGGGAACAGTCCAGCCCGAACTGCCAAGCCAGGTCCTCCCCGGACTGGAAACAAGCATTCTAGGACCGGGTTCGGGCTTTCAGCCCTCATCAGCCAGGATAGCTTGAATCCAGTGTCATGGAGAGCACGGGACTCATGTCTGAGCATACCCGTCCCACTCGGGGTGACAAATGCAAAAACAACAGTTGATGGCTAGAATTCAGAACAATGTCATACATTCACCCCAGTACAGAGATCTGGGCCTAAATCCATTGTTTTTTTTGCTCACCATGCCATTCCAGTTTGAACCCAGTCATATGCAAATCAGTCTTGACCCTGTGCCCCATGGGAACAGTCCAGCCCGAACTGCCAAGCCAGGTCCTCCCTGGACTGGAAACAAGCATCCTAGGACCGGTTTCGGCTTTCAGCCCTCATCAGCCAGGATAGCTTGATTCCAGTGGCATGGAGACCACGGGACTCAAGTCTGAGCATACCCGTCCCACTCTGGGTGACAAATGCAAAAACAGCAGTTGATGGACAGCATGCAGAACAATGTCATACATTCACCCAGTACAGAGATCTGGGCCTAAATCCATGTTTTTTTGCTCACCATGCCATTCAAGTTTGAACCCAGCCATATGCAAATCAGTCTTGACCCTGTGCCCCTTGGGAACAGTCCAGCCCGAACTGCCAAGCCAGGTCCTCCCTGGACTGGAAACAAGCATTCTAGGACCGGTTTTGGGCTTTCAGCCCTCATCTGCCACAATAGCTTGATTCTAGTTGCATGGAGATCACGGGACTCACGTCTGAGCATACCCGTCCCACTTGGGGTGAGAAATGCAAAAACAACAGTTGATTGACAGAATGCAGAACACTGTCATACATTCACCCCAGTACAGAGATCTGGTCCTAAATCTATCGGTTGTTTGCTCATCATGCCATTCCAGGTTGAACCCAGCCATATGCAAATCCATCTTGACTCTGATGCTCAGATGTGAGTCCTGTGCTCTCCTTGCCACTGGAATCAAGCTATCCTGCCCCTCGCTTAAAAATGTTTGGACTGCAATCTCTGATCCTCTCCCCTTTCATCTGGGATATAACATGTTATGATGGCGTATAAATGTGACACTAACCCCAGAGACTCGGCCATAGTCGCATTTGCGATTACACCTGCTCAGTTGTGCAATGCCAGAGCCTGGACCGTCCCTATACCTCCTGCTGCTTTAGAATGGTGGTCCAGGCTTAGTCGAATCCATGAATTGGAAGCTGCCATATTTAAGGCTAAACGGAACAAGCATTTGCAATGCAATAGGTCTCGCATTTGCGAGAGTTTGAGCTATTGGCATTGTGAATGACAATGCTTATCATTATGTGTTTTGAAAACGTGCAAGCGGTGCTTATAGTCCTTGCTTACGAGAAGCAAGGCTGGCAGTAACTGCGCTTCTTTTACTGCCAGCCTTGCTGCTATAAGTACAAAATGCGTATTTACACACCGTTTGCAAGTTTTCAAAACACATAAATAAAAGGTGTTGGCATTTACAATGCCAATACCTCAAACTCTCGCAAATGCGAGACCTATTGCATTGCAAATGCTTGTTAAGTAAGTGGATAATTCAATTGCGGTCCAAAGGTGACGTGATTGAAGATTCGAATTACAGAATTCCCAAAGAAATGCGAGTTTATTTAAGGAGATCGGAGGCGTGATAAAAACTATTAAAAAAATACACCCAATATTTTGTTTACATATTGGGGGTTTTGATTTCCTGCTGTTTTTCCAGCCACGGGAAAATGTTCCCTTGCCCTAAAATAGTATGAAAACAGTGGGATGTCATCATTTGCTTTCGAATCCGTATTATATCCCAGTCCCCTAAACGAGGTGGGGTGGGGGCTGTAATGGGCAATAAATAATCGCAATCCACATTTCTATCCCCAATCCAATATTTATACAATGCACAACAGCTCTCGCATTGTTTTCGACCTTGATGTGTGTGTTTCTTTCTCAACTCTGTGCAACACATTAAGGATGAATGGTTGAGTCGACCCTCTAATTCCCCCATACCATCCCAAATACCCCTGAGATGATTGCAGTTACAACACGGCTCCTTCCAGCGCCTGGAAAAGTCTGAGTGAAGGATGGAACCGCCTTCTGGTGTGTTTGTGTGAATCCTGCTCCCGCGCCCTCGGTGCCTGCCCTCCACCGCCTCCTCCCCCAAAATCCTCTCCGTGCCGGGCAGCAGTTGATGTTCAAGCCCCGCTGCCCCAGCACCGACGGCCAGGTGCACTTCCACATAGCAGACTTTAAATATGCTTTTAATGACTAGAATGTGTCCCGGGATAGTGCATTCCTCTCTGGAAACGACGGTGTCACAACAGCTCTCGTGCAAGGTGTGCCCTTCCTCTCTCCCCTGCACGCACATATATTCACACACAGGCGAACACACTCACACAATACACACTCTCACACTGATGCTCAACACGTAGACACATATGCAGAGACATGCAGACAAACGAGCTGACACGCACAGGCACACTCACTCAGACACACAATGCGCAGACAGACATTCACACATGAAGAAACCCGCACAGACACGTGCACAAACACACAGGCGCATATACACAGTATATACACACACAAGTATGTACACGCACATATTCGTACGCACAAAAGTGTATACACAAACACCATTATTCACGGTGCATTCGTAGGTGGCTGGAGGGGTGGACGGCACGGACCAAAATATATGTTCACAGGGCCGCAGAAGTGATACCAACACCATTTCGAGTCACGAAAGTTGACATACAAATATTACAGTTTCTCATATATTGATATTATTTTTAAATAAAAGCGATATTTAATATTAAATCGCATGTATGTGGTGCACAATGTAATTGAACGTACGGTTTTAGTGGATATGGGAGTTTTGTTGTGTTCTTTGTTGCTAATTCCATATACAGACCTAAAACATAGTTTGAGACACATTTCATATTTATTCCCACATATCCAAATGCAGTCTACATTTATATATGTTAACAATCACACAATAAGGAACGCGTTCGTTGCCCCCTTTTCAAAATACATAAACGTACTGCTTGTATGCGATTGCGCTGTCGGTATCTATGACACCTGTCTCGGGTCTGGTGACGCAGTCTTTCTGGCCCCTGTCTCTTCTGTCGACAAGGACTCTTAGCTGGAGGCCTCTCTGACCCCTGTCTCTGGTCCGGTGACATGGTCTCTTGGACTTGTCAGTCCCTCTAGTCCCTGTCTCTGGTCGTGCAGCCCTAGGGGTAGCGTGCAAGAGTCACAACTGCCACCCACAGGTCTGAACAGCTCACATCTACCACTAAAGATACTAAACACACAGTGACTGCATGGAGGGCCTGTATGGAGCACACTCGTGCACCCTGCTGGGGTGTGTGCAGGAGTCACCACTGCCACCCACGGGGTCTGCGATGCTCACATTCACCATGCAAACAAAAAGTTTTTGCAACTTATTTACTGCACGGAGGGCCTGAACGGGCACTAGGGTGTGCTATCAGATTTGAACATAATGTACAAATAATGGTTTTAGAGGCAGCTTCCTGCTAGATTGGCGCTGTTTCACTGCAGGACGGCAATGAGGAGCAAGCTGCAATGCTGGTCATAAAAGAAGAAAAAAACAAATGGGGCGCGGCCGCTAAAATTAAAGTGTGCATGCCTGTTAATAAATGAATTAATAAATAAAAATTAAAAGGACAAAGTTGCACAAAAAATAAAGGCTCACTATGGCAATATGAAGCAAGCTGCTGCTCTGCCTACCAAAACAAGCAAAATAGAAAGCAGCTCCACATCCGGGCCGGGGAGGAAATCTGGAAGGGCAAGGGCTGCCCGCGTATCCTGCGGCTCGTGCCCACTGGTGGTGCGTGCGGCCGGTGCAGGCAGCAACGCCTGTCCCCTTACGGGGCTCCCGTGGTGAAGAGGGAGCCCTGGCAACAGAGAAGAAGTGCGGGAGCTCAAGTCCCGGGTCCCAAGAGGGGGTGCGGGTGAAGAGCGGCAGATAGCAGTGCGGGGCTCCCATGACTGAGGAGAGAGCCCCGCGTTGTGCTGGCAGAACTACAGGGGAGCTGGAGTGCTCCAGAAGCGCGCCGCAGCCAGCCGCCGTTCAGGAGGATGGCACCAGAGGAGGAGTTCCCCCGGCAGACCGGGTGAGTGGGGGATTCTCCGTTTGTCGAGTGGTTGTGCCAATGAAGGCACAGTGTACAGGTTTATTTCTTGAGCAGACCCGCCGTTGCGGGCCGCTCCAATGATGGGACGAGTTTATTTAAAAGCCCCTTTTGGGGGCCAGAAGGCAATTATGTTAAAGTGAGCGCGCGTGCGCATAAAAAAAAGTGAAAGTGAAACTGCATGAGGCTTGCGAGGACGGAAGCGGGACAGGAGATGTGCACATCGCGCGTACACAGGCTCCAATCGCCAATCGCCCTGCGCGTGCCCACCTCCTGTCCGACTTCCGAGGCAAGTCAGCAACAATAGATCTTGCTGGCGACAGCGCTTTCGCGCTGCGTTCGCCCGGCGAGACCTAAAAAAGGCGTCCACCGTCTTAGGAATATTTGGGCCATCTTTTTAATTGAAGAATAAGACTGCTAAAATGTCCCCTTTTCCTCGATGAACTAGGCCGTTAACTCCTTTCTTGCTTTCACTTTTTGTTTTAAATCAACTAGGTAATGAATCTGCTATATTATTTCTATATGTTTGACAGCATTCGTGTTCAAATGTATCAAGGTTGTTAGTACAAAAGAATGGTTGTATGTCATTACATTGCATACTAACACCATGCATGCCATTACAACGTGGGTATTACTACGCGATATCAACGACATGCCATTACATCGCAAACTATCACCACGAGTATGCCTTTACCATGCATGCTATTACAACGCAAAGGCATGCGTGGTAAAGCTTTACTCGTGGTTAAAGTTTGCAAGGTAAGTGACAACCCTACCCCTACACAACTCTCCCCCGACCCCCAGTCCTCTCCCTACAGTAACACTACACTACCCTGCACGACCCCCCGGCACTACCCTAAAACACTGCACTACAACACTACCCTAAATCCTAAAACACTACACTACACAAACACTACAACACTACCCTAAACCCTAAAATACTACACTACTACACTACCCTAAAGCCTAAAACACTACGCTACACAAACACTACAACACTACCCTAAACCCTAAAACACTACACTACTACACTACCCTAAAACACAACAATACACAAACACTACAACACTACCCTAAACCCTAAAACACTACACTGTAGTGTAGTTCCTATCTTCCCAATAGGCTCTGCGCATTGGAATAATACCTACAGCAGTAAAGGCCTAGGCCAGACGTTAACTAGGTCTACTACTGTCGATACTAGACTTAAGTTTTGGGTTTGCCAGCGTAGCTCAGAGTTCGCTAGAAACTTTCTCGAATGTTCAGGAAAGAATTAACTCCCCTGATTAGACAAGAAGGGATATAGTTTCTGACAACCATAGAACATGACAACTTTGCTCTCCCCTAATCAAGAGTGTATCTCCAGAGTCGTGTGAGCATAAGGCAATTATTTTACTCAGTCAGTACGTGCATTCTTAGTCTCATCAGATTGTAGAGAAAAGGAAGAGACGGGCGTGTTCAATAAAAAGGTGTTATTTATTGATCAGTCTCTTTTCTCGTACAAGAGAAATGGATCGATATTATTGCAATACTTATAGTTAAGTAAAGTGCATACATTAAAAGCAATAGTATAAAATAATACTGTAAAAACATTGATATGGTTTCTGAGCCATATGATGTTTAAAATGATTAAAATATATTTACATACACATATACATTTGACTAAACGTACTCAACTGGTGTTTCTAAATACGCCTACCCCGTGTACCTGACCTAAGTCTAATGCGTGGGCGGGAATAGAAAGTTACAGTTTAAGATAAGTTTGCTTTTGCCAAGTGAATAACTAAAGAATTCTCTGTGAGGGGTTATTCAGTTTTGTACCTGGAAGTTAGGATGAATGAGGAATGGTATCTCTTTCTCTGCTCTCGATATTCCAGGCCGCCTGCGAGGGCTGCCCGAAAGCGCCGGTGCTGGGTCTCTCGGTAGGAGATAGCAGCGCGTCTCTCAGCGCGTCAGGAAGGCGGGGCTGCTGCCAGCGGGGTCTGCTCTGCTTCTGGGCTTCGGCAAGTATGGCTGCTCCGTCTCGTCACCACGCGTGTGTTTGCATAGGGCAAGATCGGCAATATTTATACCTTAAAGGTGCCGAGATTGACGTAAGGATGGACATAGATACGTCAATAAAGATGTCATACGACTTGCTCATTAGCACATTCTTTTACTGAAGTTCTCTGTGAAATCAAAACAATGGCCGCACGGATTTTCCAGGTTGTCATAGGTTTGATTTGTTATGAGAACGTCGTATGCCTTATCAGGGGCTGGAGGAATGTCGCTTGTCTAATTAGATCTCAAGCGTTATGACCTAATCAGATAACACGTTCCTGTGCCGTAGTGTGACTGCGTCAGATAACGGTATCTGCATCATGGGGGCTTTTCTTGCCTCATGGGCTGACTGTTAGTTAACTTGATAGTTAGTTTAACCAGAATAGGGTCAGGAATAGGGGGATCGATTCAGAACCTATAGGAATACATGACACCCACTCCACGCTAACTATGGTCATATTTACTAATCTATGCATAGTATAACATAGTACAAAATACTATAGAGTATAGTGTATACCTCACCACCCCAAAATACATAAATGCATTTTGAAATTATCAAATATACTGAAAAATTGCAGTCATATATATTGTATGCACTTAAGCTATGAATTAAACGCTAAAGTAAACACGCATTTGTAGACATTATTGCTTATTTGGTATATGAGAAATACACATGAAATGGCTCTTAATATGGCTATACAGAAAGAAAGTTCGAGACCATTTCATCACATAATAAAATATTTGTGAACATACCAGCGGGCAACTAAAGTTTATAAAGTATCTAAAAATAGAAATCTTAGTTCTCTAGGAATAGTTTCTTACTTTAAGCAGAAGATAAGTGTCCGGAAAATTTTGTAAAAAATAATTTGGGGCTGCTAAAAAATTGTTGTCCGTGAACTGGTGGGAAAAATTGTTCATGTGACTTTATTTTTAAAGTTGAAGGCCGAATTCAGGGAACGCCGTGTGCGAGCTTGCTCAAAAGTCTCTATTTCTGTTCTGGAGAGAACATCATATCATTAAGGCTTTCGAAAAAACTGTCAACAGCTTCATGGGAAAGTTCCACTAAGTCGGAAATAGGTGTAACCATGCATTCGTGCGCATGATTGCCTTCATTGACATTCTGATTCGCATTGCTGACAGAAGGTCGTACCTGATCGATGCTGCTTTCATCTTGAACCTCACTACTCTTCAATCGTAGTGGTGAAGATTCCACGAATGCCGTCATCAGGATTGGCAGCCTTTGAGGGCAGCACAAAGCGTGAACCTTGGTAGGAACCAACAATGTATCTGCATCCACTGGCGCATCCGATTGTAGCGTCAGACAGGTGTCTAACACGCATTCTTCTCCGCATAGCAGACACCTCAATACAGGTAAAACACATCTTTGCCACATTGGTCGAAATGATAGAAACCAAGTCATGTTCAGGTCTCTAAGCCGGGAGAGTCCCAGGATTTTTGATATCCGGTCCCGGTATCCAATGGCTAGGATTGTATCTTCCATTGTCGCGAGAGTTTGATCTGTGACATGGGTTGCCATAACGAAAAATAAGGACTAAGAATAGGATTCCTGCAATTAGTCCCAGGATCAGGGGAAGTCCGCCAAAAATCGAATGGACGAAATCTGGAAAAATACCCAGTATGGCTTTGAATGGTGTTAATGCCATCGAAAATACTGTCTTAAATACCTTTGAGACCCCAGTGGTATCAGAAATATTTAAGATTTCGCTCAAGATTTCCGCGAAATGTACGGGGGAATTAGTCGATAATAATGTATGTATCTCTGCAGTCGTCCTTGCGACTTGTAGATCATACGTTTCTTTTGATGACGTGAGCCTTGTAGGCGTCTGAAGAAGCACTGTTTTCATTCTGCTTAAAGTATCTATTCGAATAGAAGTAATTTTCAAACTGGGCCATGCCCTTGCCTCCCTGTCTGGAAAGGAGCTGGGGAACAAAGAACGTCCACAGCACTTGACCTTCGCAGTCGTAGTGACTAGATAAGGAGTCCCGGGCATAAGACTACAACATTTGCGGTCTACAATAAGAATGTAACTCCCATTATAGAGTCTTTGAAAGAATGGTTCTATTTCAGTTGCAGGTGCGCCTTGCTGGTGACATGAAAGGTTGTATGAATTCCCTTCACAGGCTCCATGCAAACTAATTCCGTTACACAGAAGCGTGCCGCTTAGTGACATGGCACAATTGTTGCCACTAAGAAACACTTTCTGTCCTTTATTACTGACACATGCATGTGAATAGGGCAGGTTCCAAGTTGTTTTAAGGTACCCCTTCCCCAATTTCTCGTACATGCCAGCCTGTATATATTTTTGGCAGTATTGAAACCTGAAGGTTGAGATTGGAATATTTATGATTCCGTGGATTATCCATTCACTGACAGGTCGTTCTGACATTGTCATTGGTAATCTTTCTAGTTTTTCAATGCTCAAGATTGTATAATCAGCACCCTTTTGCGCCATACCGATTTGTCTATCAGTAAGGTTAAAGATTTGGAATAGTGACGTTGTGTTGATTAAACGCCAAGGCACATAGCCTGAACGCAGATTTTGTAACGTCCAGCCAAGCTGTACAATAGAACGCAATTGTGACTGACCATGTTGTAATAACAGTAAGTCTTGCGATAATATATCGATTGCTGAAGACACAATGCTGTCCAATGAAAAAATTCTGGAGGACAGAGTCATTAACCCATTGTCCACTACAGAAAGTGATTTTTCCAAATTAATACGGTCAATTTCCCGTATTCTCTCTGCTGTTTCAATTTGATTAACCTTCCAGGCCTCATTGTATGCTGCATATACAGAGGCTGCTATGAAACGCTTTTGACGCTGTTTGCGTGGTCCCATTATGAAATCACGCAAGTCAGCACCATCAGTAAGTAAAGTTAGGTGTTGCTTAATTTCAGGCAGTGTGGAAGTTTGTAGCCACTGAAGGCATAATTTGCCCACACTGTAGGTTGTTATTATCCCTGGGTGATGTCTTTGGGGATATCTAGGGTCTGGCCTGGTCATTTTGAACCCCTGTGTTTTATTCAGGAATCTGTCTTGACAGTTATTTGTATCTGTGGGCCAGATCAACCATTGTTTCCAATCAGGATGTGTTCTGTTTTGGTTTAATATATGGTTTACGTCTATCTCTTCATCCGTATCAGAGCTATTGCTAAACATTGTTGGCTTTGGAATAGACGGTTTATTTAAATCTTTGATTTTGGCTAGGCCAAGACAGGTGGTTTGTTGAACAGTGTCATTTAAAAATATCATTTGTTCTGGGATCATGCAAGCTCTAAACAAAGCTTCTAAACCCTGTACTTGCCATTCTTTTGTACCCCAAACACTTTTCAAATCAACATTTTTGTCCCAATAATCAAATCCAAAAGTATTCATTTCTTCGAAGAATGAATCTGAATATATCAACTTTGTGTTGGTTATCATGGTTTTCATCCCTGTCTTGTTTGACAATTTAAAATAAAATGTTTCAGCATTACTTGTGTTAAAACCTGAAAAATATGAATATTTGTCGTAAACGGTTCTTGAGCTCCCTTTTGGAGGTGTTGCAGAATGTTCCCATTGATTATAATTTAAAACATTTCTAGGTTGTGCAGATTTATGTAAAAAGTGGTTACCATAGTGGTTATAGCAATACATACTATCATAATTTGTAGAACCTTGCAAATAATCATGTTTTGTAAATTTAGCAGACATTACTAAGTCAGACATCATGTTATTAATGCTTTCGAAGTCCCAATCATCAGCAAATGAGTTTGGTTTTGCAAAGTCACTCAAGGAGGTCTTGATTTGGTGTGGATATTTCAGGATCTCGACCGGACCATAAATTTCATAGTCAGTGTTGTCCCAGGCTACCCCACCAGGTATTGGATTGGCTGTGAAGTTGGCTGAAGAAAGTTCTCTTTTCTCGACGTGTGAAGATGTGTGTGGTTTGAGGATCAAGTTGATGTTCTGACTTGCTGTGTCCATTTTAGCATATTTTCCCTCAATGAAGCGTCCCAAAGTTAATACCATGATGAGCCAAAGTATGAGGATAAATGCACCAAAACCCACCCAAAATTCAATCCATGGAGAAATCAGATATGTTTCTTTCAGTTGGTTCAAAAGTTCCTTAGCTTTGTCTTTAAAGGATTTTGATGATGGCTGTGTCTTTGATTCACTGAGGCTTTCAGAGGAATCATCGAAGTTTATGAAGTAGCCGAATGCAGTTCTGTCAATTGTTCCAATTGCTTCAGGATTTTTGTTGCTTGCATTTTCACTTGGTACTTCATTATAGATTGGTGTGTCTCTGCTAAATGTTTTTATTTGGGTTTTCAGAGGTCTGAGTTCTATTGCATTGTTGCATAGTCCTTGTTGTTCTTCTGTAGGCGTTTCGAATGTGATGAGCCTCTTTGTTAGGACATCTGTACTGGTAGCAAACCTTGGTGTTCTGCTACTTATTGGGAGTCCACTTGGCCTACTGTTTGTTATCGGCCACATGTTGTGGTTTTACCAGGTCGATGGATACAACTCGGTTCTCCTTTTTACCAGCAAGTGGCGGTAGTACAACTGATCTTGTCCCGTTGACAGAAAAGACAGGAACTGCTTTTCTGTAAGAAGGCCCAAATTCCTTCTTTACCGCGATCTTCTCCCTGACTAGATCCCCGACTTTTGGAATCCAGACAGGTCTTGCTGGGACAGGTGGTGATTCTTCAGTGGTTGTTGGCTGTTGTTTCAACTGTATGTTGCTCAGGTCTTTTCTTGTTTTGTTTAAGTCCTGCAAAATAGCCAAACGGTCTTTGACATCAAAGCTTTTTTCTTTAACCACTGAAGTCTGACTGTCGAGGTCAGAGATAATCATTCTAGTTCCAAATAATAATTCGTACGGACTGAATCCCTTCAGAGAATTTTTTGGCAAGTTATTTAGACTACGTTGGACATTTATTAGATGTTTGACCCACCCAGCTCCCGAACCTAATTTCCTTTCCGCTATAGATTGCTTTATGCCTTGGTTTTTTCTTTACACCATCCCGTACCCTCAGGAAGGAAGTGAGAAGATTCCCGCTGGACTGTGCTCATTCGGCCATGTTTCCCCCCAGGCTGGTGGGCTTGAGTGAAAACAATGGTCGAACGTAGCATGCTCTTAGCGTATATGCCATTTAGACTCGCAAATCTTTGTATAACAGTCCGTACGTCAGCCGAGTGCTGGTGATCTACATTATAAGTGGAAACTAGCCTGTATATGTTAATCGCAAGCCCTGCTTTTTATTGGTCATATTATCTGCCTTGATACGACGAGGTATTAAACTGTTTCTCTCCCCACTGCGATCTCTGTTGCAGTTTGGGCAGTTTTTTACAAACATGGTGTGATGCAGGCTCATGCCTGGCCACCAGTACCGTGATTGTAATTCTTCCAGAGAATCTTTTATTTTAAGGTGTCTGAGACCCTCGCCCATGTGTGCGTCTGCGATTAACAAGCTTCTCCTGTCCATGTTTGGAATCACTCTATCCCCCACTCCAGGGATTCGAGCAAAAGGGACGGAGTTTGCATCGATTATTTATGTATAATTGAGTGGATAGTTGATCGGTAACGCTGAGCAGTCGCCTTTTGATGACGTTTTCACTGCCAGCACTGTTTCACCGTCAATGTATTATAATGTACGCTTTTTTCGATCTACGGGAGCCGGTTTAGTGGCTGTCGCTGTGGCTGTCTCAGCCAATGAATTCCCTACAACGTGAACGCCATCACGCTGATGACTCAGTGAGTGAGTCACGTGAGTCTTTGGTAGTTCTTTTTGTAAAAGAGCTATTTGTTCCCAGAGCAGTTTCTGCTTTATTGGTGCATCTGTGTCATCTTTGTAACCGTTTTGAATCCATGTCTGCAAATCGCTGTTATATGATTTGACGCAGTAATATGAATCTGACACTATAAGTGTCGGGAATTCGCGATCCGCATTATCTAGCGCCATTTTTAAAGCTAAAATTTCAGTTTGTTGTTCTGAATTACTTTCTACTGAGTGTGTCTTTGTTAATAGAGGTTTTAGTTTACCTCCGCGCCACACTTCTTTTGTAATCTCACATGTGGGGTTGTATGCTTGTTCTCCCCAAACGGAGGGTTGAGCATGTCCGTCTGTATAGATTACACAGGCGTAATGTCGTAGAGGCAGAATGTCGATTGGCAGAGGATACGTCTTTTCATATTTTAGATTTTTTAATTCTTCTAGTTCTGGATCAAAGTAGTAGTATACTTTGTCCATTGTGATTGAATTCACCCATTGTATCCATTCCGGATTCAATGTTGTTGTTGGTAAATTACACGGTGTTGTTAGTGCCTCAAAGGCTGATTCTGCTGTTCTGACTGTGATATGTCTACCGTCAGCTATGTCTTTTTCTCTAGCTATTGCGGTTTGAACTGCACGAATGATTTTTTCTGTATTACTGAATTTCTGTTCAGCTTCTGTGTACAAGTGTGATTTGAATGCAATTGGTACCTTTTCTCCCTCATTAGAGGTTAGGTATGTGAATCCGCATCTCCCTGGGATGACTCGAATCACAAGATTGCGTGTGTTATCACGTGTTTCTAATTTTGTTTTAATTAGCATGTCTGTTTGTAAGGATCTCAAAATCTCTGTGTGTGTTTGAGTCCAATTGGATCTTTTAAAGTCTGGTTTAATTAGATCATAAAGGGGTTTGACCCTTTCTGCGTAATTTGCAATGTATGTTCTTCCGAAATTTAGGAAGCCTAGAATTGACTGTAGGTTTTTTAGTGTTTTAGGAGCTTGGATTACGGCACATTTCTCTAGGAAATTGTCTGCCAGGCTTTTACCTTCACTTGATAACTCATATCCTAAGAACAGGACTGTCAGATGGGCAATTCTGGACTTTTTAAAGTTGAATTTGTAACCCTCTTCTGCGAACCCAAGTATTATGGTGTTCACTCTTTTCAAGTGAGTATCCAAGTCATCGTCTGTTAAGTAAATGTCATCGACATAAGATAATGCTTCATCATCATATAGATGTAGTAATTCTGTTACTCTCGCTGAGAATACCCCCGGGCTGTTCTTGTACCCCTGGGCAAACCGTCAGAATTGCTTTTGAGTGCCATTTATTGAGAATGCAGTTAAATATCTGCTCTCTGGTGCTATGTTTTGACAAAAGAATCCATTGGAGATGTCCAAGGTTGTTTTGTATTTTTTGCGCACTATGTTATTCATTAGTGCAGCACTGTGTGAGTTTTGCACTGCAAAGGTTTTGCAACATGTGTTAAGGTGTCGGTAATCCAAAACTAGACGATATGAATTGTCTGGTTTGGAGACCGGAAACAAAGGATTGTTCATTTGTGAGGTGCAAGTTTCAATCACCCCCTGGTATTCTAGCTGATCTAGTATTTCATTTACCTGTTTTTTAGCTTCTTGCTTAATTGGGTACTGCCTTTGTGCAGTAGGTTGTGATTTTAACTGGATTTTGTGAGGAGGAGAATCCTCATCCCATCCTACATGATTTTTATATAAAGCAGGTGCTAAGGCCACTGCCCACTTTCTAGCAAGTGTGTATTTTTTATGAATCGGGATTTGATTCGAGAAGGCAGGCATAATTACTTCTTCGCCATGAGGGCACTCCCTGACAAACTATGGTGGCCAGTCTTTTTCAGCTAGAAGGATGTCATAACCCTTGGAGAGGTTATCCCAAAATAGTCCCCTTATTTTCCTAGTCTTATCTCCCTCTATACGTAATGTTATCTCGTATATCTTGTGGGGTTTGCTAACTCTGGTGTCTGCAGTTTCCACTTGAAGATATTCATTCGTGTCCACTGTCTCCAGATGATTCATAAGGACTTTGCGAGCTATGCTCACTTCTGCTGCGCTGTCTAGCATTGTCTGAGCCCACTCTCCGTTTTTCAGTTGTGTCCTCAGTATTCTCGGCATTGTTAACTACCTTGATACTGGCTACCTTCTTTTTTGGAAATTGTAATTTCTTTTTTTGTTGAGCAGGTTCCTTGTCTTTGGACTTGGCGTGCTCTTCTCTTTGTTCTGATCGTCCTCTTCTTTCCGATTTCTGCGAGGAAGTCTGAAAAGATTGAGAGGGACGTGTATCAATGTCTTGATATCTATCAGGTTTTTTAATATTATCCCTATTTCTAAGGTTATATCTTTTCCCAGAGGGGTCACTCTGGGGTGACCTGTGTCTCTGGTTCGGAGATTTCTCCCTTCGCCTAGGAGACCTTCCTCGGGACTGGAATTTCTTTTCTTTTGGATTGGATTGTTTGTTTCCATCCCAGTTCTTTTTTGGTGAATTATTATTAAAAAATATTTTTTCTGGACTTTCAGTCAGTTGCGGTTTTACTGGTATTCCACCTAAACTATCTCTACCTAGTTCTTCATAGGATTTTTCTATGATTCTGGCAATTTCAGCTGGTTGGTCTGCTATATCTGTCTCTTTTAACCTCTGGCGGATCGCCACGTTTGCTGCTTCACCTTTTATATTGGCTAATAATATAGCCGAGACCTGCTTGAAGTCTTTCAGTAATTTCATACCAAGAGTTAAAGCTGGTTCTGGACCGTATTCATCTTGAATTTGTTTTAGCACATCTGGTATTACCGAAATGGATGGAACACCGTGCGTTTTTGTGTAGATTGAAGCAAAGACTGTACCCCAAGTGTCACAGTCCTCTATGTGTGGTGCGATTCCCATTGGGAGACATATAGTCAGAATCCTGTGTTTTTCTAGCGGGGTGGTGTCAGGAAACACCGCCTCTATTTGGGTGATTTTCTGTGCCAACCAGAATGGTATTTGTTCTCGTTTAGCCGGAACTTTACCTAGGCAGGATTGGATGTTCTGTTGTGTGATTTTATTTGTGTTCCCCTGGTGAGGGGTCAGCTGTGGAAGTTTAATCGCTGGCTGAATTGTTGAAGTCCGCATTACATACTGGACTAATTGTCTATGAATTTTTAGTAATTGTTTTAGCTGTATTAACAGCTCTCCAGTAGACATTCCTTCGATGTCTGGGTGTGGTGTGTATCCGGCTAAGACCGGCCACGTTGCTCCTGGTCTACCTAAAGGACCGAGCCTTGTAATGTGATTGTTATGTATTAGGGCGCCATCAAATAAGAGCAAATGCTCTTGGAATTTGAGTGGTACTTCCACCTCCTCGAAAGGAGTGTAAATGTCGGGTGGAACCTCTATTTTGTAATAGTGGAAGTACTTTGTTACAGCATTTGCTGCTGGAAAATGTATCCATGTATAGTATACCTCTGTCTGCCGATATTCGTGTGCCTCAATTACGAATATGACTGTGCCACCTCTAGGTGTCAGTCCATTTTCTATAAGTTTTAAGGTTATAGATTTCCTTTTGGCAACCGGGATGAGTATTATATCCCCGTCCGCATCTAGTGCTGCAGTATCAGCTGCTACTATTTCAGCTGCTAATCTAACTGCCTCTCTTTCTTCATCACTGTCTCCCATTTTACCGACAGGATGGTATTATGTTTGTTTGCAGATCAGGTTTCTTATGGAACAAAGATTAGATGCACAATATTTTGGAACAGTGTATCCTTCAACGTTGACTATACCAAGAACCTTACATAGGAGTTCCCTCCTGCGAGGTTTTGGAGGATATCACCTTTCACCCACTCCAGACGTCTTTGGAGTATTTGGGAAAAGGGGTCTGAGTGAGAAAGCACGACTGAGTTACTCTAAATGTCTTACGTTAGTTTTATCGCCCTTTCCAAACGCGTTGGGCGCCATGTAGTGTAGTTCCTATCTTCCCAATAGGCTCTGCGCATTGGAATAATACCTACAGCAGTAAAGGCCTAGGCCAGACGTTAACTAGGTCTACTACTGTCGATACTAGACTTAAGTTTTGGGTTTGCCAGCGTAGCTCAGAGTTCGCTAGAAACTTTCTCGAATGTTCAGGAAAGAATTAACTCCCCTGATTAGACAAGAAGGGATTTAGTTTCTGACAACCATAGAACATGACAACTTTGCTCTCCCCTAATCAAGAGTGTATCTCCAGAGTCATGTGAGCATAAGGCAATTATTTTACTCAGTCAGTACGTGCATTCTTAGTCTCATCAGATTGTAGAGAAAAGGAAGAGACGGGCGTGTTCAATAAAAAGGTGTTATTTATTGATCAGTCTCTTTTCTCGTACAAGAGAAATGGATCGATATTATTGCAATACTTATAGTTAAGTAAAGTGCATACATTAAAAGCAATAGTATAAAATAATACTGTAAAAACATTGATATGGTTTCTGAGCCATATGATGTTTAAAATGATTAAAATGTATTTACATACACATATACATTTGACTAAACGTACTCAACTGGTGTTTCTAAATACGCCTACCCCGTGTACCTGACCTAAGTCTAATGCGTGGGCGGGAACAGAAAGTTACAGTTTAAGTTAAGTTTGCTTTTGCCAAGTGAATAACTAAAGAATTCTCTGTGAGGGGTTATTCAGTTTTGTACCTGGAAGTTAGGATGAATGAGGAATGGTATCTCTTTCTCTGCTCTCGATATTCCAGGCCGCCTGCGAGGGCTGCCCGAAAGCGCCGGTGCTGGGTCTCTCGGTAGGAGATAGCAGCGCGTCTCTCAGCGCGTCAGGAAGGCGGGGCTGCTGCCAGCGGGGTCTGCTCTGCTTCTGGGCTTCGGCAAGTATGGCTGCTCCGTCTCGTCACCACGCGTGTGTTTGCATATGGCAAGATCGGCAATATTTATACCTTAAAGGTGCCGAGATTGACGTAAGGATGGACATAGATACGTCAATAAAGATGTCATACGACTTGCTCGTTAGCACATTCTTTTACTGAAGTTCTCTGTGAAATCAAAACAATGGCCGCACGGATTTTCCAGGTTGTCATAGGTTTGATTTGTTATGAGAACGTCGTATGCCTTATCAGGGGCTGGAGGAATGTCGCTTGTCTAATTAGATCTCAAGCGTTATGACCTAATCAGATAACACATTCCTGTGCCGTAGTGTGACTGCGTCAGATAACGGTATCTGCATCATGGGGGCTTTTCTTGCCTCATGGGCTGACTGTTAGTTAACTTGATAGTTAGTTTAACCAGAATAGGGTCAGGAATAGGGGGATCGATTCAGAACATATAGGAATACATGACAACACAAACACTACAACACTACCCTGAAACACTACACTACACAAACACTACAACACTACCCTAAAACACTACACTACACAAACACTACAACACTACCCTAAAACACTACACTACTACACTACCCTAAAGCCTAAAACACTACACTAAACATACAGTACAACACTACCCTAAACCCTAAAACACTACACTACTGAAACACTAAAACACTACCTTAAACCTTAAATCACTACACTACTACACAACCATAAAGCCTAAAACACTACACAAACACTACAACACTACCCTAAAGCCTAAAACACTACACTACACAAACACTGCAACACTACCCGGAAAACTAAAGGCTGACACAGAAGAAAGTGTTATCATGCACTGCATTTATTATGATGCATCTGGGCAAACTGAGTGCTGGAGTGTGAGGCAGTGTGCGCCCACCCCCCTTCTATTTGATAAGGATCCCTTGAGCTAACGAGCTGACGAGCTCTGGTTGATGCACCTGCGCCCAGCGAGTGGTACTGAGACCTGAGAAGACTTTGGGCAGCATCTCAAGCACCCCCAAAAAAGTGTTGCTCTCTACTGAAGAAGGACAATTATTCTAAAACACGTGTCTAGAGCTACACAGCTCTGGCTGCACCAACAAGGATGAAAAACTAAAGCCTGACACCGTAGAAAGTGTTATCATGCACTGCATTTATTATGATGCATCGGGGCAAACTGAGTGCTGGAGTGTGAGGCAGTGTGTGCCCACCCCCTTCTATTTGAAAAGGCTCCCTTGAGCTAACGAGCTGACGAGCTCTGGTGGATGCACCTGCGCCCAGCCAGTGGTACTGAAACCTGAGAAGACTTTGGGCAGCATCTCAAGCACCCCCAAAAAAGTGTTGTTCTCTACTGAAGAATGACAATTATCCTGAAACACGTGTCTAGAGATACACAGCACTGGCTGCACCAACAAGGGTGAAAAACTAAAGCCTGACACCGAAGAAAGTGTTATCAGGCACTGCATTTATTATGATGCATCGGGGCAAACTGAGTGCTGGAGTGTGAGACAGTGTACGTCCACCCCACATCTACTACAACACTACTCCCACCCCTACACCACCCCTAACCTTAAAACACTACGACACTTTCCTACCCTAAACCACTACCCACAATTCTCCCACCCCTACACTACCCTAAACCCTAAAACACAACAGTACAACACTACCCACACTACTCCTACCCCTATACTACCCCTAACTCTAAAACACTACGACACTACCCTAAACTACTACCCCCCACCCCAAGCTCAATCAGCCTTACGTCTTTCCTCGTGGTTCCAGCGTCGCCGTCTCTGCTCCGGTTCTTGCTTCCAGGGGTGGTGCAAGTCGTTGTGAGGAAACAGCCTCAGTTTCCTCACAATGACGTGGATAGCCATTACATCGCCTGCATTGTAGAATCGCATGCGATGTAATGGTATGTGTAGTTTTTACTACGCGTTGTAACATCGCACGCATTGTAACGCATGCAATGTAATAGCAACGCGTAGTAAAAGTTGCGTTGTGATAGCTGTTCCCCACATTTCCACCACCAGCTCCAGTGAGTTTGTTGTTATCACATGCGTCCTTATTACATATACATACCTTATTACATTTGAGCATGAGTGCAACAGAATTGGTGTTCTATGTTCTAGAACTATATCTATCAGCAGCATGTCTTTATTAATTTATATGGGTGTGGACGGAGAGCGATTATAGTCAAGTAAAGGTTTAGAATAAGATTATGACGCTGTCTTTAACAAGTGACTGCGTCATGAAGCTTTAGCTTTCCTTAACAAGTAACACTGCGTCATTAGGCATTTAGACAATGTTTGAAAGCAATCATTGAGTCTAGCATAGCCTATACATAAATCAGTTACCAGTAGAAGTAAAAGTAAAAGAAAAGCACACCACCCACGGTCACGATAATTTGAGGTCGCATCCCTAAGGGAAGTCATGTGTTATACCTTATAACCCCATACAGTAGGAGGGGTAGGATGACTAGTCGCCCCATATCTGTCGTTGTCTTTAAAAAACAATAGTCAGCACAGAAGTGCTTAAAGAAGGTCAGTATGCCACCTAAATATCCAAACAAAAGGGCCATGTCAATTTGTGTCAAGCGGGATCCCAATATTGGTGTTTTCGTATAAAGCAGTCATTCACCCCGATAGGTTTCTTTGCCGTGCTAGTATTTCACCAATCCAGAGAATCATTAACAGTAGATTCAGGTAAGAATCTGTAGAAAGCCCAGATATACATAAACATTAGTTAAATTGTGGCAGGCACCTTACGTTTGCCCTATCTTTCTATATCTCATTGTGGCAGTACTAGCGAAAAATATTTGACTCACCCCGTGTATTTAATTTCAGTATTAAACCCCAGTAAGTAAAGTATTCAGTTCGTAGTCAATAAACGCAGAAAAAAATCCAATTTGTTTTTCATTTACATAAACACCAAATTTTTACAAATTTGGCAAATACACTGGGAATTTTAGATTCAATCGCTGGCTTGTTTTGCCGATACATCCTTATGCCCTGACACCACTATCCACGGCAATATGCCATCTTTCTTTACGTTGGCCTTCTCGTTTGATTTTCCATGCATTAGACCGTTTTTCTTCTCTTCGGCATTTATAACCACAATCCAACATGGCGCGTACACAGAACACCATTGGTTATGCCACAAGAAACGCCATAGAGGTAAGCACGAGAAAGGCTCTCATACTTTAGACTATTTGTTTTTATTGATGGGCCTTACATGGACCTGGCCTCTATTGACTATGAGGTGCTTTCCACCTAAACTTGAGAACTACCCAGGTTTTTCTACTTCTTTTCTTGCATTATTTATGCGTCACTCTATGCTTCAAAGGGTATTGTTTTGAGTGATACTGGGTGCTCCCTTGTGTCTGGACAAAGCTATACCTCTCTGAAGAGCTCTAAGTAGAGCGAAACACTGTGTCAGAGGTTGCTTTTACTAATTTCAGGTTGGCTGGTTGGTATTTTACCAATTCAAAGCTGTAATACTGTGCCTGAAGTGGTACATTACTTTTTGTCATTTTATAGCTCAGCATGGACAGCACATATATTGCAAACTCGGTCTTGCATGTGAGCTGCTTCGTTATTTTTAGGGGGGTCTCAGAAAAGGGGGTAGCGACTTCGGTCTTATTGACTCCATGCTTGCACACTTTACAGCTTGCACACTTGCGGAAGCCTCTGCTAGTATGCAGCCAGATGACAGGGGTGATAACTTCCGGGCTGGACTTTACCAGAACATCACTCATTGAGCGTGCTTTCCTGAAGGTTATCAACGGTCTAGGTGACATGTACTCTCCAATTACTGGATCATTGCGAATGAGACTCCAATGTCTATTGACAATTCTCCTAAGAGCTCCATGTTGTTTATTAAATGTCCAGATTAGCCTGGTAGATTGTTTGGAATTACTTTCGACCTTTTTCCTGCCTTTTTTGTGTGTTTTTTTGGCCTGCGCTACGCTGGTAGCACCAAGCTGCAGGTCCACAAACGGATACTCCAGCATATTAGAGCCATCAACACCAGCGACGCTGCATATCCGGTCGCGCGGCATTTTAAAGAGCATCACGATAATAGAAGCGAATTATTGCAATATTACGTGATTGATGCTATTGGCCCACTTAGAAGAGGGGGTAACAGAGAGGCTATCCTGCGAGCGACAGAAACTAGATATATCCTTGAACTGGATAGCAAGAATCCAGCTGGGCTTAATGCTTCAGAGGATTTTTACACGTGTTTGTAAGCTGTTGGAAATGTCTTTTTGCTTTAGCTAGACTTGACTATATGTAAGTAACACGTCTGAGCCTTCTTGAAAGGCAGTCAAGTCAGGTGGTACTAACTTGTACATCTATGGCTGGTTTCTGATGAATCATTCAAGGTGCTAACCACTGCTTGTTACTCTGCCGCAGTTACTTGTTTAATATAACATAAAAAAGAAAAAAATGTTTTTTTCTGTTTTTATTTTTTCACAGTCACATATTTCACTAGCTGCACCAACATGGTTCACATATAGGTCTTTAACAACTGATGTGTCCACTCTAATAATACGCCCACTTGGGCATGTATTTGGCTATCCTTAGTCTATCCAATACAGGCTGATTACACACAATAGTAGATCGCACGGGCTGATGACAGGGGATAGTGGCTGAAAAAGTATTTTACGTTGATGCTGTCTTTTTGCATTATGCAGCAAGTTATGCCCGTCATATACATGATTGAAGGTTTTGGCATATTATATGTTCATGCTTTTAAAATATTTTTTGAGAGCGTTTTGTATCAATAATAATGAAATGATTTTATCAATGGTCATTGTACATTGTGAAATGTATTTTACGCAAAAACCTTTTTTATCCCAATTGCGATCTTTATATGTGTACATAGTCTGTTGTCAGTGGCATTTGACCTCAATTTTATCACCCAATTGTAAACCATGTCCAATCTGTATTTGCACTTTAAATAGTAACCCCTCCCAGGCTGGCGTCCATGTGACCAAGGCCTCTGGGCAGGCCGAAACGTTATGCTGGCAGGGCGAGCTTCACAAACAATAAATGACTAATTCTCACTTGCAAATTTGGGTCGCCTCCTCTTTCCTACATTGTCGATTGACTCAGAGCAACTGGGAGTTCGGTGTTGTGGACGGAGTGTGTTGCATATATATATATATATATATATATATATATATATATATATATATATATATATATATATATATATATATATATATATATATATATAAGCTCCAAAGTTCCCCACTGGAACAAAGAAGCACTCAGACATCCGCTAGCACCAGGCTTTTAAAGGGTAAGAACGGAACCGGCATGCCGATGCAAATAACAGCTTTCGTGTCGAGTTATGCATGCCTGACGCGTTTCTGTGCTGCCGCACGTCATCAGAGGCTTCGACAGTCTTTTGTGCTGTTCTGACCCATACACACACGAGGAAAAATGTCACCCTTCGATGGGCTGCTCTGTTGAGCGTATTGACTTATGGGTGTTGTAGTCTGGATCAGCGAACTCTACCCTAATGGGTGCACGTAAATATTGCTGTTGCCAAAAAGTTCAGAGCCCACAAATGGGCCTCCGCATGTAGGTGCTGTTCAATATCCCAAGCAGATGTCCCACATAGTGGCTCTGTGAACTACAGAGCCCGTGGCCCCCAACCTTAGTAGGGTGGTGGGTCTTTCGCGGCCGGGGACACCGCGTACAAAATGAAAGCTCCAAAGTTCCCCACCGGAACAAAGACGCACTCATCCGCTAGCACCACTGGAGGCATGAAAATTACCTACTGGAGGGATTTACAGCACTACAATGCCCAGCATGCTGTTAAAATTACTCATCTGAGAGCTGCATGCAGACTATCAATTTAAAAAGGGTTGTAATGTGCAGGTGCGCACTGACTGCTTTTCCCCTAAGATTAAGAGGCATGATGCCTCGAAACGCGTCAGGGATCCTTTGAAATAACTCTGCTTGGAATGCTGTTGGCAAAATAAATGTTCGGTGAACTTATCTTTGGTGGAGTGCGTTTTCTAAAGCACAGGGCAACCTTGGAACATATATATATATATATATATATATATATATATATACAAACGAACAGCCAAAACTGCAGCCCAGCTCCAGGAACCAGAACAGATGACCAAACGAATCCTCAATAAGGCAAGATGTAATTTATTTAATGCAAACTGAGCAGCAAAAACTGACACGTTTCGGGCAGATGCCCTTGCTCACAGTCAAAAGTTTACCCACAATGCCTGTGTTTTTCAAATGCTAGTGCACATCATGTGACACACCATGTGACACAAAAGAATATGGAAGAAATACTGCTTTTGCATATATAAAGCATATGTACAATGAGGGACGTTCCAATATTCCAAACTATCATATTAAAATTCATATGTATTTACAATCATGACTGAGTAAATTCAATATTATAGACAAGAAAATATCTGCTTAAATGCATGCGCTTGGTCAAAACAGTACATTGATCTTAAAAATGTATTATGTGCAAATTGTCGCAATGTGTAAACATCATATAAATAACACAGTTTAAAAGTTAAAAAGCATATGTTAAATACTTAAAAACATATTTTTTTTTTTTTTTTGTATGCGGTGCAATACTGTCCTCGTGTAATAAACCCTGTGGAGGATCTTAAATTGAACTAGTCTCATGCGTGCCGAGATGCCCACCTCCCTAGGTGAACCCAGCGCCGCATTCCACTCATGTTCGTCCATATCCTGAACGTCTCCCTCCCATTTCTCCTTCAGGAGGAGCGTCGGATCAGGGGAATTATTAAGCAGTTTACGATAGGTGAGGGACGTCGCTTTCTCCAACATGTAATCTGTGAGGAGGCGGTCTTCCAGGGGAGAAGACTCCGGCAGTGGTGTGCCGGGTGGTAGGACTGCGAGCAGTGCATGGCGAATTTGAACGTACCTGTAAAGTTCCCTGTCACCAAAATCGTACAGCTCTTTCAGCCGGGTAAAGGGAATTACTTCCTCCCTCTCCCACAAGTCCCCTACTGTGGAGATGCCAATCGTGTCCCATTGAGCGAACCCCTTGGTGTTTCTGAGATTGCCCAACGCTCGGGAGTCCCACAGTGGAGTCATTTCGGTTATCCTCCCCTTCCAACCCAGGGCCTCCGTCGCTGCGTGCCATATTTGAACTGTAAGTTTCGTGGGGCCCAGTAGTGCCCGCATCTTGCGGCGATCGTACAAAGGCCCTAACAAGCTATTGACACCCAGTTGAGTCCTGTCTGAATGAAATGCCGGGTCAGTATGTGGCGCGTGGATCCACTGATTAATCGGCTTGAGGTGTGCAGCCCAGTAATACAATTTTAGATTCGGCAACGCGATACCTCCGCTGTACCAGTCTCTGTGTAGCTTGGACTGCGCCACTCGTGCTGGGAGGTTACCCCACAGAAGGTTGGAGACCAGAGCCGCCGCTTTCTGGAAGAACTTAGGTGGCACAGGATACGGTGAGTTTTCAAGGACATACAAAAACCGCGGCAATGCCATCATCTTGTAAAGTGCCGCCCTGCCCAAGAGTGTTAACGGCAGGCTCGACCAGAATTCTACATCTCGTTTAAGCCGGACCAGGTGCGGAGTCAGATTCTTATCCATGAATTCTGCTGGTTCCCTAGTGACATGTATTCCCAGGTATTTAAAGGACGTCCCCGCCAGCTTCAGCGGGCACGCACTGTCGAGAGTCAGGGCTGGACCTTGCAGAATGTAAACTTCAGATTTGGCCCAGTTTAGCGTATAGCCTGAGACACTGCCGTGGGTGTCGCAGATGCGCAGTAACGCTGGTATGCCTTCATCGGGGTCGGTTAGATATACTAACATATCATCGGCGTACAAGGAAAGCCGGTCTTCCCAACCCCCAGGCCACGTTATGCCTTTAATGAGGGGTGAAGCTCGTATGAGGGTTGCGAGGGGTTCAAGCGAGATAGCAAACAGCAAGGGCGACAGAGGGCACCCCTGCCGCGTGCCTCTTCCCAAGGGGAATGCATGCGAAATATGACCATTAGCTACCACGTGCGCCAGTGGGTCCGTGTAGAGCAGCTTGACCCATGCCAGAAAGCGAGGGCCAAAGCCCATACGCGTCAGTGTCTCGAACAAGTATTCCCACTCCACCAGATCAAATGCCATCTTGGCGTCAAGCGCTAGAATCACTGCTGGTGATTTAATGGCGTCAGATCTAGCCAGCACCCCGTGCAGTCGCCGCAGGTTCAACGCCGTGTTCCTGTGTGGCATAAATCCGGACTGATCCGGATGTATGATCGAAGGCAAATGTGGCAGAATCCTAAGTGCCAGGAGTTTAGCCAGGATTTTCACTTCCGCGTTTAATAGGGAAATGGGCCGATAGGAGGAACAATCCTCCGGCGGTTTCCCCGGCTTGGGGATTGTTACGATAGTCGCCACTCGTTGGTCAAGCGGAAGTGAGCCCTTCTCGAGACTATCCCTGAACATCCCCAACAGATGTATACTGAGGGTCTCCGGCATCGCCTGGTACCATTCTATGGGTATACCATTCGGTCCCATCGCCTTACCTGGGTTAAGTGCATGAATGGCCAGTTGGATTTCCTCCACAGTAATATCTGCCTCTAAGTCGTTTGACGCCTCTGGTGACAGTGATTGTACCTCAATCGGAGCCAAGAGAGCTCTCGCGGTTTCGGATGTGACTATCCGTTCCGGGGTGTATACTTGTTGGAAATAGGCCGCCAGTATCTCTGTGATGCGCCTAGGGTCTGAATGTGGCACTCCATGCATATCCTTGAGCCGCTGTATCCCCCTGGAATTGGTCTCACGTTTATCCAGCCACGCCAGCAGTTTCCCTGCTTTGTCCCCCACCTCATAAATTCTATTCTGAGTATCTGTTATGTAGCCTTTAACAACCACGCGGAGGTGATCGTTGTACAACTGCTGTTGGAGAGTGAGTGCGTGTAGGGTGGAGGGAGAGGGGTGTAGCTCATGGGCCGTGGTCCGATCCTTCAGTGCCACCTCTAAAGCGGCCAGTGCCTGGGATTGCTGCCTCCTATACCCAGTTATAGTGTTAATTGCTTGCCCTCTCAGGACCGCCTTATAGGCTTCCCAGAGTGTCGCTGAGGAGCGTACTGAGTGTACATTTTCCAGAAAGTATTGTTCCGTGGCACGTGTAAGGGCCTTACGGACCTGTGGAATTTTAAAGTAGGATGCATGGATGGGGTAGATGCGCTTACGTGTTCTCGCTCGCATGGTGAGAGTCAGTGTGAGGGGTGAATGGTCTGAAACCCCCCGAGGGTGTATCACTAGGTTGTCAACGTGACGAAGGCCATCGCCCATTGACAAAAAGTAGTCGATACGGGATAGGCTACCATGTACTGCGGAGAGAAAGGTGTACTGTTGTGCGCCCGGGTGTAAGTGTCTCCAGATGTCAGTCATTCCCATGGCCATTGCAAACCGCCGCAGGTACGTATCCCCCCCCGCCAGGGCCGGTGTGGGACGTCTATCTAGCCGTGTGTCCATGACCGCGTTGAAGTCTCCCCCTAAGATATTCTCCCCCTCCGGTAGAGTCAGCAGGAAGTCTCCTAATCTAGGGAGGTGTACTGAATGCAGTGCCGGCGGAATGTATACTGATATAAGGTTGAAAAGTGACCCCTCCCATTGCCCATGCACAGCCGCGAAGCAGCCTTGATCATCCGTGTGAGACGATAGAGGCAGGAATCGTGAATTCTTTTTTATTAAAACACCGGACCCTCTAGAACCAGATGTGAAGTCTGAATGAGCCCACATTTTGTAACCCCGTCTATCCAGAGCTTTTCTAGCCCCCCCCATTAGGTGAGTCTCCTGCAGCAAGGCCACGGTAGGTCGCAGTCGCTTAATAGCAGTCAATACCAACCCCCGTTTAACCTTATCTCCCAAACCTCGAACATTCCAGGACAGTAAGGACAGAGTTGGGCTTTGTGTATCGGTGGAGTCCAGTCCCTCTAATGGTGGTACGTCGTTAGCCATTGGGAATCAAGGGGTATGAAGTGGAGCATCCCGTAACAGTGGGAACAACTTTCATGCCTATACGGGTACAATCTTAGCATAAATATTACAAAGCAATTCCTTTTCTCTGCTTCCGTGCTTAACTGGGTCAGGTGGTTCGATACGTCCCCCGAGTGGTATGGTGTATTACTTGGCCGTACATATGTGTTCCCAACAAACAAATTCGTAACTGTAAAAGAACAACCCGTCCCCCTTTCCCCCCTCCCTGCTTCCCTGCCTAACGGACTTTCAACTGCCCGCCTCCCCAACTGAGCAGAGTGCTTAACCCAACCCATAACCAGAGTACTTGCGTGTAGGGGGGAGAGTGTCTCCCCGAGCAGGCGGCATCCCTGCGTGCCTCAGGCGAGGTCATGCCAGTGTCCACGTGCAGCAACTGAAACACGAAGGTGGTGGTCAGCAGTTGTGGTCAGCTTAGATCCTGGGGGGGGAGGGTCATCCCTCTCCATCCGCCCCTCCTGTTCCACGGGAGGGAGAGTCCTCTGCCCCCCTATCTCGACCAGATGCTTGCGAACCATGTCTGCTGTCATCTCTGCGGTTGTGATCTGGTCCGCGGTTCCTGCGGTGCCGGCCCACCGTGTGCCAACCTTCCAGCCAATCCCGGGCAGCCTCGGGGGAGTCAAAAAACCACACTTTTTTGTCCGCAACAACTCTCAATCGTGCTGGGAAGATCATCGAGTACGGCAAGTCCTTCTCCCTCAACGTTCTCTTAACTTCCAGGAACGTTTTCCTTTTCCTAGCCACCTCAGCCGTGTAGTCAGGGAAAAACGCAAGTCCTGAGTTTTGAATCTGAATGGCGGGCGCCACCCTGGCGGCCTGCAGAATGGCATCACGGTCCCTGAAGTTAAATAGTCGTGCTAGTATAGGCCGTGGAGGGCCCCCTGTCTTCGGTTTTCCCCCCGGAACGCGGTGGGCCCTTTCTACCGAAAAGAAGTTTGAGAGCCCCTTTGGCTGAAGTCGGGTTTTTATCAAGTCCTCCACATAGAGGTCCATCGCCCCTGTGTCCTCGGATTCCGGCACGCCTAGGATTCGGACGTTGTTGCGTCTGGAGCGACCTTCCTGGTCATCCAGTTTGTCCCTCAGTATTTTGTTGTCAGCTTGAAGGCGCTCCATTGATGTTTGCAGTTCAGACACGTCCTCCACCAATGATTTGGTGACGACCTCTACTTGCTTGACCCTCTCGTTCATTTTCTGGAGGTCCGCCCGGATCAGGGTGACTTCAGTGGCGGTCGCCCCGACTGTCGCCTGCACCTGGGCCAACGCCGCCAGGACATCCTCAAGCGTGGCCTTCTTAGCCCCATCCGCGTCCGCCGCTTTCCCGGTGTTCTTGCGTTGTTCCTGGGGCGGTGATTGCTTCTCATACGCGAATTTATCCAGCTTCGCTTGGGTGGAGGTGTTTTTGGGGCCCCTGTTCGACATGGTAATGCACGATGTCAGCAGCGCCCAGACTCACAGCTCACCAGCGTTCGTGCCGACCGCGGCCGCACCAGCAAAGCACCCCCGCCGCAGACGCAGCCCGCAGTCCACAGCGAGGGGGCGAAGAGTCCTCCCCTCAGACTTACAGCCGTTAGGGGGCCCCCAGGGTATGCAACTCGGAGTACTGGCAAAGGGGTGCGCCAATCCGCGCAGGGGCACCGCCCGAGGTCCCAGGAGCAAGGTGGTCGCTCGATCCCCCAATCCTTATGAAGACTGCGTGGTGGTGTGCTGGAGGTCCTCCTCTCCCCTCCGGTGGCACTCCCGCGGATCTCGTGCGGGGGGTCGAGCACAGTAACGAAGGGGCCCCGCAGGGACCCGCCGCCCCCACTTGATATTCTTGGGAACTGGAGCCAGCACAGTCCCGATAGGGGAGTCTCCGTCAGGTGCCGGGGCGCCGCTCGCTCAAGGCGCGGAGAAATGGCGGCTGCACCGCCGCTGCCAACGGTCCAGAATGCGCCCACGACCAGAGCAACTGGCGGTGTACGGCTGTTCCAGGCGTCGCGGGGGTCAGCGCTCACCTCGGGGCCCCCGGGGGCACGATTGCGGGCTCTCCGGACCGCGCGTCCGGCGACCGACACTTCCTGCCGCACCCCTGCCGCTCCAAGGCAATTTCCGGCCGGTCACTCTCTCTCCGCGACCCCGCTGCTTCCAGGCTGGCAGTAGGCCCTCCGCACCTTCGGTGTCCGCTCCGCTTACCGGAGCTCGTCTGTGCTGCCACCGTTCTCAATTCCGCAGCGTTGGGTGCCGCACGGACTCCGGGTCCGATCCTCTCCCACCAGCACTTAAGAATTCAGGATTGATGTGACGGATTGTCGTGGGAAGCCGCCGTTACTCGGGAGCCTCTCTACGCTGCGGCCGCCATCGTCGGCTGCTAGCCACGCCCCCCTTAAAAACATTTTTAATACAAAAATAGATTGTTATTCTAAAAAACCGTTTCAATAATGATGTGCAATCTTGCGCAATATATACACACACTCTGTATAAAAGATGTTAATTAATAAAGACCTGTTAAGACCTTGCATCTGATATATAGTCTTCCGGGGACATCTCTAAGCTGATGGCAACCCCTTAGTATACTGGTCATGATAAGTTTGGGGACATCATTAACTGATGGCAACCCCTCTAAATAATAATGCCTGTATTTAGCAAGTACCAACTTCCATCTTATAGTGCCCCTGACACCTCCATAGTGAATATACAACTCATGTGTGAAGAAGAATTCAAAATAAGCAGCATTTTAACAGGTCAAAGAAAAATAAGGGTGAAATGACAAAGCAACATGATAGTTTCTATAAGTTTTCTAAACTAAAAATATACTATATACATGTTGGGGGAAACAGCAAAACTAGGGGGGGTTTATAGAGTTTTATAAACCTAATTTGAGTTTAACGATGGAGTTTATCTCTGAGAGGCAGTAAACTCAATGTATAGAAACGATAATTTTTTCTTTCAAGATAGGGGTATTTAATGTCAATGTCACGATGAATTAATGTTTGCCCTATAGAAAATGGTACAAGTCCTCTGTGGTGTTCAACCCATTAGGCACCTTGGTATCCAGCTCTAGAATCGTTCTTGATTCTAGTTGGCGTAGCATCTTGTCTCTGTCTCCTCCCCTACGAGGTTGGGGCACAGATGTCAAGACGAAATAGCTAAGACATTCCAGGTTATTGTTATGCACACCTTTGAAGTGCCTCGCCACTGGGTACGCATTATCGTTATTAACGATCGCCCGAAGATGCTGCAATATCCTGGCATGTACCGCCAGCCGAGTACTTCCAACGTACCTCAGGCCGCATGTACAGGTCAGGACATATACAGCATATTCTGTCCTACAGTTGTAATTTCCTTTGATCTTTAAAGGTGTAGGGCTGAAGGGGGTCATGTAAGTGCTGGTGTTGACTCCAAATTTACATGCCCGACAACTTGAGCACTTAAAGAACCCAAGTCGCGGGGGAAACCAAGATTTAATTTTTGGTAGTTCAGGGAATGAGTTGGAGACATGACTACGTGGGGAGGGTCCCCTCCTAAACGTAATCTTTGGATTCTGTGGTAGATTCAAAGCCAGGACTCCATCTGTTTGGAGGATAGGCCAACTTTTTGTCAAAATGGATCTAATCTTCCTGTCCTGGCAACTGAAGGATGTAATGAATCTAAGAGCAGAGCTTTCGGTATCATCACCAATAGTCGATGTATCATTATTTTGATTTAAAAGTGATTCCCTGCTGCGTAATTTCATTTTGTTAACAGCCCTACTGAGGATTTGATCACTATAACCTCTAGCTTGAAATCTTGTAAGGGCCTCTACTGTGCATTTTTCCAACTCATCTGGCGAGCTGCAAATTCTTTTTAGACGGAGCAGTTCCCCAAAGGGGATGTTATCAATCGTGTGCCTAGGATGGGCACTACTTGCGTGCAGGGTGGAATTGCCCACCGTTTCCTTTCTGTGGAGAGTAGTTGCCAGTTTGTTAGATTTTATATACACTTTAACATCAAGAAAGTCTACTGAATTTTTACTCATGTGGTGTGTAAACTTAAGATTATAATCATTGATGTTAAGTTCTTCAATAAAGTTTAAAGCACTGGACTCATTACCTCTCCAAATTAAAAAAACATCATCTATAAAACGGACCCACATATCAACATGTCCAGAAAAGGTCTGCTGATGTTCCCCCATGAGGACCTGCTCCTCCCAATAGCCTACGTGCAAGCACGCATAGCTAGGGGAGAAACAGGCCCCCATCGCAACACCTCTCTTCTGTAAATATACATCTCTGCCAAACATGAAGTAATTGTTGTTAAGGCTCCATGACACCAGTTCAACCAACATCTTATTATGATTATAACAATCTATTGATCTAGTGCTCAAAAAATGTTCAAGAGCCCTAAGACCCGTATGGTGTTCGATACTTGTGTAAAGGGCCTCAATATCTAATGTTATTAACAGAGAATCTTCAGTCCATGTTGCATTGCGAACTTTGTCCAAGAAATGCCCCGTGTCCTTGATGTATGTGGGCATATTTTTAACCAGGGGTTGAAGGAAATAGTCTGTATATTGGGCAAGATGTTCCCCCACACTGTTAATCGCCGAGATTATCGGCCGTCCTGGAACTGGTGAAATTAGTTTATGGACTTTAGGTATGAGGTAAAATTTGGGCATTACTGGCAACTCCACGTGTAAGAACTTAAATTCCTGGTTCGAGATTAAACCCTCGCGTGTATACCGGAATAAAAGTTTTCTTAACTTTTCTTTAGATAGATCATATTGTTTCAGACACGTTTTAACGTAGCACGCAGCATCAGAAAGTTGCCTCGTTCCTTCTGCAACATATTGCGTTTGGGGCCAGATCACAATGTTGCCTCCTTTATCTGAGCTGCATACCACGTTTAGATGATCATTTTTTAGTTTATTGACCAGATCCCAATATTGAATTTCTTGATGTTGTTTTATCCTTTTGCGATGTTTGACCTGGTGGTATAACTTTTTGAGGTCTGCAGTCACCACATCATGGAATGAATCTATGGCATCCCTAGGCATAATGGGAATAAAGCTAGATGACGGTTTAAAAGGACTACTTCCTGCTCCTGTTTGTAGAATCGCGGCCTCCCTCAATTCTTCCTGTGTAGAAATTTCAGAGGTCATGTCATCATTGCCCTCACCCAATTGAACGAGAGTTAATAAGCCTATAGTGTCACCAGCCTGGAGAGTTGATGTACCACTGTCCACTGTTGTCATTACTTCATTATTAGGACCTTTTTTGATTTTGAAAAACTTACAAAGCTTAAGTTTGCGGATATAACGAAACACATCAATCCTGGTCGCAGCATAATTAAAATCTGTTAGGGGACAATATGTGAGGCCCAGACTGAGTAGTTGTTGTTCTGCCGTGGTGAGCGTTACCGATGACAAATTAACAATGGTTTTCGCATTTATTTTTTGTTGTTGCGCCAATATTTCTTCTTTTTGTTGCTGTTGTTTGAGCTTGTGTTTGTTACGGCGCTCTTTCCTGCGGTGGTTAATTCTGGCCCTTTTTTCTGCTGTTTTTGTTGATTTCGCGGGCGTAAAGTCTGCAGTCGAGCGTTGACTAAAAAATCAACCTCTTCCCCTAAATCAAGTACCATTGGGGGTCCTGATTCTTCACCCCTTAATGCTGCGTCCTCATCCGAATAAATACTGGTGGTACTGCTGGACATTGAAGCTGTGTCACTTATATTTTGAGTTTGTACAGGATTCTGACCTCGAGGATCTCTGCCTGCTGGTCCTGGCCCTGTTGCCCCTGATACTGGAGCTGATTTTTCATTCTTTTTAAGCATCTTGGCATTGTCGAATTTACGCGCGAATGTATATATTTTGCCATGTTCATAGTCATCCTTATCGCGCGCAAATTTCCACGCTTTGCGGATTTTGACCTCGTGTTTGTTGACCCTTTCTTGAACCTCCTTTCTCATTGTTGTTATTAGTTCATTAGGTTCAAGTTTAAGTAACTCTCCGTTTATTTCTTCCATATCTTTAAGCAGCTGTGTGCGATCAATCTCCGCATATTTTATCAAAATCAAAACTAAATTACGCGATGCATCCAAGTTGCTTTGCCCCCATTCTCTTAACATTTCTGGATGGGGTTTCTCATAGCTGGGGGCTAGTAATATTCGCAACCCCCGTGGGATACGTCCTTCCGCTATGTACATAGTGAGGGATTTGTGTTCCCACCACTTGGTGACCTCGTTTTTCATAACTTTCTCCAAGCGTTTCACTAGAGTCTTTATTTGCATCTCAATTGACGGGGGACTAGTTTCTGTAGCCCCCGAGGCTCCCGCTGCAGCGGAAGTCCCTTTTTGAGTGACTTTGGGCAGATTAGAAAAGAGTTCCAACGAGGCTGCCTCTCGCCCCTTCACTGTTTCCTCTGTCATAATTATCGCTGCTCAGTTTGCCCAATTATAAAGACAGATGGTTTTTCTGTGCGGGTGACTCGAATACCGTAACTCACCCTCGCACACTGCCTGTTTCCTCCCCACCGCCTTTCATGCTCTCGGGAACACTCACCAGCAAGCTGAAAGCCGTGCCGTGATTCTTTGCCGTTCTTCCCGCTCTGGCGTTGCGTACACAGCTGAGCTTTCCTCACACGGCGGGTCTTTCCTAACGGCGTTCGGCGTTTCTCGGCGAGCTTGCCTTGGGGTGGGTGTGTTCTCTGTCTGCAGGCAGGGTCCGTCGTCAAATTCTGATCCACAGACTACACACAAGTTGGTTGACGACACCGGACAACTTCCAGGGAGTGGATTCGTGGCGGAAGCAACCACCTTCCGCGGGGTAAATGCAAACGAACAGCCAAAACTGCAGCCCAGCTCCAGGAACCAGAACCAGAACAGATGACCAAACGAATCCTCAATAAGGCAAGATGTAATTTATTTAAGGCAAACTGAGCAGCAAAAACGGACGCGTTTCGGGCAGATGCCCTTCCTCACAGTCAAAAGTTTACCCACAATGCCTGTGTTTTTCAAATGCTAGTGCACATCATGTGACACAAAAGAATATGGAAGAAATACTGCTTTTGCATATATAAAGCATATGTACAATGAGGGACGTTCCAATATTCCAAACTATCATATTAAAATTCATATGTATTTACAATCATGACTGAGTAAATTCAATATTATAGACAAGAATATATAATATCCTAAAACGTGATTTCCCCATGTTAATTCTGTGGGAAATTTTCATTTTTTGACGATAAATATAGCCTGAACTGATGAACGGAATTACACAAAATTTGGCAGAAAGCTATATGTTGGTCCAGAAAGCGTGGTTTTGGTGATTTGGTGCAAATCTGTTCAGTAGTTGCAGATATTTTAAAGTTTATAAAATATAGATGTCTGGTAGCTCAAAAACCTACTGCCATGCTACTGAAATCTGATTGCCTGCCAACACTTCAACCAAGAAATGTTGGCAGATATCTTGATACTCGGTTGAACTGAGACCCACAAAAAAAAGAAAAAAAAAGAAAATAGGGACGCTAGCAACACCCTGACCCCCTAGGCTTCATGGAGTGGTCCCACTGGGACCCCCCAGGGCCATTAAAATATATATATATTTTTTAAAAGCGAGATACGGCCAAAAAGTTGTTTAAAAAACAAAGCACGGGTTTCCTTGCTTTGTTCATTATCCACCTCAGGTGGGCCAGGGCCACAGGAGCATTTTTTTTAATAATGGAGGAGTGGCACACAGGACCCCCTCCTGGGGCTCAATTTTGCCCCGGGGACCACCACCTCCCCGGGGCTTCTTTAAAAACAAATAAAAGCCGTACAGGCCTCCCCCGCTGCCCTGTGGGCTACCATCTCCTCTGGGCTTATAGTTTTATAAATGGGAGGCTCATAGACACCCCTAAGGCCCGGGGACTGCCACCTCCCCAGGGTTTCATCTATAAACAAAGCTGAGGATGCACGGCCCCCCATCAGCCCCAGGGGCCTCCACTTCCTTGGGGCTTTCAATTCACATGATGCGATGGGGAGCAGACCCCCCAAGGTCAAGTAACCGCCACCTACCCAGGGCTTCAACTATAAACAAAGAGGGGTCTACACGGATCCCCTGCAGCCCTGGGGGTCGCCACCTTCCTGGGGGATATTCATTTTACATAATGCCGGGGGGCATCAAGAACTCCCCTGCTGCCCCAGGGACCACCACCTCCCCGGGCTTTAAACAAAAACAATGCAGACAACACTGCCCCCTCGCAGCCCTGGGGGCCACCATCTCCCCGGGGCTAAATCACACAATAGAGGGGGTGTGGCCTCCGAAGACCTCTAAGCTACCGCACTGTCTTAGACTTACTGGTGGTAATAGGAGAGTTGTTGGCCCCCAAGGATGTCCTTGTGGGCCAACTACTCCTCCAGTTACCTTCAGTAAGTCCCACACTGGCGGATTGTTGAGAGGCCTTCGTGACCTACCTCCTTTCTCTACCACTCTGCAAACACGCCTCCTGGTGCACTACTAGTTGGGACATAAAGTCCCCTTGGCTGCTGAGATCCTTTGGGGCAATTAACCCCTCCAGTTACCTCCAGTAAGTCCCACACAGCAGGATTGCTTAGAGGTCTTCGGAGGCCATGCCCCCTTTCTCCACCACTCTGCAAATGCGCCTCCTGGCACACTGCTGGTTCGGGAATAAAGTCCTCTTGGATGCTGAGGGTCCTTGGGGGCCAACAAGCCCTTCTGTTACCTCCAGTAAGTCCCAAACAGCGAGATTGCTGAAAGGGCTTTGGAGACCACACCCCCTTTTCCCACCACTCTGCAAACGCACCTCCTGGCGCACTGCTGGTTGGGAGATGAAGTCCCCTTGGCTCTAAAGTGTCCTGTGGGGTGAGCAATCCCTCCTGCTACGTCCAGTAAGCCCCACACAGTGGAATTGCTGTGAGGTCTTTGGAGGCGATGCCACCTTTTTCCACCACTCTGCAAATGTGCCTCCTGGTGCACTGCTGGTTGGAGGATGAAGTCTTTATGGATGCTAAGCATTTTTGGGGGCCCAGAAGCCCTCCTGTTACCTTTAGTAAGTCCGACACAGCAGGATTCTTGAATGCTGCTCGAAGGCCCCACCCCTGTTTTCCACCACTCTGTAAACTTGAGTTCTAGTTAAAAAAGCATAGACATGTACTTACGAAACAACGGTTACAGGGGTGTTTTAGTTAGAAAATTCATTTTTAAAACACTTATAAATTCACATAAATAGTAAAGTTAATAGTTGGCAAATTGAATTTAAATTTTTTTTAGTAATTCACTGAAAAAAACAAAGGTTAAAGGGACGTTATAGTTAGGCTCAGATTTCATTCATGCGAAACCAGTGAAATTCGTCAGATATAGTTACCTGAACTAACTATAACTTACACCCCCGCAATGCACTGCTAATGACCTTACATATTACATCACTCATGACATGGTCAATGACATAACTGATGACATCATTGACTACATCACTGATGACATCATTCACAGAGCCACTCGCATACCTACTCACACCCCATACAACCTCTCATATGCCACTCACATACCAAAGCAACCACTGACATACCCATTCACAGACCTATACCAGTACTCACATACCCACTCACTTCTCCATAGATCCACTCACACACCCACTCACTCACTCGTACATCCACTCACACAACCATTCTCTCTCCCATACAGCCACTCATAAAACCAGCCACTCACCCATACAGCCAGTCACATAACCACATACTCACCCATACAGCTACTTACACACCCACTTATTTACCTACAAAATCACTCACACCCCCACTCACTCACCAAATCAGCCTCTCAACACAGCCACTCACTCACCCATATAAGCCCTCGCTTGTTGCCCCCCAAGGGGACATCTTCCCTCCTGGTGGAGAAAGGGGGCTGGCCTCAGGCGATTTGCAGGTGTTTTATTTTTCCATTTTTTATTTAGTTTGGCCCGAGGAGACCCCAACTCCTCGGATCAGGCCGATAAAAAAGCTAAAATAGAGGGAGGCCAAGCAGCCCCACTTTCAGGCCGATTTTGGCACAGGGGACCCATCTCTGGGGTCCGGCCTCTAGTGTGGGTACCCACTTAGAAGTGTTGGGGACCGCAGGGGAGTGCCAAAGCCCCCTGAAACCTCCCTGCCCCCTGCGGGAGCCAACATTGCTTTGACAGAGAGGGAGCTGCTAACATACAGCTCATTCAATGTCAAAGCCAGTGTGCTCTGCTTTGAGCAAGTGAGAGCAAAATGCTTTTGCTTGCTCAAAGCAGAGCACAGTTTGCTATGACTTGATAGGAGAGGGAAAGCTCCCATCAAGCCATATCAAACAGCTATGTCCTGGCGGTGGCCACCCCGGGACATAGCAAGAGCTGGCTTTGGGGGGTGGTGACCCAATGGCCATCTTTAGCTCCAGGAAGGGGGCTGCATGCCCCGTCTTCTTTATAGTATTTGCCCATGGGGAAGTGGAGGGCCCGGGGCTGTAGGTGGGTTCATGCCCACCTCGCAGTCAGTGTCACAAAAGCCCCCCATTAATTAAAGTTGAAGCCCTAGGAAGTTGACGGCTCCAGGGACTGCTGCGAGTTGCGTGACCCTCCCACATTTTAATTGTAAAGCCCCAGGAAGGTGGTGGTCCCAGGGCTGGGAGGGTCTGATCGCCTCCCCATTAAATAAGTAAAGAAGCCCCGGGAGGTGGTGGTCCCTGGGGTGCGGGGGTACCATGCGGGCACCTCCGCATCATTTAAAACAAAACACCGGGGAGGTGGTGGTCTCCAGTGTTTTATTAAACCCCAGGAGAGAGCCTCATGTGCCCCCTCCATTATTTTTCATATGGCCCCGGAATTTGGCCCACCTGCGTGCTTCCTTTTTTTTTAATGTTTTATTGAGTTTTTAAGAAGAAAATACAACAGAGCTGTAAGAAGGAGAGAGAGCAATAGCTGTCCCATACACACAGTGGGCAAACAGAATAATATGTCAAACATTGAACAGTTCCTGTCCATCTACAGCCCAAAAAAAAAACTATCAAAAATAACCAAAACAGAACAAATACCATGGAGCAGTTGTGCAAATAGTAACTTGGAGGACATATATCGCCTCCCCATTAAATAAGTAAAGAAGCCCCGGGAGGTGGTGGTCCCTGAGGTGCGGGGGTACCATGCGGGCACCTCCGCATCATTTAAAACAAAACACCGGGGAGGTGGTGGTCTCCAGTGTTTTATTAAACCCCAGGAGAGAGCCTCATGTGCCCCCTCCATTATTTTTCATATGGCCCCGGGATTTGGCCCACCTGCGTGCTTCCTTTTTTTTTTTATGTTTTATTGAGTTTTTAAGAAGAAAATACAACAGAGCTGTAAGAAGGAGAAAGAGCAATAGCTGTCCCATACACACAGTGGGCAAACAGAATAATATGTCAAACATTGAACAGTTCCTGTCCATCTACAGCCCAAAAAAAAAACTATCAAAAAGAACCAAAACAGAACAAATACCATGGAGCAGTTGTGCAAATAGTAACTTGGAGGACATATATCGCCTAGCAGTGGCCGTGTCCAGCTCATTACCTCCACCACCGAAGCAGTTTGTAGATAGTGTCCACCATAAAGATCGTTTCAGATCATTTCCTGATTCTTCGCCCTATCCTAATTACTTCAACAAGTGATATCAGTACCACTAAGTAGCTGTGGAATGTGTTTGCAAATAGCTTTTAAGAGGCTGCCAGATATCTTGGACACGTGAGGTGGCAGGCAGTAATGTGGCGTAAATGTCACTCATAGTGTCACAGTAAGTGAGGTTTCGAATCCATGCCTGAACTGACGGTGTTTGCGTCTTGCCCCAGTGTACTGCCGCTGACCGCGTGACCCGCAGGGGAACATGGGCGGGGCAGCGCTTTAGTCCCACCCGGCAAAAACTCCAGCCGACATTGGTGGGGCGCCCGGCCCCGCGTCTACCATTCACAGGCCAGGGGAGGGCCTACATGTGGGAGGGGCGAACCCCCTATATCTAACCCGGTGGCCAAGGCTCGGCCTCTCTCTTCCCAGTCTTCCCGTGGCTCAAGCGCTGTTGTTCACTTCCCACATCGCTAAAGTAGGGCCGTTGGTTCTCTAAACTTGGCAATGGGCACGCTTGCCTATGACGGTGTCGCGGGGTGGCACGGTTTGATGGTAGATGTGTACTTGAAGTCACTCTATCTTTGTGGTCGCCACGTTTGGATCAGGTACCTGAGACTAAGCTAAACTTGCAGCCTGTGACTGTTACTACGTGTTGCCTTTGGTAGGGACTTACTTGAGGGACTCGGTTCTGAATAGCTTGCTATTGATACAGTACATTTCGTTCATGCCCACCTTGCGGAGAGTTACAGACGGTGCAAGGTCATCGCTTCAAATTTCTAAAATATTTTACATTCTAGACCCAGGGATGGTGACTTGTTGGCAATACGGTATCGCAGCAGCAGCCAACAAATTGTAATGAAATCAGTAGGTCACCCAACATCTAGCAGATAGGAGGTCTTCTTGATCTGAAGGAAACTTTTTAGTGATGTTGTAAGGGTGGAACACGTGGCCCAAGTGGCGCAGAGTGAAGCGTTGCAAGGAGGCTTAAGGTCATTGCTTCAAATTTCTAAAATATTTTACACTCTAGACCCAAGGATGGTGATATGTTGGCAATACGGTATTGCAGCAACAGCCAACAAATTGTAATGAAATCAGTAGGTGACCCTAACATCTAGCATATAGGAGGTCCTCTTGATCTGAAGTAAACTGTTTAGTGTTGTTGTAAGGGTGGAACACATGGCCCAAGTTGCCACTGGCAGTCGCCCGGGGTAGTATTTTAAGCCATAGGCTTTTTGACCACCATGCCACTTTAGATTAGACCCGGGCAGCGTCTTAAAATGACCAAAGAGGTGTCTGGGAAATAACCCTGGCTTACAGGTTTAAGCTATTGCATAATAACTGAGATAATATATCGTGTGTAGAAATATCGCATTAGCATTTTTCCTCTCCCTTCCTGCATTTTGATCCTGTTTAAGACTTTCTGTAAACTTAATGAACATTGATGGTAACTAGTCTTGACTAGAATTGCGACCTGCTCTTTGTAGCATGGCAAGTGCAAGCAGTTGTTCAGGAGGGGTCATTACTATGCGATAATCTTTGTATCCATATGTAATAAACCACTTTAGGACACCTTTACAGATTTAAGAAAGTATTGGCAAAACCAGTAGGTTAGCTTTATTGTGCTCACACTTGCAGGGTAGGCTCATTAAGGCCTTAACGAAGAAACACAAGTGGACTGTATTGAAGGCTCCCTTGATTGTTATGTGAATATATCTGGAAGGAAAACCATTAGAGTCGTAGAGTATGGAATGATTCTAATTCAGGGGGAGATTCCCAAAAGATAAGACTACCCCTCCTGTCTTCTCAAAGCAATAATCCATAGTTTTGGTAAATCTGAAACGTCATGAACAAGGGGGGTTCTCGAGGTGTAGAGGGATGGCATTGAACAACGATATGTTATTAACAGTGGTACTTCAAAACTTGGAAAGGCCTCTAGCAATTATGCCATATTTACAACATAAAACTGGAAGGACAATTTGACTGTAAATCCATTGTCATAATTACCACTGATGCTGTGCTCACACAGCAAGAAAACGATTCTGACTACAGGGTAACTTCCACATTCCCATCACTGGTGCTTCCTGGGACTAATATCACTGGTTTTCCATTTAGCATCAAATAAAATCATGCAAATAATCACTCGCCGATCCCCTGTATCCCATTTTCCGAAGGAAAACAGCTACCTTATTGCATATTAAGCGAAACAAGGAAAGGTGAACAAATATGATAATTTGAAGTAACCTCCTTTAAGTTTACAGAGTGAGAAAGAGTTAAGTAATCAGACTTCTGGCGAGCAAAGAAATAACTTCGGGAAAAGAGCCAGAAAGCGAATTTCTGAGTGTTAAATTTCTAACTGGGGTGACCGTAAATACTTATAACCCCTGGAGTTGACAGTACGCCTATTAATTTGGGGGCAGGCGAAGGGAGTGCAGGTTAAGAGCTACTCAAACACGCAAAGGCGATAGGAGGAATGCTAGCAATTTGTCTAACCACTGGCATTTGCTCGGGGTAGTAGTTTAAGCCATAGGCTTTTGACCACCATGCCACTTTAGATTAGACCCGGGCAGCTTCCTAAAATGACCAAAGAGGTTCTGGGTAATAACCCTGACTTACAGGTTTGAGCCATTTGCATAGTAACTTTGGAAACTATTGCAGAATAATTTTAGATAAGATATCTTGAACAAAGAGAAATTATGGACATAGAGTAGGCTATGATTAAATTAAAGGGAGATCCAAGAAAAGATAAGACACGTGCATAGAAGGGGGGAACCTGAAGTCCATTTGACGGCAGTAAGCTACAAGTGGGAGCCACTGAGCTGCTTGGTCAGAAATTGTCCCTCGCAGGGTCTGGAGGTGAGCGAGATCGCCGGTTGCGAGCGTTGCGATAGAGCAGTCCCGCAGGAGGATCAACAGATCCATGCAGAAGTTATGGAAAAGAGAGGCCTGGGTGTCCTTAGACATGCACTCCTACAAGAAGAACTGAAGGGTATCATGCAGGAGGCCTTGGTAGCGATGGGCAACAGGTTAGGAGCGGGCGAGCTCCTGTGGGTGAGGGTGTCCCTCGCAGGGCTAGATCACCGGTAGCAGTAGAACATTCCCGCAGTCTGTCTACAGATCCATGCATGAGTTCATGGGACAAGAGGCTTGGGTTTCGACGGGCAGTACCAATACAAGAGAAAACTGAAGGGTACTACGACAAAGACAGGGTACACTTGTCTAGATTGGGAGTGGACATATTCCTCCTGGACGTACAAGAGGTACGAAACAGCGACAGGAAGTAGCTAGGTGGGTGGGGGGCTCTGTCATCGACGGAAGCCTCCTCCAGAGCTGTGGCGGAGACAGGGCGATCTGGAAGCAGACGGGTACAGTAAGGGTACCTCTGCGGCAGAAGGGTACAGTAAAGGTACCTCTGCCTGGCACAGTAAGGGTGCCTGAGCCAAGGACCAGGAGCCGAAGGAGGTTCCGGGAAACCGCGACGGCGCCGCGTTAGTCCTTCGGGCGGTCGGGGGGCCTGAACCGACCGGGGGTGGCCCACACCGCTCCGCCCCGACAGGGGGGGGCGGGAGTATAACGAAGTTGGTAATGTGCTGCACCGTCAGAGCATCGACTCGCCGTGCAAGATGGCTCCTTAGGCATGCGGGACAGCGAGGGGCTGCCTGCTTTGGATCGCCTGTAAGATGACCCACCTTAAAACGTCATACGTGTATTGTATGAAATAAACCTGCAACAGTTCTTTCCCATAAATATGTCTCCAGAGTTTCATTGGGGAGGAATTGTGTATATGTTCAAGCAGGCGGGAGTGAATGGTGGTGTGGGCACTATGCCGCTGACCGCGTGACCCGCAGGGGAACATGGGCGGTGCAGCGCTTTAGTCCCACCTGGCAAAAACTCCAGCCGACACTGGTGGGGCGCTCCGCCCCGCGTCTACCATTCACAGGCCAGGGGAGGACCTACATGTGGGAGGGGCGAACCCCCTATATCTAACCCGGTGGCCAAGGCTCGGCCTCTCTCTTCCCAGTCTTCCCGCGGCTCAAGCGCTGTTCCCACCCTGAACCCTGACCCAGCAGCTTGCGCGAAGTAATAGAATGTTGTAATGTTTTTCTTTGTGTTGCAGGCGGAGTTACAGGGCGATCTGGAAGCAGACGGGTACAGTAAGGGTACCTCTGCGGCAGAAGGGTACAGTAAGGGTACCTCTGCCTGGCACAGTAAGGGTGCCTGAGCCAAGGACCAGGAGCCGAAGGAGGTTCCGGGAAACCGCGACGGCGCCCCGTTAGTCCTACGGGCGGTCGGGGGGCCTGAACCGACGGGGGGTGGCCCACACCGCTCCGCCCCGACAGGGGGGGCGGGAGTATAACGAAGTTCAATCAATCAATCAATCATGCCATTTGTATAGCGCACTACTCACCCGGGAGGGTCTCAAGGCGCTTGGGGGGAGGGGTATGCTACTGCTCGAACAGCCAGGTCTTGAGTTGTTTCCTGAAGGCGAGATGGTCCTGGGTCAGCCGAAGGTGGATGGGGAGGGAGTTCCAAGTCTTGGCAGCCAGGTAAGAGAAGGATCTGCCTCCGGCGGTGGCTCTTCGGATGCGTGGTACGGCTGCGAGGGCGAGGCTGGTGGACCGTAGCTGGCGGGTGGGCGTGTAGAAAGTCAGGCGGTCGTTGAGGTACTTGGGGCCCAGGTCGTGGAGAGACTTGTGTGCGTGGGTGAGGAGCCGGAACGTGATCCTCTTGTCGACGGGGAGCCAGTGCAGGTTCCTCAGGTGGCTGGAGATGTGGCTGCGTCGGGGGACATCCAGGATGAGTCGGGCGGAGGCGTTCTGGATGCGCTGGAGTCTTTTCTGTAGCTTGGCTGTGGTTCCGGCGTAGAGGGCGTTTCCGTAGTCCAGTCGGCTGGTGACGAGTGCCTGGGTGACAGTCTTCCTGGTCTCGGTCGGGATCCAGCGGAAGATCTTGCGAAGCATACGCAGGGTGTTAAAGCACGATGAGGAGACGGCGTTGACTTGTCTGGTCATCGAGAGGGAGGGGTCCAGGATGAAGCCCAGGTTGCGTGCGTGGTCGGTTGGCTTGGGTGCGGTGCCCAGGGCTGGGGGCCACCAGGAGTCGTCCCAGGCGGAGGGCGAAGATCCCAGGATGAGGACTTCCGTCTTGTCCGAGTTCAGTTTCAGGCGGCTGTCCTTCATCCACTCGGCGACGTCTTTCATCCCTTCGTGTAGGCAGGTTCTGGTGGTGTCGGGGTCTCTGGTGAGGGAGAGGATCAGCTGGGTGTCCTCGGCGTAAGAGATGATGTTGAGGTTGTGCTGGCGTGCGATGGCTGCGAGAGGTTTCATGTAGATGTTGAAGAGGGTGGGGCTGAGTGAAGATCCTTGCAGGACGCCGCAGATGACTTCGGTGGCCTCGGAGCGAAACGGGGGGAGGCGGACTCTTTGTGTTCTTCCGGCGAGGAACGAGATGATCCACTCCAGTGCCTTCTCTTGGATACCGATGTTGCTGAGGCGCTGGACTAGGGTGCGGTGGCAGACCGTGTCGAACGCAGCGGAGAGGTCCAGGAGGATGAGGGCCACTGTTTCCCCCTTGTCGAGCAGGGTTCGGATGTCGTTGGTGGCTGCGATGAGGGCGGTCTCGGTGCTGTGGTTGGCTCTGAAGCCGGACTGCGAGGGGTCGAGGGATCCATTCATCTCGAGGAAGGCGGTCAGCTGTCTGTTGACGATCTTCTCGATGACTTTAGCAGGAAAAGGGAGGAGCGAGATGGGGCGGAAGTTTTTGAGATCGGTGGGGTCCGCTGTAGGTTTCTTCAGGAGGGCGCTGATCTCTGCGTGCTTCCAGCTCTCCGGGAAGGTGGCGGTGTTGAAGGAGGCGTTGATGATGTTCCGGAGTTGGGGTGCGATGGTGGAGTCGGCCTTGTTGAAAACGTGGTGTGGGCAGGGGTCGGTCGGTGATCCGGAGTGGATGGTGTTCATCGTGCGGGCTGTGTCTTTGATGGTCACCGTGGTCCAGGTGCGAAGGGTGGCGGTGGGGGGCGTTGGTTCGACGGTTGGGTGCGTGGGTGGGGCGCCGAAGCTGTTGTGGATGTCGGCGATCTTGCGGTGGAAGAACTAGGCGAGGGAGTCGCAGAGGTCTTGTGACGGAGTGATGTCGTTGGTGCCTGTGCTGGGAAGTTGGTAATGTGCTGCACCGTCAGAGCATCGACTCGCCGTCCAAGATGGCTCCTTAGGCATGCGGGACAGCGAGGGGCTGCCTGCTTTGGATCGCCTGTAAGATGACCCACCTTAAAACGTCATACGTGTGTTGTATGAAATAAACCTGCAACAGTTCTTTCCCATAAATATGTCTCCAGAGTTTCATTGGGGAGGAATTGTGTATATGTTCAAGCAGGCGGGAGTGAATGGCGGTGTGGGAACTATGAAACCTGCCTCTTAGCCATCAGCAGAGCTATAGCACTAAAACGTCCGATGCTTCTCTTGAAAGGTATAACATATCCTAAGAGGGCTGTCAATGGTGCAGGGGGTAAAGTGTGTTCTACCATAACAGATAGGCGTCTAAGAACATCTACCCAATATGTATTCACTGGGGTGCAAGCCCAAGCTAAATGGAAAAAATCTGCGTCAAGAGTACCACACCTCTCATGGGCACTAGACACAGCGGGATTCATCTTGGCCATCAGTTTGGGAGTAACATTGATTATATGTAGATATTTAAAGTGTAGCAATTTGTGTTTTTAATTGCTCAAGACATATCGCATCTGCGAGCAGCAGTAACGCCATACGTCATCAGTTATGTCAATTTCTAAATTCTGTTTCCAGGATGTACACGCTTTAGCGCCCACTTTAGGGCAAAGGGAGAGCAAAAAATGGTACATGCGGGAAACTAAGTGAGCACTATCCGAGGAAGATATAAAAAGTGTGAGAGGAGGGAAATCGCTTGGTTCTGGCGATGGATCGGGCAGAATTTTTAGTAAAGAACCGCGAGTTCTATGAAGCATGCAGGTGTCCATATATGTGTTGGCACTTCGTGCAGTCAAATCTGCAGTTGAGCACAGTTTGGAATCATGGAACAGGTCACCCAATGTCAAAAGTCTGTTCTTGAGCAGCGTCTTCTTCGTGAGTATTTCTTTTTTTTTGTTCAAATCGTTTTTATTCATTAAACGGAAAGCAAAGGTACAGACATTAATGCGATACAGTCATGTGAGTACACTACAGTGGTCAATGAAAATAAGAAAATAAGAAGATATGAAGATAAGAGAGTAAAATAAGAATAAAATAAGAGCAAACCAGAGCCACATCGTCATCACTGATTAATTTTTGGCAATCATATATATGGTATTGATACTTCAGATGGCAGTCCATACAATAAAGCGTCAAATGATTGGTCATGGGAATCATAGTTGACATTCTGCAGTACAATAGCACAATACAACATGTTTATGATAACGGTGTGGGCTTAGATTGATAATCAATTCTGAAAATTATACAAATTATATGCAACCGTCGTGCTGATGCGCCTATAAAGTATACGAATCAAATTGTGCAACCAGAATGGGTTCAACAAACAATTCATGTGCCAGAACTACCCAATACAATATGATGTGTAGCATAAGTGAAGGAACCCTTATGGTGGTTTGAAATAGAGGGAGGCTGCGTCCAGCGAAGACCAGAGTCTCTTGCTTGTAGTGTGCCATGGGGAAGAGTTCAGGGCCGGATTGTCCACCCCTCAAATACAAGCCAACCACTCCCTCCAAGCATTGAAAGAGACCTCGGAAGCTGTCTTCCAGTGGCAAAGGATGACCTTGCACGCCAAGGTGAGGAACAGGTCCAGGAGTTGGCGGTCGTGGTCTTTTTCTATCAACGGGTCAATGGCCCCCAGAATTATGTAAATAAATTCCCTCGTTGGTTTGATGTTAAATATGCTTTCAATATAGTCAAATATATCGGACCAGTATTTCTTCAACAAGGTACAGTGAAATAGCATATGGGGTAGGTCCCCATCAGCTAGGGAGCAATTCCAACAAGTGGGGGTGTCTCTTAGCTTTAGTTTAAATAGTTTCTGGGGGGTCCAGAACACCCTATTGAGTATCATGTATTTGGACTGCGAGAGGATTGGCGATACTTTGTGTGTGAGGGCTGAAGCGTGTATCTTATCCCAGTCAATAATTATTCCGGTGTCATTAGGTTCCGATTCCCATTTAATTTCGTTACTTCTTAGTGTTTTACTCAAGTTCGGTGCGAGCAGCTTGTAAACTTTAGATACAAAATGACCTGAAGATTGTAGGAGAGGGAGTGTCTTTACTAACCACGGCGTCGATTGTATGAATGTGCGTGTAGACATAGCTGACTTTAGTTTAAGGAAAGCATAGAAGTCAATTGGTTCAAGGGAGTGTTTACTTTGAATCGAAGAGAAGGGCAACGGCACATGCTTGTCGTAGAGATCTGAGACAACATTGAGTCCTTTGTCCGACCAATGTTTCCAAAGAGGGGGCGAGCCATTAACCTTTATGAGTGGATTACACCATAGAGATGAGGAAGCCGACTTCCCTATCTGTAGGCCAGATTTATGTGTTTGGTCTAGTCTGAGAAGAGCCCTTTTGGTATTAAGCATGATGTATTTGGAGTGCATGAGGTGGGACAGGTCCATGGTTAATAATGCTGCTATAGGGGCTTTACCTATGATAGCTTTCTCTATGTTTACCCATATCGGCGTGTAGCCAGGCATTTCATGGAACCAGGAAATTCCCTGTTTACATAAAAAGGCCGTTTGGTAGTTCCTGAAGTTGGGCAGTCCTAGTCCACCTTTTTGTTTGGGGAGTTGCAGTTTTTTCATAGAGATTCTCGGTTTTTTGTCTTTCCATAGGAAATTACTAATTAATTTGTTTATTTTTTGTAGGAAGTCCTCCGTGAAGTTCATTGGGAGCATGCTTGCCATATAATTGATCAAGGGGGTGATCATCATCTTTAACGTTTCCGCTCTACCCCACCATGAGAGGAATTTCGGGGACCACCCATCTAGGAGTTTGCTTACTTTTTTGAACAGTATATCTTCATTCAGCGTCATGATCAGGTCCTTTTCAAATTCCAGGCCAAGGCATTTGAAGCTTTTTGGCTGCCAGGTGAGCCCAGAGTCACCCAAGATGTTTCTATTACCCATGTTATTTAGCAATTTCACCTCAGTCTTGTCTTTATTTAGGGAGTACCCGGAGACACCGGAGAATTCCTCAATCGTGGAAAGTAACGCAGGTACAGCTTTGTCAGCCTGTTCACTAAGTACTAAAACATCATCGGCGTATGCCGTGAGTTTTATAACACATTCATTGAATGGGATTCCCTGTATGTCATGATTCTCCAGGATACGATACAGAAAGGGTTTGATTGCCAGGAGGAATAGGGATGGGGACAGGGGGCAGCCTTGTCTGGTCCCTTGCTCTAGTTTGAAAGGTGATGAGAAGGCTCCACCAGCCCTCACTCTAGCAGTGGGACAGGTATATAGTGACATTACCATTCTAGTAAAAAGCGGACCTAACTCGAATTTCTGCAGTACTACTTCCAGGTATGACCAGTCTACCTTGTCAAACGCTTTCTCTGCGTCGAGTGTTATCGCAACAGTTGGCGTGGAAAGGAGCTTAGCCTTTTCTATGACATGGCATAGGATTCTGGTGTTGTCACTAGACAATCTATTTTTCAGAAAACCGGCTTGTGAGGGATGGATTAGGGAGGGCAGGACTCTTTGAATGCATTTTGCAAGGATTGATGCAAAAAGCTTACAATCCAGGTTTATTAGTGAAATGGGTCTGTAGTTCTTTGCGAGTTTGGAATCTTTCCCTTCTTTGGGTATCACGGCTATCACAGCCTCAGCCATCGTTCCTTTTACCTCACCCGTATCACTAATCTCACTAAATGCGTTCAGAAGTGGTTCTGTAAGTGCGTGTGAAAGCATTTATAAAATTTTGCCGTAAACCCATCGGGGCCAGGGGCCTTCCCACTCTTAACCGCATGCGTGCGGCATGATTCCCCCCCGTACGCTGGATTTTGCGAAAGCGCATGTTACATGAGCGTGCGAGGAGGCTACCTCATGACGAGCCCAGCTCGTCATGAGCGTCGAAGGGGTTAAGGGACTTGATCGCACTTGCAACCTCAGCTTCAGATATCGGTTCGTTTATGGACTCTTTTTCTGAGGAGGTACGTTTTGGAAGTGTGCACTTTGCGAGGAAGTCAACAACCTTCTCCTTATTTACCTTTGTGTTTTTGGCATACAGCTTCTCATAGAAGTCTTTGAATAAGTTTGCAATTTTATTGGGGTCCGATGTAGGGTTGCCTTGGTCATCCATTAGTGAGTCTATCGCGCTCTTCTGAATTTTAAATTTAAGGTAGGCAGCTAAACCTTTCCCCGCCTTATTAGAATCACAAATTTTAAAGCGTTTCCTCTTGTCTAGCCAGACTCCCGCTCTTTCACTCACTAGTTTGTTATAGGTATATTTTCGATTGGTTAGTTCAGACAGTGATTTTGGATTTCTGTTGTGCAGGTATTCGCGTTGTAGCATAGAAATATCTTTTTCCAGAGTCAAGAGGGCGGCATTATGATCTTTGTTCATTGCTGATGATAACTTTATAATCAGTCCTCTTATTGCGGCTTTTAGAGCTTCCCATCTAATTAAGTCAGAGGTGTCACCTTTTTTATTAATTATTAAGTAGTCTTTTAGGGCGCCTGCTTTAGTTTCTCTGTGTTTCTCGTTACTCAAAATGGCGTCATTGAGGCGCCACATTGATTGGCGAGTTGTCGGTTTAACATTTGACAGAGTAAGTGAAATGCAAGAGTGGTCAGAAACGAGCCGTGGTGCGATGTCTGTTTCTTCTATTCTGGGTACCTCGTTCCTGGTTATGAAAATGTAATCAATTCTTGAAAACGAGTCATGAGGTGGAGAATAGAAAGAGTAGTCTCTACCATCGGGGTGTTGAATACGCCATGTGTCTATCATATGGAATTTGTTGCATAGTCTAGTGAATTCCTTATGCGCTTTGCCAGGTCTGAAGGTGCACTTAGGGTCCCTATCCAAGGTTGGATCAAACGGAAGGTTGAAATCACCAGCTAGTATATGGACCGATGAATCTGGGATAGTGTCTAACTGTTTTGTGATTCCTGACCAAAAGGAAGGCTCGTGTGTATTAGGGGCGTATATCGTTGTAACATAGAACTCAGTGTCGTCCTTAACTAATTTCACAGAGGCCCATCTTCCCTTGGTGTCTACAGAGGAGGAAATCACCTCCACATTTGACTTCTTGGCTAGCAAAATTACTACTCCATTTTTCCTGGACACAGCGCTGGAGCCTACAACTTCAGTAAAGAATTTATTACGTAGGGTATGAAAGTGTTTTTCCTCTAATCTTGTTTCTTGTAGTAGGGCAATGTCGCCATGCTGTCTACGGAGATAGTCAAGTACCTTTTGTCGTTTAATCGGCTGATTCAGGCCCTTTACATTCAATGAAAGCACTTTAAGGTTATTTATGGTTGTCGTCCCTATAGGAGTATCTATAGTGTAAGGCATCGTCATTTCCGTGTATGATAATCAAGCTTACAGCCATGAGCTGTATTGGTATTAAAGGTTGCGTTTGGGCCTATGCATAGCACTGCGAATAAGATAAAAATAGCATCAGTGACAGCCATACTGGTTGCAAGAAGCACATGAGTTTGTACGATAGGGCGCAAATTAGAAGGCTCAGCAAAGTCAAAACAAAACAATACAAATAATACAAACAGTGCAAAAACAACTCCTCTCCCCACTCCTCCCATCCTCCCACCGCCCACCACCCCTTCCCCCATCCCTCCCTTCCCACCCCAATAGTAGAAAAAGAACATGGCGACTCGGGAACGACCGCGAGGCCGCCTCCAAGCAGCTTATCCAAACATATTATGCATAAGAGCTGCGAAACATATTGCAGATTAATGGTCTAACAAATATTAGAGTAAGTAGGCAGGTAGACATAGCAAGAGTCTCATAACAGCAAAACCAACAAGGATTTTATATCGGTTGAAGTACTGTGAATAACTTGGTCGCTCAGTAACAATCCGCTAAACATGAACAGAGCAAAGACAGCACATGGTCTGTGAAAATCTGCAAATATCTGCAAATACCTAGGCATTAGAATACTAGCATTAAATCTCAACAATAGGCACTATAACTGGTTATGATCAGGGTATGTTGAAAAGTTTGAAGCCTGAAGTGAACCACTACCAAGCAGCCGTGTGTATCATGTAACAGTTAACAAAGTGGTGAGTTATACTGAGAAGATAAAGTCATGTAACCAGGCATCCATTCCCGGACATTATATCCCTCATGTTTATGGTCACATTGATGACCAGACCCAGGGTTTAGTCGCAATATTCATAGAGATAGCTAGAAGCGTAGCGTAGAATAAAGATACTCAGTTCCAATAACACAAACCAAAGGAGACGAAGAACCTGGGACCATTAGTATCGGTAAACATAGGTCATCCCAAACCGGATGTAGATGCGTTCACCTGGGACGAGGGGGAGACCTCCATATTACCGTCACTTTGGTTGAAAAGAAGATGACGTAATTTCTGTGGGTCAGAAAACACCTGGGTTACACCTTGTAGAGTTACTTTGAATTTGGTTGGCCCAATGACGCCATACATGTATCCAAGAGATTTCAATTGTGGTCTTAGAGCGAAGAAGGCCTTCCTGAATTCCATAGTTTCTTTGCTAAAGTACTGCGAAATGAAGACTTTGTGCCCTTTCCATAGGACATGGTTATTTTTACGAACAAAGGCAAGGATCTGCTCTGTGTGTTGATATCTCAGCGGTTTGCACACAATCACTCTCGGTCCCTTCTGATCCTTGGTGATTCGTCCTGGGACTCTATGAGCTCTGTCAAACTCTAGTGGCTGAGCAAAGGTTAGGTTTGTTGCCTGTGCAAACCACTGTTCAAGGAATTGAATACATGACTCTAGGGATTCCTCCGCTTTTTCTGGAATGCCAAAAATTCTGAGATTTCCTCTCCTGTTTCTGTCCTCCAACTCCGCAACCTTCCTTACCAGATGGTCAGAGCACAGGGTGAGTTTCTTAATGGCGCCACAGGTTCTATTGTCGGAGTCTTCTAGTTTGCTTATCCTGCTCTCCGTTTCCACCAATCTCGAGTTGATGTCCTTGATGTCTTGACGGACTGCCACAACCTCATCCCTTGTAGATTTGGCCAGGTCTCTGACTTCCTCCAATCTACTTAAGATAGTGTCCATGGCTTCCGCTATTTCCTTTTTACCTTTGACCGGAGTCGGGGGATCAGATTTCAAGCGTTTGGATGTTTTCCCATTGTCCTCGTCCCCCATTTTGAAGCAGGTTGGTTTGAAGCGCTGGTGTCTGAGACCTTGTTTATTTATTTTATTAGTTCTAGTGCTTGGTCAGTGTCGGAATTACTACAGTAGTGTCTTCGTCAGTAGTTAGTGTAAGGTTTTCCCCACGGATGGCAAGACGCTGCTTCCAAGTTGTGTTGCTCTCACAGCGGTTAGGGCATGAGTGCAGAGTCGAATGAACACCTTTATATGAAGAACATAGTAGTATTCAAAGCGCGAAATATGATTATATGACCAGTGCTCAGACGTGGGTTGCGAGTCGCGCTACAATCCCCTTGCATCCTATGTATTCAGTACAGTTAAATTTAATATCCACCTCTACACGGGGCAGTTATCTCAAAGGTCGCCACTTTGCATCACGCATGGTGCGTCACGTTGCTTGCAGGCTGCAGTTGGGGTAGAGCAAGGATCGTCCCTCTCTTAGTATAGTGCAGACAAGTTTTTTTGCGTTTGCGGCGCTCACATGGGTAGTGAGTAGACTTGGTGAATAGCACCTCCCTAATTGGAAAAAATATGCTGCATCATATACAAATTGGATGCATAACTCCCCATGTGCATTCTGCATCGCGTGTAAGACCTTCCGTTAATGGCGATACAGACAGACAGCATGTTACACAATGTAAGTTCACAGTACTTGAACAATTATATTGGCATTAGCCCCCCATTATCCTTATCGGTCTTCGCGTTTCTGCATCTAGTTTGTGTAGCTAGACAGGCATCATGGATGTGTGGTATGGCTTTGCAGGCTCCCAAAGCACCCAAATGTACTCTTTAGTTTAATAATCAGAAAATGTGCTCGAGCGTGGATTAATGGACTATAAGAAGTCACACAGCCTTACTCACAGAGGTCCGGACCATCGTTCCAGCCAGAGCAGTGGTGGTCACAACAGCGGGGCGCAAAGTGTCTCGAGCGCGAGGTTAAATACGACGGGAAACCGCCATTTTAAACGGTCATCTCCGCGCCGCGTTTCTCAAGTATTGCGCATTTGCCACCACAGCAGCCTTTTACTCACTGTTCACCCGCTGTGGTACATATCTCAGGTCCATGCCGGTTCGAGGAAGCAGTCCCTCACATTCCGCTGATATGCGAGCGGTGCTCGGGGAGACCTCGTGGATGTGCTCGGGGAGACCTCGTGGCTGTAGCCGGATTTAAGCTCCGTCCCTCACAGCGGTCCTCGGCGGACCAGGCAGACGGTCGATTTCCCCACTTCTCTTGCACGGATATGATTCAAATTTACAGCACCCCGGGTCTGGAGGTCCGATCGCTGCACACCCGTTTTGGGCAGGGTCAGAGTCGGATTGCAGCCCTTAAATATCAATAGTCTCTCAGCTGCCTGGAGGAGGACAGAATTACGCCGCCATTTCTCCGGCGTCCAAGCCACGCCCCCCCCCTTTGTGAGTATTTCTAAAGTCGGGGATATTGCCGGGTTATCTGCCAGCGGTATGTGTGGGGAGTATAGAGATGTGTACTTCAGATACTTCCACAATTTAATCCATGCTCAACATGTAGTTGGGACCGTTTGAATTTCAGTGGGGACGCGAGGGAGACTCTGTGGTAGTAATCTCGATAGTGAATGTGGGTAAATCTGTGATCTGTCAGGTTTGAGATACTGTAAACGGGCATCTGGATGATACCAGTAAGACGTAAAGTGGGTCTGAGCAACTAAATAGTAAAGATAAAAATCAGGGACACCAAAGCCACCGGGCTCAAATGGCATGATTAAAGTGGACCAGCTCACTCTCAGTTGCTTAATCGCCCAAACTAACCGCACTAATAGTGACTGGAGTGTATTGAGAAAGGTCATTGTTAAAGACAGGGGGATATTTAAAAAGAGGTGCAGGAAACGCAGGGGCACTCCCATCTTAATGATAGCAATTCAGCCTTATGATAGAAAGCAGAAGCTTTGTCCGTTTAAGAATTTGCTATTGAGTCGGTTGATCGCAGGTCCATAGTTCACCCGAATCACCTCAGAGGCGTCGCAATGGAGATAAACACCCAAATACTTGGGAGTGGGTACCAGGGGTCAAGGCAAGTATCTCAGACTTGGTCCAATTATTGACCAGACCTCAGTGCACTCCGAAACGCACTACCTCATGCAGTAGAGGAGGCAGGTTTTCATCGGGGCGACACACAGATAACATAACGTTGTCTGCAGAAAAAGACGCAGTGAGAGGGCCTGTGTGGAGTTGCAACCCTCAATGCAGATGCCACTCTTGAATATGACGGGCAAGTGGTTCCATAGCAATTATCAATAAGAGTGGCGAGAGCGGGCATCCCTGTCTGGTGCCCCGGGTCAAGCTTAATTGTTGTGTGATCAGTCCATTTATTTTAAGTCGAGCAACAGGAGAGGAGTATAATAGCAAACTACGTTTTAAAAACCGATAGGAATTCCCAGCTTTTGCATAACCGCACTTAAAAAAGGCCATTCCAAAGAATCAAAGGTCTTTTCGGCGTGTAGCATCACTGCGACTGCCTGCAGGATTCCATCTGGTTTAATACTGAAAAAATTGCACGTGAATTGATTGTTGTAGACCGCCCCGGTATAAAACCAGCCTGAAAAGAGCATAATGTGGTGTCCACAAGTAACGCTAATCGAGTAACCAGTATTTTCGCAAGAATTTTGTAATCGTGGTTTAACAGCGAGAGTGATCTGTAAGACTGACATTTCTCTGGAGACTTGCCGGGTTTGAGCTATAATGTAATAATTGCTTCATGCATAGTCTGCGAGAGTGTGCCAGTTTGTAATGATTCATCATACACTTCCAGGAGACTGGGAGCTAATTTGTGTTGGTAAGCTTTGTAAAAATCCCAGGTAAGTCCATCAGATCCCGGAACGTGGCTGCTGGTTAAGTCTTTTATTGCTTGTTTAAGCTCATCAGCGTCAATTGGGGAAGCTAAAAAATCACGTTGCCCATCTTCAAGCCATACCAAGGTCTATTTCTTGGAGATATGCATCAAGGGCCTGACCAGAGGGTGGGCGTCTAGTCTGATATCATTTGGTATAATAGGCAAGAAAAGCCTGCCGTCACTAGCATGCCATCTTCAACGTCTAGCTGCGTGATAAAAGTGGACTGGTATTGCTGTCTGAGCAGGCGTGCAAGTGTTCTGCCGGGTCTCTCTCCCTCACCGTCCGTCCGCGCCCTAGCATATTTACCTAGAAATGTAACCTCCTGGGCCGCAGTGTCTATAAATTCGGTCATCAAAGCTGAACGGTCCTGAAGAACTGTCAAGGAAGGGGTAGTTTGCATGAGGATATCTATGTCTTTCAACTTCTGTTCAATAGTCGTCAATTCGGTCCGAATGGAGCGTTAAGACTCCAACAAGTTTGGAGATACATACACCACGAATATATGCCTTAAAGGCTTCCCAAAGCGCGAGCTGTGATTCCCCGGAGCCATTGTTCAGTTCGAAGAATTCTGTAATAGCATCACCAATTTCACTATGGAACACTGAGTCCAGAAGTGCATTTGCGGGGAATCTCCACAGAGGACGTTGCTTAGGGATCAATGGGAAAGCAACTTCCAATAGTGCCGGAGAATGGTCAGATATGGTACGGGGAAATATTCCACTCTGCGCACCTATGCTAATAGTTGTGGTGTTAGGTATCAATGGTCTATAAGTGACCAAGTGCCATAAGGGGATAAATAAAAAGAGTACTTACGAGTTCCGGGGTGATCGAGACACCAAGGATCTGCCAATAGTGATGCTCGCAGTTGTGCAAGGAGGTCTCTAGTAGCCTGAGGTTTAGTGATGCGGCCCAGTCCTGTAGTATCAATGGTAGGATCTAGCTTGAAGTTAAAGTCCCCCCATCAGTATATTGTCTGAACTCAATCGGTCCATATGTGATGAAATTGTAGCGAAAAAGTTAGGCGTGTCTACTTTGGGAGTGGAAACGTTGACCAGTAATATGGGCAGCCATCCAATAAAGCCCTGAACTAGCAAAAATCTACCGTCTGGGACCGTCACAACTGACACAGTGCGAAAGGGGAGAGAGAGCAGTGAATGAATAGGCACACCCCCCGTGAATAAGTACTGTAGCAGGAAAAGAAACAGTGTTGTCCCCAAGATGCTGCGAAGCCATGAGTTGGGAGGGGCGCATAGTGTGTCTCATGAAGAAATGTTATTTGTATGGAGTGTCGTGTCTGGTATGCCAACACTTGCCTACCCTTTTTCGGACATGTGAGTCTTCTAACCTTCCAGGACAGGCATTGAGCATGCAGATCAGTAACGGTGGATTCTTTCATTGTCACATTATTACCAATAGTTGATTATGTGTGGGAATAAAAGGAGACTAAGGCGTGTCGTATAGCACATGGTATTATGATCCAAGGAAAGAAAACCACTACTAAAACATTCCCCCATACAAACACCCTACTGTATTGTACCCCCTCCACCATTGGATACACAAATACCCAGCACCTGGTGAATCCCAACGAACAAACAAGGAACAAAAGGAAAAAGGGGAAGGGGGGGACGAAGAGTGGGGGGAGAAGTGACATAAGAAAATATTTCTGAGGGAAGTGGCAACGCTCCAACGGAGCCATCACATGTAGAAATAGTCACTGTTCGGTAGTTGTCCACTCAGCCAACATCAGTTCTCAGTTCCATGCCATGGTATACAAGAAAAGCTAAGGCAAGGACGGCTTGACATTAATGTGAAGGGCTGCGGATCGACGTGCACAGACCACACAATTGCAAAATGACGAAAAGGGAGGAAACACGGTGGGCAAGATCTCAATGTCATAACATATCTGCTGGTTCCAGAAATCAAAAGAGAAAAACGGAAGGAGTTTCAGGCCTCAAAGTGGCGTCAGTTTTCCTTGTCTTGTCTCTGCAGCGATTGCTGGTGGCCTTTCCAGAACTTGGTTGCAGCATCTGGCGTGTCGAAGATCTGTGACTTGTTTCGAATCTGAACTCGGAGCCTGGCGTGATATAGCATTGCATAGCGTAAGTTGGTGTTCTGTAGCGATCGTTTCACCTCCGCGAACTTTTGGAAGGCCTCCTGCACCATAGGTGTAAAATCAGGGAAAAAGGAGATGTGGGAGCCTTTTAAGTAAGCAACAGCAAACGTGGTAGAGAAGGCCTCCTTACCGAAGAGATCAGTCAATACTGTATCTATGAACTTGGGCATGGAGCCTGTGTTGGTGGATTCTGCAATGCCCGCCACCCGCAGGTTGTTTCTGCGCGAGCGCGCTTCCAAATCCTCTTTCCTCATCGCAAGCTGCCTAAGGAGGAGTTCGGAATTGTCCAGTCTTTTCTGGATAGAGGGGTGCCCGTCCTCTAAGTCAGAAGTTCGCTGCTCTGCCCTGTCTAGCCGGGTATCATGTACATCTAGGTGCCTGTTGATATCATCTAAGTGAGTAGTGAGGGTATCCAGCCGTGAGTCGACTGATTAGAATTTCCGCCCTGAGTTCAGCCAAAATTGCTGCAGCACCATCAAGTGGAACCTGCTCTGGCCCAGAGGCCCCGTCCACCTCGTCCTGCCTGTAGGTCCTGCCCCATCGAAATTCAGTTGCTTCTGCTTCGGGTCTGTGCGGCCCATCGCTACACATGGTGGAGGCAGATGCACAGTGGGAACTGCAGTGCAGCCAGGGATACGACAGGGCAGTAGGGAAATGGCAGCTGAGGCAGCCAAACAGTCCAAAGAGCAGGACCGGCGAAATCTGCTAAATAGGGTAAATGTAGTGGAAGAGGGCGTGCGCAGGCCTGTTTGGCTATTCTGCGTGGTGATCACCTCAGACACGGGGCCTATAATGAGCCGGCAATGTCGCAGCACAATGAGGTAGCCAAAATCCAAGAGAGAGTGAGAAATATGCTTGACAAGGAGAATGCAGTTAGAGAAGGCCAGCAACAAGGAATGTTATATCCCCCAGAATGGTTCCTGGCTCAGTGAGGCAGCTTGCACAAATGTGGCAGGGGAAGGTCATTCTCCCCACATCTTTGTCATGGGAAGGCATTCACTTGGCATTAACGTAGGGCAGGTCTCGGGAGCATCCGCATTCCATTCTAATGCAGGCGGCATGGGGAATGAGTTAATGAAATGGTCTGTGCCCCCGGCAGCCACGCATGAGCAGGCGCCTACCTTGTCACAGAGTCAGGAAACGGGCCGCCTCCAGTCCACTATTGCATGCACTGCATTCTAGCAGAAACATGGCTTTTATCCAAATCCACCCCGGATATTCTGGCCGCCATCCCAGACAATTACTATATCCTCCAGGCCAATAGGCCAGAGGGCAAGGTGAGGGGGAGCTGCGGCCATCATCTCCCAATCTCACAAATTCACCTCCCTCACCACTTTAAGTATTCCCTCCGTCAACTCCCAGCTCTTCAAATTTGAGTCTCCCTTTCATATGTGCCCTATTTTACAGGCCCCCGCCTATATGCCCAATTTTCTCCAACTATTCAGTAACATGACAGCGGAGTTGGTGATTAACCATGCCAAAATTCTTATTATAGGGGACTTCACCTACTGGCCTCATGATCCGTGCGAAAGCTCTTGCTGAATTAACTTCTCTGAGTAGCTCAATGGCTGGAATTTCACCCAGAACATTGAAGTAGCCACCTATATTAAGGGACATACCCTTGATCAGGTCTGGACCTTAAACCTTGATATCTCCAACCTCCAAATCTCACCCTGCACTTTGTCCGACCATTCCTTTATTGCTTTCACCATCACTACCCCTCCCACAGCCACATCCCCCACCCCGACCCTTTCACGACCAGGAACTGGAGCAGGGTGAACATCCTAACCCACTGCACATTTCTCTCCACCCCCACGCCTAGCACTTTCCAGCCCACCGGACCCCCGGTCTCACTTCATACTCAGGCTGAAGACCTCAACTCTTGGCTGGCGCGGGCAAGTGACAACTTTGCTCCCCTGAAAATACTCAAAAACAAGAGGCCCCATGTCTTAAGTCTGTTCTACATTTGTCTTAAGTCTGTCCTACTACTTTTGGTATTCACAGAAGGCATTTAGTAGTAGTAAAGTTAGGATTCTGTCTTAAGTTTGACTTAAGACAGACTTAAGAAGGACTTAAGACAGACTTAAGACAGTCTTAAGACAGTCTTAAGACAAACTTAAGACAAACTTAGGACAGACTTAAGACAGACTTAAGACAAAATCCTAACTTTACTACTACTAAATGCCTTCTGTGAATACCAAAAGTAGTAAGTTTAGTATGTTGTCTTAAGTTAGTTCTGTGAATCGGGCCCTCAGTGTCTGTGCTCTGGCCCTTAAAATGGTGTAAGTTTGATTGGCTTTTCTCCAACTGGCATAGCCCAACTTTCTTGTAACTCCCTAGTATATGGCACCATGGGTTCCTAGGGCCTGTAAGTTGAGCTGCCTCTCACGGACTGCAGCAGTAGTGTGCCACCAAGTTCAACAAGGTAAAACATTGCTCCCAGTCTGCAGACTCAAAGGCAGGTTAAAATTGCTACCTCAACTTTCCAATTTAAATTAATAGCAAAACCCAAAACTTCCTTTTTAATGTATGTCACCTCAAAGGTAGGCATAATGAGGTCTAAGGCAGGGTGGTGTATGTCTTAGCAGTGGAACATGCACTTTTACATGTTCCAGCAGTAAAAACCCTAAATTATTATGTTTACTGTGGAAAGGCTAGTAGCCCCATTGGCAGGTACAGAATTACAGGCTGACACCTCCGCCCTGCTAACTTCTGAATTTATATCCTGGACCATGATTAGAACACACGGCACGCCAGCTGAAATATATAATTACTTTAAGGACTTATCTAGGTCTTTAATAATCTTGAGGGCTGTTGAACCTCATGATTAGCAGCCATTATCTTGGACTTGATTTTATGTGCACTAGATTGCAGAAAGAACGGAACATACATACAGGGGAATGGGAAGAAACAGCGTATTCGTATTATCTGACTGAGTAGTTTTCTTGCTTCAGACTCTCTTAAGCTTGACACACATCAGATACTCAGTCATTACTTAAGAAGATTTTCAGATCCTGCAACACCATTCTACTATTCAGCATACTGGCCTTGAAAAAGTCCCGGTAGGGACGAAACACATGTCTGGAACCATCTATGAAGCGACAACATCTACATATCCGTAGTGACTGTTAAACAATTATGACTACGTTTTTGTTGTTTTTTTGGGAGGTGAAACCATCTATGAAGCAATAACATCTACATGTCTATAGTTATTGTCGGACAACTGTGATTGTGGTCTTGTTTGCTTTTTTGTGATATTAAGATTGTGTTAAAATACCATTGACCTATTTGTAGGTCAGAATGATTTTCTTGGATATTTGACTGTATTATATAATGATAACACAGTTTGTCTATTGAGGTATAGGTACAATCACATCAATTAGATTAACACAGTTAATGTTTGACACACATTAGCAGTGCTCCGCTATTCTTTGTTTCATTTGTGCTTGGCTGGGATTTTTTTCTTTGGTCTAGATATACACATGGTAGCAATAGGTGTGTTTTAGTGTTCAGAGCACCATTGTTGATTTACCCTGCTACTTCTCTAATAGGATGTGCGCCAGGTGAACCACTGTTGCCAATTTGTATTAAGACAACTTCTGAATGGGACTAGTAAAGTTTATGTTGAAAGGTATCAAAATAATCAATGCATTAACTCCAATTTAATGGTTACGTCGAATTTAATGTGACTGGTGGACAAAGTGCAACTGTAGAAGTTGTCTTTTTAGTTCTGTCATCCCACAGCTCAGAGTGGGAGATCATGTCATCATGAAAGACCATCATCTAGTGTGGAAGTTCCAGATCCCCTTTAGGCTGGAACATGGCATGTAGTGAAATTTTGTGAGACCATGGTCACAGTCGAGCGGGGACGTCACACCACTGTCAGGAACGTGTCATGGTTCGAAAAAGTGACCTACCCGTCAGTGGGATTTGACCAAGGAGCTGAGGAAGGTGAGGTTGCCAGCAGAGAACATTCGTTTAGTGACTGTTCACAGGGGCAAGGCGCACCAAGAGAGTCCCAGGACAGCTCCATCTCCCCCGGTGGCTGGAGTGAGCCACTCTCAACCTTCAGTCCCCACTCAAGTGAACCTTGACACCCCTGTTCTGGTAAGTGGGAACGAAAGGTGGGCCAGAAGTCAGATTTTCATCCCAACCCGGCACCCAGCCAGCAGCAGAGAGCCTATTTCTACCAAGTTGGATGGCTGAGCTGCTAGGGCCGTCCTACTCAAAGTTGGAAGGGATGTAGAGTACCACCTGGCCTCTACCATAATTTCTTGCAACCTGCAACCTGAGGGCCAGGCCTGGCCCAAAGGTTATAAATAAACGGGCCAGTGGTCGCTCATGGGCACTGCTGAGATACAACCAGAGAGTGCGTGAATGTTGTTGTATCACATTGCCTGAGTACTAGGCCAAGCATCATGTTCTCACAGCGTGAGCACGACATCTCTCTCTCTCTCTCTCTCTCACTCTCCATCTTTTTCTCTCTCTCTCTCTCCACGTCTCCCTCCGCCGCCAACGTTAACTGAATTGTTTTTGCATTTTAAAGTGATATATATCATTACTTCACAATTCATTTTGTCCACTGTTTACTTGTAATTGGGAAGTTCAACTGTTATTGGCATTGTAATTTAGCATTTCTATAGTGCAGAATAATGTTCTTAGCATGGCATCGCTGGACTTTTCAGATATTACGTTCTAAAAACGTTTTTTATGAAAGACATTTGCTTCTCCCTTGCCTGATTCTACAAAGCATTTTGTTCAAGCTTCCTGCCAAGATAATTTTTTCTTGTCATCTGGTAAACATGATGCATTTGCTGTGCAGATAAGAAACTTCCCTGACCTACAGGGTTCATCGCTGCATTGTGTGAATGGCACGTATTTATCTGAAGAGATGGGAGATATGACACATCTTTTTGATCAGATCAAACCTTTCGGTAATGCACCACGGTTGTCTTCATTTAAGCTAAACATAACCTGGCCACAAAAAAAATTGCGATGTCACATCATGCATAATTTTAGAAGCGACGTTACTTCCACAGGCCCTGGTAAAAACAAACGGAGACTGTGAAAATAGACCCTTTTGTTATTAATTTAGGTGGCCTAATTTTGCTTTCCCCTTTTTCCGTCCTTACCTGAAAGGTGGGTGCCATGTAAAAATCGCAATTCTTGCTGCTTTAAATACAAATGTTTTGTGGCAGATATATCATTGTAGCAGTTTGCGAGTCCTTAAAAGCGATTTTTAGCGAATCGCTATTAAGGACTCGCAAAAAGCGATGTAGGTAGGAATCGCAATATTATTTGTGATTCCTAAATATGCCTTAATTGCGAATCGCAAATTGCGATTCGCAATTAAGGACTATCTTCCCATTCAATCCTATGGGCCTATAGGGAATGGGAAGACTTTTGGAATTTGCGAGTACCCATTAGGTACTCGGAAATTGCAAACGCAATTTCAAAGGTGCAAGGGTGTCTAAAGGACACCCTGTATCACCCCTGAAATATGTATGCGTGGACATGCGGTGCACATACATGCTCTAAGGACATATTTGTGCACCACATGTCACTTTGAAAAATGCTAAAAAGTGAATTTTTCAAAGAAATTGCAAATTACCACCAACTTGAAGTTGGTGGTAATTTGTGATATCTTAAGGACAAATTACACAACTTGGGTCCTTCCTGAATTTCATTAAAGGAATCGCAATTTGTGATTACTTAAATGCATTTGCAAAATAGGGAATCGCTAATTTTGCATTTCCCTACTTTGCGAGACCTTTTGGGATGATACATCCCAAAAGGCTTTTTCCTGTTCGCAAACGGGTCGATTCTGAGAATCAGCACATTTGCGACTGGGAAAAGGGTTTCATACATCTGGCCCTTCATCCTTCTTTCTTTTAGGAGTAGATACGCCAAGAGGACACCATACACGTGTATCCAATTGCTTTACTCTTCTTAGACATTCTCCACACAGGGTTGGATTCGCTCTCTCAGGCCTCCCAGGAAGATGGACGAGATAAAACGGCTTCGAGGAGGAAGACAAGAACCAAGGATCTGTGGCCTAAACATTCTTACAGTCGTAGAAACTGCGATTTTCAAAATCCCAAGTTTTGCATGAAAAAAAATCCAAGTTGCAATGGACAAAAGTTACATTGCAAGTGTTATTGCATCTACTGATCTGCGCAAGTGCTCTTAGTGACCCATCATGTTTTTTTGCATTAGAAAGGAGGCATGTACTGGGCACCCTCCCCGTCTCCTTCAAATTTCACTATACAATTTACCCAATTATTAGTTACCAACTTTCAAAAGGGGCTGATAAGGCCTTAATTTCCACCATGTGAACACAGTGGGACTGGGGCCAAAAATAGCACGTGCACAAAACCAAAAGTGGCCCTCATTAGTGCAATAGATAGCTAAAAAGTGGCCCACGTTGCATATCGGGGCGGTTTTGAACTTGTAAAGACATGCTGTATATATGTTTTTTATGGTATTGAGGACTGCATAGATTTGACGTTGCTGTAGGCAATGCTTGTTTTAAAGTCAGGAAACCAACAGTAAAAAATGGCCCAGCAAACCATAAAACAGACTCACAAATAGCCAAAATTTCAACCCACAAGCCAACTTTTTTTGCTTTTGAAAGAAACACCTTTCCCATTAAGGTTAATGGCTCCTTTAAAAAAAAAAAGTCAGTATTCATGATTGCAAATGCAATGTTGAATGTTTACTGTCCTCAAGCTCCCATCTCTGCCTTATTCGCCATTTTCGGGGAGTGTCAAAAAGATTCCTACCTCATCAATATTATTAATGAGACAGAAGTTTTTCTGATGCTCAGCAAATAGGCATTTAGGGGCACATGCATGAAAGTAGGCTTTTGCAAGTCCTTAATTGCGATTGTGAAGAAATCGCAATTAGGGACTCTCAAAACCCTATGCATGTAGAAATCGATATTAAGAATAGCGATTTCTAAACATTCCTTAATTGCCACTTGCAAATTGCGAGTCGCAATTAAGGAATGGCTTCCCATTCATTCCTATAGGCCTCCAGGCCCATAGGAATGAATGGGAAATTGCATGCGCAATTTGCGAGTACCAATAGGTACTTGCAAATTGCACATACAGTTTCAAGAGTGCAAAGGTGTCAAAATGACACCCTGTTGCAGCCCTGAAATTGTGATATGCATCCATGTTGCGCACACACATGCCTCAAGGGCATGTGTGTGTAACCTGAAACCTTGAAAAATGCACTTAGGTGCATTTTTCAAGGTTTTTGCAAAATACTGACCAGAGTTATTTCTCAGGATTTTGCGGCCCCTAATAGCAAATTTGCTATTTCTAAGGGGTACATGCATTGCATTTAAGGATTTGCAAATTACGATTCCTTAAATGCAATCGCAATGAATTGCGATTTCTTAAATTGTGAGTGCAAACGGCCGATTTTTGTGAATTGCACCGTTTTGCGCTCACAAAAAACGTTGATGCATATGCCTGTAAGTGCTGCAACTTATTTATACATCAGTTGCTTACAAAAATGAACGTGGGGTCACCAAGCATTTGTGGGAGGAATAACACCAACTGCTTTCTCACCACGCCTAAGTATATCAGGCCTAGGAGTGAGGGCTGCCATTAAGTATTCTAGTAAGTACCCATGCCACTCTTTCTCCTCTCATTTCTGACAAGGTGAGCCGTATCAACACACCAGAGAGGCTTCAGACCATTCTATAATTATGAGACAACCCCATCAATGCTATTACCTGTGTGAATGAACGCATTTATCAACAATAATCCATCCATCAACAGTCTACAGAACCCTTGATATCCAGCCTGAAAATTCCAGTGTACACACTATGCTGATAGCCATTGGGCATGAGAAGGTGCCCATGTAGCCACCTAATCAATATTATCCCTATTCAATAACTGAATAGACCTCCAAGATGATGGCCGTTCTCCTGCCATGAAAAACTGTGGTACTACCACAGTGGTTGCCAGAAAATAGGCACGGGAAAAATACAAACAAACCTATCTACCAAGAGTGCCAGGGGCTGTGAACACTTTCCTGATTGGAATATGACATCGTTTTGACAAGGCCCATAGCCTTTGATGGAGGGCAATGGTGCTCTAAAAATTGTAGGGGTGCATCATAATCATGGATAGTCCGCACCTGCATATATTCGTGTGTTGTATTAACATTTGGTCATTAGAAAACATGTTGTAATAATAATTTGCAACTGAATTGATAGAAATTATTTTGTGTCATTTAGGAGAAACGAAATAACATTTATGTTTGGAAAGAGTAATGTTTAGTATATCGCAATTGCCTAACAAAAAAGCTCATGTGTAGTGCAATATATTTTGATTTAAACGTGCATCATGTTGGAGTCTGCACGTGGAGATGACCAATTGTTTAACGTGTAACAATTGTAGACGCTTGCAAAGGAAAGCACTGTTAACCTGTGTGTATAATTTGATGTTTAAAGGTCCAAATGAAATGTTCACTTTTGTGTCATGGAAGGCCTATTTGTTTATTCTTATGTTGGCCGATTTGTGTAGGCCTGAAAATATAAATTCCTTGGTGAGCTCTCACATTTGGAGGTAGTCAGCGAATCTCATGTACATGCAAGGTTTTACTGTTCTCACATTTTCATTGCAAGTGGAAGAAGCTGCCTTTGTTAGTTAAAACTAACGCCTTTTGTTTTAGGAGTTAGGCATGGAGGAGAAGGGATACTTTGTAAACGGAATGTCGATAATTGGGAGCCAGCGTTCTTTCTCACTAAGGAGGCCTGGGAATCAAGGTCATCGAGCCGAACTTGGATGGAGTGAGGAAGACAGTGGAAATTTACCTATGAGAAGTGCCCAGTGAGATGAGGTGATCTCTGGGCGTGTTTTACATCTGTACATTTTGTATTAGGGACAGTGTCGGGGGGTCGTAGCTAGGAGAATAGGTGAGGAGATCGATCTGGAGAAAAGGAGCTTCTTAGAATGAGCTCCGTAGCTTTGGCTCCTTGACACATACACCATTAGCGTACTTCTTCGGAAGTCTTCGGAGCTGACACCTTTAATTGATCTTGCCTGGGAAATGCTAAGTAGGGATGTCACTTCAGAGATAGAGTAGGGATAGTCTAATGCTTCTCACTTTTCAGCCACAGATGAAGTCTGACATAGACGTTGGGGCAGTTCTCACCTGTGTTTTATTTTTGGAACTCTTCATTCTCTACATGATCCATCGGATTAACCTCACTCATAAATATGTTTTTTTATTAGTTCCCATGTACTTTTACAACCTCATCTGGAGGTGCTTGTACATTCATTTGTTTCTGGCTTTGTAATAAACACACTAAACTTAGAATTCGGAGTCAGTGCTCTTTTGAGTCCTAGTTGCTGGAAACGTTGTGTAGTGAAGACAGGGTTCTGCTTGCACATATTGCTATGTTAGCATAAGCGTATTTGAAGCTTAAACACCATTTTCCACTTTGCAGCTCTTGTACACAACACTACATATAACTGTTGTTGTAAGTTAAACTGCTTAATTTTCTTCACATGAGAACGGTCTGTTGTTCACATCCCTAGACTTAAACTGCGACTTTAGTCTGTACACTGCGTACAGAAGTCTTCAAGGTCAACAATGTATGCTGTAATTCAGGTTGATCGGCCCACGCTCTAGACACAACACGCACACAGCTGCATTCAACTGAAATCCTAGTGCATTTAATATTGCATTGCATGCATGATTCGAGCACTTGGAGAAACACCCTTTCCAGTGACAGAGAGGTTTGCTGATCCTGAGATGTGATTCACCTCTGTTGATCTTGGAGGTATGAGGTTCCCCGTTTAAAACCTAGAGACCTTCTATTATCATAAAACCTAGTTACTGGCAAGGGGAGGGTGGTTCACAAGGCGATATATGACCTATTTCCACTATCATTGTAACATGATTTCTCCCTTTGTGTTTTATGGAATTGTAACAATGCTGATTGTTTTATTTCTAATCATATGCCTGCTTATGTTAGCCAAAATACTGCATCTTAGAGCATGTCTTTAAAAATAAACATTTTAAACTTTTCCGTGTCTCTGATTACTCACGTTGTGGACTGGTATGAGAATAAAAACGAAAGAGCGTTCTTGATTCCCACCATTCCAGAGAGTACCCTAAGTCACTTGTTCTGGGTTGTCTAATCATTGGTAGCTTCGCTATAGAACGGAGAGCTAATGAGAAACTGATGCTAGTCGGATAGGGGTTCTGGGTCCCGAGGTGAGTTTTTGGTACACCACAATTCACTGAGGTCCTGGTTTCCTGTGCATTGTTCTGTGCATGAGCAGAATCCCCGCAACAGTTGGATTGTCTAAAATGAGTTATTTCTCCCCTTTACACTACTCGGGCGGGTAACAAAAGATCCATTGACCAAGGGTTGCTAGGTAAATTCTGGTATAGGAACCCGGCCTTATCACCTTCACGTATATGAATACAGCCTTCTCCTCATGGGACGTTAGTAAAAGTTCCACAGCTTGGGAAACATGCTATCTAGCGATCTGCACTTGAAGAGCTAACATTTGGCTGAAAAACAGAGCATAACAATAAATCCAAAACCAAAGGGGATGATGGACAGAGTGTTGAACATTGCAAGCACTCACCCCCAGTCAACTGATCTGGGTTTAATCCATCATTATTCTTCAGCTCACTCCGCCACCCCAGTTCAGACATGGCCATAAGCAAATCAGTCTGACCCTGTGTGTCATGGGAACAGTCCAGCCCGAACTGCCAAGCCATGTCTTCCCTGGACCGGAAACAAGCATCCTGGGACCGATTTATGGCTAATCAGCTGTCATCAGTCAGGCTAGCTTGAATCCAGTGGCAAAGTGAGCAAGGGACCCACGTCTGGGCATCCCCTGCCAACTTAGGGCGAACAAAGCAAAACTAAAGGGGATGATGGAAGGAGTGTTGAACATTGCAAGCGCTCACCCCTAGTCAACTGATCTGGGTTTAATCCATCATCATTCTTTAGCTCACTCATCCACCCCAGTTCAGACATGGCCATATGCAAATCAGTTGATTCTGTGCCCCATGGGAACAGTCCAGCCTGAACTGCCAAGCCCGTGCTCTCCATGGCACTGGAGTCAAGCTATCCTGGCTGATGAGGGCTGAAAGCCAGAGACTGGTCCTAGGATGCTGGTTTCCAGTCCAGGGAGGACCTGGCCTGGCAGTTCAGGCTGGACTGTTCCCATTGGGTGCAGGGTCAAGACTGATTTGCATATGGCTGGGTCCAAACTGGAATGGCATGGTGAGCAAACAAACAATGGATTTAGGCTCAGATCTCTGTACCGGCATGAATGTATGAAATTGTTCTGCATTCTGTCCATCAATTGTTCTTTTTGCATAATGATAAATGTTCTCTACATCAAGATGGAGAGGAAATTTCATTTTGAAAAAACACTTTAACAAACTTTCAAAATCTGATTATAATGACTTGAAATGAAGATTTCCGAAAAAAATGTTCCAAAAATACATTATTGAAAAGAACAGAAACCGCTGGATCCTACAGGCAACAAGATAATTGCTAAGCCAACAAGCAACTCAAAAATGTCCAAGCTTCCAAACCTACCAAAGTATTGACCACAATAACAGCCCACTGCAATGGATGGTTGAATATCTAGAGACCAAAAGCAAACTCAGCTTGCAAGAACTAGTTGGCACAGCAAGAGACCAGGTCAAAGGCTTTACACATTCACCATCCACGAAGGGTGAACAAACATGTACCCTGAAGGCAAATGTGCGTCCTAGACTGCTGCCCCTCCACTAATGGTCTCACTGGAAGACAGGAGCTGATAACCATCGTCTCTGCCAAAGGATGGACATGGCATCCACATCTTACTTCAAAAGGTCCGTATTACAAGCTACTAACCTATGCTGCTAAGAGAGAGAGAGAGAGAACTGTCCTGCTGATAGAGTTGAATTGCAAAGTTTAAGAGAGAGATACGCTTGTCTCATTCTGCCATTTGAAACAAGCCCTCATTAACATGATGGGTACTTAATTATTTCCAAAGTGATGACATTTCTTTGCTTCTTTCCGGGTTAGCATTTCTGGTCCTTATTGGACCAAGAGATGTCTACCACCTTACACTACAGCTATCTCAATGCTGGCATAAGAGGGAAGATAGGGAGGATATCCCTTTACTTGAATGACCAATGAAGCCACGTTTGCAGACTCCCCTTGACTATGGTTGTCACAGGATTGTGATTCATGAACTTCTGGGAAACTGGTTTGCCGTATGAATGAGTAATGAGGGAGCTTACACCGTGGAACTAGACCTGGATCATGTTAAAAACACAACCTCATGTAGCTTTATATTAGAGAGGCAGGATGGCCAATTGTGATGGATTTGTACATAATGCAAATTATTCTGATGATGATGTGGGCTGGCAGTTTGAACCAGTTGAGTTCCATCACAGTGGAGGGGATGCAGTCATATGTTTTCAGATCCTTGACATGCTTCTGCCTGTAGGATGTTTTTCAGCGAGGCTAGACTGGAGTCATGGAGGCAGTAGAGTAGGACATTTGCACTATCCAGATGCAAGTGTAAAAGGGTTTGAATGTCAGTTTGTAGTAAGGAGGTCCACGGAGGAATGTTGTAATTAAAGATGATTCATTCAAGTGCTTCATCTTTTCTTGTTTCTTGAAGTCTTCTTTCCTTTTCTGAGTAGTACTTGTTTCTTCCTTGTTGTCGTCTTTGTTGTAGTGTAGTACACACATTTTTCTTGTTCGCAGTTATTACGTTCTTGTGGTTACCTGATCTTCTGAAAATTGTGGATGTTACCACTGTAGTTTCTGAAGGTTGCGCCATCTCCATATCCTCTTTTGTTTGCCAGGTTCCTGAGATCTGCTTGTTCCACGTAGGTACGTTACCAACTCGTTGCCAAATAAATGTAGTAAGGAGGACCACACAGGAAGGTTGTAATTAAAGATGTTTTATTCAAGCAGGTAACATGTTGAATAGTTCCAGACAACAAGTAGTTCAGTTGTGAAGGGGATCTCCACCTGGAGCAGCCTGCCTGCTGCTCAGCCTACGCTCAACTGTCGCTTCACCTCTCTGTGTCCCAACCTTCCGAGGCACATCATGACTCCACATTCTATTGAGCACAGAGCAGGCACTGGCCGAACAGGAGGTGTAGAAAACATTACATTACATTGCAGGATCCTACAATCAATCAATCAATCAATACATTTATAGAGCGCACTACTCACCCGTAGGGTCTCAAGGCGCTAGGAGGGGGGGTGCCTTTACTGCTCGAACAGCCAGGTCTTGAGCTTCCTCCTGAAGGAGAGGTGGTCTTGGGTCAGGCACAGGTCGAGCGGGAGGGAGTTCCAGGTCTTGGCGGCCAGGTAGGAGAAGGACCTTCCTCCTGTTGTCGCTCTTCGGATGCGGGGGACGGCGGCGAGGGCGTGGCTGGTTGATCTGAGGTGGCGCTTGGGAGCGTAGAAGTTGATTCGGTTGTTGAGGTAGCTCGGGCCTTGGTCGTGTAGGGCTTTGTGTGCGTGGGTGAGGAGGCGGAAGGTGATTCTTTTGTTGACGGGGAGCCAGTGCAGGTCTCTCAGGTGTCCGGAGATGTGGCTGTTTCGTGGGATGTCGAGGATGAGTCTGGCCGAGGCGTTCTGGATCCGCTGGAGTCTCTTCTGGAGCTTGGCGGTGGTTCCGGCGTAGAGGGCGTTGCCGTAGTCCAGTCGGCTGGTGACGAGGGCCTGGGTGACAGTCTTCCTGGTCTCGGTGGGGATCCACCAGAAGATCTTCCGTAGCATGCGCAGGATGTTGAAGCACGACGAGGAGACGGCGTTGACTTGTCTGGTCATGGAGAGGGAGGAGTCCAGGATGAAGCCCAGGTTGCGTGCGTGGTCCGTTGGTTTGGGTGCGGTGCCCAGGGCGGGGGGCCACCAGGAGTCGTCCCAGGCGGAGGGCGAGGAGCCCAGGATGAGGACCTCCGTCTTGTCTGAGTTCAGTTTCAGGCGGCTGGTCGTCATCCACTCGGCTACGTCACTCATCCCTTCGTGCAGGTTGGCTCTGGCGGCGGCGGGGTCGTTGGTCAGGGAGAGGATCAGTTGGGTGTCGTCGGCGTAGGAGATTATGTTGAGGTTGTGTTGGCGTGCGATGGCCGCGAGGGGGCTCATGTAGACGTTGAAGAGGGTGGGACTCAGCGAGGATCCTTGAGGGACGCCGCAGATGACTTCGGTGGCCTCTGACTTGTACGGTGGTAGGCGGACTCTCTGTGTTCTTCCGTTGAGGAAGGAGGTGATCCATTCCAGTGCCTTCTCCTGGATTCCGATGTCGCCAAGGCGCTGCACTAGGGTGCGGTGGCAGACCGTGTCGAAGGCCGCGGAGAGGTCCAGGAGGATGAGGGCCGCTGTTTCTCCGTTGTCCATCAGGGTTCGGATGTCGTCGGTGGCAGCGATGAGGGCGGTCTCGGTACTGTGGTTGGCTCGGAAGCCAGACTGTGAGGGGTCGAGGGATCCATTCGTCTCGAGGAAGGCGGCCAGCTGTTTGTTGACGGTCTTTTCGATGACTTTGGCTGGGAACGGGAGGAGTGAGATGGGACGGTACGGTACAGTAATTCTTGAGTTCGGTGGGGTCCGCTGTAGGTTTCTTGAGTAGAGCGCTGAGTTCGGCGTCCTTCCAGCTCTCAGGGAAGGTGGCGGTGTCGAAGGAGGTGTTGATAATGTCCCGCAGGTGGGGTGCGATGACAGCGTCGGCCTTGTTGAAGACGTGGTGAGGGCAGGGGTCGGTCGGAGAACCCGAGTGGATCGAGTTCATCGTGCGGATGGTATCTTCGGTGCTGATCGGAGTCCAGGCGCGGAGGGTGGTGGTGGGTGGCGTTGCTGCGGTTGTGGCGTGCGTCGGTTGGCTGCTGAAGCTGTTGTGTATGTCCGCGATCTTGTTGTGGAAGTAGGAGGCGAGGGAGTTGCAGAGGTCTTGCGATGGGGTGATGTCGTTGTTTCCGGCGTTGGGGTCTGAGTTTGCTTTCTGGAAGCAGCATTTCATTTTCTTTAGCAGAGAGAGTATGTAGAAGGCTGTGTTAGTTTTATTTGCGATGAATGAGGGTGAGATCGGTGTCCTGAGTAAATCCATGTGACCTGGCATGGATGAAACCTGCCGTTTAAAACAGTTCAGGTTCGAATATGATGCTTAGAACATGCATATCCCTGACAAGTATAGGTTAACTGTTCTAAACTCCCCCTATACTTAGATTGGCAAGTGAGTATAAGTGGAGCTACGAACAGTATTTCTATGTTTACATTAAACTTTGCTGAGAGGTCAACATCCTGGTAGTCATTATTATTGCAGGTCCATATCCTGCTCTTGAAATCACGATGATACACCTGGTCCAGTGATCTGATCTCAAGTGAAGTAAATTTTAGATTTATGTGCAGAGGCCTTGTTCAGTTACTACGTGTTTTAGGTTGGTGATTCTGCACACTTGCCATTGTGCTTTTTTATGTGTCCCGGTAAGGAGAGATTGATATGCAGGATGAAAGACAGTTACTTTACTTGGTTTATAGTTGGGAGAAACTTCTAGTGGTTTAAGTTCAAAACTATTTGTTGACCTGGGTGTTAGCTGTTTTTGAAGAGAAGAAAAAATATTTTTTTATTCTGGCTTGAGTTTATGTAAGTGATAGATAGTCATATCGTGGTGATCATTTAAGTTTTGAAACTTGTTTTGAGGAGAATTTTAGCCAGAGACCAGTGTTGTCAGCAAATTAATTAACATTTAAGGTGGTTCCTGAAAAAGTCTTTTTTTACGGGTTTTATATAGTGGTTGAAAGAGTTGGGGCCAGAACTGAACTCAACGGCTCTCTCTGTAGGGATAGAATACGCGCAAAGTGTGTTCACCTTTACTACTGTGTTGGATGCCATTTGTATTTAATGTGAAATAGTTAAGAACTATTAAGACTTTAAGTGTCCAGAAGTAAGTGTTTAATAATGTACTTATTTAGTTGAATTTTCACTATATTTTATGGGGTTTGTCGAGGAAGGGCAAAACTATTACAGGTCTGAAGGTGTCAAGCTCACAAATGTTGGCAGAGGTTTTATTCAGTACATAGCTGAAGAGCCCCCTGACTTTATCTCATATAAACTGTACAAGTCAGTGTGAATGCAATACTATATCTGCAGAAATGTATGGCATCAGCACTTTGGTTTCCTAAAGGTTGTCGCTGTTTTGTCAGGAACCTTTGTAAGCATTGTAGATCGATTTCAAAGTCACCCTTTCTGGAAATGGATGTGCTGGTCAGCTTTGTGAGCCGAAGCAACTCAGGCTTCCATCATCCTGCCTTGCTCAGGTTGGGCAGCCATTTTTAGTTGGTTCATAATGCCCCCAGGAAAATGCAGCAGTCCTTTTTCTTGACAACTTGTTCCTTTGGTTGAATTTTATATATCTGTGCAGACAAGCCTTTCTCTCTGATTTTAATACCAGTATCACCTTCTAGACACTTTGATATTGAGAAGATACTTAAAAAGAGAGCTGTGAGTTAATGGGTCAAAGGCTGTGATTTTATGGGAACAGGGCCTATCTTAAGTAGACGTGTCAACCTTTGAGTATTGTCTGTGAGTCTTTTGTGAAGATTCCAACCACACCACTCAAAGTTTTTTCTTTAATCACCGATGTGAAGAGAACATAGGTGTTGATGGCCAATGAGAGATGCTGAAACTAGCAAATCTGCCTCTGTTTCTTGCTGTAGCACAATAGACGTTGTTTCTCCTGCTTTGCCATTGACCCCTCTGTTTGTTCCAGGCCTTTCTGAATTCGTTTTTTAGGTTGAACCTGGGCAGCGCATGCGCTGCTCTGCGAGGCATGCTATATTGAGGTATGGACTAGAAGCACCGCTTATGTCCCGCCCATCTTTTCAATTGACTCCGGTTACTGTCCTTGCGAAATTGTTGCTTATCATTCTTGAATAGGCTTGTTAGTCGCTCCTTGATACCGCCTTGTCTGCCTTTGGAATCTTCCATAACGACTGGATCTTTTACCTGTCTTGTTACACGGTCTGCTTTAGCTTGGCTGTGAGCACTATTTTATTCTATGATTTGCCCTATTCCACCCACTATGTGTCAGCATGCTGCCTGCTTTTGTTTTAATTACTAATGGCGGTCCTCTTTAACTATAGTGGCCATGTTTCTTTATACATTTACTTTAGCAGAGCGGTCCGCTTTATGTATAGCGGCTGCGCTTATTTATTTATTTCATTTTTTTGTTTACTAGAGCCCATGCAGCGATTTTACGTTAATGGAGGCCGCGCCCCCTTTCTTTAGACAAGCTGTGTCTAAAAAAAGGTGCGCGGTCACTATTAAAGTGAAAGCGCTGCATGGGGCGCTTTTACAAAAAAAAGCATTTGTTTGCAACTTGACAAACAGATTGTTTTTGTCTAAGCCCCCAAGCAGCGGTTTCTCTTTAATGTCAGCCATGCCTCTTTCTTTAGACGAGGCTTGTCTAAAGAAAGCGGCACTGCCTTCATTAACGTGAAAGAGCGGCATGGGGCGCTTTGACACATTGTAAATGCCAATAGCTCAAACTCTTGTAAATGCGAGCCCTATTGCATTGCAGATGCTTGTTAATGTATGTCACTAGGCCTCCTGCAGGGGGCCTCATTTTGTTTTTGTTATTGCTGGGATTGTGACATTACTGCAGCCTTCTAATGAAAATAGTTCCAAGCTCCAGGTTTCTTGGATACAGACTTAATCATAGGGCCTAATACCAAATCGCAGCGGTATGTAAGAATGTTTTAGGACCGAAATGTGGTTGCAAAACATTCGCATTTTACCACCTCCTTCAAGTAGGTGGTAACTCATTCGCAAGGGACCCCTTCCCCTTTGTGTATGTTGATAAAAAAAAAATTAAGAGCAGGCTGTGGTTCCAAAGACCACTGCCTGCTCTTACAAAATGAAAAGAAAACTTTTAATTTTTCCTTTTTTAATGTACCTTGTTTTCGTTTAAGGAAAATGGGCTACATTTAAAAAAAACTGATGGCTTTATTTAAAAAAAATCATAGACATGATGGTCTGCTGACCCCTGCAGGCCACCGTCCCTGTGATTCTAGTGATTCCTAATGGGTTATAAATTGTGACCTGCCTTATTAATATTAATGAGGTAGGTCAATCTGCGACTTATTAGGAAACGCTAAAGGAATCTCATACATTCAAATAGCGATTACCTGATTGCGATTTGCAGAGAATCCTAATTAGATGATCGCAATTTAAAATAATGATACATGTGGCCCATACAGCCTGATTCATCAAGCTAAATTGCACTTGCAAAGGGCAAGATTCTCAGAATCTTGCCTTTTGCGAGTGCAATTTTTGCATTTGGGATTCATCATCCCAAATGCAAAATTCGCTATTAAAGAATTCGCACATTTGCGAAGAATAGCATTTAAGGAATCTCTATTTGAGATTCCTTAAATGCAATTCATGAATCATTTTAAAATTGCGAAATTGCAATTTTGGGCCGCTATTTACCGAGAGGTCAGACCTCGTGGTAAATAGCGAAAACTTAGAAAAATGCATTTAAATGCATTTTTCTAAGTTGCATGTTACACACACACATGTCCTTTGGACATGTGTGTGCGCAACACCAATGTAGATTACATTTCAGGGGTGCTACAGGGTGTCCTTTGGACACCCCTGCACCCTTGAAATCGCATCCTTATTTGCGATTAGCTAATTGCTAATCGCAAATAAGGAATAACTCCCCATTCATTCCTATGGGCCTGTAGGCCCATTGGAATGCATAGGGAGTTATTCCTTATTAGCGATTAGCTATTTGCTAATCGCAAATAAGGAACATTTTTGCATGTCCTTAATAGCGATTCCTTATGAATCGCTATTAGGGGCTCGCAAAACGGGAGAATGATGAATCAGGCTGATAGTCTTTTATATGATTCCAGAGGGCCCCATTGGAGTTAATTTTTCGCACACCTTTGATGTTCCAGGAGGAAATAAGTAGAAGATGTGGGTCGGATTTAGGTGTCTTCCACCCAGGAACTGGGCTTCACAGCTGCAGACAACCACAATCAGTAAGCTTCTATATTTGTTTTTGGGAAACTTACCGACTGCCTGTTTATCCCCTTACTGATCACTAGTGTTAGAGATTTGGCCTTTGGGCACCATGTTCAGTTTGACCTTGTTGGTAAGTAAGGATATATGGGGGTTCTTGTGGTTGACACTTTTTAAGTCTAAGCCAGGGCATTTTATAGGTGATTCTTTTAGTGTATAGAGATACAATTCGGCTTCCATGGGTTTCCCCTTTATTCCCCATTTCTTCCATGTGTTCATTGCACTTGTCAGAATCTTTAATTGCTCTCATCTGTTAAAAATTGGATCGCTTTGGGCTATCCAAAAGTTTTCAATATTCTGACCGAGCCCCATCTGAAACATTGCAGAACACTTATTTTCAATATCAGTACACAACGTTGCAATCCACTGTGTCGTGGGGGGTCCATAATGCATTTTAAAATCTGAGAGTGCAAGGCCCCCTCTCTGCACAGGCAATTTCATGATATGCAGAGCTCTCCTTGCCTTATGATAGCTCTATATAAAGCTATTGATTACTGCTGCGGGATGCCTAGAATATCTATTAGGAAAAGGAATAAGATCTAAACAATTATATAAAATTAGGCAGTTTAGGCCTTTTAATAATATCAGTGTGGTCCCAGCAACTTGATAGGAAGCCAGTTCCAGTTATGGAACTGTCGTACACATTTTTCCAGAAGATTATCAAAGCTGAGTTTTACAATTTTAACTAGTATTACTGCATATCTGAATGCCCAAGTACATGGCAACACCAACCTTCATTGTATCTGTGCCTACGGAAGTATAATTGAGCATGATTTGTGTGTTGTTAGCAATCAATTGGTATCCAGACACTTGCCCAAACATCCTGGCCTCGGATTCTGTTGCATTCAAAGAAGTTTATATGTTATCAGAATAGACTGCGAGATCATCTGCATATACGGAGATCTTAATACCAATAGTATTCAAAGTAATTTGAGCTATATGCATATTTTTCTTAGGAAACTGTAAATACTACTTTAAAGTATATTATGAACTGTAGAGGAGACACAGGGAACCCCAGACAAGTCCCCCGTGTAATGAAAAACTTCTTAGTCATCCTGCCCATCATCACCACACCAGCCCGTAGTTGTACATATAGGGCCACTTCCTCGTTAATTAATCTATTGCCAAAGCTCATCATCCTCATAACCAACCATAGGTATTGTCATGCTCAAAAGCATTTTCGGCATCATACAAGCATTCTTATTAATAGTGAGGACATCATCAAACACGGATATAGCATTACCTACATACATTGTCATGTTCCTCCCTTAAATAAACCTACTGTCGAATAACTTTTGCACTTCTAATACCATAGTATGTCAGAATATGTTTTAGCTTCAGTGTTGATTAGAGAAATTGGATGGTACATCGATCCTCATTGGGTGGTTTGTCTTCTTTTTAAAAATATTAATTTCGTTCCACGAGTTAGGAACACTAGGGCACAACAAATAACAATATTGGGTTAACTATACAATATAACTTTTATAAAAGTCCAAAGGAATAGCATTGGACAGTAGAAAAATTGTCTGTCAAATATCAGAGAGTGTACCTGCTCCATATATCAACTTGACATCAGTTTGTTAAGGCTGTAGCATCCTTATGCCTCCTTATATTTAGACATAAAATCAACTTCGGACGTGTCTCTGCAGTATATAGAGTGGAGTAAATGATTGGAAAGTCTGTAAAACATCACATGGGTTCCTATGGATATTGCTGCTTGGGTACTTAAATACATTAATTACAGTGGCATTGCTGAATTCTTTAAGCTTGGAGGCTAACATCTCCCACCCGTTTCTCCATATTCCATAAATCTGTCCTTTCCTAGCCAGCATCTGCTTTTATCCTAAATTCTCAGTTGATTTTATGTCTACACTGTATGAGTAGTTTGTATATTTCTGGCTCGTGGTAGTTTGTATTATGGATAAATGTAGCATCTAGAATTTCAAGTACCCACAAATGCTACAAAAAAAATCGATTTGCTCTAGCTGAACCTGTTTGTTGGCAACTATGCATTGAAGAATCATACCACGTATGTATGCCTTTAATGCGTCCCAGACTATAACTTTAGTTTTGCATGTGTGTATATATAGCATGAATTATCTTTGAGGAATATTTGATGGAACGTCCACCTAGTTTTGCCTGCTTACCCATCGAAATTTAGAAGTATAATGAGAGCATTATGATCTGAAATTACCATCTAGCAAATCTCCATTGTAATTTGAACTATCATTTTTGCCAAAATAAAGACCATCTCTATCCTAGGATAATGATGGTGATGGTGAACGGGAGAGTGAAAACTGAATCCACTTTCATTCCCCTTCTTCAGTCTTGGGAGATCTCTAAAACCATACACTTTAACTAATTGTTGCAGTGCACTATGCAGTCTGACCATTCTAAAAGTTACTAGTTTGTTAGTAGTGCCTATTTCATATTCCACAATGCAATCAAAATCAAAAAGTAATAATAAAGGCCCCTGACAGCCAGCAATCTCGATTGAGATTTTATGAAACATTTGTGGTTATCCGGAATAGGACTGTATACTGCACAAAGGACCTATTATCTAACCTTAATTTGAACTATGGCCTATCGTTCTTCATTATCTTCTAATTGCCTGAACAGCTGTATGGTGTTCCACTTTTAAATGTGAATTGCTACATTGCTTCTAGATACCTGTTGAGATGAGCAAACTAATAGCTCAAATCTCATTTGTTTAAGCACATGCCTGTCTTTGTCTGCGATATGTATTTCGAGCATGCAACTATTACAGCATAATATGCTGAGTGTTTATGGGAGCTGTTTAATAGTTTCAACAAGAAGATTATGCTGTTCCTTTGGTGTGAGAGACAAGAACACAGGAAATTATATACCAATCCGACCACTGGGGTTCAAAGTTGGGAATCCAATGTATTGGAATATAATGCCCTCACACACCCTGTCAGGTGTCATACTTCATCATTGGGCTGCTCCTCGGCGGGTCAGCGGTGCAATACCCGACGGACTCCCTATAGTAGGGGCACTTTAACGGAGATCTTTTTCCAACAGCCGTTTGGTGAGGTGCGGATGAGAGGCCTTGTGTCTGTAGATGTATGTAGATGTTGAAAGTGAATGTAAAATAGGGCTGGGAGTACCTACAAAAACAACTTTAATCAAGGGGCCTCCTACCCTAAGTAAAAACAAAACTATAAGGTGCAAGGCTGAGGAAATGCCTCAGATTGTGGCGCTCTTATAAGTAATTGGTCAACATGTTTCTCGCCAAAGAATTAACAATCTTCAGGCAATTTGTCAAACCCAGAGGGGAGAAAAAAAACTATCTACAAGTAAAACTTAAGGATTGGTGTTGTGGCTGCACACTCACATCAACCATGAGACCAAATAGTCAAACACCTGGTGGAACTGGAACTACCCGTTGAGAAAGAATATATATATATATATATATATATATATATATATATATATATATATATATATATATATATATATATATATATCACTTAGGTCAGAGTAGTACAGTTGCAGTTGAAGGATTCTTTCATTTTTTCTGTGAATAGCTGTCTCTCAGCAGTTGTATCATGAGCATCAAGAAGTTAAAAACCACTAAAACCAGGTTGCCACACTTTGGAAACATCAGGTCACCTATATGTGAGGCCTTTTTTATTATTCTTGTTTTTACCTTAAGTTTTTCTTTAACCCCTCGTGCAATCTTGAAAGCCTTGGTCATCATCAATAAAAACTTCTGTGAATTCTACAGAATGTGGCTGCTCAAACACCAATCTTCTAGCCACCCTTTCTTTTTTGTCTCCCTTTCCTGCTCTCCCTGCCTTGTGTGGTCTGTCTGAAAATTGTCATTGATCTATGCATTAGACATACTGATCTCTGGTCCTCTATCCCAAGTACCCTATCATGCAATGAGGTAATTACAACAGTACTGTCTTCAATTGACAAAAAGAATCAGCTTGGGCTACTTGGACTGCAGCTTGGAATTTTCCTACAGTACTGAGAATCGCTTTACTTTACTTTTTCATTAGACTACACAGGAGACCTCATCGCTTTAGCAGTCAAAGACTTCTACAAATTGCTTGGAATGTTAGCGTGCCTGTTTGACTCCAGCCCTTCTGTGACCTGAATCAGAGTTTCTCTGCCAGTGGCATCTTTTCAATTTGAAAGTCTGTTATTGACCAGCAGTCAGTTACACATTGTTCACAATCTCAAAAGACATTGAGAGAAACAATATGTTTTCCAATTACAGCATGGCCTTGTTCTTCTGACAGCCAGCATCCTGACAAGCTGGTAGAGACAAAGATTTTGCAGTCATCAGTACTGGCGAGTCCTGTCATAACCGCTACTCAAAGATCAGAGTCGAGCTGCTGGTTCGATGCCTCGCCATCAGTCTCCGTCTCACTGCTACTTCTTTGAGCGGACCGGCCAGAGGGCCATAGCAATGCAGTCCCGCTGCTTTAGGACTGATAGAACGCCATGTTATTCAGAAATTTTATAAGGGTGCATCATATTCACGATTAGTTAGCACCCACATATTTAGAGGACTGTATTAACGTGTGATGATTAGAAATGTACTAATATATCAAATATATTGCAATATGTAGAAGTGTGCTCATATCATTTGGAGACTAATGTAGTACTCTAACCGAGAATGTGCCTTAAGTAACACAGAAATTATTGCTTCATGTGTAAAATGTTGCATTAGGTTTAAAAGTGCCCCATATTAAAGTTGCATGTGTAGGTTTGCCTCTTAATGAAACAGCGTAATGCTCTAACGTGTGAAAATGTAATGACGATAATCCTTTAAAATAATTTTAAATGTAATGCTTATGATGTAGTGTTAGAAATGCATTTAAACGTGTAAAGGCCTGAGACATAAAAACGCCAGACGAGGTCTAACTGTAATTTCTTAGCTTGAATACACGCTGTAAACCTAAAATATATTTTCCCTGGGAAGGCTCCTTTTCTCAGTCTAATTTTGAATTGTAATTTTGTGTGCGTGCAAGGTTGCTTTCTCACACGTTTCTGTTGCAGGTGCAAGGACATTTGCTTCATTAGGTAGAATAATCCTTTGTTTTAGGAGTTAGGCTGGTAGAGTCGGGTATCGGGGGAGTGCGAAAAGATTTAGGAGGATACATTTGGCGGTGAAGGTGCCTGGAACCCAAGGACACAGCAACGTTTTTTGGATGAAGCTGAAGTTTGGTGGAAAAACCCGGGAGGAAGTACCTGCCTGAAGGGGTGTGTTTAGGGCGTGTTTATTGTTTTGGGAATTTTGTATTAGGGGCAGCCCCCTGAGGGTGGAGAGCAGACTTTGAGGAGAGGGAAACAGGAAGGAGCATTTTAGATCGAGCTCTGTTGCTTAGGCTACTTATCTTAGGAAAGTGAGTGTACTTTTTTGGAAGTCTTCACTGCTGACACCATTTCTCTTGCCTGGGTGGGATGCTAAGTAAGGATGTCGCTCTAGAGTTAGTGTAGGGACAGACTAAGCTTTTTTTCCTTTTCTTTTCTTTTTGGTAAATGCAATCAAGGCTCCAAGCAGGGACTGTCATCGTTTGCCTGATGCTTTTGAAGCTTACGCTAATCTTCATATTGAGTCGTCTGAGGCTCGTCCGTAGGATTATGTTTGTATTCGTTCCGGTTTATTTTCTAAACCTCTTGCTGAGGTGCTTGTATGTTCAGTTATTTTTGGCTCCGTAATACACCTTTAAAATTTGATTTTGTAGTCAGCGGTCCTCTAAATTAGATTTTTTTGTTGTTTACGAAATTATGATGTATTTGGTGATCTTCCGTTTACACTTCTTAGCAGGCAACAATAATCTAGTCGACCATGGATTCTAAGGATTGGTAAGGAAAATCTAGATAAGGATACGGCTGTAACAGAGCCGTGCTGGATAGGGGGTTGATTTTGACAGCTGCTCTCTAGCCTTAGCATTGTGGGGATTGCTGATCCGTGGTCTGTCTCCAGCACCTAGAGGAAATGCATAGTTAGTACAGATAATAGAAAAGGATTGATGTTGTGGAGCCCGCAAGGAGGCTATGAAAGTGAGCAGAAGTAGAGAGCTGCCTGCTGTCCAGAGGTGCTTACGCACTTTCTGTGGTTTCTGAAGGTGATGGCAAGAGCAGGAAAAGCTAATGCAGTTGGATATGCAAACCTTTGCATGGCCTTTTGTAGAGTCATTCAGGCAAATTTATCGTCATAGTTGAAGCTGCTCCAAGGAGTCGCTATAGTCACTAGCAGCCTGCCACCATCTTCTCAGGGCTGTTAAACCAATTAGGACTTTGTTTTAGGGATTACAGCACATACACCCCGGATAGTAGTGCCCCAGTGTTAGAGTTCAGTTTGTTCAAAATTACTAGTGGGTAAGTGCTATAAAAAATGAAAATCTGGGGTTACAGCCCAAAGAGGGGTCACTTTGGAGCAGGCAGGAATCACTGATAGGGTAGCAGGCCCGGGAAGGTCTCCTGGTGACTATATTTTCTGTTGGCCCAATGACAAGTGGCTAGAAGCGGAAACTTTCAGGCTGACAGAGGTGGTGTCTTTTCTGAGCACTGGGAGGGGGTCTGATGTTGCATTTATGTTTAGCTCTGCGTGTTTCTGGCATATTACACTGAGCCAGCCAGAAATAGTTAAACAATCAAATGGTGCTATTCAGCCTGTAGTGAAGCTGTATGGGACGCTATACTGATTGAATAGGTCATTGAACACAAGCTTGATATCATGAGTAATTGACCTTGAGGAGGCACATGGGTTCACTATTAAGATGTGACTGGGCGAGGTGAGACACACCTCTGATGCATTGATGGTTCAGTTTAGTCTATGGGGCGTAATTTAAATGGGGGAGATGGATTTACCTTGGTAGCCCTTATTCACTCACTACTAGGGCCCCAGTGGTACAATTTCTGCAACATTATCACAAGCTGGCTCAATGAGATTTTTTGGGCGACAGCCAATAACAAAATATGATTGACTCTAAAGATTAACATAGCTTAATTGAAATGATAAGATACTTTCCTGGCCGTTTCATGAAATGGATACGCGAGGAGCCAGAATATTATGTCATCTGGCATTGGACATGCCTTCCTGGAATAATTAACATGAATGTGTCCTTGTTTCCTTCCCTTCCCATTCTTCCTCCCGCACGCATCACTTGTTGCGGAATTTGCAGAGTGTGACAATGAAGGATGCTACCCTCTCCTTGACCAGCCTACCGGTATCCCCTAAAGCTTAGGGGAAGACGCAGGTGTAATAGTGATTTTGTATGTTATGCTGTGTTATTAATTATAATATAGGCTTCTCAACTAACCATGGATTGGATTCAGTCCGATACATGGTAGGTGTATTTACATCCCTTGTTTGTGCATGTGGAGCTGGTTGCTCCTATCACTTGTATTGGTACCCACAACATGTAGTACTCATAGTCGATATCCACAGTCATTGCCATGAATTACACTTGTTGGGTGACATATTAGGGGCTTAATGAACCATGGGATGTCAAGTGTACGATTCCCTTGACCCTGACAGTGTGGATGAGGGATCGTGATATTTTATTTCCTTTTGTTACACAGATGTGTACATACTGTGGTGTTTTCTGTTTTTCCCTAAATCAATCAATCAATCAAGAATTTGTAGAGCGCACTACTTACCCGTGAGGGTCTCAAGGTGCTGGGGGAAAAAAGGTGGGGTGGGGGGCGCTACTGGTCGAACAGCCAGGTCTTGAGTAGCCTCCTGAAGGTCAGCAGGTCTTGGATCTGTCGTAGGCTCAGTGGGAGGGTGTTCCAGGTCTTGGCGGCGAGGTGGGAGAAGGATCTGCCTCTGGTGGTTGTTCTTCGGATGTGAGGGACGGTGGCGAGGGAGAGATCGGTGGAACAGAGCTGGCAGTTGGGGATGTAGAAGAAGAGTCATCTGTTGAGGTAGGTTGGGCCGGTCTTGTGGAGTGCCTTGTGTGCGTGGATGAGGAGCTTGAAGGAAATCCTCTTGTTGACGGGGAGCGAGTGCAGGTTTCTCAGGTGGGGGGTGATGTGGCTCTGGAGTGGTACATCGAGGATCAGGCGTGCAGAGGCGTTTTGAATGCGTTGCAGTCGTTTGACGAGCTTGGCCGGGGCTCCCGTGTAAAGGGCGTTTCCATAGTCGAGACTGCTACTGACGAGGGCCTGGGTGACTGTTCTTCTTGTATCTGTCGGGATCCACCTGTAGTTCTTGCGGAGCATGCGGAGGGTGTTGAAGCAGGAGGAGGAGACTGCGTTAACTTGCTTGGTCATGGAGAGTGTTGAGTCGAGGATGACTCCCAGGTTGCGTGCGTGGTCAGTGGGTGTTGGGGCTGCGCCCAGTGCCGTAGGCCACCAGGAGTCGTCCCAGGCTGAAGGGTTGGAGCCGAGGATGAGGACCTTCGTCTTGTCTGTGTTCAGCTTCAGTTGGCTGATCTTCATCCAGTCGGCGACGGCCTTCATTTGTTCGTGGAGGTTGGGTTTGGCAGTGAGGGGGACCTTAGTGAGGGAGAGGATCAGTTGAGTGTCGTCGGCATAGGAGAATATGTTGAGGTTGTGCTGTCGGGCGACTTGTGCAAGCGGGCCATGTAGATGTTGAACAGTGTCGGGCTGAGGGATGATCCATGGGGTACACCGCAGATTATCTTGGAGGCTTCGGATCGGAATGGGGGAGGCGGACGCTCTGGGTTCTGCCGGAGAGGAAGGAGGTGGTCCATTCCAGGGCCTTGTCTCAGATCCCTGCACCGTGGAGGCGTGTGCGTAGTGTGCGGTGGCAGACGGTGTTGAAGGCGGCGGAGAGGTCCAGGAGGATGAGGGCCGCAGTCTCACTGTTGTCCGGCAGGGTCCTGATGTCGTCGGTGGCGGCGATGAGGGCAGTCTCGTGCTGTGGTTGCTAGTGGAACCCTGACTGGGATGGGTCCAGGATGATGTTTTCTTCGAGGTATCGGGTTAGCTGTCTGTTGACGATCTTCTCGCTGACCTTGGCTGGGAACGGAAGCAGGGAGATAAGCTGATAATTCATCTACGGAATCCTGGAGGTTATAGCCCAGGTATGATTCACTTGGGACACTTAGTAGGTGTTTCACGTACATTAATATCTAGGTTCCTTTTGACTCTTAGGATAACACTGTAGGGATTATCCTGCCCTGATGAATGCCCCAGACCTTTTAGGCTAAGTTGTAAGGGCAGAACATGTTGGCAAATATTGAGTGGGAATGAGTCATTGTACTCTGTGACAACCGTCATTAAATTGGATTTTAACATTCCTAGGGTCCTCACAAATAAAAGTCATAACTTAGGAATCCAAAGGTATTATTAACTCATCTGGATCTCGTTACTGTCCAGTAGTTTTATGTAAGAACTCCCTCCTACCGCCAAGTCTTCGAGTCCGCCTCGTTAGTACCATCTTACTGGAGTGGAGAGAGGATGCCGATGATGCAGCATGACACTAGTGTTTGTGAGGCATCAACATCCTTTAAAGATGGCCTTTCCATTCTGAACAGCCCCCATGCGAATCTTAATAGGAGGTGATGGACCCGACTTGGGGTCTTGTGCCCTTTCGTCTGACACTGGTACTCTACTATATTGTGGTTTGTGACTTTCTTGAAGGACTGTAGAGGAACCATTCCCCTCCCTATGTCTCTTCTGTGGTAACAGGTATAAGAGCATAATAGCCTGTGCAGGTAACCTTAATGACATCACTAATTCGCCTTCTAACAGAGGTGCAGCTTCAGTATCTCTCAAACTTCTGAAGGAGAATACATCCCTTGTGTGGAGGACTTCTGCCAATCCCACACTCTTCCTCCCACAACCTCCCCAATATCTACTCACTTCATAATTGACCGCTCTGCATGCAATGCGTAGTCAGGGGGTTGGCACGGGTAAATCCTGTCCTCTGGGAGGATCCATTTTTCAGCATCCTTCAGTGGGTCGTTCTCTGCATTAAGGTCTACTATGCCCTGGCTAGGAAGCAGCCCCCTGAGGTGCTCATTGTGCCAGGGGAAATCCTGCGACTACAGCCTTGGCTCGGGTGTACCAGTCCTGGACATCTTCAGGGCTACAATTTAACACATATACATATATAACAATTATTATACATAAATTTACACTATTTACAAATCAGAATTTTTTTTACACATAATTGCTGTATTGTGACACACCATTTTAGACATCATCTTTCATGTGTTGCATAGCTCTAATTTGATATAGGGAGTTTATATACATGTATAAAGAGTGACTGTGGTATAGATGCTCTCAAACACTTTCTGTATAAACAAAATGCTAGTAATTTGGAGCACACCTTAATGGTAATTGAAATGACACGGATGGTCCTTGACATGAATGCATTTTTGCATAATGGGGATTGGTTCTTGCAGAAACAAGGTACAGCCATGGGATCCAGCTTTGCTCCCTCTTATGCAAATTTCTTTATGGGTTTGCATGAGACGGAGCATGCCTGGGGACCTGGCTCTCAGAGATGGAGTGATAACATAATTTTCTATGGCAGAAAAATAGATGATGTCCTAATGATTTGGAATGGCGGGATCAAAGAACTATTAGATGATCATGAGTTTTTAAACCAAAATAGGTTTTAAGTCAAAATGACCTTGAATTACTCTGATGAATCAATTGACTTTCTAGATCTGAAATTGTATGTAGTGGAGAACAAAATACATAGTGACATCTTCAAAAAAGCAACAGCTTGCAATAGTATCTTACATACTGGAAGTGCCCATCCTAAGGGCACGATCAATGCAATACCCTATGGGGAGATTATAAGAGCTCGTCGCAATTGCAGTGAGGAAAAGAATTTTCAAAAACATGTTAAGAGCTTAAAACGTGATTTCAAGGAGAGAGGATATACTAAAACCTGCTTGGACAAAGCAGAGTCACGGGCTCTATCAGTAGATCATGAAACAACTCTGTGGACCAATGTGAAAAAACGAGACAAGGGCTATGATAAGAATAAGAATGAAATTCTGTTTATAACAGATTCAAGCAACCCTGGCTGAAGACGGCTGGAATGCCAGAAACTGGTCCTAGGAAGCTTGTTTCCGGTCCAGGGAAGGCATGGCAGATCTTTTGACTGGGTGTGAGTGTTTGATTGGTTCAGATGCTCCGTCCATCACCACCCGCTTTTGTACCGCTTTGTTCGCCATAAGTTTGGCAGGGTATGCTCCGACGTGAGTCCCTTGCTCACTTTGCCACTGGATTCAAGCAAGCCTGGCTGAAGACGGCTGGAATGCCAGAAACCGGTCCTAGGAAGCTTGTTCCGGTCCAGGGAAGGCATGGCTTGGCAGTTCGGGCTGGACTGTTCCCATGAGGCACAGGGTCAGACTGATTTCCATATGGCCATGTCTGAACTGGGGTGGCAGAGTGGGCTAAAGAACTGTGATGGATTAAACCCAGATCTTTTGATTGGGTGTGAGTATTTGATTGGTTCTGATGCTCCGTCCATCACCACCCCCTTTTGTACCGATTCATGTAATCTTGATCCTTCTTCAAAAATGTCTGCTGTTTTATATGTTTCACTTCATTTTCATGCTTCTGTAGTGCTTTTCCATTTCCTGTTTCACAGTGTTGGTAATTTATTTATGTGTCAATTGCTCTGTCTTCCTCACCTCCCATTTCTCCTTTTTTAGGGTTTCATGATCTTTTGAAGCATATTTAATTAACAATTCCATAATTTTCTTTGAACGTGTCATGTTGTTCTCTTCCTTAGATATGGGAAAGTCGTCTGGTATTGAGGAGGGGCAAAAAATCAATTAACAAGTCTATGTAGATAGAGCTTTAAATTAAGAAATCATGTCAGGGAACCATAATACGTACACAGACAAACTGGGATAATGTGAGCTAAAAATGTGAAAAGTTGAAAGTCCGGTCACTTTGGTTTGAGTGCCAGGACTGGACATCACCTGATGATGTGGACACAGTGGGTTTGGTTTTGGAGCTTAGGGAGAAGACTTACTAGAAACATAACAACTCTGGTAGGGGAGGGTTGTGGGTTGGGGTTGAACGAACAGAATACAAGGAGAATAAGGGTGAAACTGATCCTGGGTTGCATATGTTCCGGTTCAGGGAGAACCTTGCCTGGCAGCCAAGGCTGGACAGTTCTCATGAGGAGCAGGGTCAAGACTGATTTGCATATGACTGTAGCAGGTGTGATCAATCTGAATGAAGTCTTGTTGTAAATTTGGGTTCTTGCACCTATATTTAATGATGCACAACTTTTAGTAAGTGACAAGAAATAAATCTGAAATTGCTATATATAAATTTTAGCATACAAAAATAATGTCCATCTAATTTTCCTCTTGTTAGTAAGCGTTACTTTTATCCTTGCTTCCATTGATTTCTATCATAGTGCATTACAGTACCAGTGACTGGTCAAGTGTGGTGTGTGAATTACTCTAGGGCTTGACTGGAGTAGATTTGAGTCTGTTTGTTCAGTAGATCATTGTGGTAAATGTGGGTGAAACTTTGTTGAATAGCAACTATCTTACTTTTTGTGGACATGTCTTCATATTGCAGCTGCTTTCCTTCTTGATGTTTTCCTTACTCCGCCCACTTAGTAACGGGTGTTCTCATTTTCCTATCACTCCGCGTTGTACTTCCTCCATCTACAGAAGAAAATGGGGAGCTCTGTACGTGGAGTTCTCTGCCTTTATGGAGGAGAACTCTGCACATTATAGGTAGGGCAGACGCAGGCACAGATCGCCCCCCGGACTCCACAAAAAGTTTTAGTTTAGAACTAAAAAATTATTTCTGGATTAGGCACCATAATTTTAAATTCCAGTAATCTGAGACAAAATTCTAACTTTACGACTTTCAGTATTCACAAAAGGCATTTAGTAGTAGTAAAGTTAGGATTTCTAACTTTACTACTACTAAATGCCTTCTGTGAATACTGAAAGTCGTAAAGTTAGGATTTTGTCTCAGATTACTTTTGTGAATCGGGCCCAGAGTGTGTGGCCCTCAAATTTACCGCTTTTAATAATAACACTAATAATGCCTGTAAATGCTGCGTGCCTGTCCTCCGCAACTGACCCCAACTAGTCATCCCCTCTCTTACCCATACCATCTCAAAGCTATTTTCTTATCGTTCAATAGTTTTTACTCTGAGATGCTTAAGAGAATGAAGAAGTGGTTAGCCACAGTGAGTGGTTTTGTGGTGAGTGACGTACTGCGTCAAAATATCCACCTGCAGAACTGAGAGCATTAGAGAAGCTGAAACAGTCAACACTTTATCAGGGGTCTCGAGTGGGCTGTGCTTTGTGTCTGAGGAGGAGGCCACTAGGTTAGTATACAGGAAAAGCAGCCAGCGACTCAATACAGCACTGAATCAGGAGCATGTGTGTGCGCAAGGCCGCTGCAAGCTGGGGGCTAGTCTGGATACAAGGTAGGCACGAAAAAATGCTGTAATAAACTTTAAATATTAAAAGTTATTAAGCATGTCACTCTATTAACTAACAATGGATGTCTGACCATGTTCACTTTGACCGCCTCTCTGCATCTACAACTGTGGAGTGGGATCATTGTCAGCACTTGATATGGATATGCGAATAAAGGATGACGTCTAGGGGTATGCGAAATCTTGTAATTACGCAAAATGTTGGGACAGTTTTGCTAAATTAAACCTAACTGTGCATAATACAATACCGCCATTTAGAAGTATATTTGAGCACAAAATGCATCATTTTGTCAATTTTTGACACGAGGATGCCTTTGCTCTAAGAGATCGCGCGTGAAAAACCATAGTTTTGCAAACACAGCCGTTTCATTGTTGTTGTTCGTATTCTTTCTGTGCTCCGGCGCTATAATTTCCCTACAAACGAGTTACTTGAGTGGTGTAATGGCATACTTTCTGGAATCTAGTGTAACAAACTTAACTCAAAGCATGAATTACGCTGGCGTAATGTACATTCTGCCTGGCCATAACGCTGTCCCGAGCATTATACATATTCTATCACATTCAATTGTAATATGAGATCTAAGAAGAGAAAACTTCCCTAGCTTCATGGAACATTGTGTAATTGTTAACAATCTTTTGATGCACATTTCACTACACATGGTAAGCTAAGCAGTAGTTTCTATACTGACTCACGGACAGTCGCATTACTTCTGGTTGCTTTTAGAAATAACTCACTATTTGTTTACAGAGTTGGGGTGAACTGACCTCCAGCACCGTGTTTGCACTCTGCTCCATTGCTCAGTCTCGCTCACTTATTTTTTATTCTGTCACTCTCAGACCGACAAGCTCACTCACTCACAGACTGACTCTGTCTCTAACAAACTTACTAACGGAATCATTCACATGTAACAACAATTGCCCTAGACAATATATTAGATCTGGCCTAGAGAATGTTTCAATCAAACACATGCACACACACACACACTTAATCAAAAACGCGCACACACATACACTCTCTCACACATACATATATATGTGGTGCTCTTCATCCATTGGTCTGCACAGTTGCCAATCACATTCTGCTTCATCTCACTGAAGCACACAGGTTGAGAGAACGTGGCCATGTTTAATTCCTGTTCAGTCATTGGCTGTCTTGCATTGTATATGAGAATGTTGTGGAGGTGGTGGTGTTGGTTGTAGTATTGAAGGTGATAATAGTAGTGCTGATGGTGGTAGCAGTGGCGATAATGGTGGTGATATTAGCGCTGGCAGTAGTGGCAGTAGAGATTATATTCCTGATAGTAGTGATAGTGATAGTGATATAGGTGGTGATGGTGACTTGAGGGTGATATTTACGGTGATGGTTTTGGTGGCAGTGGAAATAGTTGTGATGATAGTGATGGTGGTAGTTGTGATAGTGAAGGTGCTAGTGGAGCTGGTAGTGGTGATAGTGGTAGTGATGACAGTGGTAGTGATTTATGTTATTTTTTACATTTTTCATATAGCGCGGACATGGCCTGAAGGCATCAGAGTGCTTTACAACAGTAGCAGGATACAAGGATACAGCAAATTAGAGCTACAATAATTAAATTCAGGCATTTGCATCAGTAGTTGAGACCAGGGCAAATGCAGCCGTTGGTCACAGGTCATACACGGTTCAAGCATCGATGTTCTCGAGATGTACATCCTATTTATGCGAATGACACACCAGGCAAAATATACAATGAAATAAACAGTGTGAAGCAATAGCTCACGGGTGAACATTAACATTCAGTATAGTGTTGTCTTAAAAATTGCCAAGTTTAACTAATTTATGCCGCAAATGCAGAGGCACAAACACTTCTCATCCACAGCTGCCAACCACAGCTCTCCAACCAATGTCAAGGCCGGAGCAGTCAGTGGGGCCGATTCGCAGAACTAACTTAAGACAAAATCATAAACTTACTACTTTTGGTATTCACAGAAGGCGTTTAGTAGTCTTCAATTAGGATTTTGTCTTAATTTAGGATTTTGTCCTAAATTCGGATTTTCTCTTAAATTAGGATTTTGTCTTAAATTAGGATTTTGTTTTAAATTACGATTTTGTCTTAAATTAAATTTAAGACAAACTTAAGTTAAACTTAGTTTAACTTAAGACAAAATCGTAATCGGGCATCACCGATTGTTTCTTAGAGTTTCTTAGAGCTCAATCTCTGTATCTTAGTTTTAAGCTGGATAAAGTGCCTTGTACTTCCTTGAACTAAACTGCATAATACAGTATGAAATTATATTTTGTATTCACTGGCTCAACCATGCTCATCTTTTCAAAACCCACATAGTATACGACTTTTTATTATGTACTTGCACTTTGAAATAGTCCCTCTAAACATAGTATTGGAGAAAGAACTCTCAAACATCTTCTATTTGTGACATCTGCTATAACGGAACTCAAAATATGTTTCATGTTCTTATGTGCGGCATTACAAGAGGCTAGAATCAAATATTTATTACTGTTGATAAAGAGATACAATTTTGACAACCATCAAGCTGTGATGGTGTTGCTAAAAAGTACAGTGTTAAAAAGGCCAAAAAGTTAATGTGCAAGAATGGGTGTAAGGTGTCATAGTAGTTTGTACACGTTGTGTTTAGAAGTTCCAAGTATTTTGATCAGTTGAACTGTATTGGATTTAGAAAAGGTGGATTCTCTGTGTGTGTAGGATGGAAATGGTATAAAGTCACAGATTGTAGGCCAGAATGAGATATTTGCTACTTAGTGGAAATAGGGGCACACAATATTAAGAAGCAAGGGATCCTTACTAAAACAAGATCTCCTCAAATGAGATAACTGCTCTTGGTCCAGATTTGGATAGTTCTTTTTTATATAGAATACATGTTGGATCTGCAATTGGAGGATTAGATGAAATGAAACATTATTGTCCATGACGTGCTTCTCAAGTTAAAAATGCGTACGACTTTCAGAAAACGCGACAGAGGACCAAGGAAAAGTTTGTCTATCAAAAAAACGATCTCCAGGATGCAACATATTTATTATTCATCTGCAAGAACTCTTTTTGATTTGAAAAAATATGGCTGTGTCTCTGATGTTTTACATCAGTTACAAAAATCTTGACAAGTAAGATGAATGATGCACTGCATTGATAAAAACGTTTATTTAATATGTGCTACTGAATCTTTCAGAATCTATTTATTTATTTATGTGTTTATGGCATTTACAGAGCATGACTCTAGCCAGAGGTACAGCAGGGCTCTTTTTATGTAAAAATTCAGTTACAACAGAACATTTTTATAACTTCAACTTCCAACTGCATATCAGGGGAATAGTATGGTAGCATGAGCCAGAAAAAGTGAATGATAGAATTGTTTTCAGAAGGCAAAGTAGTTTGGAATATTTCTGATGGTTTCTCGGATTTGGTTCCATAACCTGTTGCTGGGCAGAAAAAGCTTTGCTTCACAGTCTTGATTTTTATTAATTTTCATGATCTCCAGTTTCAGTCCCACTTTTTCTCTCTCTTGTTGGTTTTGGTCTCCCTTCCTCTGGTGCATAGTTAAGGTAGCATGGGAGCTCAAGTGTACCACCTTGTGTGTCATCTTGGCGGATGTTGAAATTCATACGTGTCCCCACTGACAGCTAGTAGAGTTACTTTAGACTCAAAGTTATGTGATCTGATTTGCTTGAGTTGCTTCCAACTGTATTGAAGCATGTAGTGCGGCTCTAAGGGACACAATGATGGATGTGGATAGACCTGATAAATTGGCATTGTTGCTAGGTATAAGGCTGAGTACCAGAGCGTGACCTGATGACCTGATTTCTTCTAGTGGGATGGAGGTCTTGATTTTCTTTAAGAGTGTGAAGTTATTCTTGTTAGTTTATTAACAAACTCAAGGAAATTTAAGTTTCAGTCTATCGTTAATCCCAGGATTTTGCTACGAGGGCAGTTGCAGGTGAAATTCCTAAGGAGGGGAGAAGAGCTTTAAGCCATTTTTACACAGGTAGGTGACTGCATTTGGAATGATGAAGTAGGAATTCAGTCATCCTAGGATTCAGTTTCAACAAAAAGTAGACATCCATCCAATACATTTTTTTAGTAAAATTTTCGGATTGATTATTTTCAAAGGATTGAAGACCATGAGGTACAGCCACGTTTTGGTGTCAATTCTTGAGTTTCTCCTTTTACCATTACAGTCTGTGGATCTATGTACATGTTAAAGAGGTGAGGAGAGAGTGATCATCTTTGTGGTAAACAACAGTTTAAATTGTACTATGACCACTCAAAGGAGTAGAGTATAATGAACAACAGTGGCACCTCCGCTAAGGCAGAGGAGCATGGCCCTACTGCTTCTGAGCAGTGCAACAAAGGAAAAATAAAATGATAATAACAGCATATTATTATCATTTTATTTTTCTCTACGGAGCCTAGTTGGGCGAGGCGGAGCTGGGCTTCTGTCACAATGCAGGAGAAGGAGTGGTATATGAACCTCAAGTGCGCATGATGGTTTGGACGGCTGTTTTTGGCCGGCCAAACAATCATGCGCACTTAGCATGTTCTCCACTGGGTTGTAATGCACAGCCTGGGTGGAGATCATGCACAGGCTCGCAGTCTCGGCTGAGCACCGAGCCACGGTCCACAGACCAATCACGACGCTGGTGTCATGGTGACAGCAGAGTCGTGATTGGCTTAGGGGAGCCTGGATGCTTCCTGCTTCCGGGAGTAAAGAAGAGCAGAAGAGGACGAGAAGCTTGTGGCGTGAACAGGTAAGCAATCTTTATTTTTATAAAGATCACTTTATTCCCCATTCCGCAGTGATCGCCACTGATAATGAATTGGATTCTGGATGCTAGGAATGATTAGAGCCAATGTAAGACTGATCTTCAATGCCTACTCTGGCTCATAGCATATTCAACGAGGATGTATGGCTGATGGCGTTTTAGGCTACCAACAGGTCTAAAAGATCAGCAAATACATTTTTTTTGTGGTCCCTTAAAATAAGTTTGAAATCCTTGGCGGGTAGTCTCTTCATGGTGTAAGGAGAGGAAATACAGAATTTCCTTCAACTGGCAAAATTAAGAGATTTACTAGAAATATATCAAACATTTAAAAAAAAAAAAAGACTTTGCTAAACAGTCTGTGCTGGCTTATGATCCGGAAGTCATGAGGTCTCTGCTAATGTGAATACTTTTAAAGCTCCAAGGGGCCTTTTAAGTTGTGCATTGCTATTTAAATTAATCAATATTATTCCATCTTGCTCATTGTTTGGATTTGCACTGTTCCACTGCAATCCAGTAATTTAAAAGGATACACAGACCCTGCAGTTTTCATTTGTTTGTGTACCATGGATCCGAGGATATTTGTGGACTCATTGAAGTTCATACAATACACCTGGATCATTCTCAGCAGACTGTGACAGAGCATGTAATTTTAAGCACTTTGACAGAAAAATGTTGAACCGTCTGGCCATTTACGAAAGTAATCCTCAAAGTGAAACACGCATTGCATTTCCCAAAATTATTCTAAGCAGAAGCGTGAGGGAAATATACCTCTGAGTGATATGACACATTAGGAAATGGTGTATGATGAAGCAATGTTTGGAGTGGAAGGGCGAGATTTTGATCGCTACCTTATCACTATTGACCTAAACCTCGATCTGGTCGACTGAACCTTTGTTGCCTGTCTTTGAGGAAGAAAGTGCATCCATTAGCAAGTTAGTTCACCCAATAAAGGACTCTGCTCCCAAAGATCACAAACAACTTCTAGCTTTCAAAAGTTTATTGTAAAGATATGATAAGCTGCAAATACAGGCATCTCAGAATGAGATTCACGAGATACACAGGTCCAACTACATACATGTGCTCTCTGAAAGCCCTCAGACGAGCAACGGAAATTACTAACACAAGTTCTAAGAATAATAAAGCTATCAGCATTGACGCATATCTCTCCTTCATTTAAGTTGGAGGAAAACACACAGGTTAGGCTGTCCCTACCCTGCTCTAGATGGTATCCCTACTTAACCAAATCCCAACCTAGCAAAGGTGTCAGCAGTGAATGACCCCCAAGGGAAGTCACTCACTCTAAGTCTCTTGGTGAAAACCTATAGTTCTCCAGTCATGACCCCTCTCTGCCTACCCATCCGCTCTCTAAAGGGTCCTCAGGTATCTGCTCTAACTCCACCCAGGGGTGCTGTCCCTAATACAAAACAGTCAACAACATTTGAGACGCCCCTCATGAGACGCCTCTCACGTGGTGTAGCTTCTGGCTTTTTCCATGCTGCTTTGTATTGGGCCTCATACGTTGGAGTTGACCTTGCTTCTCAGACTCTTCTCCGGCCCGCTGATACCCCTTAAACATTCCAGAACCCTCCTCCATGTCTGGGCCGTCTACTGAACAGACCTCTATTCATATTATTTATAATCGGATCCTCCCTTTCCCTTGCAGACAGACATCTGCGGCCAAGAACCCAACTCTCATAGACTTCCAAAAAGGTTTGCAACATTTCTCAGCCCAGACATGTACGTGTAAATCAATGTTTAAAAATAATTCAGGCCTACAGCATTTCTCATAATGATTATAGCATTCAATTTCTTCATTAATTAAAGCATGTTAATACTCTTATTCTATTATTCAGTAAACACATCTATAAATCATGGCCCATTAATGCAATGGCCAAAACATTATTGCAATCTATGTCGTGAAAAGAAACACCTTCTAGCTTTGGCCCTGAGGCCTACCACATTCTGCGTTTTACCACATGCCATCTTACATTTTAGCAGCTACACGACATGAATTCAGGAATAATCACATCTAATAAAATCATATAGTGTCACACATTTCTGTATTAGTTCCACTTCTACTTAAATCTCTACATTAGCTATACATTCAGAATATAATTACAGATACTACTAGCACTCATGGCATTTCTCCTCATGATTTGTGCTTACTACAGGTAAGTGTGATGCACTCATACATTTAGATCAGTTTGCGCTCTCTCAGTTCCCCCCTTTGATGACCTCTCGGGGTCATCACTAACATTTAAACTGCAGTTATTGCTGGCATAATTTGTCTCTGCGCTTCCAGAGCCCTCAGACTCCTGTACTGATTATCTTGTATGGCAGCCAATCTCTGCAGCTGCTCTCTTTGGGCTCTTTCTGACCTTCTTGCTCTGTACCATTTGAATACCCTCACCAATCCCCACAATATAATCCCACAGATCAATATTATGATGATAGGTTTTAGTATATACCACACAAAGCTTTTGCCTAAGGTGGAAATCCACCCTCCAACTTCACTCATTCCGTGGCCCACCTTTTCCCAGACATTTTCTCTACTCAAGTCTTCGATCTCCTTGTGAATATTAGTTATGTTCCTAATAACTTTCTCAAGGGGCTTCGAATTGTCTGGAATGTAAGTACAACATTCCTGGACCTTCAAAGCCTTACAGACTCCGCCCTCTTTTGCTAGTAGGACATCTAACGCAAGACGGTTCTGAAGAACCATAGCCCTTATCGATTGCATCTCTCCTTCTACCAGCATTAAGGACTGAGCAGTGCTGGCAGACAACCTGTCGACGACTGTTGCCAGTCGTCTAATCTTAACATCATTAAGAATTACTCCCAAAAGAGGGAACATGGCTCCAAAGACATCTCCAACCATTTCTGCATCTCCTACATCTCTCCTTCCCCTCGATGATGTCTTGCCCTCGATGATCACTAAGTCTTGTGTATGATATATTTTGGGGAAGACAATTGCTAGGTAACATGATCCATACCAGTTGTCAGGTAGTCTCACGTAAGCATTTCTTCCACATACAAAATACACATTTGGAATCACTTGCATTCCCTTCAGGAAATCCTTAGTATAGTACTCTATATTGAAAGCATGTTCACAGTCGACTTCTCCCACGTATACATTTTCATAATACGTTTTGGCTCGGTGAAGACATAGCTTTCCTCTCTGCGTCTTATCTAAAGCTATTGGACCACTACTACCCTTTCTCTTGTGTGCCTTCTCTTCCTCGGTCCAATCTGTTTTCCATTGTCCTGATTTTTTCAAAATCTTTTGTCTCCTGTAACGATCATCCACCTGCCCTATGAACTTCTTCTCGACTTCTGACACCTTGCATGTCAGGTTATTTCTACGGGCATGTGAAGTATCTAAGGTAATCCAAGGAATGAAGAATTTGGCCAATCTGTCTTCACTCTTCCAGTAGTCCCATTTGTTCATCTGCTTATAATTTGGGACTTCTGGCAACACTGAATCATAGTTGGAGAAATAGTATTCAAAACTATCTCTCTCATAAAATATACTAAGCAATAAGCTACATGTAATGCCATATGTCAGCGGGAGGTGATGATATCTAATGCCTTCATCTACAGACGCCGGCAACTGCATGCAGACGTAACAGTCCTTAACCTCCATGGCATCCACGTATTCATATAAGAGTTTAGCATAAGCATTTGACCTAAAGTCTCCTTGGGACTCATCTACGTGTAACCTGCGGGCTTCTGCAGCTAATAACGCTTTCTCTTGAGTGTTTTCCCTTTTCTCACCAGCAACAGTGGGTGTAAGCGTTTCTACAGATTTCACATCAGTTACCTTCGCCTCTTCCTCATGTCCCTTTACATAAGAAATTGTTACCACTAAAGCTATTAATATTATCACTCCTACTATTAGTGTACCTATTATACATTTAGCTCTGCGGTTCTGGGTGCCGGCTTCCATTTCGTCAGACAATATGGCTCTCTCTTATCTTAGCAAAAAGTTCTTTTCTTCTCGTTCCTTTACAGTCTCTTTTTAATCCTTTTGTCTTTAGAATCCACACAACTGGAAGCTGACAACCTTTTTCGCAAAAGTCCTTTAACAGTTCAATAAAGACAACCCTAGCCCTTCTCCATCAACTCAAGGGAAGTTCCCTAATATTCTCTGCTTCCTGGGCGCTAGGTAATCTTCTTTGTTTCTGCTCGCTTTATTTACAAAGTCCTTTAACAATCTACTATCAAGTTTGTACCTGTAGCTTCGATAGCAAAGTTCAGTATTTCCAAACGAAGATTGTGCTCTTCATGTGCTGTTATCGTTGTACCAAAGTCGGGGAATTGCAATTCTGAAAGAAACATGTGTTTTAACTTGCTGAGGCGGGGAGGTCTGGGGAGCATGAATGTTAGTGACCCTTCTTGTTCGACTCCGGGTACCAACAGTCGTATTTCCACGGTGACGATGGGCTCAGAACTGGACACCACCACCGCTCGAATCCTCCCTGTCTCCTGCTTCAAAGACATTTGTCGCCAGATATGTCCACTCAGGTGTGGAGTATCTTCTGTTAGGCACACGCACTCTTCTTGACCTTCTTCGGTCCGGTGCTTCAGCGCCCTGAGCACCTTCTTCCGGGTCTGAGTCTTCTGATATCGGAGGAAGGGTTACCTCTGGAGTTGACCTCAGGCTAGAACTCCTTCTTTGCGGCCAATTAGCTTCTCCACGTGCCCTTCTACTCCTTCTCCTTCTTGTCTGTTCTCGCTCTCTGTCAGACCTGTCAGTGTCTGACTCGTACTCCCAGCTACTTTCTCCTTCTGTAGCGTCGTCTGTTTCGCTGTTGTACTGACCGTCCTCAGCTTGGTCAGACTCGTTCCCTGCTTCCGCTGGCACCTCTTCAGCTTGGCTAGCCCCCTCTATGGCTTCTCGGTCCTCTGCTGGACGTCTATCCGAGAGAGGAGCTGTTTCTTCCCGAGGTGCTGGAACCCTTCGCGTATGTGACGCGTGGATCCAATTGGGCAGGCCTCCCACCTTCACAGCCGTATTCGCAATCAAGATGATCTGGAAGGGCCCACGCCAACGAACATCCAAGCAGCTTCTTCTCACATGTTTTTTCACCAGGACCCAGTCCCCAGGATACAGGTCATGGCACGGGCCCTGGCACGATGGAACCTCGGCAGCCTGCACCTGAAGGGACACAGAACGAATGGCGTCAGACAGCCCCTTACAATAGTCCAGGATCATATCATCTGTGATATTTAACAGTGCAGTAGTTGGGACAGATGGCAGCCTCATTGCTCTCCCCATTAACACCTCATGGGGTGACAACCCCGTTCTTCTGTCTGGGGTACTACGAAGGCTCATGAGAACCAATGGCAGGGCGTCAGGCCAACTCAGGGTCGTTGAGGAGCACACCTTGGCAATTCGGGCTTTGATCGTGCCATTGATCTGCTCCACAATTCCTGAGGCTTCTGGTCGGTAACTACAATGCAACTTTTGATCGATATTTAGAGCTGCACAAATCATCTTCACAAGCTCGCTGTTGAAATGTGTTCCCCTATCTGATTCCAAAGAGGCCGGCACCCCGAAGCGCGGAATGAGTTCCCTAAGCAGTAACTTAGCCACTGTGAGGGTGTCGCACCTACGTGTAGGGTATGCCTCAACCCATCTGGAGAACACACAAACAACCACCAGGACATAGCGGAGGCGGTTGCATCTCGGCATTTCAATGAAATCTATCTGCATTCGATTGAATGGACCTCCAGACCTTCCTATGTGACTCAGTGCAACTGGTGTTCTTTTCCCTACGTTCAGCTGCTGACAGGTCACACAACGCTGGCACACTGCTTCTGCTGCTATTCTAAACTTAGGATTGTACCAAGTCTGTCTAAACACTCTCAGCATAGCGTCTCTCCCTAGGTGTACGGGACCATGTATGAGTCTGGCCATTGGACTCACCATCTCATTGGGCAACACTGCTCTGCCATCTGCTGAGACCCAAAAATGGGACTCACCCATTACACATCCTGCCTTTTCCCATGTTTCTTTTTCAAAATCAGGAGCATTTTCTTGCATGTTTGACAGTTCATCCCAAGTATCAACAGTTTCCAATATCATGGCTAATTCAGTTCTTACATTTATTCCACCCACTTCCACCTCTGTGAAAGAGTACCCTTGTTCTGCGCAATACCGCGCAACTTCATCAGCATATCTATTGCCTTTCGAAACGAAGTCCTCATTTCTGGTATGTGCGGTGCACTTTACAACTGCGATACCTGCTGGGCATTGCAACGCCTCTAACAACAGGCGCACAAACTCTCCATTGCGAATGGGAGAGCCTGAAGAGGTCATGAACCCTCTTTGAGACCATAACTGCCCGTAATCATGAACCACCCCATAACCATATTGGCTGTCGGTGTATATGGTGACTCGAATTTGATTGCTTGCCAAGCAAGCACGTGTCAAGGCAATAATCTCGGCTACCTGAGCGGAGTGTACTCCTTCCAGGCACCCAGCTTCCACAACTCCAGTAATTGTACAAACAGCATAAGCTGCTCTCAACTGCCCAACTTCGTCTCTTACACATGAGCCATCGACAAAGAAAATTTCATCTGGGTCAGTCAGTGGCTCATCTACGATGTCGGGTCTGGGTTTGGTGCATAGTTCAGTCACATCGAGGCAGTCATGGTCTGTACATTCATCATCATCCCCGATATCATTTGGGAGTGGCATCAAGGTGGCAGGGTTCAAAACAGAGCATCTCTTGAGGGTCACATTCTCTGCAGCAAGAATAACTTGCTCATAGCGCGTGAGCCTGCTGTTGGTCAGATGCTGTGTTTTGGTCCTGGTCATCAACAGTTCAACAGAATGGGGCACGCACACCTCTAACGGGTGCCCCATGACGATATTTTCACATCTCTCAATGCTGACACCCGTTGCAGCAACGGATTTGAGACATCCGGGCAACGCTGCGGCTACTGGGTCTAAAGTAGCCGAGAAATAAGCAACTGGTCTACGGGCATTCCCATGGATTTGGACTAACACAGACAACGCGCAACCTTCTCTCTCACAACAGTAAAGAAAAAATGGTTTATTGTAATCAGGCATTCCCAATGCCGGAGCACGACACAGGTCCTCTCGCAGCTGTAGGAATGCCATCAAACAGTCTTTGTCCCATGGTACCGGATCGCTCACCTCCTTGTGCGTCAGTTTTTGCAAGGGCTTTGCTTTCAGTGAAAAGTTTGCGATCCACTGTCGGCAATAACCCACCATCCCTAGGAACATCCTGACCTCTCTCTGTGTCTTAGGCGCATTCATTTTCATGATCGCCTCTATCCTGTCTGGTGACACCTTTCGTTTGCCTTTCTCTATTCGGTGTCCTAAGTACTGCACTTCTGTCAGGCAGTACTGCAACTTTCCCGGGGACACCTTGTGCCCATTGGCAGCTAGGTGATTTAACAAAGCAATAGAGTCCTCCCTGCAAGCTTCTTCTGTTTCTGACGCCACAAGGAGGTCGTCTATGTACTGGACCAGAACTGACTTCTGGGGCAGCACTAGACTTTCAAGATTTTTCTTCAAAAGCTGGTTAAAGATCGATGGGCTCTCTGTATACCCCTGAGGGATACGACACCATGTTAGGACGCGATTTTCCAGCTTAAATGCGAAAAGAAAATGGCTTTCTTCGTCCAGAGGGATCGAAAAGAAAGCCTGACAAAGATCAATCACAGTGAACCACTCAGCTTGGAATGGAATCTGAAACAGTATCACTGATGGATTCGGTACCACTGGACAACACGAAACGACTATGTTATTAATCTTTCGAAGGTCCTGTACTATCCGAAATTTCCCATTTGGTTTCTGCAGACCCATAATCGGGGAGTTGCATGGACTACCCACGATTTCTTTCAGTATTCCCTGTTTAATCATGGACTCGATCACGGGCTTTATGCCTGCAATCGTTTCTGGAGTCAATTTATATTGGGGTGTTCTTGGGAACTCAGCATGCGGTTTCACTACAATTTTCACTGGGTCCACCCCTTTGACCAATCCTATCTCTTCCCCAGTGAAATCCCATACTTCTGGTGCCACTGTCTCTCTCAAGTCCCAGGGGAGCTCATCTACTGTTAAAGTAGGGTACAGCTCCACGCATATTCTTGAGTTTGCAACTTTGAAGTCTGCATCATCATCATTGGTCAATACCTCCACTCCCTGAGGTGTACAGTATATAGTACAATTCAATTTACACAACAGGTCTCTTCCTAGCAGACACACAGGACTTGAATCGCAAACCACAAACTGGTGCTCATCGCTGTACTTCCCTATTTTCACCTGTACCGGTTCTGTCAATTGGCTGGTTATTCTCCTGTTTGCGACCCCTACCACTTGTATGGTCTCTCCAGACATGGGCAGGTCTGGAACTGCAGCTGATCTGATCGTGGATCTAGTGGCTCCTGTGTCCACCAGAAATGTCGTGGGGCACCCTGCTACTTCTGCTTCAACATAGGGTCCCCTCTGGTCCACCTCCAAGGCTGCCCCGAGGGTGCAGTCTTCTCTTTCCACTCTCTGTCCGGTTAATGGGTCCACATAATAGCACTCTTCTCCTTCTACAAACAGGGGCATCTGTCTATAGGTCTTACCCATAGTCCCTACTCGAGGAGGTTGCGGGAACTGGGCTCGGGGAGGAGCCCCCCCCCCTTTGAGCACCTTTCCCTGGTATGGTGTCACCCCTCTTGTAGGCGCGCTCTGGACCTCTTCCTCCTCTATCTCTTGCTCTCCTATCTCTACATTGTAGGGACACTCGCGTTTCCAATGCCCCACCTCGTTACACTGGTGGCACCTAGTCGTTTTCTTCAAGGCAGCTATGTCTAATCTGGGTCTAAAGGTGGAACTCTCCTCATTGCCCTTGTTCTGACTGTACTGCTTCTTTCCTCCTGTACCTGTTCCTTGCTGCTGTTGCTGCTGTCCCCCCTTCCCTGCTGCCTGCATCTGTACCACCATCAACTTTTCTTTTAGTTTCTTAGCCTTGGAGTCTATCTCATCACAGCAGTACCTGGCATACCTCAGTATTTCGTCTAGGGGTTTACTTTGCCAACAAATCGAGTGTTGCTGAATCATTAAACTAATATCCGGTCTCAGTCCCAGGACGAACTTGGACACGAATTGCCCTATGTCTTTTGGATCCATTACATCCAGGCCGCTATACTGTTTAAACGCCTTCAGCAATCTCTCGTAATATTCGTGGACTGTCTCTTTGGGTTCCTGTCTGGTTCGGTCTATTCTGACCCAATCTATGTCTTGCATTGGCACTTTCTCTTTCAGCCAAGTCATCACTCTCTCGAATTTTGCCATCACAATCTCGGACGGCCCATTAGTCTTAGCATCTCTCTCCGGCTCCGTTGTGGGCCACTCAGCGCTAACCTTGCATGCTGTCCACAGATCTCCTGGTACTACAATGTCGAACAGCGTGTTCAGATCTATCCATAGGACCTTTGAGATTTTTACAAATCTCTCGACTTGCTTGTACCACTCCACTGGGTTTTCCCGCAATTTGGGGAAGGAGGTGGTAAAAGCAGCTAAATCTCCCCTACTCCAAGGGACATGCACATAGTTCCCATTGGCGACTTCACGCAAAGGGTATGCTTCTATTCCCTGCAGCCTTCCTGGTGTCGTCCCAAGCGTGCTTCTCCTGCCGGTCCCTTTCTTGGACCACCTTTCTTCCCACTTATCTAGTGCCCTCCATGTCCTTATTCCAGTGATCAGTTCCCTTATATGCGTTTTCAGCCCAATCGTTCTCCTCTCATCTAGGTCTCGATCTGTGTAATGTAGCCTGTGGTTACCCTGTAATGCTTTGGTTCTTGACAGGTCCACCATATATTTGCCTGCTAGTTCAACTAACTTCTCATGGATTGCTCTCGCTTTCCGAGTGATGTCCTTTGCCATATACAGTATTTCATCCTGCTCATACATTTCCATTCTTTCTAAAGGCAGGGTACCATCTATCATGTCATCCAGGTCTGACCTTAAGCTGGCGACATCGAGTCTCTTAGCTTTTATCTCAGCTCGCAATATGTCTTTCGAAGGGGGCTCACTGGTCTCCCTACCATCCCAACTCCGGGCTCTACGTTTGGGCTCGGGAGAGTTAATGAGTGCTCTCCCTTGCTCCCATCTCTCCAGGTCCCATGCTCTGCCATCCGATCTTGGAAGGTGATGGAACACGGGCCTGTTACCTCCACTCTTTCTCTGCCCACTCTCTTCTTCTTCTCTCCTTTCACCGTACGCCTCTCTGTTATTTTCCCTCTGGTCGCTACTCTCCCTTTGCCTAGTATCGCTCAGTATCCGATACGCTCCTTCCTGGTTCCCCATATTCCCTGGGCTGCGCTCATTTCCGTCATCACAGGGACTATGGTGCGACCTCTCACAACTCCCATTCTGTTCTCTGGTGCCGGGCACACAGTGTGGACACTTAAAGCTGTTTCTGTACTCTTGCGCTCTCCTCTCCCCTTCACTGAGTATTGGGCACGCCACCCCTCCACTCCCGGGGCCCCCGTTTTCCAGATCTGTTCTATTCCCACTCCGGGCCCAATGGGTGACTCCCCTACTATCTCTCTCTCTACAGTCCCACTCCGGGCTGCTCTCCCCAGCCCCGCAGTGAGTCCGAGCTCTGCTGTCCTGACTTTCCCTTTCAGCTTCTGCAGCTATGATGCTCTTGTGAGCCTCCACTGCCTCATCCCACTTCTTCATGTACTCTTTTAGCTCTTGAAAGGATTTTCGTCCAGATCCCCTCAGATCCACTGGCCATCTAGGGCCCCCAGGGTCCCCTCCTGGATCCCCTGCTGTGTGCATCGGGGTGCTCCACTCTCTGGGTATCGGCATCTGACTTGGGGAATTGATCGTATCGTTCCTCCTTGCCGTCTCTGCTCTTTCTCTGTCCTTCCGTACCCGTTCTTCCCCTCTTGCTCTCTCTTGGTCATATATCGATATTATAGGACCTATGGTAACAGGTACCTGTAGTGCATCTGGTAATCCGTAGGATGTGGCGCACTCCGTTTCCGGCGCTCTTTGTACCACAAACCTTCCGACTACCTGTTGCACCTGACTAGGCTGGGACAGCTCTTTCTTTGCCTCAGGATCCCACTCTGAACTGGGAAGCGGTCTATGCTCTCCTGCATTGCCCCCCTTTTCTCTTTCACTATGCTCGACCTCCCCCCCTGCTCTATTATACGGGGGTGGCCTGTCTGTCAACAATCTGTTTATCAGGCTGTCCTCTGTTTCGCTCTCATCATCTTCTTCTAGGGGGCTTTTATTTACGGGCACCTCTAACACCGGGTATAGTTTATTTACTTCCATGTTATGCACTCTCCATCTTTTAGCATCCGCATCCCACCTGGCATCCTGCACTGCCCTTACCGATCGTTTCACCCTTTCTTGTCGTCTGTTCATATTCTTTTCATGCGCTGCCCTAATCCATGCATCAAGGGCTTCAAACTGGGTCGGTCTAGGCAAGGGTCTCATTGAGGTCATGACTGATTTTAATCGATGTAACACCTCTAATCTGAACGTCCCGTACTTCGGGAACGTCAGTTCCTCATTTCCTTCAGTAATCTTACTCCACTCTGATATCCAAAGGATCGTATGCAACCCAACATTCACTGCCATGTAACGAGCCGGCGTACCCTCCGGCGGGGCTTCTTCCCCTTCATACGATCCCCGCTTCTCTTTTTTAAACACCGCTCTCAGCCATTTAAAACACTTCATAATTATACGCACAATATCCAGTCTCGCTACTCTGTTTACTTCCTGATGACAATCCACCAATCCTGTCGCGGTTTTGCTAACTTGGCCTATCGCAGCGCGGTCTTTCTCCGGTCGGCCAATCACGTCGCGACACCTTCTGACGTCTTTGCTAGCTGGCCTATCACAGCGCGGTCTTTCTCCTGTCGGCCAATCACGTCGCGACACTTCCTGACGTCACTTTTCTCCGCTTCGCAGCAGCACCCCTCCTTTCTCAACTCGTCTCCCGGTCATGCATGCGTCCCATTCATACACCGAAAAATGACTACTTCCGACCAAGCGGTCACTTCCCTCGACTGTACGTCCACAGTCTATATGTAATTGTCAACACAACTGACGAAATGTCTATCGTCTCTCTGATAGGTTGCTTACACACACACAGTAACCTCCGACCAGCGTCCGTTACTCACGCACTCACTCTTACGTTCCCCCTATCTCGGTCTTTCGGGTGATCAATGGTACCTCATGACCCCCTTCACACTAATTGACAATTACTCTGGGTGTCCGATACACCCGAACCACTTAAGCTCTCCTTGAACTTAAGATTTCCACCGGTTGCGCGCGCTCACAACCTGTTCCACAGTCACTCTACAGACATTCAACTCCGCCAGACATTACAACATAGATACAATACAAAAACACCGCAATCTAACACGCATGACCCTTTATACTCACTCTCGACCGATACTGCTGCTTTTTCTGTCTCACGTCATCCGGATCTTCTTCAGCGGGCGGTTCTTCCGATCATCGATTTCTAGGGGCCTTGGGGTAAGCTAACCTGGCCTAGGTCACCGTCCTCAAGAAGGCAACCATCCTCTATAGCTACCTACTGGAAGGGCGAGATTTTGATCGCTACCTTATCACTATTGACCTAAACCTCGATCTGGTCGACTGAACCTTTGTTGCCTGTCTTTGAGGAAGAAAGTGCATCCATTAGCAAGTTAGTTCACCCAATAAAGGACTCTGCTCCCAAAGATCACAAACAACTTCTAGCTTTCAAAAGTTTATTGTAAAGATATGATAAGCTGCAAATACAGGCATCTCAGAATGAGATTCACGAGATACACAGGTCCAACTACATACATGTGCTCTCTGAAAGCCCTCAGACGAGCAACGGAAATTACTAACACAAGTTCTAAGAATAATAAAGCTATCAGCATTGACGCATATCTCTCCTTCATTTAAGTTGGAGGAAAACACACAGGTTAGGCTGTCCCTACCCTGCTCTAGATGGTATCCCTACTTAACCAAATCCCAACCTAGCAAAGGTGTCAGCAGTGAATGACCCCCAAGGGAAGTCACTCACTCTAAGTCTCTTGGTGAAAACCTATAGTTCTCCAGTCATGACCCCTCTCTGCCTACCCATCCGCTCTCTAAAGGGTCCTCAGGTATCTGCTCTAACTCCACCCAGGGGTGCTGTCCCTAATACAAAACAGTCAACAACATTTGAGACGCCCCTCATGAGACGCCTCTCACGTGGTGTAGCTTCTGGCTTTTTCCATGCTGCTTTGTATTGGGCCTCATACGTTGGAGTTGACCTTGCTTCTCAGACTCTTCTCCGGCCCGCTGATACCCCTTAAACATTCCAGAACCCTCCTCCATGTCTGGGCCGTCTACTGAACAGACCTCTATTCATATTATTTATAATCGGATCCTCCCTTTCCCTTGCAGACAGACATCTGCGGCCAAGAACCCAACTCTCATAGACTTCCAAAAAGGTTTGCAACATTTCTCAGCCCAGACATGTACGTGTAAATCAATGTTTAAAAATAATTCAGGCCTACAGCATTTCTCATAATGATTATAGCATTCAATTTCTTCATTAATTAAAGCATGTTAATACTCTTATTCTATTATTCAGTAAACACATCTATAAATCATGGCCCATTAATGCAATGGCCAAAACATTATTGCAATCTATGTCGTGAAAAGAAACACCTTCTAGCTTTGGCCCTGAGGCCTACCACATTCTGCGTTTTACCACATGCCATCTTACATTTTAGCAGCTACACGACATGAATTCAGGAATAATCACATCTAATAAAATCATATAGTGTCACACATTTCTGTATTAGTTCCACTTCTACTTAAATCTCTACATTAGCTATACATTCAGAATATAATTACAGATACTACTAGCACTCATGGCATTTCTCCTCATGATTTGTGCTTACTACAGGTAAGTGTGATGCACTCATACATTTAGATCAGTTTGCGCTCTCTCAGGAGTGTGCAGTTTTTCACACAGCTATTTCATATCTATCTTCTCCTTTTCTACATCTCAGAGTACGAGGGCGTGTTCTTTACAGATAATGTATCTTTTTACATTTTTCATTACCGGTTTGTGTGTTTTTTTGTTGTTGCTCAGGACAATGTAATATGCCAGGGTTGACATTTATGCAATCCCCAGTCCTCCCCCAAGATGACCAATTATGCAAGCAAACCCAAATCCTTTTCGTTAAAGTATAAATACTGTCGATAAGTAATGCAAGAGTTGATTCCATGTTAGTGAAGCAAAACCTCTGCATGCCCTTTTACAACGCCACAGAGTCCTGCAGCACGCCTTGACTTCAACAACTGAGTAACAGCACTGTCAAAAACCCCAACAACAGGAGGGAACTGTAAAAGGAAGGAGGGGAGACGTGAAGGCAATCACCCAGGTTGCTCTGGAGATGTACTTTAGATCTGGCAAGTGCCATGTTATCACAGGCTTGTGAAGCATGCATCACAATGCTAGTGCCACAAATAATGCCCTCTGCCACAGCTGTATTTAATAGCCATATGATTGGCAATGCCACGTAGCTCACATACTAACAGTGTCATCGTTTTCCACGTTAACTTTGCAGAAGCAGATTTCAAGGCTGACATGGGCAGGCATTGTTCAGTACTTGCAGCACACATTTGAAGAGTATATTTCAAATATTACGAAAAATGTTTTTCAGAGGCTATGGAAAACTGGAATTTTGATGCTGAATCGTAGGCTGCATGGGGACTTTCCTGAATTGCTTGGAGCTCAAAATCTTTAAAAGACCTTAGGATGTTTTCAGGGCAGTACTTCTTCACCAGTGCGGCCTCACATGGAGACATGACCAAGAGTGTTGCTCTCTCTCTACGATCTGGGTTAGAGGTATGCATTATTTGAGAAATGTACGACCTGGATTCCATCGTTCATGTCATGCTCCAAAACATATCAATAACCAAGCTACTACATTAATTAATACATAAATAAATAAAAAAATGTCAATGTCCCTTTTAACAAAGCAAATTCTACCTAGAATACGTTTTCCCTATTACCTTTCCATGCTATCCCAGGCATCAGAAACACCATTTCTACTTTCTACATTAGCCCTTTTTCCTATTATATTTAATAGTCGGTGCTTAATTTGAGCCAGTGGTTGCTGTTGGGGTTCCACTGGCACTCATTATTAGGAACCAGATTTATTTCTCCTCATCTGACATTTCCTGAGAGAAAGAGAGGGAAGAATAATCAATCGATCAATCAATCAATCAATCAATCAAAGCATTTATATAGCGCACTACTCACCCAGAGGGTCTCAAGGCGCTGGGGGGGGAGAGGGTACGCTACTGCTCGAACAGCCAGGTCTTGAGCTGCTTCCTGAAGGCGAGGTGGTCCTGGGTCAGGCGGAGGTGGGTCGGAAGGGAGTTCCAAGTCTTGGCGGCTAGGTAGGAGAAGGACCTTCCTCCTGTGGTGGCTCTTCGGATGCGGGGGACGGCGGCGAGGGCGTGGCTGGTCGATCGAAGTTGGCGTTTGGGAGCGTAGAAGTTGAGGCGGCTGTTGAGGTATCCTGGGCCTTGGTTGTGTAGGGCTTTGTGTGCGTGGGTGAGGAGCCGGAAGGTGATTCTTTTGTTGACCGGGAGCCAGTGCAGGTCTCTCAGGTGTCCGGAGATGTGGCTGCGGCGGGGGATGTCGAGGATGAGTCGTGCTGAGGTGTTCTGGATCCGCTGGAGTTTCTTCTGGAGTTTGGTGGTGGTTCCGGTGTAGAGGGAGTTGCCGTAGTCCAGACGGCTGGTGACGAGGGCCTGGGTGACCGTCTTTCTGGTCTCGGTGGGGATCCATCGGAAGATCTTACGTAGCATGCGCAGGATGTTGAAGCACGACGAGGAGACGGCGTTGACCTGTCTGGTCATGGACAGGGAGGAGTCCAGGATGAAGCCCATGTTGACTGCGTGGTCTGTGGGTTTGGGTGCGCTGCCCAGGGCGGGGGGCCACCAGGAGTCGTCCCAGGCGGAGGGTGATGATCCCAGGATGAGGACTTCCGTCTTGTCCGAGTTCAGTTTCAGGCGGCTGTTCGACATCCATTTGGCTACGTCTGTCATCCCTTCGTGCAGGTTGGCTCTGGCTGTGGCGGGGTCGTTGGTGAGGGAGAGGATCAGCTGGATGTCGTCGGCGTAGGAGATGATGTTGAGGTTGTGCTGGCATGCGATGGCTGCGATGGGGCTCATGTAGACGTTGAAGAGTGTTGGGCTGAGCGAGGAGCCTTGAGGAACGCCGCAGATGACTTCGGTGGCCTCCGATCTGAACGGGGGGAGGCGGACTCTCTGTGTTCTTCCGGTGAGGAAGGAGGTGATCCACTCCAGTGCCTTCTCCTGGATTCCGACGTTGCTGAGGCGCTGTACTAGGGTACGGTGGCAGACAGTGTCGAAGGCCGCGGAGAGGTCCAGGAGGATGAGGGCCGCTGTTTCTCCGTTGTCGAGCAGGGCTCGGATGTCATCGGTAGCTGCGATCAGGGCGGTCTCGGTGCTGTGGTTGGCCCGGAAGCCAGACTGCGAGAGGTCGAGGGAACCGTTCGTCTCGAGGAAGGCGGCCAGTTGCTTGTTGACCGTCTTCTCGATGACTTTTGCCGGAAACGGGAGCAGCGAGATGGGGCGGTAGTTCTTGAGGTCAGTGGGGTCGGCTGATGGTTTCTTAAGTAGAGCGCTGAGTTTGGCGTGCTTCCAGCTCTCCGGGAAGGTCGCGGTGTCGAAGGAGGTGTTGATGATGTCCCGCAGGTGGGGTGCGATGACAGCGTCGGCTTTGTTGAAGACGTGGTGAGGGCAGGGGTCTGTCGGAGATCCGGAGTAGATGGAGTTCATCGTGTGGACGGTGTCTTCGGTGCTGATCGGGGTCCAGGCGCGGAGGGTGGTGGTGGGGGGCGGTGGTTCGGTCGTGGCGTGCGTCGGTTGAGTGCTGAAGCTGTTGTGTATGTCCGCGATCTTGTTGTGGAAGTAGGAGGCGAGGGAGTTGCAGAGGTCTTGCGAAGGGGTGATGTCGTTGTTTCCGGCGTTGGAGAGCTCTTTCACGATGTTGAAGATTTCCTTGCTGTTGTGTGCGTTGTTGTCCAGTCGTTCCTTGAATGCGGTTTTCTTGGTGGCGTGGATCAGTTGGTGGTGTTTTCGGGTGGCGAGCTTGAGGGCTGTCATGTTGTCTGGTGTTGGGTTTCTGCGCCAGGTTTTCTCGAGTGCTCTGCAGTTCTTCTTGGAGCTCTTGAGTTCGTCGTTAAACCATGGGGCTTTCTTGCGGCCGGGTCTGCTGGGCAGGGTCTTCAGAGGGGCGAGTTCGTCTGCGCAGTCGCTGATCCATTTCGTGATGTTGGTGGCCGCTTGGCTGGGGTTCGTTGTGCTGGTGGGAGGGCTCTTGCTCAGGGAAGTAGAGAGCTGGTCTGCAGTGATCTTGTTCCAGCTTCTGCGGGGAACCTGTATCTGGTGATGGTGGAGCGTGGTCCTTCTGAAGCTGAAGTGGATGCAGCTGTGGTCCGTCCAGTGGAGTCCCGTGGCGTGGCTGAAGGCGATGTCCTTGCTGGAAGAGAAGACCGGGTCGAGCGTGTGTCCGGCGTAGTGGGTGGGGGTGTTGACCAGCTGCTTGAGTCCGAGGTTGGCGAGGTTGTCCAGCAGGGTGGTGGTGTTGCGGTCGTTGTTGTTCTCCAGGTGGAAGTTGAGGTCCCCGAGGAGGATGTAGTCAGCGGAGAGGAGGGCGTGTGGGCTGATGAAGTCGGCGATGTCTTCGCTGAATAGTGTGCGTGGTCCTGGGGGTCTGTAGATGAGGGTGCCTCTGAGGGTGGTCTTGGGGTTGATGTGGATCTGGAAGTGCAGGTGTTCAGCGGGTGCGAGGGTGTCGTCGGTGTTGGTCGTGATGCGGATGGTGTTCCTGTGGATGATGGCGATGCCTCCTCCTGTCTGGTTGACGCGGTCCCTCCGGATGATCTTGTAGCCGTCCGGGATGGTGATGGCGATGTCGGGCGCTGAGGAGGCGTTCATCCAGGTTTCCGTGAGGAAGGCGACGTCTGGGGCTGTGGTGTCGAGCAGGTTCCACAGCTCGACGGCGTGTCTGTGGACGGAGCGGGTGTTGAGCAGGATGCACTTCAGGTGGGTGGTGCTGGAGTTCGGCTTGGTGGGTGCTGGTGTAGCGTGGGTCCGGTTGCAGGTGAACTTGCAGGAGTGGCAACTGAAGGGTCCGTGGGTGCGTCTCAGTGTGGCTCGGTAGCAACCCGGGGTTCGGCCGGTGTTGAGAGCGATGAGTTCGGTGGCGTCGTAGGTCCGTCGGGTCGGCTTCCGTCGGTGGGGGCCAGGGGTCCTGAACTGGGGTGGCAGAGTAGGCTAAAGAACGGTGATGGATCAAACCCAGATCTTTTGACTGGGTGTGAGTGTTTGATTGATTCAGATGCTCCGTCCATCACCACCCATTTTTGTACCGCTTTTGGCCGCCATAAGTGTGGCAGGGTATGCTCACACGTGAGTCCCTTGCTCACTTTGCCACTGGATTCAAGCAAGCCGGGCTGAAGATGGCTGGAATGCCAGAAACCGGTCCTCGGAAGCTTGTTTCCGGTCCAGGGAAGACATGGCTTGGCAGTTCGGGCTGGACTGTTCCCATGAGGCACAGGGTCAGACTGATTTGCATATAGCCATGTCTGAACTGGGGTGGCAGAATGGGCTAAAGAACGGTGATGGATCAAACCCAGATCTTTTGACTGGGTGTGAGTGTTTGATTGATTCAGATGCTCCGTCCATCACCACCCCTTTTTGTACCGCTTTTGGCCGCCATAAGTGTGGCAGGGTATGCTCAGACGTGAGTCCCTTGCTCACTTTGCCACTGGATTCAAGCAAGCCGGGCTGAAGACGGCTGGAATGCCAGAAACCGGTCCTCGGAAGCTTGTTTCCGGTCCAGGGAAGGCATGGCTTGGCAGTTCGGGCTTAACTGTTCCCATGAGGCACAGGGTCAGACTGATTTGCATATAGCCATGACTGAACTGGGGTGGCAGAGTGGGCTAAAGAACGGTGATGGATTAAACCCAGATCTTTTGACTGGGTGTGAGTGTTTGATTGATTCAGATGCTCCGTCCATCACCACCCCTTTTTGTACCGCTTTTGGCCGCCATAAGTGTGGCAGGGTATGCTCAGACGTGAGTCCCTTGCTCACTTTGCCACTGGATTCAAGCAAGGCAGGCTGAAGACGGCTGGAATGCTAGAAACTGGTCCTCAGAAGCTTGTTTCCGGTACAGGGAAGACATGGCTTGGCAGTTCGGGCTGGACTGTTCCCATGAGGCACAGGGTCAGACTGATTTGCATATAGCCATGTCTGAACTGGGGTGGCAGAGTGGGCTAAAGAACGGTGATGGATTAAACCCAGATCTTTTGACTGGGTGTGAGTGTTTGATTGATTCAGATGCTCTGTCCATCACCACCCCTTTTTGTACCGCTTTTGGCCGCCATAAGTGTGGCAGGGTATGCTCAGACGTGAGTCCCTTGCTCACTTTGCCACTGGATTCAAGCAAGCCGGGCTGAAGACGGCTGGAATGCCAGAAACCGGTCCTCGGAAGCTTGTTTCCGGTCCAGGGAAGACATGGCTTGGCAGTTCGGGCTGGACTGTTCCCATGAGGCACAGGGTCAGACTGATTTTCATATAGCCATGTCTGAACTGGGGTGGCAGAGTGGGCTAAAGAACAGTGATGGATTAAACCCAGATCTTTTTACTGGGTGTGAGTGTTTGATTGATTCAGATGCTCTGTCCATCACCACCCCTTTTTGTACGACTTTGTGAAAAGAGCACAAGTGCATCTCACACTGCTGGTCCCTTCAAGCTTCTTTAAACTCCTGCTATCATTCTGGCTCCTTGGCTCATTTCTGTCAAATATGTTTTCAAAACTTTCTGAGTCCGAACTTTGAAGGGTTTCTGGAGAAAGCTTCTCTGGGTCATTTCGAAGGTTCTCAGGCCCTCAGGACTGAGGATCCAGAATTAAATCCTGCAGAGCCCACCAGCAAGGTCTAGTCGAGGTCCTGTTGGTACATGGTCACCTCTGAAAAAGGGCCTCTTGTACCTGTTTGTTTCCCTGTAGTCACACAGGAGGCCATCCAACTAATCTTTGGAGTTCATTCTCATGGGCACAAGAGGGAACAGTTCCAAGTATTTCAGGTCACAGACATCAGGTCCATTTTCTTCTGATCTTCTGAAGGTCCTGGAAATTTCCTATGGCGGGTGCGTGGGCGTGCCATATTTATGGTTGGTACTCTTTCCCACTTTTGCAGCAGTTCCTGTTTGCCCTACTGAACACAATCCCACTGTTCAGGTTTTAGGCTGCTGCAATCAGGCTACATGGGGTATTCCAGAAGCCCTGTTTTAAAGGTCCATTCTATGGATGCCACAATCGGAACAGCAGTCCACAGATGGCATTTACCTTACAAGGCCTGGTATATTTCCTACACCCTATAGTAGGGACTTATAGGCAAGTTAAATATGTCAATCAGGGGTAAGCTCATTTAACCATGTTTAAATAGGAAGCACAGGCACCTCTTTAAGACATTGTCTCCTGTTTAGGAGGTGGAACAGTGACAGCTTTTTTAGTCCAGAGAAAACAATTGAAGAAAAAGGGGAAAAATCTTGGGTAAGCATTCAGAAAATGCAGCTTTCCTACAACCATGCACTGCTATCCCACTGCTTAGTGTATCAAACATCTACAGAGCTGTATCAATCCACTTATCTTTTGACTTGCCTTATACATGGGTCTCCAAAACCCTGAGTTGACTAACAATGAACCACCATCATTACTTGGCCTAACAGATTAGTATTGGAATATTCACCCTTCTGCAGAGCCTGGAAAACGCACCTCTTTCCTATTATGATGTGCACGTTTAACCCAGTACTGACATCAAATAGTGCTAACAATATACTCCTACCCTGATCTGCGGTATGTACTTATGTCCCTTACTGAGATAGCTACAGAATGCACCTTTACCGTGCTTTGCAGTGCACCCTGGTGTCTCTACACTTAACTGTTTTGTCATACTGCATTTTCATCATAACCTGCATCGTGTGCTAACAAATGGGTGAAGTAACTTCCTAAATGCTCTCACAATACACCTCTTTTATGATTTCCAGCGTGTCTTGTTCTGCTATGGTATGTTCCCTAAGCAAACATACTGAGATATCAGCAGAATTCTCTCAGAGCACACCTAGATGATGTGCACCAAGAACTAACATCTGGCTCAATAGCCATCTAGAGGTTACAAGGCGATTTTATATTGAGCTGTACCATACAATGCTATTTCAGTACTTAAACATCCAGATAAGCCTTACAATGAACTTCCAGTTTGAGGGGGCGTGGTTTGCCGTGCAGCGGAATGGCCGCTCTGTGAGTGAGCTCCGCCGCCCGGGAATTAATGGTTTCAAGATCCTTGCATATGGAGAGTTGCTGATCTGTTCTATAATACCTTCAAGCAGCGGAATATCTCAGAACCCAGACAGCGCTATTCCTGTGGCTGTCCCTTGCTCCGGGGCTGAACTACAAGGCTGCCTGAAAAGTGTCCGGATGCTCAAGAGTCTCTGGTCTCTGGTCATGCTGTGGGCGGGGGGCCCTGAGAATTGAGACCGCGGCTGCTGGTGAGGCGCAGGCCATGGACCTGTGAAAGCGATGCTGAACCCCTGCCTGTAGTAAGCCAGCGAATTGAGGTACGGGCATCGCTTGCGTGGCTGAGAGGAGCCGCTGTACATTCTGTTGCACACGCCCTGTTCGGTGCTGTGTAACAAGAGAGCGGAGAGGGTGGACGAAGTGCGCTATGGATTGCGGCCGACATTTAGTGGCCACGTTGCAACGAAGCTGAGACCGGGCACGGCTGGGGAGGTCAGATGCCCTGGTGGACGGCTGTTCTTGTCACCGCTCCAGTGTTAGAGATCGTTGCAGTTTAGCCACAGACGCCTGCGTTGGTGCGGTGCGATCTGGGAGGAAAGCGGTGCCCTATATGTTAAGACCGCCATTTTGAGGCTGGGCCCGGCAGAGGAGGCTGGCTGCCCTTGCGGAGGGTTATCCCAATTATTGCTCTGCCCCTCAGCTGTAGCTGCGGTGTATATTGTCACAGATACCTTGCCCGATGCGACGTGCCCGGAGATGAGGGCAGGTGGTGCCCTGCACACTAGGACCGCCATTTTATAGCTAAGTTCCATTTGGGCTAAGTTTGGACGCAGCTGAGAATACTGCTGCCCTTAAAGAGGGTCACACTTGCTGACACTCAAACTCTTGGCTGTGGCCCCTGGAGGCCTTATACGCATTGTGCCTATCACCCTGCATTGAAGTACGTGCCACATTGCCCCTGTGGCCCTGATCATTGTGGAGTGGCCGTTCTGGGGCAGTTATCTTCAGAGGTGAGGCCATGGAAAAAGACATTGGTGACGTGCAGAAGAAATAAGAGGCCACTGGGAGGTGTATGTGCGTTGCAGGACTGCTAAGCCGTGAAGGAGTGAACTGTCTGGTGGCAGAGGGGGCGAGTCCGGCCACGGTCGAGACAGACGGCACATAGGAAGAGAAGCATAGGCGCACGCAGCGCTGACCTCTGGGAGTTGTGCGGCAGCGTGTTGGGCTGGGTCCCATCTGGCCTCCCTTAAACTACGCACACCTTCATTGCCTTTGCAAATATGGGCAAACAGGATGCTAAACAACCGAAACATACCTTTGAGAACAAGCGAGCCACGCAACATACAGAATTGAACCCCGGATGCACCTGTGGAAAGTCAGCATGAAACGCAAACGGAAGATCACGGCGAAGACCTGCGGACCCTTATGTTGGAGATGCGCTCCAGCCTACGAAATATCGACACAAAGCTGGATACCCTAACCACACAGCTGGACTCGGTCAAGACCCAAGTGGCGGCGCACAAGACCCTCCTCGACGTCCTGGAAAACCGTCACACTGAATTTCACGAATTTCAAGTGGATACAAAGGAACAGTTGCTGCATATGGACAAATTGTTGGGAATTATCCGAGCCAAGAATGAAGATTTAGAGGCGAGGTCACGCAGAAACAACCTTCGCATTACTGGAATCCCAGAAACGACTGCCATATCTAAGATGGATACCTTCATAACAGACTTACTTCATGAACTCTTTGATCCCTACTTGTCCTCCGTCTTCGTGGTGGAGAGGGTACATAGGTCTCTGGGGCCGAAGCTTTCAATTGGGGCAGCACCTAGACCTATATTGGCAAAGCTCTTGAATTATCTAGACGGGGATCTTATCTTGAGGCTGGCTAGGGAGAAAGGCCAAATTTCACAGAAAGGCAATACCATATTGTTTTACCCTGACTTTACTCTGGCTGTGCAGGTGGCACGGCGTGAATTCCTCCCTGCCAAACGTATTCTCTTGCAAGCACAGATCCCTTATTCCTTGTTGTACCCAGCCAAGTTAAAGGTCTTATACGAGGGCACAGCCCATTTCTTCACAGATGCAAAGTCTGCCTTGAAGTTTGCCAAACATGTTGGGGGAAGGAGAAACAAAGAAACCCGGGAAGCTGAAACATCCACAGCCGACCATCTTAGCGACAATGACTGACATGGGTATCGTATTGCTCATTAGCCTGGATGTTAGAGATGCTATGATGCAGGCAGGGGGGGGTTCTGTATGTTATGCTGCTGCTGGACTTGGGTTATACAGTCTACGTTCTTCTTGTTGGATTTTGAACTGCTGACATGGACTTGCAGCATACTCTGCAGTACTCCCGGCCACTTTGTATAAACAGGGGTGTTTGCCGGAGTTACTGCACCCCCATGGGAAGGTACCCTGTATTGCTATGTGTTTATTGTCTTTTTGTTTATTTTGGGTTGGATATTCTACAACCTGATTGGGGGGTTGAAGTGGGTGGTGGGTGGAAGGCAGGGATTGTTTTCTTGTTTATTGCCAGTGTGATTGTATCTTGTTGGTTAGATTGCACGGTTTGTAATTGGAAGACAACACGTCATTGCTCACATCCCTTCATTCAGCGCACAATCCATGCCTTCACGTCACTGCACTAAATTTTCTTACATGGAACATTAGAGGGCTAAGTGACAGTAGGAAATCTAGACTTGTGCATGCTTATTTATCCAGACATAATATAGACGTGTGTTGATTGCAGGAGACACATCTCAATGTCACACCATCCCAGAGGCTCCGGCACAACAGGTGGGGGAACGTGTACTCCTCCATATACCCCAATTACACCCGGGGTGTGGCTGTGCTGCTTAGGCGAGGTGTGGACTGGCGGGAGGGTGAAGTTCACGGGGATCCAGAAGGAAGGTACATCCTCATACAAGGTGTCTTGGGAGGCGTTTCCCTGGTCATTGTAGTGGTATATGGCCCCAATGTACATTCCCCTAGCTTCTTTCAGGATATTTGGTCCAGGGTTAGAGCAACTGGTTGCAGTACAATTTTGTGAGGAGGAGGTTTTAATGGTATCCTAGATGATGACTTGGACAGACGGGGAGCGGCTCGTTCCTTACACCCCACTGCTAGTGCTGCTTTGAATGTCACAATATCTGATGGGGATTTAATCGACGTATGGCGTAGGAGACTCCCCTTAGTTAGGGAAGGTACATGTATTTCTGATTACCACAGCGCTTGGTCCCGGCTGGACTTCTGGTTGGTCTCACAAGATGTAGCCACTTGGACCTCTGATGCCTTGCACCTACCGCGTTCCCTATCAGACCACGCACCGTGTCTGTTGAAACGGACGCTCCCAAGGCTCACTTCCCTATGTATTCTCCTGGCGTCTCCCGCCACATGCCCTGTTCAACGAGATTTTTAAGGAGGAAATACGGACGGATATCACCGACTATTTTACTCTCAGTATGGGTTCAGTGGATACTGAGGCCTCTCTCTGGGAGGCGTTTAAGGTGGTTATCAGGGGACAGTGCATTGCCCCTCAGGCGGGCGTATTGAAGGCCATTGGGGGTACGATCACCTCACTGGAAGCTAAAATAAGAGAGATTGAAGAGCAATTCTATTCCACAAACGAGCATGACACTATGGCCCTCCTGAAATCCAAATTGTTATACTTTGCTGAGGAGACACAGGGTGAAGTTAGGTTCTTGGGGAAATACGCAGAGGCGCGGCGGTATGGGGAGGGTGATAGACCGGGATGCACGCTGGCTGGCCTGCTCCGACCCCCTAGATCCACTGCGTTTATTCACGAACTGCACACCACACAGGGTACTGCCATCAGGGGTCAGTCAGAAATTTTGAATGCATTCTCCATGTTTTATTCTCACCTTTATACTGCAACCCTAGAAGCATGCCCTGAGGGAATGCAACCCTTCCTTGACTCGCTAGCACTCTTTTGGTTCAATCAAAATCATAGAGATTATATGGATCTCCCGTTCACTGTGGAAGACGTCACCCAGGTCATAAAAAGTTTACTGCTAGATAAGGCCCCTGGGCCTGATGGCCTGACCACCTCCTTCCATAAATCATACGTGGAGGAGTTAGCACCTCGATTGTTGGCACTGTATGAGGAGGCTCTAACAGATGGTGTATTACCTCCGTCCATGAGGGAAGCGATAATTATTACCCTATTCAAACCCGGAAAGCCTGAAACGAAGATAGATTCCTATCGACCAATATCAATGATAAATGTGGATGTTAAAATCCTTGCCAAGCTGATTGCCAACAGGTTGTCGCCTTTACTTCCTATCATTGCTCTCCCCGACCAGTCGGGATTTATTCCCGGGAAGTCGACCTCTCATAATTTGCGGACTCTCTTCACAGTGCTGCACTATTTACACTCAGATGTACATGCTGCAGTAGTTTTTTTAGATGCCACTAAGGCGTTCGATACGCTCTAGTGGCCTTATTTCTTTGCTATATTAGGCCGTATGGGGTTTAGCCCACTCTTCATAAATTGCATTCGGCTGTTATACACTCTACCCACCGCTCGGAACAGGGTGAGCGGCTTACTCTAGAATTCCTTCCCCATTACGCGTGTCACCAGGCAGGGATATCCCCTCTCTCCTTTGCTTTTCGCGATTGTGATGGAGACCCTGGCTGCACGCATCAGCTCGAGGTATAGGGTTCAGTACTAACTAGGAGTTTCCTCATTTGGCTTTACGCGGACGATGCAACTCTTTACATTGTAGACCCAGAGGTGAATCTGGACCCCATTTTAAGGGAATTTATCCGCTTCGGAGGCCTGGCTGGTATCTTCATTAACTGGGCTAAGTTGGTGATATTTCTACTGACAAATGGTACACCTCAGATGACCTCTGAGTTCCCTTTGAAGTGGGAGGCCGAGGCGGTCAAATATTTGGGTGTATGGATAAGCTGTGTCACGCAGGAGGTGTGGAATTTAAATTATGGGCGGGCTGTCATGTGGTTGGAGCAGAAGGGTAAACTATGGTCTAGGCTTCCACTATCCCTGGCAGGGAAAATTGCATTGGCTAGGATGGTCATCTTACCGAAGTTTTGTATCTACTTGTTAACGTCCCGTTCCCCCTTACGCAGTACCTTTTTAACTCCCTGAGGCAGTTGGTCTCCCTGGTATGGGCGGTGGGACAGGCCAGAATCTCCTGGGATTTATTGACACTCCTGTTGAGGCAGGGGGGTTTGGGTGCTCCGGATATGCAACTCTATGGCCTTTGCGCTCAGGCCCAAATCCTGCATTATTGGGTTCACCCGATGCCTTTCCAACCCCATGTGACAGTTGAGACTGATGCGGTGGCACCTGTCCCACTCAGGGTGGTGATTTTTCAATCGTCACGACGCCCCCGCAGAGATATAGACACCTCTGGGACACTGCGTTGGGCATGGGACGATTTGCGCAAGACAGCGGGTATTCCCATATTGTATGCCCTCTCCATCTCACTGGCACAGAACCCCATGCTACCTTGCATTCAGGATGGTGTTGGCAAGACACTGGTACAGAAGATGAAACTTCACACTTTCGCGGACCTATACCTGGGAGACACGTTTAGGCCCCCCCAGATGGAGCTGTGGGACAGGCGGTACTCTTTGCCGAGCTATTCTTATATCATAAGTTGCGCACAGTCTGTCGTGCCCTCTGTAAGGGTTTCCTGATGGCCCCACCGCTTTTGTCCGTATTGGAGAACCTGTTGAGATCCTCATCTCTCCGTAAACTTATTACACGTCTCTATACACACATGCACACATGCAAAACACTGCCCACTGGTGAAACCTAGAGCCCTCCAGTGGTGGAATACCAAGCTTCGTACTCCGTGGACTGAGGCTCAATGGGACTTCTGCAGTGGGCAGCTTACTGAACCAAATTTCGTTTGATTCACTTTAAATATCTACACAGATTATAGCACGCCTGTTGGTCTGTATCGTATGGGGCTCAGGGAAGACGATAGTTGCTGGTGCTGTGGGTACACCCCAGCCTCTTTTCTTAATATGGCGTGGGATTGCCCGAAGAATGCTGCATTCTGGTCCACAATTTTTACATCAGTGAACCAAATCATCGGAACGTCAATTGCGCCATCCTCCACATTGGGCTTATTAGGCTATGTCAAAGACACCCCAGCCAAGTTGCGCAAACTACATGCACTTCTCCTGCTGTTTGCTAAAAGTCAAGTTGCAGTACATTGGGGAAGGAGGAGGGTGCCCTCAATTAAGGGGTGGATTAAAGATGTTACATATGGCCACACACAATGAAATACTTTCTGGGAGCTCATGCCCCCTACTTCAAGACCACGTGACATTTGGGAACCATTCGTAGTTTGGGCTCTGGAGCAGCACAACCCTACTGAGGAAGCACAGACAAGCGAAACTCCGACTGATGTTTCAATGTGATTTGATATTGGTTTTCACCTGTTTTTGCCTTGCTGCCTTTCTTTAATCCCTAGGATCAATGGGTTTGTTCGGATGTGTCTAACGAGTTTTAGACCCTCTATGTGATACTACTATTATTATTAGTCAAGGAACAACTGGATGTTTAATGCTATGCTCCTATTGGGTGTGGGTGTATGGAACGTGGGTTAATAAGAAATTGTTGTGTAGTGTAAGGACTGTGACTGTTTCGAATCCTGATATACATTGCTAACATGCTGGCCTGTTGTGTTGTATGGTTGACCTTTTTCAAAATGTCAATAAACAAATAAAAAAAAACTTTCCAGTTTGAAATGATTCATGCACTGCTGATTACTGACACATCCATGCGGTTCTGACACTGCATCTCTGTGCACATTTACGAATGCACAAATATCCTGAGGCAGCCACTGAGTTCACCTGGTGTATCCATTGTCTGCCAAGCAGTGCACACTGTTATCTACATGCTGACACACTTATAACATTCTTACAAATCTATTTGGATTAGTGCCAACAGAGGTTCAATAGAGATCTCAATCCCATTTCCTTTGCTTTTCAGATATCTCAGAGTTTTGATGCACCTGCTGCAGTTATCTTTAGAAGCTCCCCGGATCACTATTTCTGATCTGAATATGCTGACTCGGTAGTTCATCCGTTCTAAGTATGATAACATTCTTTCTTTTCAGTTGGGTGATATTGACCATGCTATCATCTGATTTAGAGGAAGTCAGTTTTAATGCATTAAGCCAGTGGTTCGTAAATTGAGGTTTGCGGATCTCTGGAGATCTGCAACACTTCCTCAGGGGTTCCCTGAATGTTTAGAAAAGCAAATAGTTTTAGCAGATTAATATATTCTATAAACACAAAAAACAAACTGTAACATAGATTTTTTTTAATGCTGTGTGAAGGTGTAATAATTTGAAATTGGATGCTAACAATTAAGTTGATATCAATAGCGTGATTCATGGTTGTAGTGTATGATTGGTGGTCTCAAATTAAGCACACCGTTATTCAACGAAAAAAGTAGAGAATGAATTAGCAGCAAAGAAAAACAAAGTGCTATTCTAGAACAGGCAACTCCAACCTTTCGTATAACGAGAGCTACTTCTGATCAATTAAAATATTCCAGAGCTACTGTCTTTGACAGTTGTTGCAGTGACCACATTAGAGACAATCATGGTAGTGACCGAACCCTGCAAGTTTACTAGTAGAAGCCACCCATATACATGTCACAGAACTGAGTGATGCCTGTTGGCCCTGACATCCTCGGCTTGGTTTTCTCCTCCTGTGTGTTACTGACATGATTTTTGCTGGCCTCAGGACTCTGCACATTTTGCCACTGCTAACGAGTTCTAAAGTGCTTGACTGCTCACCCTAATACATGGTAATATTGGCTTCCACCTAATTGGCACCTTTAATTTACTTGTAAGTCCCTAGTAAATTGGCACCACATATACCCAAGGCCTGTAAATTAAATGCTATTAGTGGACCTGCAGCACTGACTTAAGTAGCCCTCTAAACATGTCTCAGGCCTGCCATTGCAGCCTGTATGCGCAGTTTAAACTCCCATTGTGACCTTGCAAAATCCACCTCTCACCAGGCCTAAACCTTACTTTTTAATACACATAAGTGACCCCTAGGGTATATCCTAAACAGTTCATAGGGAAGAGTGCAGTGTATTTAAAAAGTTGGAGATGCAGTTTTATCTTTTACATGTCCTTGTAGTGAAAAACTCTTACATTTGTTTTTCACTATTGCAAGGCCTACCTCTCCCATAGGAAACCATGTTGGTACCTTAATACATTTTATAAGTAATACCTTTGAATTGGGAGCAAGTAAGAAAATCGAGTTGGTTTCTAAAGAATTGTGTTTTAAAACCCTCTTTAATGGTAAAGTTGGATTTTAGGTCACAATTCTGAAAATGCCACTTGTAGAAAGTTGACAATTTCTTGTTGTAATGATTTGGCGCCTGTATCCTGGGTCGCATGACTAGGTGTAACTGGCAGTTAGTCTTTGTGTACTACTCCCAGGCAGTGAGACAAAAGAGGACTAGTGTTTTGCAGGATAGGCCATCTCTGTCAGGATGAGTGGGGCTGTCACCGACTACATATGCACATCACAAAGGCTCTGCCTCAGCATACTCGCAAAGGGTGTCACACTAGTCTTTTGTTCCCCACACAAGCTGGGACCAGGGCAGTTAAGCAGGAAATTCCCGACACCACTGCAGGGGAAGGGATCTTGAAGCTTCTCCAACTTCAAAGTGGGCACAAGGTATAAACAGTGGACCCTCAGACCCAACTTTGGAGTACACTACTGGACCTCTGGAAGACTCAGAAGGACTGCTGTGCTAGCCTGCTGCAAAAATGACTTCTCTTCTGTCCTTCTACTCTGCTGCCCTACTGCTCTGTTGCCTGTGGGAGAAGGACTAGACCTGCACCTTGAACCCAGGACCACCAGAGTGACTCGAAGGGTAAGATCACTGGCTTTCTGATCAAAGCCTCAGGGACAGGAAAGGCTCCAACAATCTTGAAGCCTGCACCTGGACTCTGGCTGATGTGAGTCCTAACCCCCCAAGTAGTGTCCCTCCAGTCCTGGACCCTTCTTGGTAGGGTTAAAACTGCTTTGCCAGCCCAGATATGGCCTAATTAGGACTGACGCAGCGCAACACAAAGCCCACACGGCTATGTATAGCACCTCATCTGAACTGTCACTGCATGAATCAGCCCGATGCAAGCCCGTATTTCAGCCTGCGAAGCTCATCGGAATGGCTGCTGTTCGAGCATCATCGACGCAGACCTCGCAGCTTCTCATCAGAACAGATGCAGCACCATGCAGTCTCGATGCAAGCTCGCATCGCAGCCCCTTGGATCTCATTGAAACTACGGCTTCATGACACATCCTCCACGCAAGATTACATCGTAGCCCTCGCTGCTCACCGGATCAACTGCTGCATGATGCATCTTCATCGCTGGCCTCACATTGCTTCTCAAGGCTGCCGTTGCAGAGTGCAATGCTCTGCAACCAGGATTTACGGTACTTCTCAGTGGGAGTAACTAGGTTCGTTTATACAACCCGCTCTTCCTCGGGGACAGCCAGAACTTGTAACTTTGTCCCTGTCTAGTGCGACTAGATTACCACAGTTGGCACTTTGTGCTTTTAAGCACTAATTTAATCTAAATCCTTAAAATTGCATATCTCAGATTCTACTAACTGGATTTTGTTGTATTGGTGTCAAATAATTTGTTCAATGTTACTCTATTTTTCTACATTGGTGTTGGAATTTTGTTGTATTATGTTTTCACTTTATTACCATTTGTATGCTACATATTACCTCTAAGTTAAACCTGACTGCTTCTGTGGCAAACTTCCAGAGTGGGAAGAAATGGGGAGCATTACATGGGGTGGTTATGATAAAGTACATGTCCTGCCAGTGTCATATGTTGCACCCTGCCTTTAGGGCTCGGTAGACCTGCCAGAGGAGGTGACTTATACACATGTCCAGCGGAAGTGGTGTTCTTGCCATTGCTTTCAATAACAAAGTTGTGCTAGCAGAGCACAACTGCTCTACCAGGTAACAGTGGCGGACTGTGAGACTTGTTTTACTTGGGGGACCTCCAGGGTGGCACAATCAGTGCTGTAAGTCCTGGGGTACCCCTTTAACTTACATGCCCAGGGTAGCATTTAGTAGGGGTTTGCAGGTAAGTTAATCATTTCCAATTAGGTACAGCCAATTTGACAAACACTTTGGGGTCAGAGCACTGGCACTGAAGTCTGGTTATCAGGCCTCAGTGCACTCTCAGGGTCGAAGAAACAGCAGCATCAGTTGAAAACTTCAGGGTGACCATACAAAAAGAGACATTCCCTTACATGAACACCCCCCTCCCCAGACGAAAGGTGATGAGCAACTAACATTTTTCCTGGTGACTTTCATCATCTAAATAGAAGAACCTGGAGAAGCCACCTGTGTTGGGATGTTCTGTCCCAGGTCTGTGCTCCACTGTGAAATCCATCCCCTATAGGGGATGGATTTCTCCTACCTCGCCGCCAAGACCTCGAACACCCTCCCTACCCACCTACGGCAGACCCAAGACCTACTCGCCTTCAGAAGACTACTTAAGACTTGGCTCTTCGAGCAGTATCGGCACCCCCTCCCCTCAGCGCCTTGAGGCCCTCATGGGTATGTAGCGCGCTTTACAAGTACTCTGATTGATTGATTGATTGATAGGGAAATGGACCACTTTAACAACTTGGTTTTCTCTCCTCACATCTGCATGAGCCATCTGAGGGGGGTCTGTGTTCTGTTTGAACCTTGAAGGGAGCCCCAAACAGGTATAGTCTGAGCTTCTTCAGGGACCAAACCACAGCAAAGGCTTCCTACTCAATGGCACTCAATCGCTGCTCCCTGGGAAGGAGTCGCCTGCTAATGAAGGCAACTGGATGATCTTGGCCCAAATCCTTTACTTTATCTAATTTTCAGAGGCATCTGTATGGGGAATAAACTCTTTACTTAAAACAGGGGCCTTTAAGACAGGTGCCGAGCACAGTTCTTTCTTGAGTGTCAAAAGCCTTTTGATACTACTCAGTCCAGGTAACTTTTTTAGGCTGCTTTTTGGAGGCCGAGTCAGTTAATTATGCTACTATGGTACCATAACCCTTCACAAATCTCCTATAGCACCCATCCAGGCCTAAGGAGGCTCTGACCTGGGTCTGAGTCTTAGGAGGGTCCCATGCAAGGATGGCCTTGATCGTGTGATGGAGAGGTTGAAAATGGACTCCACCAACGTGGTGGACCAGGTACACAACAGAGCCCTGCCCTACCTGGCACTTACTTGCCTTGTTAGTCAGACCTGCCTGCTGCAAGGCCTGAAGCACTTTCCTTGAGGTGTACTAGGTGATCCTACCAGGTGGAGATTAATACAGTTATGTTGTCAAGTTAAGCTGCACTGAAATTCTTCAATCCTGACAGCACAAATTCATCAACCTCTGGAAGGTGGCAGGGGCATTCTTCAACCCAAAGGCCTCACTTTGAATTAAGAGTGGCCTTCAGATGTGTTGAATGCAGATCTCTCTTTGGTTCCTGGAGTGAGGGCAATCTGCCAATTACCTGATGGCAGATCAAAGGTGCTCAGATATTTAGCTGCCCCAACTTATCAATGAGCTCATCAGCTCTTGGGATCCAGTGGGCATCTGTCTTAGTGACTGCATTGAGGCCCCAGTAGTCCACACAGAGAACCTCATATCAGCTTCTCCCCTTTAGGGTTGGGGTTGGGCTGGCACATGGACTACTGTAGGTTCAATCACCCCCCATCTCCAACATTTTGGCAACTTCAGCCTTGATGCTGACCTTGACCTGGTCAGACAATCTGTAAATTTTACTCTTGACAGGCAAGCTGTCACCGTTGTCCACATCATGGGTACACCATGTTGTTAGACCTGGGGTCAAAGAGAACAGTCCAGCAAACAGCTTCAGCAAGTGAAAGAAGGTCCTTGTGCCAGCTCTCCCAGAGACACTTCTCTTGTCCAGCTTGCCGCAGTTCTTCACCCTCTTCTACCAGTCTACATGTTGCCCTCTGTTTGTGTCTCCTCTGATCATTTCTTGCTCTGTTTTGCCTTTTCTGCATATTTTTCTGCCATTTGCTTTGCCTTTTTCTGCTTGTTTTTCCTGCCCTCTGTTTTGCCTTTCATGCTTGTTTTTCTGCCCTTTGTTTTTTCTTTCTGCCAATCTCTCTGCCCTCCGTTTTGCCTTTTGCGCTCGTTTTTCTGCCCCCTGTTTTGCCCTCTTCTGATATGTTTTGCCTTTTCTGTTTGTTTTTCTTCCCTCTGCTTTGCATCTCCTGCTTGTTTTTCTGCCCTTTGTTTTGCTTTTCTGCCCTCTGTTTTGCCTTTCATGCTCATTTTTCTGCCCTTTGTTTTACCTTTCTGCCAATTTTTCTGCCCTACATTTTACCTTTGGTGCTAGTTTTTCTGCCCCCTGTTTTGCCCTCTTCTGCTATGTTTTGCCTTTTCTGTTCCTTTTTCTGCCCTATGTTTTGCCTTTGCTGCTCGTTTTTCTGGCCGCTCTGTTTTGCCTTTTCTGCTCAGTTTTGTGCCCTTGTTTTACCTTTTTTTGCTCGATTCTTCTGTCTTCCCACTGTTTTCCTCCTTCAGCCACTTCCACACTCCAGCCACCCAGCGCCCGCTCTCCCACAAGGACCTACTTAATGTAGCCTCAGAATGACCCTTTCTGTAGGTCCTCGTGCCAGCTCCCTCTGCGACATTTCTCATGTTGTGCTTGCCTGCGGTCCACTACCCTCTGCTACTTGTCTTCCTGTTTCTCTCTGTTTGTTCCTCCCCTCCTTGTTTCTTGCTCTGTTTTGCCTTTTCTGCTGGTTTCTGTACTATGTTTTGCCTTTATATGTGCGCTGTGTTGGCCTTTTTCTGCCCTTTCTGGCCTCTGTTTTGTCTTTTCTGCTAATTTTTCTGCCATCTGATTTGACTTTTTCTACTCTGTTCTTCCCTCTTCCCGCCATTTCCTAAAGACCTTGTTCTTTTTTACGGAGGCCTTGCACCCCAGCCCCCAGATACCCCCAGGGGTGACAGTGCATCGCTCTACAAAAGTTGATTGATTGATTGAGTCCCTTTGTTGCTGGTCTGCCAGTGTGGGGGAGACAACTATTCCTTCCACTGTTCCATCTTGGGCATTAGAAGATAGGAGGTGTAGGAAAGTGTCACCCTCTTCTTCCTCGCCTCCTTCTATTACCATCAACATGGTAATGTCTGCCCGTTCATTGTGTTTCTTTAACCTGTTCACATGGATCACACTGGAGGGTCTAGGCGGTACCCAGGTCCACCCAGTATACAACTTCCCCCTTCTTCTCTAAGATGGGACAGGGCCCAGTCCACTTGTCCTGTAAGGCCCTGGCTGCTACAGCCTGCAAGATCCACACCAATTGTCCTAGCTGGTAGTCCACCATGGAGGACTTCTGGTCATACATGTGCTTGACAAGCTTCTGGCTGACCACCAAATTCTTGTTTGCCTTTTTCATGTACTGAGACAGTCACATAGTTCACTAGGTCCTGCTTAAGCTCTTTCGGGGGTATCTCCCATCCGTCCTTAACCAATCTGAGTGGACCTCTCATAGGGTGCCTAAAGAGCAGCTCAAAGAGACTCAAGGGATGAGAAAGTCCCATCTCCTCCAGAGTTTTTCATGAAAACCCATGATCTTCCCCCTCATTAGGTTCTCTCCTCCCCCTCTTCCTAGTCTTCTATCTAGAAATAGCCCTTCTTTAGGATGTCTGGCTTTCCTTTCTCTGCTCTACTTATAAAAATGACCGGATATTACTTTTCCAATTAGTTTCCCTCTTACAATCCTTCTTCTGCTTACTCTTACAACATGCCCTCATTGTCATTACCTCTCTCTGTTAAGATTATTTATTTACTGTCAGGATCGTTCTTGCTGTTTCGGAATTTATCAATGAATGTTGCCAATTGTTACTTACCTTTACTCTTTATGCATTCTTAATGGTCTACCTCATGTTGTCTTTTCTATTTGGTTCATATTTTTTAACACTACTCATCCTTGCCTGACGTATCCAATCCTACATCTGCTTACTCTACAACATGCCCACATTGTCATTACCTCTCTCTGCTAAATTATTTATTTACTGTCATGATCGTTCTTGCTGCTTCGAAATTTATCAATGAATGTTGTTAATTGTTACTTACCTTTACTCTTTATATATTCTCAATGGTTTACCTCTCTATTCATCCTTGCCTCACGTATACACCTTTTTCTTTTTGTTTAATTTTTCTAGTCTAAATTTTAACTTTTCTTCTGATTGCTACATAGCCTATCATTGAAAAAGATGCTCAATCTGCTCTCTCTCTTTCATCTCCTTGGTCCTCTCTAAACGGTTCTTCTTCTTCATACTATTATCCCACGGACTTCTTTATTTTCCATTACCCCTTTCAGTCTCGTTCTCCCCCCCTCAATCTGCCCAATCTGCTCTCACTCTTTCATCTCCTTGATCCTCTCTAATTTGTTCTTCTTCTTCTTACTAATATCCCACAGACTTCTTTATTTTCATTATCCCCCTCATTCTCGTTCTCCCCCGACCTCTCTTTACTTCTATCTACTCTCATTCACTCCTGCTGGTTCTACCTTCCACTCTCCCCCCTCTCCCACCTTCCCCTCCCTCTTCTCACCTCACACGTAAACCTACTTCTCGACCCCCTATATCTCTTGGTGATACTACCTCTCACTGATGACCCTCTGACCCCTTCTCCCCTTTTTCCCTCAATTTCCCCCCTACACCCGCCCCTCCCCCCCCTTGCTCAACTCCTTTCTCACCACTTGACCACTATAGTGAACCCATCATGCCTCCCTTCATCCATACCCCCATGACTCCAGAATCACCCATCCTTAGACATGGCCCGAACTCTTGGTCCATCCTGTACCCCTCGAACCTTACCAAAAATGGCAAGAAAAACTTCAAACACAAACTTCTTATGCGCCACCAAGAAACCCTATTTACTGACATCTACCTTAGCCCTACCTCCATAATAAAAAGTAACTACATCTTCTATTCTAAACGCCCCTCTAAATGGAAAAGTATCTTCCTCCTACACCTTCCCATCTCCAATTCCTGTAAAATGCCTTATGGTATGAAACTTTCACCACTCATTCCCCTACTTTCTCTGGTGAAATCGACATCTCTATTTTTAAACCAGGAAACATCATTATCTAAGCCTCCGAAAACCCCCCTCTCCATCTTTGATCGTCACTCCAGCTCCTTTTTCCAATACCTTCAACCTTCCCTTACCCCTGACCTCCTAGGCTCCCAAACGCACGTTGCCGCTTTGTCCCCATCTCCCCTACCCCTTCCCTCTTGGTCCCTGACTCACTTAACTTCATTGAGTCCCCCAACTCTCAAATGTATTTCCCCACAGCCGCATTAGCATCCTCCTCCGCCCGACTCTCTTACTACTTCCTCAGCATCCCCCCTCCTCCCGACTCTCTTACTGCTTCCTCAGCATCCCCCCTCCTCCCGACTCTCTTACTACTTCCTCAGCATCCCCCCCGGCACCCCCGCCCCTGATCCCTCTACGACTCCACGAATAAGTGCCATCTCCCTCTCTCCTAGTTACCCTACCATAATGCCCTCAACAACCCTTACCCCACCTCCTCTTGCTTCACCTCCCCTAGATCTCCCTTCAGATCCACGAATTACTCCTATCTCATCGACAACCCTAACCTCCCTCCTCTTGCTACACCTCGCTTAGATCTCCCATCAGCTCCTCTAATAACTCCCATCTCATCTCCTAGTAGTCATCTCCCACTCGATGTAACCAACCGCCGCCTACCCTACTCCCATCCCCCCTCTCCCCCTCAGGTCTCTCGAAAAGGCCCTCCCACCCCCCACAATGCCACCTATACATTACAACCTTAACAACCCTCTCTCTCCCCCGCCCGGCTTCCCACCCTTTCCTCACCGTAGACCGTCCTTCCCGTCCAACTGGGACCTTGATCCCCTCCCCTCTGATCTCATAACCCCCTTCCCTTTCTCTCTCCTTACCCAATCTCTCTTCAATATAGAACTTCATCTCTCTACCCTCGTATTAGAACTCTCCTCTCTCAGAAAGTAATTCAACTCCCTCCCCACAAGGAACCCCTCTAATCACTCCTCTCCCTCGGACTCCACTCAAACCCACCCCACACTCCCCAACCTAGGGAACCTCACCCCTTATGACATTTCTCCACCTTTGCTGCCTTGTAGTAATTGTCCACCTAGTTCACCCCTCTCCCCTAACCATCTCCCCTCCCCTGACCTCCCTGACCTTAACAAAAACTACCCCCTAACTCTTCGTCTACCAACTTCTCTCCACCTCCCTCAGCTATCCTGGTGATCCTGGGATTGAGTAGGTCCCCGTTCTCCCCAGTCTCACCTAGACCCCCCCAACTACTCACCACCATCCACTGCTCCTCTACAATATTCAGCGACCCTAAACCCCTCAACTGCATGCTGGTCAACTGCCGATCGGCATCCTGTCATGCTTTAGAAATCTCTGAAACCATTCTCAGTGAAAGCATTGACATTGCTTTCCTCACGGAAACATGGCTCAATGCCCACTCCTCTTCTACCCTTGACATGCTTTCTCCCCCTGGTTACGCCATCATCAGAAAAGACAGGCCTGCCAAAATTGGAGGGGGCCTCGCCTTAATCTATAAAGTAGAACTTCAACTTCTACCCATACATCACCCTGATTTTTCTACTTTTGAATACCTTGGTGCTATACTTACTACTCAGGGCTCCCCCCCTATTCACCTCCATAACATCTACCCTCCCCCTGGTGACCCTCTTCCTTCGTTGAGGAACTGTCTGATCACCTTATTCAATCTTCAATTTCCAAACCTAGAAACCTCTTCCTTGGAGATTTTAACCTCCACTGGAATAAAAATGATGACCCCCTCGATTAAACTCATCAATGACTTACTTGATATTAGTGACATGAATCAACTCTGCAACTCTCCTACTAATTCCAAAGGTGCCACCCTTGACGCTGTTATAACTAGCAAGGATCTGGCCTCTCTCTCACACATCATCCCCATTGTCTGGTCCGATCACCACCTCATCCTCTTCTCGATCAACTGCTCTGTGCCCCCCCCTTTCCCTAACTCATTGAAACAAAAGAAGCTGACCAGAAATCTTCACCTTATTCCCCGGGACGAACTGGAGACTAAAATCAAAGCCCATCTACAGGCCACTCCCCACTCCCAATGTGCCTGCGACCTTACAGAGCATTACAACAATTCTATTGTTGAAGCCCTTGACCAAATCGCCCCGGCCAAACTAAAACTGCTAAAAAATAAACCCACTAACTCCTGGTTCAATACCGACCTCAACAATGAGAGACGCGCTCTCAGACTGACTGAACGCACGTGGAGGCAACAGCCTTCCCCCTCCAATCTTGTCTTCCTCACTATAAAAAACACATCTTTAATGAAAAAGCTTCCTTTTTCCCCTCTTAACTTGACAGGGTCAGAAATCGACCTAGGGAACTCTTTAACATAGTTAAAAAACAAACTGCCTCAGCCCCTCATAAACTACTGCCCACGGTCAAGAGATATGAAGAAATTGCTAGCTTCTTCTCCGATAAAATCTCTAAGATCGATCAATCCTTCGTACTATCCCCCCTCCTCCATTGCCACTCTATTCTCATTAATTTTCCATCTTTTCCCCCCCCCCTCCTACGCCTCCACTGGATTTGGCCCTTTTCCCTCTAGCTGTCACCTCCTGTGATGCCTCATACCCCAGCACGCAACTAAAAAACATGGCTTCCTGGAATAATTTCTGTCCAGTCTCCGAAAGGGATGTCCTCAACATCATCTGCAAGCTCAAACCATCCTCCCATACCAAAGATCCCCTCCCGGCCTATTGTGTACAAGACCTGAAACACATCATAGCCCCATACTGGACCACTATCATCAATTCCTCCTTTGCTTCTGGTGTTGTCCCTGCGTCCCTCCAACTAGGTCAAATCACCCCCATCATCAAAAAAGCCAAAAGCGACCCTAATGACTTAAATAACTTACGCCCGATTTCTAACCTTCCTTTCTTATCTTAGGCCCTGGAAAAAATGCGCCCTACTTCAATTGGACAATCACATATACGCTTTCAACCTTTTGGATCCCTTACAATCAGGTTTTCGAAAGGGTTGTAGCACTGAAACAGCCATGCTTAACATCATTGATGACATCCACCGCTCCCTAGACAAAGGTGTATCCTCCCTTCTCATTCTTCTTGACCTCTCTGCTGTTTTTGATACTGTTAACCATGCCGCCTTACTTAATGTTCTCAAAGACCGCTTTGGCTCTGACGGTACTGTTCTCAAATGGTCCACCTCCTTCTTCCAACACAGAAACCAACAAATTAAAATCAGCGATTGCCTTTCCAAACCCCTGCCAGTCGCCTTGGGCGTCGCTCTGGGCTCTATTCTCTCTCCCACTCTATTCAACCTCTTCATGGAACCCCTCACCCTCATTCTCAAACAAGCAAAAATCAGTTATCACCTCTATGCTGATGACACCCAACTTTACTATAAGATAAAATCTCATGCTGATGTCCTTCATCTGAACGATGCCCTGACCAAGATCCAATTGTGGTTCCAATGCAAACACCTGAAACTTAACCCTAAAAAAACAGAAATCATCCTATTTTCTCTCAAAAACAACTCTCTCTCTCTATTCAACTCTGGATTTCTGACATCAAAGCCCTTAACTGCTCTCTCTCCATCTCTAATTCTGTCAAATCTCTCGGCATCAGCGTCGACCAGAGCCTCAGTCTTACTCCCCACATAAAAAATTCGGCCAAAGGTGCTCTCTTCGCACTACATCATCTAAAAAAGATTAAACCCTTTATCCCTGCTGAAGACTTCAAATCAGTGGTGCAATTATTGGTCCTGTCTAGAATCGACTACGGCAATGCCACTCTCACTGGTACCCCTAAATCTCACCTTGCCCCTATCAAATCCGTCCTTAACCCTGCTGCCAGGCTTATTTCTGACTGTAAGCGTTTTGAACACATCTCTCCCGTCCTCAAAGACCTCAATTGGCTCTCTGATGAAGGCAGATCCACCTACAAGACTGCTTGCATCACACACAAAGCCCTCCATCAAAATACCCCATCCTACCTCTCCAACAAACTCCACAAAGCTGGTTGTACTAGATCATTGAGGAGCACTAACGCTCTTGTTCTTGTCCCCCCTTTATTAAAAAAGAACTCAACACAATCTCAATTGTTCTCCGGCAACACACCCTCCATCTGGAATGCACTCCCCAAAGAACTACATTGCAACTCCTCCTACTCCAGCTTTAAAAACAACCTCAAGCTTCTACTACTCAACAAATACTGTGGTCCTTAATATATCGTCACTGGCTACTACCTCCTACCCTTCCTAACCTCTTTACTCTCTCCTCTATTATGTGTCACCCCTCCACCCCCATCCCATCCTATTCTCTCATTTGGGCCACCCCTGCCCTACTTCTCAGGATAATCCTTATTTCCTACCCCTGCTCTGTCCTTCCCCATTCCCTCTCCAGTTGCCCTCACTCTCCCGCCCTTCCCCCTCCGCTCCCTCTTTCCTAACCTTGCATTCTTCTTTTCCCTCTATCTTTGATCTGCTGTTCAACCTAGATGTTTTCTTTCCTTGCGAATTTCTCTCCATTTAAGTACTTGCAGCTAGATTCATCAAAGACCCGTTTTGCGAGTCTTTAATAGCGATTCATAAGGAATCGCTATTACAGACTCGCAAAACGGGATTCATGTAGGAATCGCAATATTTATTGCGATTCCTACAGCTTCCTTATTTGCGATTAGCTAATTGCTAATCGCAAATAAGGAATAACTCCCCTAAAGGCCCATAGGAATGAATGGGGAGTTATTCCTTATTTGCGATTAGCAATTAGCTAATCGCAAATAAGATTGCGAATTCAAGGGTGCCAGGGGTGTCCAAAGGACACCCTGTAGCACCCCTGAAATGCAAATTTACACAGGTGTTGCGCACACACATGTCCTAAGGACATGTGTGTGTGTAACATGCAATTGAGAAAAATGCACTAAAGTGCTTTTTTCAATTTTTTCGCTATTTACCACGAAGTCAGACTTCGTGGTAAATAGCGACCAAAAATTGCGAATTCGCAATTTAAAAATGGTTAATGAATTGCATTTAAGGAATCTCAAATAGAGATTCCTTAAATGCAATTCCTCGCAAATATGCGATTTCGCAAATAGCGATTTTTGCATTTGGGATGATGAATCCCAAATGCAAAAATTGTGCTCGCAAAGGGCCAGATTCGCAGAATCTGGCCCTTTGCGAGCCGAATTTTCTTTCATGAATCTGGCTGCATGTCTCTAATCTTCTAATTGTCTCTGGACCCTGATGTACTAAAGACATACTGTAATTCGGTTTTTACCAAAGCCTGTATTACCCAATGACTGTAAAACGCTCTGATACTCTTGGATCCAGCCAGCGCTATATAAAACCTTTTAAGTAAATAAATAAATATATAAAATAAATCATGCCTTTTATATTTTGGCTGAATCTCTCACCTAGACCATTGCCTTGGGGATGATATGGAGTGGTCAATTTGTAAGTCACCAGTATTCTTCCCACATTGCCTTCAGATAGGTGGGCATGAAATTCATGCCCCTATCTGAAATAAGCTCTTTAGGGAACGCGACTATGATGAATATTCCAAGGAGGGCTCTAGCCACTGCAGGGGCAGTGACTTTCCTAAGTGGAATAGCCTCAGGATACCTAGTAGCATGGTCTCCTACCACTAGGATAAACCTGTTCCCTGAACCTGTGGGTAGGACTATGGGACCAACAATATCCCTTGCCACCCTCTCAAAGGGTGTCCCCACCACTGGTAGTGGAATAAGGGGAGCCTTTGGCTTGCATTCTGCCTTGCCACTGGCTTACCAGGTCACTCAGGAGCAACAAAATTCCTCAAACTTCTCAGACATTTGAGGCCAGTAGATGTGGTTAATCAGCCTTTCCCAGGTGTTGGTCTGTCTCAGCGAAGGGGATATCATGGGCCAGGGAAAAGAGAAAATCCCTGTATTGTTGAGGGACCACCAGTCTTGTGAATGCCCCTGGTTTGGGGTCCCTTGGCTCACTGTAAAAGAGCTCCTCCACCCAGTATACCTTATGGGTACCGCTGGTATCCCCTTGTGCCTGTTTACCAACTGTTGCAGGTCCTCTAGAGGGGAACAGGTCCTATGTCCATTACTCAGGTCCTCCCTGGAGGTACGCTAGAACCCTTGGAGTTCTACTAGATTTAATTAAACAGTAGGAGGAGTACACCCAGGAGACACCTCAATGAGAGGTGCCCAGGAAGGAAAATTTCTCCTTTCTTACCCGCTCCACTGTAATCAGGTGTTGAAGCACACCCAGATAGCATTCGGCTATTCGGGTGGGACCCCAATGATGAAGCATGTCACCAACTAGGTTGGTGAGTGAGGGGTCTTCTTAAGGAAGGATACATTTTCCTTCCTGTGCACCTCTCCCAGTACCTCCCAAACATTGAGGTGTCTCCTGGGTGTACTCCTCCTACTGTTTGATTAATTTGCTCAATGGGACCAGGAGTATTCCCTAAAACACGAAAAAAACCTTTCTCTCTCCTTTGTTTTTGTTGTTCTACTAGATTTGACAGGTTTCCAGGGGTCCATTCTCTTCAGGGACATGACCTGCCCCCTGACGGTCAGGCTCCTTCTGGGCCTGTGGACCTTTGGGAACTAGGCTGCCATCCTTCCTGCCCCTCCTCTTGGCTGTAGGGACCTGGTCCATAATTTCAGGCTCCAGGATCCCTCGACCTTCTCTCAGGGCCTTCTGTGCTCTAGTAGTGACACACACCCATTTAGGGAGATACAGCATTGCTGTATGGGTCCTCTTCTCTACTTCTGCCCAAGCAGAGGCTTCTAAGTCATTGCACAGGTAGCACTACACTGGTATTGCAGGGGACACAGTAATCTTCTTTGGGCCAGTCACTTCTCCTGACTAAAAGTCATCCATAGGGTGTGACTTTGTGACATTGTCACAGTTGACAATCTTGTCACATCTTCGGGTAGGATCTGGTCTGAGGAAACCAGTTTAGCCTTAACCATAGTTATATTGGCACCTGTATCCCTCAGAGCCCTCACCTCCACCCCTTTGGATTTGTATGCACTGCTTATACTTCTCCATGCTAGGAGACCAGTGGGCCAAAGGCTTAATGTTTTTCCCACCCTGGGAAGCTAAGGTGGTGTCTGTTCACCCTTTGGGATCTACATTAACCAACCCCTCAGACTGGTCATCAGATGGTGCCATTTTGGTGCACATTGCATCCCCTTTTGTGCCCTGGGTAGTTACAATCGGAGCAAACCCCTGTCTTTAAGGGGTCACACTTCTTTCCCTGACACCCCTTCCCATTTCACTAGGATGTGGCTCGTCCCCAGGTTGTTTTTGGGGACTCTTTGGGCCTATGTTTCTATTTATCCTCTTCCCATCCTTCCGCTGAGAGAGGGCCTGACCACTTTTCTGCTTGTCAGCGCTCAGGGTCTTTTTATGTACCTTGGTTCCATCTGCTATCTTGCCCAGTCCTGTGAGGTTAGACAGCTTAGAGTCCACTAGATGCTGGTGTAAGTTCTTTGAACAAAAATGTATTAAAATGTGATTCTTAACCAACAGATTATACAGCCCTTCAAATGTATCCACTTTGATGGTTTTAATCCACCCATCCAGTGCCTTAACTGAGGTATCAACGGAGTCTACCCATGTGTGTGTGTGTTACCTTTCTGAAGAGATCTAAGCTTCTGCCTATACTTTTCAGAAGTTAACCCTAAAAGCTCAACATGGGCTGCCTTCATATGGGTGTAGGATTCAGCTACCTTCTCCCCTAGAGTGAGTAGACTATCTCTACCAATCCCTGCTACTAACTCCCACAGAAATGTTCCCCAGTGTTATGTCCCTACATTCCTCATATTGAAAGCTGTCTCATATGAGTCCAGCCACTTGTCCATCTCATCCCCTGGAACATTACTATGGACAATCTCTTTGGGCAACCTTACACCATAGGCACCTAGTCAGTACCTCCAGATCTGCTGCCAATTTCTTCTCTGGACTCCAAGCCCAGCATGGCCCTCCTTTCCTTTAGGGCCAGCTTTCTTTAAGCCAGAGCTATGGTCATCCCCTCCATGTCCAGGGCTGTCATGCTCTCTTGTAGTGATCTATGGCTATGTTCAAAGCCAGCCAAGCTTTGTGCCCTGGGGACTCTCCTAGGCCATCGGGGGGAGGGGGAAGTTGGGGAGGAGAGTAGATTTCTGTCTGGCCCACTGGCTCCACTCAAATGTTTTGGTCTGGATTGTTCCCATGGGGAGCAGGGTCAAGACTGATTTGCATATAGCTGGATCCAAACTGGGGTGGCATGGTGAGCAAAAAAACAGTGTATTTAACCCAGAACTGTGACTGGGGTTGAACGTTTGACAATATTCAGCATTTCAGCATCATCTTTTTGTGTTGCTATAGTCTTCTTAAGTGAGAAGGGTGTGCCTAAACGTAAGTCCTGTGCTCGATGTGCCCCTAGATTGGAGCTAGCCTGGCCAATGAGTAATGATGCCCCAAAACTGGTCCCAGGATGATTATCTTCCGATCCAGAGAGGACCTGGCCTGGCAGTTTGAGCTGGACTGTTTCCATGGGGATCAGGGTCAAGACTGATTTATACCTGGGTCCAAATCGGGCTTGCATGTTGAGCAGAAAAACAATGGATTTAAGTCAGATCTGTAATTGAGGATGAACATTTGACAATGTTCAGCATTTCTTCCATCATCTTTTTGTGTTGCTGTGGTCTCCTTGAGTTGGAAGGGTATGCCCAGACGTAGGTCCTGTGCTCGCTATGCCACTGGCAGTTTGGGCTGGACTGTTCCCATGGGGAGCAGGGCCAAGACTGATTCGCATCTGGCTGGTTCCAACCTGTTCAGCAAAAAGCAATAGATTTAACCCAGATCTGTGACTAGGGGTGAATGTTTGACAATGTTCAGCATTTCGTCCATCATCTTTTTGTGCTGCTACAGTTACCTAAGTGGGATGGGTATGCCCAGACTTGGGCCTCATGCTCAATATGCTACTGAATTCCAGCTAGCTTGGCAGATGAGGGGTGATACCCCGAAACGGTCCTGAGGAGAGTATTTGCCGCAAGACAGACGCTGAACTGTTTTACTTTTTTATGCTGTGAATTTTTAAAAAATCATTTAAATTGTTTGGAGGGACTTTTCTGACCGCATGACTTTGCTTGACTATTGCGGGGAAAACTAGGACCACATTTAGCACTAAGCACGTTTTGTCTGTCCTAACCATAGAGTTGCCAAAACAGGTCGGGTCTCTAGTGGTTGGACTCAGGCAGTATAAAATGACGGCATGGCAGCTGGAGTGCAGTTGAGGAAAGGCTGCACCACCAGGCAGACCAGGATCTGTTTTACACATTTATGCTGTGAATTTGAAAACAAATGCTTTTAATGGTTTGGGGGGAATTTTCTGATCGCATAGCTTTGCATGACTATTGCAGGGGAAAACTAGGGCCACATTTAGCACTAAGCCCTTTTTGACTGTCCTAACCATAGAGTTGCCAAAACAGGTCGGTGCTCTAGCGATTGGACTCGGGCAGTATAAATTGACGGCAGGGCAGCTGGAGCGCAGTTGAGGAAAGGCTGCACCACCAGGCAGATCAGGATCTGTTTTACACATTTATGCTGTGAATTTGAAAACAAATGCTTTTAATTGTTTGGGGGGAATTTTCTGACCACATAGCTTTGCTTAACTATTGTGGGGTGAAAACTAGGACAGCATTCGGCACTAAACACTTTTTGACAGTCCTAACCATAGTGTTGAAAAAACAGGTCGGCGCTCTAGTGGTTGGACTCAGGCCTTTTAAATGATGGCAGGGCAGTGGGCGCACAGCGGCTACGCCGCTGATGCGCTGAAGGCACGCTAAAAGCAAGCCTGTCTGTGCCCGTCCATGGCCAAATGGGAACAGGGGCCAGAAACCCTGCCCCTCAACCCCCCCCCCCCCCCCCCTCACATAGGAGATTACTCCTGGGACTTTTTTCTGCTTAACTTAAGAGGGGCACTAAGCAATAATTGTGGCCACTCGTTAGACCCAATAAAGGAGGATATGATATGTAAGTACTGTTTCTACAGTGTATCACCTGACTCAGTACTCGGGAACCCGCCTTTTTGTAAGACTGGAGGTGATATGTTTCGCTTTAATCATAGATCCCTCCCTTGTCACAAGCTTGATATCATTTCTTTTCTGGACAACAATAAACCTGATGTGAACTTCCTTACAGAAACCTGGCTCCATATGGAATCAGGACCAAACATTGTTCAGGCAATTTACCCCAACTACCATATGGTACGCAGAGACAGAGAAAAAAGAAAGGGTGGAGGACTTTCCATTATTTTGATGTCCACATTTACTTGTCACACTGATTCCCTCCCACTCCTCAACTGTGAAAGCCTTATTTTGTTCATCTCTCTGTCCCATACATCCATGTTTTTGGGAGTTTTCATTTACCGTCTGATGGGCCCCTCAGGCCAATTCACTAAGACTCTTCCTGAGGCACTTGCGAGTCTGCCCACAAATTATATTAATTTTACGGTTTTGGGAGACCTAACCCTCCACTTTGCTGAGCCCAAAGACACTCAAGCAACCGGTCCTATGCTAGACCTTGCTGCCATCCATTTGGAGAAATGGTCCAGGGCCCCACCCACTCAATGGGACACCTGCTAGACCCCATTTTTACTAATAAACCCTAACTCAGGTCTTGAATCGTGTACAGATCATAAGGTCTGACATCTGGCTAGAATTTACCCCCTAAGCTCAAGGCAATGGAAGACCAGCACCGGTCTCAATTAAATGGGGATAACTTGAGAATACCCGGAGTTTGATCTAATCCTGTTTGGGCTCTAATCCACAAGTTACCAACAATACGATCTCAGAATGGCTGATCCATTCCTTAGAACAAAATATCCTGAAGAAGACAATAATTCAAAAATCAAAAAAATCAGTCTGTCCTCTGGGCCTCCCACCATCTTAGAACTATTAAAAACACTGCAAGATTGCAGAATGGGAATGGAGGAAAAGTTATGGGGAAAGCAAAAAAATATATATATTGGGAGACAGTGAGGGTCTACCAAAGAGAAATTCGACCAGCTCAGGCTTCCTACTATGAAACTAGAATTAACAGCACCATTAATTCCCCCAGGGAGATGTTTAAAATGACAAAAACCTTGATGGAACCTACCACCAATGCACCAACCTCTGAACCTTTTAATGACAGGTGCAACACGTTGGCCACCTATTTTGACACCAAAATTCTGGACATCTACCGATCTTTTCAAGAGGTCCATGGAAGCGACAAATCCATCCCCTTGAATAACAGCAGGGATAGTAGTCCACCTAACCTCTCCGAATCCCCTCCCCTTTCTCTGGATGGAAAAATGCAAGAGTCAAAGCCTTTTTGAAGAAACGCAACCTCAAACCATCATGCTTTGGGAATTTTCACCCAATCGGCCTGCTTTGAGGCATAAGCAAAGTATCGGAAAAATATGTTAGTAGATACCTGTCAGATATTCTAGAGGCCAACTCGCTTCTGCACCACATGCAAACTGGATTCCAGCATAAGCCCAATACTGAGACTGCCCTCTTGGCAGTGGTGGAGGATGCAAAAAGGAGACTGGACCTTGGGCCCACGGTGATCATTGTACTCCTGGATCTCAGTGTAGCCTTCAACACTGTTGACCACCCTATATGTCTAGAAAGGGTTGACAAGGCTGGAGTTGTCGGAAAATCCCTTGATTGGACCGGTTCCTTTTTGAAGTAACAAACTTTCCAAGTATTCGATAAAGGCTGCTCCTCTGAAATTCTTCCTGTCACTTGTGGGGTTCCGCAGGAATCCTCTCTTAGTCCTACATTATTTAACATATACTTGCAGCCACTGGCAGACATTATAGTTCCCTTTGGGATCCCCATAGTCTTCTACGTGGATGACACCCAGCTTTTTTTTTTCACTCTGATCTATTAGCATTCACCCTTGGACCTTGCCTTGAGCAGGAAGCCAGCTGGATGAACAAGACCTGTCTTAAGCTCAGCGGAGTTACAACTTAATTAATGATCATCTGGAGAAATTCCTCTCTCCATCAAGTCCTGGGCTGGCCAATATGCCTCACCCCCTAATGCCCTCAAGCTGTCAAAACAGCTACAAAAAGGTTGGTGATGTGGCTCAATAAAACCATGACTATGGAAGTCCAGGCTACCAAACTAACGTTCAGTTGCTTTGGACTGTTGCGTATAGTGTGCAAGATTCTGCCCCTGCTCCCCCTGACCTCGAGGCGGAGGGTGGTTCAGGCTCTGATTCTCTCCCGCTTGGATGATGGTAACTCATTACATAAGGGCACTCCCAAGGTAGTCACTAGGAAGTTACAAGTCATGCAAAATGCTGCCGTACCCATGCTACTTGGGATTCCCAGGTTTTAGTCAACCAGGCAGGTGTTGATAGATCTTCATTGGCTACCCATTGCCCAAAGAATAGAATTGAAGTCTCTGTGCATTATCCACAGAGCCTTACATGGGCAAGGTCCATCCATCTAATTAATGCCTGTTTGTTACCCCCTATTTTTTTAATAGGACACTTCAATCTTCCAATCTATACGTTGTCACCTTACCCACTGTGAAAAGAGCTAGAAGTGGAAGACAGTCTTTTAGCCTTGATGCAGCCAAGCTGTGGAACTCGCTTCACATGGCCAACCAACTTATAGACATGGATTTGTGCTTTCATAAAGCTCATAAGACCGGGCTTTTCTAAAATTAAACTCTCCAGGTGTTTCTCTGACCTCAGTGGTATACCCTCTTCCAACCATCGCTGGGATGTCTCCGGGGCACCATGCGGTCTAAAAATCTATTAGCATAGTATAGTGTAGCATAGGATGCATGTCTTCTGGTCCAGGAAGGACTTGCACTGGCATTTCGGGGTTGACTGTTTCCATTCGGAGCAGGGTCAAGACTGATTTGTATATGTCTGGGTCCAATCTGGGGTGGCTTGGAGGGCAAAAAAAAAAAGATGGATTTAACCCCGATATGTGACTAGGGTGAATGTTTGACAATGCTCTGCATTTTGTCCATCATCATTTTTAGCTTCTGTGTTTCTGTATCCGAACCCCTAATGCATATGTTTGTGCTCCCTGTAAATTCACAGCTGAGATGGACCACCACTAGAGTATTCTCTGGTGAGCAAAGATGGCTGATGATGAAGCATAACACTCGGTGGGTGTGAGGCCATACCTTTTAATTATTTGAATTGACTTTCAGAGTATAACAAGAGTGTTGACTCTTTAGGGTCCTTTACTGACCAACAGAAACTACCAAGGAATATAGGGTCTTCAAAAATTGGGAAATTATCCCTTAACCTTAGTTTGTCTCATTTGCTTGGTTGTGTTATGCATCTTAGAGGGATGTAGACAACCCCGTTTTCTCCACTCGTTCCCCTGGACTCTTTCATTAGAGTGGTGTCATATTTTAGCGAATAAATGAACCTTACCGGGGCAGAGCGACATATGAGAGATTTCTGCCAAATTCATATAAAGTCCTACTTCGAATTTAGGAATTATATAATCTTTTAGCCGCAGAGTGAAAGAATACACCTTCGACTTATTGATCCATGACACAGCTTTAAGTATAGATCATATGCTGCTGTTGGATGGCTTTAATTGGCATGAGGCAAAGTTTGATATATTCTGCAGAACCTTGTCTGATCATTCTCAGTCTTCCTTATTGTGGACCTGCTCGTAAACAGTAATAGACTCATCTCTGTTGATTTAAGTGCGCGACAACATTGGACATTGTTTTCGAAAACAAGGTCAACAAACATATTCTGCTGTATTGGCTTACATTATGAGTATTTCCATTGCTATAGAGAATGATACTAGGGTAACATTTTGTGAAAACAACAGTTGATGGACACAATGCAGAACAATGTCATACATTCAACCCAGTACAGAGACCTGGGCCTAAATCCATCGTTTTTTTGCACTCCACACCACCCCAGTTCAGACATGGCCATATGCAAATCAGCCTTGACCCTGTGCCTCATGGGAACAGTCCTGCCTGAACTGCCAAGCCATGTCTTTCCTGGACCGGAATCAAGCATCCTAGGACCGGTTTCTGGCTATCAGCCGTCTTCAGCCAGGATAGCTTGACTCTAGTGGTGTGGAGAGCATGGGACTCACGTCTGAGCATACCCATCCCACTCGGGGTGACAAATGCAAAAACAACAGTTGATGGACTGGTTTCTGGCTATCAGCCATCTTCAGCCAGGATAGCTTGACTCCAGTGGTGTGGAGAGCATGGGACTCACGTCTGAGCATACCCATCCCACTCGGGGTGACAAATGCAAAAACAACAGTTGATGGACTGGTTTCTGGCTATCAGCCATCTTCAGCCAGGATAGCTTGACTCCAGTGGTGTGGAGAGCATGGGACTCACGTCTGAGCATACCCATCCCACTCGGGGTGACAAATGCAAAAACAACAGTTGATGGACAGAATGCAGAACAATGTCATACATTCACCCCAGTACAGAGATCTGGGCCTAAATCCATCGTGTTTTTGCACTCCACACCATCCCAGTTCAGACATGGCCATATGCAAATCAGCCTTGACCCTGTGCCTCATGGGAACAGTCCAGCCCGAACTGCCAAGCCATGTCTTTCCTGGACCGGAATCAAGCATCCTAGGACCGGTTTCTGGCTATCAGCCGTCTTCAGCCAGGATAACTTGACTCCAGTGGTGTGGAGAGCATGGGACTTACGTCTGAGCATACCCATCCCACTCGGGGTGACAAATGCAAAAACAACAGTTGATGGACAGAATGCAGAACAATGTCATACATTCACCCCAGTACAGAGATCTGGGCCTAAATCCATATTTTATTGCACTCCACACCACCCCAGTTCAGACATGGCCATATGCAAATCAACCTTGACCCTGTGCCTCATGGGAACAGTCCAGCCCGAACTGCCAAGCCATGTCTTTCCTGGACCGGAATCAAGCATCCTAGGACCGGTTTCTGGCTATCAGCCATCTTCAGCCAGGATAGTTTGACTCCAGTGGTGTGGAGAGCATGGGACTCACGTCTGAGCATACCCATTCCACTCGGGGTGACAAATGCAAAAACAACAGTTGATGGACAGATTGCAGAACAATGTCATACATTCACCCTAGTACAGAGATCTGGGCCTAAATCCATCGTTTTTTTGCACTCCACATCACCCCAGTTCAGACATGGCCATATGCAAATCAGCCTTGACCCTGTGCCTCATGGGAACAGTCCAGCCCGAACGGCCAAGCCATGTCTTTCCTGGACCGGAATCAAGCATCCTAGGACCGGTTTCTGGCTATCAGCCATCTTCACTAATAAAAGAGAGGGACCCCAAAACCAAAGGGATAGGGTACCAAAACTGACTTTATGTCATGAAAGATTCCCTTTGGGCACCTTAATTCAGAGACAACAATTATTTCAAACACATAGACAAATATTACATCACACAAAAATCTATCAATCGAAGCAATGCATAAAATAATAACACAATTCTATCAAAACCAATAGGTTCAGCTAGTACGGTTTATTCATATACATTAAAAAAAGAATTAAAATAGAGACATAATTAAAATTGGGAACACAGACAATATAATAAAGGAACAAATTATATACACATAGTCATCAACACTTCCTATTGCTAAAGAAAGGGAAGATACACAATAAGGATTAATGTTCTGCAACAGTCAGAGTAATCCTTGCTCAATGTATATTGTACTTCTCCCTTTGTTTCAACGCGTTTCGACGGACAATAACAATTTTAGCCGCCTTCCTCAGGAATATATTAACTGTCTTCCCAAAGATTTCTTAAAAGCAGAACTGCCTATAGGTTCGGGGTAGGTAACCTCCTTCCTTGGTCAAAAAGTCCTCGTCCAGCGAGACAATAGATTTATAGTTTGCACCACACAAAATTGTCTTATAAAAACTCTCAGGGGTTTTTTCGACAAACTCATCGGGTCTGCACGCGGGACGTTAGCGCACTCTCATTTGAGAGGCTGTATACATCTAATGAAACAAAGCTAAGAGGCTAAGAGGCTGGATATAGCTCTTTGGGCCAAGGTCTATCCTTACAAAATAAAAATTTCTACGCTTGTGGAGACGTATGTAGATACGCGTCATACGCACCCCTTTTTTATTGATGTGACTACCTTACTGCGTGCACACTAAGTATAGACTGAACATCGTTTAAGCTTGATGTCGACATAACTACAGATAACCACAGACATTATATACGCTACTTATTACCTGGAATCATTACCAATTGATTAGACATAATTAAGATCCTTCTTCACATCCATCCATCTGGGGCTGAAAACATACGAAGTGTAGCCTACCCCTGAGAGTTTTTATAAGACAATTTTGTGTGGTCCAAACTATAAATCTATTGTCTCGCTGGACGAGGACTTTTTGACCAAGGAAGGAGGTTACCTACCCCAAACCTATAGGCAGCTCTGCTTTTAAGAAATCTTTGGGAAGACCGTTAATATATTCCTGAGGAAGGCGGCTAAAATTGTTATTGTCCGTCGAAACGCGTTGAAACAAAGGGAGAAGTGCAATATACATTGAGCAAGGATTACTCTGACTGTTGCAGAACATTAATCCTCATTGTGTACCTTCCCTTTCTTTAGCAATAGGAAGTGTTGATGACTATGTGTATATAATTTGTTCCTTTATTATATTGTGTGTTCCCAATTTTAATTATGTCTCTATTTTAATTCTTTTTTTAATGTATATGAATAAACCGTACTAGCTGAACCTATTGGTTTTTATAGAATTGTGTTATTATTTTATGCATTGCTTCGATTGGTAGATTTTTGTGTGATGTAATATTTGTCTATGTGTTTGAAATAATTGTTGTCTCTGAATTAAGGTGCCCAAAGGGAATCTTTCATGACATAAAATATCAGCCATCTTCAGCCCGGATAGCTTGACTCCAGTGGTGTGGAGAGCATGGGACTCACGTCTGAGCATACCCATCCCACTCGGGGTGACAAATGCAAAAACAACAGTTTATTTATTTATTTATTTGCGGGTTTATATAGCGCTTGATTCGACTCCCGAAGGAGTATCTCTGCGCTTTGGCAGCCACAAAACAGCAGAACAAAAGGGAGTAGCTAAAATGGAAATTAAAGTGGGAACAAAAAGGTTTTAAGTAGTTTCCTAAAGCGTAAAGGTTCTGAGCATTGTCTGAGAGCTCTGGGAAGACTGTTCCATAGATATGGTCCAGCCACAGACAGTGCCTTGCCACCGTGTCTAGCCTTCTTAATCTGAGGGACACATAGTAAACCTTGATCACTGGACCTGAGGGAACGTGTAGGGATATAAGGGATACATTTGTTTTTTAGATATTCAGGTCCGAAATCATTATGGCATTTATGAATCAGGCAGCAAGTTTTAAATTTGATTCTCTGTTTGATAGGCAACCAGTGAAGTTTTGCCAGCAGAGGTTTGGATGGAGTTCTGGGAGGGGCATTTAGGACTAACCGGGCTGCCGTGTTCTGAACTACTTGGAGTTTTGCCAAAACTCCTTCATTGGCGCTTAGAAACAGGCCATTGCAGTAGTCCATACGGCTTAAGACAAGAGCCTGTATCAGTGTTTTTCTGACTGCGTCAGGGAGCAGAGGAAAAACATTCCGCAGAAGCCCAATTACGTGAAAGCATGAGCCCACCACATAATTGCTATGCTGCTTTAGAGAACAGTTGATGGACAGAATGCAGAACAATGTCATACATGCACCCCAGTACAGAGATCTGGGCCTAAATCCATCGTTTTTTTGCACTCCACACCACCCCAGTTCAGACATGGCCATATGCAAATCAGCTTTGACCCTGTGCCTCATGGGAACAGTCCAGCCGAACTGCCAAGTCATGTCTTTCCTGGACCGGAATCAAGCATCCTAGGACCGGTTTCTGGCTATCAGCCGTCTTCAGCCAGGATAGCTAACATTTTGTGGTCAACTAAACAAATTGGCAGTCTGAGTAAAACTGTCTGAATCTCACTATGAGTGCTTCTACTGTGCTATACTCTGAATGAATAAATGAATAAAACAATTACAAGATTTATCAATCGCAAGGCCACTCCCCAGAGTCTCCTGGCACTGTACAATGGGGATATTCACTGCAAGCCCACCCTAGAGTAAGGCAAAAAGATGATTTCAGTGCTTTCCTAAAGCATGATTCCTGAAAAATAGACCGTAGTGAGAGGGGAAGTAGATTCCACTCTTTAGTCGCGGGAACTGAGAAAGAACAACGTCCACTATTCGCCCTATGGTATCCGGGCACTGTAACCAGTAAGGCAGAAGCAGTTTGAAGAGTTTGGGATGGTTGTTAGAGCTGGATCATATCAATCAAACACTTATAGAAGGCCAGATGACTGAGGAAGAGAGTCTTGAAAAGAATCCTTTTCTTAACACGTAGCTCAGATGATGGGATATGGTTTCCCTCATGGGAATACCAAGAATGAAGCATGCAGCAGCATTCTGTAATACCTGAAGTTTTTTGAACCAGGTGTCTGGTATGCCTTGATACAAGATGTTAGCATAGCCGAGTCTAGAAGTTATCATAGCAGGGACAGCTGTAGAAGGGGCCGTCTGAGGAAGAAGATCAAGGAATTTCCTGATTGAATGAAGCTGGGCAAAGCAGGCTCTGGACATAGACAAATCTGTGGTAAGAGAGAAAGCATTTAGTCAATCCTGACACCATGGTTCTGGGTGCTAGGGCGACGGAGGTCCTTAGGCCAAGAGGCATTTATCCAGTGGTCTCTCACGTGGCCAAATAGAAGAATATCTGTTTTTTCTGCACTGCATTTTAGACAGGGCTGGACTGGGAACACAAACCAGCCCTGGCAGTTCAGCTGGATTGACCTGGGTGGGCGGAGGGCAGTGATGGGATGCTAGTGAGAAGCGCTGATGCTGCTTTTATTATAGAGGGGTCGGTATTGCAGCACTGCTGCAAAACTGGCTCCCAGCAACAAAAATGCCCCCCACCACCCAAAAACCGGTCCCCACCCTTCTGGCACACCGGTAAAACGCCTGATTGATGCCCCCTAAGGCCATTTCAGCCCTGATTTTAGATGACACTCACTCAGCCAATGTAGAACATCTACCAGACACGAGTTGAAACTAGTACATATGCCAGTGAAAGAAGGGTCAGGACTGGGGTGCACCTGGGTATCTCCAGCATAAGGGATGGCACCCCCCAATGGGAATAACTGAGTTTAGATAGGGGCCCATCTAGATAATAAATAATGTTAAGCTAAGGGAAAAGCCCTGCTTGATCCCAGAAGCAAACAGCTTGCTGGACGAGGCAAAAGGAGACGGTCAAATGTCTTGCTCTCTCCCTTCCAAAAACAGATTTTGACCAGAATCAACTCTGTCAAGTGCTGCAGCCGGATCTAATCAAAGAGGTGCCTTTGCCATCTTGAAGAGCAAACCAGATGACCTCTGCCACGAGGGCAGATTCTGTATTATAATGTGTGTGAAATCCCGATGGTGTATGATAGAGAAGCTTATTCTCTTCCAGATAGTTGGATAGTTGCGTGTTAACCAGTTATGCCAGCATTTTAATGAAAGCAAGAAGTAAGGAAATGGGGCGAACAGTGGAGAATATGAATGCACTGGCAAAAAGTTCCTTTTGCAGTGGGTTCACTTTAGTCCTTTTCCAACAGGTGTGGACTACGGCGGCTTCTAACAAACTGTTAAAGAGCTGATTGAGAATGTCGAGCTATAATCTCTGCGGAAGAGGCGTGAAGGGTCAGGGGTCTCTAGGAGAGCCTGATTTACATTACAAAAGGGCCTGCTGTGTTTGAGTGAGGAATATGAGGCTAAACATTGTCAAGGAAAATGCAACAGTGGAAACAAAAGCATGTACAGTAGCCACTGCAGGTGTTTGATGGTGCAAGTAGGTAAGTGTGAATCTTAAGAATCTTATCTACAAAAAATGAGGATAACTTACCACATAAATCCACAGTTGCAGGAATGATCGGATTGCTAGCTTTGGGATTCAGATAGAGTTTAGTGATGTTAAAGATCTTTCTAGAAGAATTCTCTACCTCAGATATTTGATAGGAGTAAAAAGTACCTTGTGCGATTTTCATTTTAATTGCCTTGTGGTAAACTTTGATGATTGCTTTGTAGAGTTCCATGTCTGCCTGGCTAATATCCGAGGCGCCATTTGCGCCATAATGTTCAAGTATCTTAATGCCACAGGATAGACTTCTCAAAGTAAACTAGGAATTCAAAAATCTGGAATGGGGGATGGTAGATTAGGAACCCATAGAAAAAAACCTTGATAGAGAGAAAAATGCAGAATGAAATGCTTTATTCATTACTTAAGTTGATAAGCTGGAAGGTAGTACATTAGAGATCTCTCCATACAATAATAGTAATTCCCCTGCCTGGTGTGTCTGCCATGTATTGCGTATACATGACAAATCCAGACAGTACTTTTTGACAAATATCAGGAATGGATTCAGGGCGCAACCGTGTTTCAGTAAGAAAACATGGCATCTAGATTGGAGGCCATCAGTAATTGCCAGATATGCAATGCATGTTTTGGCAAGGAGGGTACATTGGCTAAGCAGGCTTTACATATCTTGCCTGAGCCAGTTGCAAGATGAGATTTGTCTATGCTACTAATCACAAGTGAATTTATATATCTTTAAATCCTTATCACCAAATTTTGATTCATGCAGGTCATGTCCACTTTATTCCACAGGAAAAGAGGATAGCCAAAGGCTATGTCCTGTGTGTTGTGCATACAAGAAATGGATGCTGATCATTACGTAGCCTCTTGTGTTTCTTATCTGCGTATTTTATTCAATGCCAAGTAAATGAATGTTGTTTATTCATTACCTCGACACCCCTATTTTTCAAGGTTGGCCTTCAGCTGCAGAAATTGTGATTCTAGCTGCCATCGAGCTACCTGAAATTTTGAAATGTTAGTGCTTATCTTGTCCTGCTTATCAAGTTTTTCTTTTATGTGCTCCACTTTACAACACAGAATATCATATTGTGTTCTTGTATTTAAATCCCAGAATTTAGTACAACCACATTGGTTTAACATAAGGTTGAACCACAGCAAAGGGTGCTATTGTGCCTGTATCACTTGAGGTTTCCACTGACCCTGCAAGCTAGGGCATATCTCTGCATCCCCAAAAGGAGATTTTAGTCTGCTGTGACTGGACAAGAAGTTTATGAAGGTAGCCAATGATTGTCTGATTCAGACCTGCAGTCCCACAAGGCAGTCACTGGCAACTGCGTTGTTCCTCGATAAATGTAAAGTGATATCCGTCAAGGATCAGTTAATCAGTCATCCACCTTCACCAGTAGTGAATATCGGATCATGGGTTCTTATGAGTGAATTTTCAAAGCCCTTGCATATAGTCTCACTTTTTGTAAGCCTATCTATATCTGTTTATCTCGGCCAGGCAGCAAAATTCTCTGAGGAGCTTCCATGCCTGCATGGCTTGTGGCCCACTAGCAACCTCTCAGTTGCTCCTAATATTCGCCTTTTAATAAAAGTCTAGGTCTTCTGATAGGTGATAGCAGTTTATACGTTTATTGTGTTTTCTGTGCTGTTTAAGGCTATATTTGAGTATCTAACCCTCTAGGACTTCCTAGGGTAAACCTTGGCTTCTTGAATTGATTCTTATTGGAGAGTCAAGTGCCTAAAGAGGGTGACTTGGTTATTCAGCCGGACTGAACTCGTATTGGTAGCCCGGGGTCACCTGTTGCAAGCAACAACTGTTCAGGATACTGCCAGGTTACCACTGACTTCCTAAATGTCCCAAGAAAAGGCCTTACACACACCATGCTAGGAGTATCCTCAAGGGGTGTGGTGAGTAAGAAGGAGTGGTTCATCTCTTTTACTTTTTAATTGCAGTAACCCGATCCGTTTTTTCCATGAAGAAGAAACTGCCTACTTGGCCATACCTCTTGTTTATAATCCAAGCAACATTTTTAATAACACCAGCACACAGGTCACTTTTAGAGAAATTACAGGATGCTTTTTACACTAATGCACATTGAAGGACCAATATTATTCAGTGACATAAAACATTCTTTCATAAAGGGGACCACATTAGATATGGAATATCTCTTTAATATAGACTAGTTAGTGGTCAACTATCGTGTCCCCGTGATGTTACAATAAGCAATTATTCTTAATTATTATAACCAACATAGTGGTGAAGATTCCTATGCTAATTTTACTAATTAGAATACCTATCCACTTGACGGCTTAAAAAAGTGTGGTAAGAGAATGGGTAATGGTGTGTCAAGGAACAGATGTGCAATATTAATAGAATGAAATAAAGGCAACACAACGTCACCAAAAGGTATAAAGGTAGAGGACTAAGTCAGAAGGGTTCTACTCAGAAAACACTGCAAGCATGATTCATAAACCTGCTCTTCTGAATATTTGTGTCGCATGCCTGTGTGAGGTGGGAATCTCCTGAGAATTTACTATGAGTAGTTTTGTCCAGGCTGAGTTGAGAATCAGCCATGATTTTCCAGGAGGTATGCCATACTTAATAATGCAATACAGTTGGGGGATCAAGGGTTATGAGTAGTACGCCACATCTAAGCTCGGAGTAAGACACATCTACCCACAGAAAATGGCTCGTGAAGCAGGCCTGGAGATTCAGGGATAATTCACATCTAAACGTGGTAAGGCACAAATACATACAGCTTAGAATAGGACCACTAAACCATCTACAAATGTGAATTCCTGTAATGTAAACATCTTAGCTAATAACAAATATATACACAAACAAGTTATCGTCTAACCATGGTTATGTATTCATTGTGTGTAATTGATTAATATTTCCTCTAATATTCGTACATCCAATTTATCAAAAATGTGTGATTTCAAATCTATTGCCAATACTTTTCACTTTATATTTCTTGACTTTTCTTATTAAGTTGTCGCAGTAAATTTTTCTGAAACACGTGTTATTACTATAGTCACTTTATTTCCATCCCAAACACACATTACTACTTGGGCTACCACAGCTTGTCAATCAAGTGGGTGAGGTTTGAAACCAAAAGTGAGCAAAGGCAATTTCAAGGATGCAGTTCCTTATTTTCACTTCTCTTTTTTAGACCATGCACATTTTGTTTTCTGAGTGTGGTACATGAAATGTCAAACAAGAGGTGTAAACATAAAAGTAAATCACGAAGCTTGAACAATTGCAGGACGAAAGGATCAGCAATCTGACTGTTTGTATAGTTCTCAGATCTCTCTTGAAGAAGAAAGGCCCTTATTGAATTTTAGATCACCAAACTGATCACATAGATCTGATTAGCACAAGATCAAAGAATCACATATAGTGATGGTAGATTCAGAGAGTGGATGGTTAATAGAAAAGGAAGGTTGCCCATCACCACTCAACAAATAATGCACAAACAAGTGCAGGTATGCAGAATTTCAGTGAAGAAAATTTACTTTTTCTTTCATATATCACCAGCAAACACTCGGAATAATGTTTTGGTTAAATGTCGTGTCACTTTAATGATGACTTTGTTACCCGAAGAGAATGTGCTCCCAAAAATGTAGCACCCAATTGTAATTACAATTACAACAGGTCATCAATGTCTTGCTTGAAATAGATTTTTGCCCATTGCTAATTAGAGAACCTTAGTGAAGGGTCATTTAGAGGTTGGTGGATGCAGAACATCTGCCAAAGTACACTGGATGCTCGTCATTATTCCCATGACCAATTCAGAGATTACAGGCTACAGGTGCTTTGCCAGGGTGGCCTCAGCCATCTCTGCTGGTAGAAACCCATAACCTGGGGATGAGCCGCCACAGAATTCCTAGGACAAAGTGGTGGTAGCCTCACCCTATTTAGTCACCATCACTAAATAAACCTGCATTGCACCATCATGCTTGGCATGGTGCTGCAGGCCAGGGAATAATCAATGACCCCCTGACGCTTAGGGAAAAAACTCTATGTACCTCAGGGCCAGTGAGTTTTTCTTTTTTACAATCTCACCTGCTGGACCAGCGGGTGATAAAAACCTCATCCGCAACCCTTTCTTCCGCTCATCCTTTATTCCATCCACCGCTGTAGCAGATGCACCTAAGGATGAGAGATCCCTGCCACCCAGGCATAGATCTCTCGATAAGGCAGGTGATTCTCTGCCAAAGGGTGCGGAGGCCAGGCTCCAAATGACCCCTTAAGTCATTGTTCTAACTTTTAGAAAATTATTTATTTGCTCTCAGCTAATACTTCATATTTCAATGAAATTGCTAATCTGTCCCTATTTTAGCGTACCAGGACCAACCTGCTTGTCTATCCGTCCAAGGTACATTGACAGTTGGTCGGACTTTGTGGTTGCTCTCATTGCGTTCTTCTTTTTTTTATGTTTGAAAGCTTTATTGAAGAGTAAAAATGATAAACAGCAGTAGATATCAGCAATAAAAAGAGAAAACGCAAAAACTAAGTTCAAAGCAATGTCATTGCTAATGTCATGGCAGAGAAATAAAAGCATTTTATGGGATTTTAAGACCATGGGGGGGGGAGGGAACGAAAGAGTAATGCTATAACAGGATGATATTATAAGTGCAACAGCAATTAAAAACCATGAGAAGGAATAATATTCGACTATACAACAATATACATTGTATAAAAGATTGGTACAATAGGAAATTTGCAAAAAAGAACATCAAGTAAGCAAAAAGGAGAGAGTATATAAGTCCTTCAAGGAGGTGTAAAATTCTCTGAGGCAGTATGATTGGGCAATTTATGAGCTAATTGGCCTAAATATGTGGTGAGAGGCAACCAGTAAAGATCCACATTGCGTTTTGATTTGCAAGAAGAAGCAAAGGCAACATCAAGCCTGTGAAAATGACATTAGGAATTCCACCAATGTTGTATTGAAATGTTTGTAAGAGAATTCCAGTTGGAAGAAATATGTTGGAAAGCGAGTGCAATCATAGGATCAAAAAGGCCATGGGAGTGTGTAGGAAGATCTAACGGTTCTGAAAGACTGCCCAGAAAAAGATGAGTAATTGAAAAAGGAATAGAAAGAGTGAAAATGCGAGAGAGATAAGACTGGGGCTGGGGGCAGAGTCTGGGCGCCGAAGCTGTTGTGGATATCGGCGATCTTGCGGTGAAAGAACGTGGCGAGGGAGTTGCAGAGGTCTTGCGATGGTATGATGTCGTTGCTGTTGAGATTGGAGAGCTCTTTTACGACGCTGAAGAGTTCCTTGCTGTTGTGTGTGTTGTTGTCCAGCCGTTCTTTGAACAAAGTCTTTTTGGTGGTGCGGATCAGCTAGTGGTGTTTGCGGGTGGCTTTCTTGAGGGCTGTCATGTTTTCTGTCGTGTGTTCGCAGCGCAAGGTTTTCTCGAGGGTTCGGCAGGATTTCTTCGATTCTTTGAGGTCATCGGTGAACCATGTTGTTTTCCTGTTGCCGGGCTTGCCTGGAGGGTTCTTCAGTGGTGGCGAGGGAGTTGCAGAGATCTTGCGATGGTGTGATGTCGTTGCTGTTGGGATTGGAGAGCTCTTTTACGACGCTGAAGAGTTCCTTGCTGTTGTGTGTGTTGTTGTCCAGCCGTTCTTTGAACAAAGTCTTTTTGGTGGTGCGGATCAGCTAGTGGTGTTTGCGGGTGGCGTTCTTGAGGGCTGTCATGTTTTCTGTCGTGTGTTCGCAGCGCAAGGTTTTCTCGAGGGTTCGGCAGGATTTCTTTGATTCTTTGAGGTCATCGGTGAACCATGTTGTTTTCCTGTTGCCGGGCTTGCCTGGAGGGTTCTTCAGTGGTGCAAGGGCGTCGGCGCAGTTGACGATCCACTGTGTGAGGTTGCGGGCTGCGTCGTTGATGTCAGTGGTGGTGATAGGTGTGTTCTGGCTCAGTGATGTGGTTAGCTGGTCTGCGGTGACTTTGCTCCAGCATCTACGGGGGATCTGTTGCGGGCGGTGGTGGGATGTGGTCTTCTTAAAGGTGAAATGGATGCAGCTGTGGTCGGTCCAGTGTAGTCCGGTGGAGTGGCTGAAGGCAACGTGGCTGCTGGCGGAGAAGATGGGGTCGAGCGTGTGGCTGGCGTGGTGGGTGGGGGTGTTCACCAGTTGCTTGAGTCCGAGGTTGGTGAGGTTGTCGAGTAGGGTGGTTGTGTTGTTGTCATTGTTGTTCTCCAGGTGGAAGTTCAGGCCCCCTAGGAGGATGTAGTCTGATGAGGCGAGGGCATGTGGGCTGATGAAGTCGGCAATGGCTTCACTGAATTGTGTGCGTGGGCCCGGGGGTCTGTAGATGAGGATTCCTCTGAGGGTGGTCTTGGGGTCGGTGTGGATAAGGGAAGTGTAGGTGTTCGGCGGTGGTGAGGGCATCTTCGGAGTAGGTCGTGACATCGATGGTGTTCCTGTAGAGGATGGCGATTCCTCCTCCGGTTTGGTTGACGCGGTCCTTTCGGGTGATCTTGTAGCCGTCCGGGATGGCTATGGCGAAGTCGGGGGCTGAGGAGGCGTTCATCCAGGTTTCTGTGAGAAAGGTGCTGTTATATCGGTAAGCAGCCATGACAAGGCGGGCTTTACCCCGCGCTGCCATTGCGACGCTGCTATTACAACGCAAGTCATTAGAACGACTTGCCCTGGAGGGCTCTGTTGGTAAAGGAATAGTTTCATTTTCTATTCCAACACCTTCCCTACTGTAACGTGGGCTGGAGTTGGAATACAAAATTAAACTATTCCACAATCCAGCGCCTACAGCGCAAGTCATTGTAACGACTTGCGTTGTAAAGGATGTGTCGTAATGGCAGCGCGGGGTAAAGCCCGCGTTGTCATGACATACATCCATTGTATCGAGGAGGTCCCAGAGTTTGACGGCATGCTTGTGGACGGAGCGGGTGTTGAGCAGGATGCACTTGAGTTGGTTATTTTTGTTGCCTGGTCTGGGTGGTGGAACGTAGGTGAATTTGCAGGTTTGGCAGAAGAAGGGTCCGTGGTGCGCTTCGGAGTGGCTTGGTAGCAGGCGGCTGGTCGGCCGGTGTTGAGTGCGAGGAGGGTGGTGGTGTCGTATCTCAGTCGGGTTTCTTGGTTTCGGCGGGGGCCAGGTGTTCTGGTGCTGGGCGTGGTCCAGGTGCAGATGGGCGCAGACGGGCTTGCCTTTGGCGCGCCTTCAGCGCGCCAGCGGCGCAGCCGCTGCACGCCCTCCATAAGAGGGGCTATGAGATGGAGGAGCAGCTGGGAGGCGGGAGCGGGGAGGCGAATGGGGCACCAGGGGGGCGGGGCAGCAAGGTGGCAGCGGCGGGAAGCGCGAGGGGGGAGTGGGTGGGGGGCAGAGGGGCAGGGGGCACAGGCACTGGGGAGATGAGAAAGAGTGAGGAGAACAGAAAAAAGTGAAAGAATGAAGTCAGAACAGGGGCACAGAAAATGACAAAGAAGGCAAGAACAGTCCGAGGCAGAAGACTGCAACGAAGCAGGCTACACAGCGAGACAGCGGCGGCACAGGGGGACCGTGTGGCGGCTGAGGGGGCGACCTACCTGGTGACAGGGTCAAAGGTCGCTCCCTTTACCACCGCACGGCCTCCATAAGAAGGGCTATGGGAGGGAGGAGCAGCTGGGAGGCGGGAGCGGGGCGGCGATTGGGGCACCAGGGGGGCAGGGCACCAGGGAGGCAGCGGCGGGAAGTGTGAGGGGGGAGCGGGTGGGGGCAGGGGGGCAGGGGGCATGGGCACTGGGGAGATGAGAAAGAGTGAGGAGATCAGAAAAAAAGTGAAAGAATGAAGTCAGAACAGGGGCACAGAAAATGACAAAGAAGGCGAGAACAGTCCGAGGCAGAGGACTGCAACGAAGCAGGCTACACAGCAGGACAGCGGCGGCACATGTGGACCGTGTGGCGGCTGAGGGGGCGACCTACCTGGTGACAGGGTCAAAGGTCGCAGGTGAGGGGTGCTGTACAATAAGGAGTTCAGTAGTGAGAAAGGTAACTTGGAAAGGCGTTATAGATACAGGGAGATGGAGAGAGAAGTAGAGTCAGACAGAGAATTGAGGTAGTGAGGAAAGTAGAAAGAAATAAAAGTTAGAGAGTGTGATGTGGGGGACAATGAGAAGTTAAGGATAGAAAGACAGAGCAAGTAAAGACAATCGTGAGTCAGAGAGAAAGATATCGTGAAAATAGTTCAAGCAGAGAGACACAGTGATTAGAGAAAGAGAGATGAAGTTGCTGGAGACAAAAACAGACAAAGAGTGAAGTAGACCAAGAGTTTTCAGGTAGAGAGAATGTAGCGACCAGAAGGAAAGAGTGAAGTTGACCAAGAGTTTTCAGGTAGAAAGAAAGGTAGCAACCAGAAGGAAACAGTGAAGTAGAGCAAGAGTTTTGCGGTAGAGATAAAAGTAGCGACGAGAAGGGAAGTTGAATTAAAATAGAGCAGGAGGTGCAGAGTGAAATCAGAAAGGAGGTAATCATAGAGAAAAAAAGGGAAAATAGAAAAAAGAGGTAACAAGAAAGGAACTGAGAGAGGTAAGTGAGAAGGAATTGAGGTAGAAAGAGTAAGAACGGAAGTGGAGAGGGCTGGTAATGAATGAGTGGTGAGGTAAACTGAGAGGCTCAGCAGTATGAGAGAGAGAGAAAGAGGAGTCGTTGAGAGACACTTAGAGAGACGCAAGGTTGAAAGAGAGATCAGCTAGAGAGTAGGGAGGTAGAGAGGGATGTGAGAGATGTAGAGACAGGAGCGATAAAGAGAGGTGTGGAGGTAGACATGTAAATTAAAGAGAGATGATGCTGAGATAGAGGTGAAGTAGATGGAGGAGAGATACAAACAGGTGACATCAAAATAGAGCCATAAGGTGCAGCGTTGAGGTCTAGAAGGGGCTGATAGAAAGGTAGAGACATGCACAAAGAGTGTTAAGGAGGGTAGTGGGACTGTGTGAGGATAGGTACCCTAGGGCATGTAGAGATGGGTGATTGTGACAAAGAAAGAGGGTGATCTAGAAAAGGTACGGTGGGAGACATGAGACAGATTAATCTTTTATTTCATTGCCAACAACTGCCTGAAGGCATGAGGCTTAAGTGGATGCATGCCCAAATCTAAAATAAAAAAATATTTTTTTTATTCACACAGTTACAGCAGGACTTCTGGATGTCCAGAACTCCTTACTAGAGAGGTCCTTGGAAAGCAGGGGACCTGAGAAATTATCCACTTTGCTCAAACCTTTAAACTTCAGTGCCCGTCTTGACATTTATATGTTCTGTCTACACTCAGAATCTTGAAATTGTCCGAAATGAATTCTACAGTAACTGAAATGCAATCACCTAAGAACTTTGACTCTGTGACCTCAGCAAAAAGAGTGAGTGAAAGGTATGGTGATAAAAAGAGTGAGTGAGTGAGTAAGTGAGAGAGTGAGTGAGTCAGTGAGACTTTGTGAATGAGGGGAAGTGAATGAGTTAGAATGAACATGGTGAAGAAATATCAGTGAGTGATATACGTGTATGGTGTATGGGAGTGAGTGAGAGTGAGAGTGAGTGGGCAAATGACTGATTGAGTGAGTCGGGGAAGGAGATCACTTACTTGCCCAGAAGAAAGATATCCTAGGCTTCGCACAGGAGAAGCACCAACATCATCTGAGGCTAGCACACACCAAGGAAGAAAGACAATACTATGTTATCAGAGAAACTATGACATATACGATTATCTTATTTTAGAAAAGAAAGATCAATCTAAGGATTAAAAAGTAAGTGGCAGAGAGCTGAGGACCCAAGTAGGAGTCACAGTGCATTTTTATGTACTTTAGAAGAGAAAAGAGAGAGTGCAGGGGACCTAGTGGTTTCTCATTGAAGAGACCGCCTACCAAGTGGTAGCCAATGGCTAATGAAAAGTAGACTATGGTGATGATATTTTGTGGTCTCCTTTGAATAAATGTTCAGTTTTTGGGCTCATCACAAGTATTAACTACAACCTGCAGCTAGCTCGGTGAACACCGACCAAGCTAGATTGCCCCTTTCCGGTTTACCTGCAGTATTTCATCCAAGGCTGCATTTGTATAACCTGTGCAGTGTGCCACCTGCCCCAGCAGTTCTCTTCCTGGTCCCCCTCTTACTTTAGTTGCCCTAAATTAGACACTGTTCATGTAACACATTAGCCCCGCTGAAGTTATTCCTATTGAATGGCAAAACTGTTGAGGATTTTGCGCACCTTGCCGCCAAATACATCAACCCCTTTGAACAAAAATGTTGTGATATATCAAAAGATCATTCATCAAAACCAGATTCTGTAGTGGTGATAAAAAGATCATGAAGGACCCCTTGCGCGGTTTGCTCTAAATATAGAAAAAATTATGTACAAACCCCTTGCACCGCTGGTACATCACCTTTTCCCATGTTAAAAGTGCATCACCAGCAGCGCAAGGGGCTTTTAAATAAGCCCCAATATCCTCTCATAAAGGGACAATCACGTCATCTCCATCCTCCGTAATAATACTTGCAGTAACTGACAAGTGCAAAAAAAAATACATTTTCACCGATTCACAAGGGAAGTCAATCAGTGCAAATATTGTTGAAAAACTGCACGCAAGTAGAGTACCCGGCCAATCGGAAATGTTGGCCCTAAAGTACCAGTGCAATCCCATGTAATCCAGCCCTAGATTTCAAGATTTACAGAAAGGAACTGACAGATGACCCACTGACCTGATTCTAACATTGGCCTGAAGGCTTCAGTATATTCTGTTTAAAACGTAGGAGTTTCCTTGGAGGAATTGCCGTGCCAGGGCAATTAGTTAAACTGATCTGAAGGTCATCTGTTTACACATAAGACACTGATCGTCGAAGTTGTTTGACAGCAAGCGAGATGGTGTTAAAAGGATGAGCTGCATTGATGATTAATGGGCAAGAGAAAGTCAACATTAGTTCTGGATGTTTTAATTGGGTGGCAAAACATGCCACGCAAAACATATACACTGTTCTAAAGAAGAACATGCGTGGAACCTTCTTTGAAATGTGACATAAACGCTGCACAAACTAATAATGCTCTTATGTCCACAACAGTGCCAGAAAATAAATAAGTTGCATAAGTAATCAACACCCACTTCTACAACTACAATGTGCATAAGCAAATACGTATTTGAGCCATAATATAAATGTGAAATACCTGAAAACACCATTCTAAACAAAGTTTGACCTGCCTCGTCATCAAGATGATACTAATACCATTAATGCAATCAAGAAGCTGCATCAAAGTAAAACAGATAATTTGACCCAAGGTAGCTATAAAATACAGCAACAATAATAGTACTGATTAAGGAGTGGCCCTCACCTGCACAAGTAAGTGACCTGTTGACTCTACAGTTCTGACAAAACATTTTAGTTTGTCATTAAATGGGATTCGAAAACCGGCCTTTTAGGTCGAAGCACGACCTGCATTCAATGCGTAAGCATTGATTGCAGTCTGCTTCGACAACTAATGTCACCCGTTTTTGGGAATGTGGACAGGAGAGGGTGCACGAGCGCAGATTTGCTCAGTTTTCACCTCGTGAGCGTGCACGGCGCCATGCCCCTCTCGTGCCTCATTCCCATGCGCAAACACACTCCACACTCACGCATGCGCACATACACACTGCATACACACACGCAGACCCACGCGCACACACACAGACACACCCACACCCCCTACTCACCGGGCTTTTACGTCGCGTCGCGGGATGTTCTGGGAGTTGGGAGGACCTTCCTCGCTTGCACTGTTATGCCTTGCCTGCTCTCTCCCGGGAACCCCAGCAGTCCCGGAATCCCTGCTTTCTTCTGGGCAACGGTTGCAGCCGGGGCCTCAGGGTTCTGCGCCGCCTCCATCTTTCGCTTGAAGAGCTCCAGGAAGCTTCCGTCATTGGCAAAGATGTTTACCCCAGGACCACCGGCGGACCCTTCTTCTTATGCCTTGGGAGTCCCGCGCCCCTTCTCGGTGGCTTACCACGTTCCTCCTCGTCTGGGTGGACTCCTCCGTCTTGGCTCTCATCGTCGTCGAACCTCTGCTCCCCCCCCCATCACTATGCTCGGTACTGCTCCCAGGCTCGGGGCTGCTCTCTCCACCAGAGCTGCTACTGTCCCCCGGGCTAGGCTCGCCACTGGGGTCTTTTCTTTCTTTGATGTCTGGCGAGATTTAGACTCCTCGAGTGAACTCTCGGTTTCCTCCGGTCCACAGAACCTTCTGGAATCTTCCCACCGACTCCGCTTTGCCACCATCTTGGCACTGGACTCCTAGAAGTCCGAGAAGGGAGGGGCGGGATTCGGAAGAGAAGAGCGTGGGGGCTGACGGGAGTTGTGGACGCAGAAGCTTTGTGGCTGCCATCTTGAAACTGGCAGTTATGCGGGAGAGTATACACGTAGGTACTAAGCAGCGTCGAACATCTTAAAATTGTGCCTATTTTCTTACAACGTTATAAGGAACAAGGAGTGTTCGGGTATGAGATTGGACCAAATAGATGTTTAGTAGAGGCACGCTACAGGGAGCTGCTATAAGACAACTTGGTCCCTCAACATCAGTCAAGTTATGGGTAGATTGATGTGTCCAAACTAAGGAGTACTTCACTCCGATATTTTAGCCAGGAAAATGTGTAAAAACCAGAACGATAGGCAAATGAGGGCGAGGCGCCGCGAGCGCGCGCATACCTGACCGCTCGCGAGAAGCCACACGGTAGGTAATGACCCAGCTGCTCGCGGTGCTTCACGGGTGACGGGAGCACAATTAAGTGAAATGTGGCGCAAAGAAAACCCTAAAACGTGTTCTGCTAAAAACATTTAGGTCATTTCAGTCAGGCCTTTCCGTTTTTTTTTTACAAATTGTGTTTCACCTTCATCTGTCAAAAGGTTTCTTAACTTTTTCATAACTGAAATCAAACTCCCTCGAACTCTGATGACATGTGCCTTTTCTGATGTCCTATCTATCATACGTGTAAGTCCTATGCGCCTTGAAGAGTATGGATAGTAGGATGCTTCTGAGTTGGGAGCATTTATGCGAATCTTTTAAAATCGATTTTTTTTTTTTTAAAACCTTTATTGTGCAGAAATTGCTCACAAATACGGGCCTACAACCCGTCGGGCCGGCCACCACAATTATAGAAGCACAATGGTCAGGACAGAAGCTCCAGCAGGGTACCACAGTAATCCAAACGGGAATCAAAGGCGAAAAGCCACAGAGCAACCACCACGAGCAGGATGAGAGAAGGTTGATTTTATAATAGAAGAAGGGGTATAGCAGAATGATGGCAATCATTACGGTCCGGAGGGCCGTGGCGGGCCGCGAGCAAGCAGTAATACAGAATACAGGAAAATTCAAAAAGAACAGTTACATTTTAACAAAGGCAGAACGTGAGTCCCACATTAGTAAGCAATTGCAACCGCTGCCCAGCGCCCACCCACCACTACGAGAACACACAATGATACAGAGAACGGAAAATAGGCTTACAAAACAAAGAGCCCTCTGCTACAACAACCCAGGGGAGGGAAGAAAACAAAAAAAAAAAGGGGGGGAAGGGAAAAAGGAAAAGGACATCGGGAAAAAGGGGGGAAGAAAGAACGCGGCATCACAGCATGCGCCCCATGGCTAACAAAGCACTCAAAAATAGACCGGCACAGGGAACCAGTGGTAACGGGAGTAATAGATGCATAGTAAACCGTGACGGCAGGGAGACCAGAAGGCCCATGCTAGCAAAAAACACCCCAGGGGGCCCACATGCAGACACCGCGTCCCGAAAAAAGGGGATACATAAGTTATTTTATTTTTTTTAGAAAATATGCTTGGCCGCCGGTGGCTTGTAGGAGCATCCAGGCGCGGTATAGGATGTGGCGGTGCCCCGCTGCGTTGTTCATTAAGTTCACAGTCTGCCGCCTGCTTTTCCCTCGCAGGCTGTGCGCCGTTTCAACAGCCCGCAGTTATTTTACTCAAAGACTGTGGGGAAATATCTACAAATGCATTGTCGTTCCATTAAACGCCTCGGATCTCGAGGTGTCAGCAGCCGCCACGTTAAGAAAACAGTTTGCTGTTTATTTGGGATCAAACACTGTATTTTTTTTTGCTACGTTGTTTTGGAGGCTTTACTGGAACTTTGCTAACCAGAACTATTAAAAGGAACTGCGCCACAGGATAAATACATAATTTATTAAATAGTATTCCAAAAGCCGATGGGGATTAAGTTTTCATGAACAATTTATGACATATTTATGATGTTAATAGTCTTGGCAGACCCTCTTCCCCCCTTCCTCCCCAAAGTCTGACATACTGCTGCCATATTTGTACAGATGGGACGCCGTCTACGGAAATTCCAGTTGAGCAGTAACAAATGGTTTATGAAGACCCAGCAGCTGGCATATGCGTATTTAACATCTACACCCTCACACACTCTCACCCTACCTCACACACATTCACTCACCCTCACACACCCCCTCACACCCTCACTCACCCTCACACCCCCTCGCCCTCACTCGCCCTCACCCCCTCTCCCTCACAGCCCCTCACCCACCCTCACACACCTTCACCCTCACACACCCTCACCCTCATACGCTCACACCCCTCACCCCCCTCACCCTCACACAGCCTCACCATCACCCTCACACACCCTCACTCACCCTCACACCACACACCCTCACCCTCACACACCCTAACTCACCCTCACACCCACCCTCACCTCATCACCATCACACTCACACATCCTCACTCACCCTCACCCTCATACCCCCTCACCTTCACAACCCTCTCACCCTCACACACCCTCACACACCCTCACCCACCCTCACCCTCACACACCCTCACCAGCATAGCATAACAAAACATAGCATAGCATAGCATAACAAAACATAGCATAGCATAACAAAACACAGCATAGCATAACAAAAAAGCATAGGATAGCAAAACATAGCATAACAAAACAAAGCATAGGATAGAAAAACAAAACCTAGCACAAAACAAGACATAGCATAGCAAAACACAACAAAGCATGGCATAGCATAACAAGACACAACAAAATATATCATAACAAAACAACAAAGCATAGCAAAACAAAACATAGCATAGCATAACAAAACACAACAAAACATAAGATAAAACAGCATAACAAAACAAAGCATTGCATTACAAAACATAGCATAGCATAACAAAACACAACATAGCATAGCATAACAAAACAAAGCTTAGCATAACAAAACATAGCATAGCATATAAGAACAAAGCATAACAAAACATAGCAAAACAGAGCATAGCATAATAAAACACAACAAAACATTGCATAGCATAAAAAATAGCATAGCATAACAAAGCATAGCACAGCAAAACACAACAATACATAGCATAACAAAACCCCAAAAAACATAGCATAAGATAAAACATAGCATAACAAAGCATAGCAAAACAAAACATAGCATAACAAAAAATAGCAAAACAACAAAGCATAGTATAACAAAACATAGCATACATAACAAAACATAGCATAGCAAAACAACATAACATAGCATAACAAAACACAACAAAACATAGCATAGTATAACAAAACACAACATAGCATAGCATAACAAAACAAAGCTTAGCATAGCATAACAAAACATAGCGTAACAAAGCATAGCATAACAAAGCATAGCATAACAAAGCATAGCATAATAAAACACAACAAAACATTGCATAACAAAACAGCATAGCATAACAAAGCATAGCATAGCAAAACACAACAAAACATAGCATAACAAAACACACACAAAATATCATAGCATAACAAAACAAAGCATAGGATAGCAAAACTAAACATAGCATAGCATACAAAACAAAGCATAGGATAGCAAAACAAACCATAGCATAACAAAACATAGCATAACAAAACTTAGCATAACAAAACACAACACATAGCATAACAAAACATAGCAAAACACAACAAAACATAGCATAGCTTAACAAAACATAGCATAGCTTAACAAAAAATAGCATAGCAAAACAAAACATATAATAGCACAGCAAAACATAGCATACCAAACACAACAAAACATAGCATAGCAAAACAAGGCATAGCATAATAGAACACAACAAAACATAGCATTGTATAACAAAGCATAGCATAGCAAAGCATAGCATAGCATAACAAAACAAAGTATAGCATAACAAAACAAAGTATAGCATAACAAATCAAAGCATAGGATAGCAAAGCATAGCATAACAAAACATAGGATAGCAAAACATAGCATAGCATACAGCATCACTCAGCTCCACCACAGCATCACTCAGGGGCACTACAGCATCACTCAAGGGCACCACAACATCACTATGCGCTACCACAGCATCACTGGACGCCACAGCATCACTCGTTCGCATCACAACATCACTCAGCGCCACCACAGCATTAATCTGTGAAACCATTCAATAACAACTGGTTCAAATATGTTCTCTCAATGTCTCAAGCTTTATTACAAATGTAACAAAAATATGTTAATATTTCACTTCTGTTCTTGGATTTTCGTCACAATAAAATACACTGAACATAATCTTCACAAAAGTTATTTACAAAAGTTTAAGCTATTGCCATTATAAATCGCAATAACTTATTTAAGTATTAATTATTAAAAAAAATTAAAAACCATTGTTATTTGTAATATCAATACATGTAAGTCACGTAAATACAACACATATTGCATTACAAATGCTATAGGTGTCACATTTGCAAAAGCTATAACTATTGGCATTGTAAATGACAAAGCTATTAATTTAGCTATTTTCAAAATAAAAAGAAATAAAAAATGTGTAATTTACAATACCAATAGCTCAAACTTTCCTAATGCGAGACCTATTGCATTGCAAATGCTTGTTCTAGAATCATGGAACATTGCTCAGCTCAATAGCTGTGCTTCTTTGAGAAACAAACTCTTCACTAAGCTTCTGTCCACTAACAGAATCATTCTTTAGGTGACAGAATACATGGGAGAAAATGTTATGTTTTACTGATTCATACAGTGCGTGGCTGCCCTGGTAAGGGCTTCCCAGCGCTACCTCCTGTAGCAGGTTAGCAGTCCTGCTATTCACACACCGCCCGTATGTGAATGCGCCACTTCCTCTGGCCAAGTGTGGCCAGAGGGTAGTAAATAAAAGGGAGTGGACTGCTCGAGGTCACACTCTGACACGGACACTATGCGTGCAGTGGCGTCACTAGGGTTGGTGTCACCCGGTGCGGGTAACTCATGGTGTCACCCCCTCATGACATACCGCATGGACCTCCTCCGCTTCGAGTCCACCAGTGGTCACAGATGGCAAATAACGGGACCATACAGAATCCTTAGTAACACGCCTGGCCTCAGACTCGTCACTCAGTGGTTCACTTCACAGTTCACTTCAGACATATGAAGTGAACTGTGAAGTCAATCACTGAGTGAGGAGTCTAAGGCCTGCCCTGAGCAATCATGTTTCCTGCGCCGGGCACCGCGTGCAAGTACAATGCCCCGGGCCAGGACTAGGAGGCTGGAAGTGAAATTAAATGTGAGCTTAAAGAAGAAACATTTGTGGAATTACTGAAAAGAAAGTGCACCCACAGACTGAATAATAAAATGATTTTTCTATTCTGTTTGCTTCATATTCTTGCCATTTTGTAGCAATGTAATTAATAATTTCCACTAATGTAAAATAAGTCGCTTTATTTTTTCAACTTTTGAGAATGAAGGCGTTAGTTCAGCTCTATTAGAATTCACACTTGTTCCCAGCATGCCTTACGCGTGTGTAGTGGCAGCAAGCATTTAACTGACTGAACAAACTAATGGTCATTCGCAATAGAATAGATTTTTACAACATGTCCAAAACAATACTACCGCTTAAAATAAAAGTCCCAGCAGTGACAAAACACCACCATATCTGACAGGGTTGCAATTTGTCTACTGGGAAGACCGTCACCTTTTCGAATACAGCACGTAATTAGTTATTTATCCCATCCTCCCAGTCCCTGAATCTGTAACATCTTTAAAACACACACACACACACACACACACACACACACACACACACACATATATATATATATATATATATATATATATATATATATATATATATAATCCCAGAGACGATCCCGAACCTCCAGCCAGTGGCGAACAGAGACCAGTGAATCCCAAAGTTTAGGCAAGATGTTTTATTTAAATGCACCAATCTTCAAAGCAGGCAGCGGACTGACGCGTTTCGGGCGGATGCCCTTGATCACAATGAAATGCAATTTTTTAAGCCTCATTCTTATACGTTGTGAAATACACCATGTGATTAGTGGAAATAGACAACATACTACAGGCATGCAATTCTCCACATAAATGTTGAAAAAGAAGTCATTTCTACTTCGAAATTGAAATAACTGGATTCCACATTAATTCTTTATCTAATGAAGAAATACATTTCAAAATAACAATTCATATCTGCATAAATGCAATATAGCTATTGAATACGATTGACCCAGAGAATGCTATATGAGTTAGTCAGAGAACATTGGATGTAAGCAGCATAGATGTAATGTGCAAAGCATTGCATTCTGTAAACAATTGTGCAAAATGCAAAATAGAACGGTATGTGTTAAAAGTAATATAATAAATACTTAAAAACCACATTGAAATATCAAAATTTCTAAAAACCGTTCTTTCCATTGTCAAAAATGTGCAAAATATAGCAATGTAAACCATCATTATATACAATGGTAGGCAGACAAAATATCGAAATTAAACTATCGATATACAATAATATCGATGTTTTAATATCGATGGTATAGTATATCGATGTGCCATAATATCGACAGACAGAATATCGAGATTAAGGTATGTATGTTAGTAATATCGAAATTTTGTTGTTTAGTGTTATGTATTTTATTATGTTGTTTATATGTCTGCTAAATATGTTTAGAAATGTATGTTTGAAAATTAGTAATTATGTTAACATTTTGCGTTTTAGTATTAGAGCGGGTTGTGGGTTTATAGGGGAATAGGGTGGGAAGTAATTTAATAATAATTAAATAATTATTATATATTTTTAAATATTTTTTAATTAATAATTAATTTGTAATTAATTGAAACTAATTAGTTAATTACATTAATTAGATTTAATGTGGTAATATATTTAATTTAGTGTTATTGTTAATTAATAATTAATTGGTAATTAATTAATGTTAATTAGTTAATTAAATAATTAGATTTAATGTGCTAAGATATATAATTTATTGTTATTGTTAATTATTAATTAATTGGTAATTAATTAATGTTAATTAGTTAATTACATTAATTAGATTTATTGTGCTAATATATTTAATTTAGTGTTATTGTTAATTAATAATTAATTTGTAATGAAATAATATTAAGTAGTAAATTAAATTAATTAGAGTTAATATGTTAATATTTTTAATTTATTAATTTTTGATATTGTTAATTAATAATTAATTGGTAATTAATAATTATTAAGTGATTAAATGATTTCATTTATTTATGTGTAGTGGGTTGTGTGTTTATAGGGAAACAACCATTACAACGCAACTTTTACAACGCACTACCATTACAACGAAACTTTTACAACGCAAAAACTATTACAACGCATGCATTTACAACACATGTTTTTACTACGCAGATACCTTTACAACGCATACCATTACAACGTAAGTATTGGTAAGTATATAATTATATTTAAAATGTTATAGTTTTGGGTTTTTGGGTCAAGGGGTATTTTTAGGGTTCAGGGTCAGTTTTTAGTTTTTGGGTAAAGGGATATTTTTAGGGTTCAGGGTCAGTTTTTAGTTTTTGGGTAAAGGGGTATTTTTAGGGTTCAGGGTCAGTTTTTAGTTTTTGGGTAAAGGGGTATTTTTAGGGCACAGGGTCAGTTTTTAGTTTTTGGGTAAAGGGGTATTTTTAGGGTTCAGGGTCAGTTTTTAGTTTTTGGGTAAAGGGGTATTTTTAGGGTTCAGGGTCAGTTTTTAGTTTTTGGGTAAAGGGGTATTTTTAGGGCACAGGGTCAGTTTTTAGTTTTTGGGTAAAGGGGTATTTTTAGGGTTCAGGGTCAGTTTTTGGTTTTTGGGTAAAGGGGTATTTTTAGGGTTCAGGGTCAGTTTTTAGTTTTTGGGTAAAGGGGTATTTTTAGGGTTCAGGGTCAGTTTTTAGTTTTTGGGTAAAGGGGTATTTTTAGGGTTCAGGGTCAGTTTTTAGTTTTTTGGTATAGGGGTATTTTTAGGGTTCAGGGTCAGTTTTGGGTTTTTGGGGTACAGGGGTACAGTGTAAAAATTAAAGTAAAATTAAATTTAAATTAAATTAATTAAATGAAATTAAATTAAATTATATTATAGTAATTTTAATTAATTTACATAAAAAAATGATTATATACTTACCAATACTTACGTTGTAATGGTATGCGTTGTAAAAGTATCTGCGTTGTAAAAACATGCGTTAATATTTGTAAAATTATATGTATTTTTAAATTAATTTTAAATTATTATTAATACATTTAAAAAAACGATATTTTTAATTTCGATATTTTTGTACAACGATATTATTTTTTCGATATTTTTGTACTTACCATTTTGTAGATATAATTTCGATATTTTTGATTTCGATATTTTTGTGTCGATATTTTTGTATGTAGATATTCTGTCTGTCGATATTATGTCATACATTCATATACAATGCCTCTTTGTAGGGCCAAAGACTGTTGTGAGTCATTGGGTCAATCTATTTACACAGTGATTAATTGGGGACTTCTAAAATAGATGGCAGCCCCATAATATTATCAGGCCCGACCAAATAAATGGAAGGACCAAAAGATGAAAAGGATAAATCCGCAAAGTGGAACCCCAAATAACAATAAAGTGGGGAACGGTTCTAATGGACCCTGTAGATGTAAAATGTGCCCGTACAGCTGGATTTAATAAACCAAATCTGTATTGCCATGTGAAAATAAAATAAATGTGTGTATATCAATCAAAAGAGTGTTATTTCAAAAAAATAAAATGAAATAAAAGGCATGGATCATTTCAATTAGTAATGTCATCTCATAGTAACAAATCGGGCGCAGGAGGCACTGAACCAAGGAGAAACAGCACCACCACAAATAATTCAAGATCAATAAATCATGTCAGACTAGCACCCCTCCACATTCTTCATAGAGCCCTATAAAAAATGGTACAGATCCTCTGTCGTATTAAGCCCATTCGGGACCTTACTGTCCAGTTCTAATATGGTCTTCGATTCCAGTTGGCGTAGCATTTTGTCCCTGTCACCACCTCTACGCGGTTTTGGCACTGAGGTGAGTACATAATATGAGAGGCATTTAAGATTGTTACTATGTACACTTTTAAAATGTCTCACGACAGGGTAAGAACTGTCATTGTTGACAATTGCTCGGAGATGCTGCAATATTCTGGCGTGCACCTGCAGCCTGGTACTCCCGACATATCTCAGGCCACAGGTGCACCCCAGAACATATACAGCATACTCCGTCTTGCAATTGTAATTTTCCCTGATGGGCACAGGAATAGTGCTAAAGGGGGTGCTGTAATGAGTCATATTGATGCCGAACTTACAAGCTCTGCAGCTCGAACATTTGTAAAACCCCGGCCGGGGTTTAAACCAGGATGTGCTTTTGGGGAGCTCAGGAAAGGAGTTGGACACCAAAGTCCGCATGGAAGGACCTCTGCGGAATGTGATGATGGGATTTTTAGGAAGTTGGGATGACAGCACTCCGTCTGTCTTGAGAATTGGCCAACTTTTAGTAAGGATAGCCCTTATCTTTCTTTCCTGGCAGCTAAATTGTGTGACGAACCTGATGTTACAGTCAACTGAATCTGTGTTACTATTCATTTTGGGGGATTTTTTAAGAAACAGTGAATCTCTAGATTTTTGTTTGGTTTTGTTAATCGCCACATTGAGGATTTTTTCATTATATCCCCTGGCTTTAAATCTAGTCACTGCATCAAAAGTACATTTATCGAATTCCTCCTCATCACTACAGATACGTTTCAGACGATATATATATACTGCGGCATGTGATGAAATCACAGAACCATATTTTCATCTCATGATTGACTGTCTCTTTCACTTTAAAATCTGGTTCCTCTCTTCTCTTTGTGGGCACTTGAAAGGCGCAGCATGAATTCTCTATTTTTTAACTGGTAACCCCATAACGCCGATTTTACCTCCAACAGACAAGAAACCCAAAAGAGAAATGGCACAGTCAGTGTACCCAGAGAAGCAGGGCCCCAACCTAGGGAATGACCAAAATAACAAATCACAAGTCAGCAGAAACACAAATCCACAGCCAAAAGCACAGGGACATAAAAGCTGCCAGCATGGACAATAATTATTTAACAACAAGGGGTGGTGATGGACAGAGTTTCTGAATTAAGCAGAATACTCTCACCCAGTCAAGAGATCAGGGCTAGATCCAACACCGTTTTTTAGCTCACTGCACCATCCCAGTTCAGAACCCGGCTATATGCAAATTAGTCTGTTCCTGTCCCAGTGCATGATGGGAACAGGGCAAACCAAACTACCAAGCCAATTCTTACACTGGGAAGGAAACAAGCTTCCGGGGACCGGTTTCTGCCATTTCAGGCGTCGTCGGCCCGGCTTGCTTGAATCCTGATGGTGCAATGAGCAAGGGACTCACATCTGAGTATATCCTTCCACGCTTAGGGTGGACAAATTATTTAACAACAAGGGGTGGTGATGGACAGAGTTTCTGAATTAAGCAGAATACTCTCACCCAGTCAAGAGATCAGGGCTAGATCCAACACCGTTTTTTAGCTCACTGCACCATCCCAGTTCAGAACCCGGCTATATGCAAATTAGTCTGTTCCTGTCCCAGTGCATGATGGGAACAGGGCAAACCAAACTACCAAGCCAATTCTTACACTGGGAAGGAAACAAGCTTCCGGGGACCGGTTTCTGCCATTTCAGGCGTCGTCGGCCCGGCTTGCTTGAATCCTGATGGTGCAATGAGCAAGGGACTCACATCTGAGTATACCCTTCCACGCTTAGGGTGGACAAATTATTTAACAACAAGGGGTGGTGATGGACAGAGTTTCTGAATTAAGCAGAATACTCTCACCCAGTCAAGAGATCAGGGCTAGATCCAACACCGTTTTTTAGCTCACTGCACCATCCCAGTTCAGAACCCGGCTATATGCAAATTAGTCTGTTCCTGTCCCAGTGCATGATGGGAACAGGGCAAACCAAACTACCAAGCCAATTCTTACACTGGGAAGGAAACAAGCTTCCGGGGACCGGTTTCTGCCATTTCAGGCGTCGTCGGCCCGGCTTGCTTGAATCCTGATGGTGCAATGAGCAAGGGACTCACATCTGAGTATACCCTTCCACGCTTAGGGTGGACAAATTATTTAACAACAAGGGGTGGTGATGGACAGAGTTTCTGAATTAAGCAGAATACTCTCACCCAGTCAAGAGATCAGGGCTAGATCCAACACCGTTTTTTAGCTCACTGCACCATCCCAGTTCAGAACCCGGCTATATGCAAAGTAGTCTGTTCCTGTCCCAGTGCATGATGGGAACAGGGCAAACCAAACTACCAAGCCAATTCTTGCACTGGGAAGGAAACAAGCTTCCGGGGACCGGTTTCTGCCATTTCAGGCGTCGTCGGCCCGGCTTGCTTGAATCCTGATGGTGCAATGAGCAAGGGACTCACATCTGAGTATACCCTTCCACGCTTAGGGTGGACGAATTATTTAACAACAAGGGGTGGTGATGGACAGAGTTTCTGAATTAAGCAGAATACTCTCACCCAGTCAAGAGATCAGGGCTAGATCCAACACCGTTTTTTAGCTCACTGCACCATCCCAGTTCAGAACCCGGCTATATGCAAATTAGTCTGTTCCTGTCCCAGTGCATGATGGGAACAGGGCAAACCAAACTACCAAGCCAATTCTTGCACTGGGAAGGAAACAAGCTTCCGGGGACCGGTTTCTGCCATTTCAGGCGTCGTCGGCCCGGCTTGCTTGAATCCTGATGGTGCAATGAGCAAGGGACTCACATCTGAGTATACCCTTCCACGCTTAGGGTGGACGAATTATTTAACAACAAGGGGTGGTGATGGTCAGAGTTTCTGAATTAAGCAGAATACTCTCACCCAGTCAAGAGATCAGGGCTAGATCCAACACCGTTTTTTAGCTCACTGCACCATACCAGTTCAGAACCCGGCTATATGCAAATTAGTCTGTTCCTGTCCCAGTGCATGATGGGAACAGGGCAAACCAAACTACCAAGCCAATTCTTACACTGGGAAGGAAACAAGCTTCTGAATCGTTTTTGGCCACTATAGGTGTGGCAGGGTATACTCAGACATGAGTCCCTTGCTCACTGCTCCATCAGGATTCAAGCAAGCCGGGCCGACGAGGCTGAAATGCCAGAAACCGGTCCCCGGTAGCTTGTCTCCTTTCTGGTGAAGAATTGGCTTGGTAGTTTTGTCTGCCCTGTTCCCATGATGCACTGGGCCAGGGACAGACTAATTTGCATATAGCCAGGTTCTGAGCTGGGATGGGGCAGTGAGCTAAATAACGGTGATGGATCAAGCCCTGATCTTTGGACTGGGTAAGAGTGGTCTGCTTAATTCAGACACTCTGTTCATCACCACCCCCTTTTCTGAATCGTTTTTGGCCACTATAGGTGTGGCAGGGTATACTCAGACATGAGTCCCTTGCTCACTGCTCCATCAGGATTCAAGCAAGCCGGGCCGACGAGGCTGAAATGCCAGAAACCGGTCCCCGGTAGCTTGTCTCCTTTCTGGTGAAGAATTGGCTTGGTAGTTTGGTCTGCCCTGTTCCCATGATGCACTGGGCCAGGGACAGACTAATTTGCATATAGCCAGGTTCTGAGCTGGGATGGGGCAGTGAGCTAAATAACGGTGATGGATCAAGCCCTGATCTTTGGACTGGGTAAGAGTGGTCTGCTTAATTCAGACACTCTGTTCATCACCACCCCCTTTTCTGAATCGTTTTTGGCCACTATAGGTGTGGCAGGGTATACTCAGACATGAGTCCCTTGCTCACTGCTCCATCAGGTTTCAAGCAAGCCGGGCCGACGAGGCTGAAATGCCAGAAACCGGTCCCCGGTAGCTTGTCTCCTTTCTGGTGAAGAATTGTCTTGGTAGTTTGGTCTGCCCTGTTCCCATGATGCACTGGGCCAGGGACAGACTAATTTGCATATAGCCAGGTTCTGAGCTGGGATGGGGCAGTGAGCTAAATAACGGTGATGGATCAAACCCTGATCTTTGGACTGGGTAAGAGTGGTCTGCTTGATTCAGACACTCTGTTCATCACCACCCCCTTTTCTGAATCGTTTTTGGCCACTATAGGTGTGGCAGGGTATACTCAGACATGAGTCCCTTGCTCACTGCTCCATCAGGATTCAAGCAAGCCGGGCCGACGAGGCTGAAATGCCAGAAACCGGTCCCCGGTAGCTTGTCTCCTTTCTGGTGAAGAATTGGCTTGGTAGTTTGGTCTGCCCTGTTCCCATGATGCACTGGGCCAGGGACAGACTAATTTGCATATAGCCAGGTTCTGAGCTGGGATGGGGCAGTGAGCTAAATAACGGTGATGGATCAAGCCCTGATCTTTGGACTGGGTAAGAGTGGTCTGCTTAATTCAGACACTCTGTTCATCACCACCCCCTTTTCTGAATCGTTTTTGGCCACTATAGGTGTGGCAGGGTATACTCAGACATGAGTCCCTTGCTCACTGCTCCATCAGGATTCAAGCAAGCCGGGCCGACGAGGCTGAAATGCCAGAAACCGGTCCCCGGTAGCTTGTCTCCTTTCTGGTGAAGAATTGGCTTGGTAGTTTGGTCTGCCCTGTTCCCATGATGCACTGGGCCAGGGACAGACTAATTTGCATATAGCCAGGTTCTGAGCTGGGATGGGGCAGTGAGCTAAATAACGGTGATGGATCAAGCCCTGATCTTTGGACTGGGTAAGAGTGGTCTGCTTAATTCAGACACTCTGTTCATCACCACCCCCTTTTCTGAATCGTAGCATGGACAATAAGGCAGCAGGATGAAGACCGGCCAGCAAAGCAGGCATATTTCAGCCAAAGCAGTTCACTTCATAGGATACGTATAAAGTGACCTGTGAAGTGAACCACCTGCAAGTGAAGTGATGAGCTGAAGGAAAGGCCTGCTCCCTGCCTTGAGTAATGAAACATGCAGGCCGGCCGTGTGCAACTGCAAGCACAATGCACCGCCCGGGTCAGGACTAGCCTAGCAGGCTGAAAGGGTGGGGCCGGACATTGCGCTTCACAATAGGAACAGTAATGAAACATGAGGAGAAAATTACGTGAACAAATTACAAAAGCAACGTTAAGTTACAAGAGGCAAAAGTGACATTTGTGAGAAAACAAAATACATGAGGTTGCAAACGGTGCATTACAGGAGCAGTGACATGTGTGCAGGTTACAAGAGAAAACAGAGTACAATTAGAGGTAAAATACTGCAATATATGGTAGACACTCGACTCAAGCACAAGAACAAACGTTACGTAGGCAATGGTGTGGCACTTGTGCAAGTAACAAAAAGCAAACAAAATCCCATTACTGCAGTCCCCAGGCCTATCGTGACAGCCCAAGGAAGAAAGCTTTAGCCTGGTGCACTAGACCCGCCTGAAGAGGGCCGTGTTTTCATTTGTGCGGATGTGCGCCCAAGAAAAAAGCATTGTGTACTGAATCTGATTCATTTGTGTGCCACTGCACTGCCACATTTCACTTAGTTCATGATTCATATCAATTTATAATAAATGATATTATAATATACTCTCTCAACGACTGCCTCCGAGTCCGGACCCAACTTAACTCAGTCCCAATTAAATTTGAAGGGGGGACCACGACGGCGCTCGCGATATCAAAGATGAGATAGTGGTGTGATGTCATCGATATTTAGTAGCACCACGCATTCCCCTACGCTGCCGTCAGTCTCGTCTCCTCCTCCCTGGCGCGTGACCGCCACGACGTGTAAGAGAAGGAGTGCAAAGCGCGCGGGGGCTTTCCCAGGGCCGTCATTGGTAGCGCTAAAGATTGACGGCCCTGGGACCCACAAACTGCTGGGTACGCCGCGCATCTGCATCGCACCAGCGACCAGAATTATCACATGCATCTGGTGCGTGCGTGGCTGGTGACGTACTGTCGCAGTGACACTCACTGCACTGACTGCAGTAGGACTGTACTAGTAGCAGTATTTTTTTGTAAGGAGGCACCGTGGTGGCGTGCGCTTGCGGCTTGCACACATGTCACACACTCTCAGAACAGAGCTCTCGTTCATATAACCGTCTCTGCAGAGGGCCCCGGCCCCCGGACCGTTTATGACCAATGTCAACTCTGCCCCAGGGTTTCAGAATAGGTAGGTACTGCCTTCATATAGTGTACAGCGCTCAACGCTCATACAGGCATGGGGTATATGTGCATGCAGCCCCTTGAATCATTCCCAGCCGGCACGGATTGTAGACCTACACAGTGCACTCTGGGACGTGAGGGGAGGCTGAGCCGTGGCTCAGGCTGCACTGCAGAGCGAGCCACGGAGCCGAGCCAGCCAGCGTAACTAACCAGATTGGTGTCACCCCAGATGGGGTGACACCCGGTGCGGTCCGCACCCCCCGCGTGACGCCGCTGGTAGGTACTGCCTTCATATAGTGTACAGCGCTCAACGCTCATACAGGCATGGGGTATACGTGCACGCAGCCCCTTGAATCATTCCCGGCCGGCACGGATTGTAGACCTACACAGTGCACTCTGGGACGTGAGGGGAGGCTGAGCCGTGGCTCAGGCTGCACTGCAGAGCGAGCCACGGAGCCGAGCCAGCCAGCGTAACTAACAGGATTGGTGTCACCCCAGATGGGGTGACACCCGGTGCGGTCCGCACCCCCCGCACCCCCTAGTGACGCCGCTGTATGCGTGTATGCCTAATGTAACCAGGGCAGTGGGGGATTGAGCGATGCAACACTGGCGATGTGGATGCAGCCGAGCCTGCACACCCTGCTTCGCAATCCACCTTGACTCAGCAAGCACTACCGCGGTTGCCAAGTCGATACCGGCACCGTCACGTGGTAGAAGAGGACTTCTGCTGTAGCTGGCACCCTCTCCCTCCAGATAAAATGGAGGTCGAGTGCAGTGGCCCTCAAGGCTTCTTTCACCAGCATGTGCTGCGTGCTCTTGAAGTACCCAGCCAAGCCAGACCCTGACCGATACACTGCAATACGCCCTTCCAGGCAGTGTCAGTAGGTGCGTGGAGGCCCATACAATGCCCACACAATGCCCTGCCATCCCCAAGCGCTCTGCCTCTCGCACTGCTGCATGGCCTCACAAACAAACAGCGGCCAATTCAAGTTGAAGAAAAAAAAGAAAGAGGAAAGGAAAATAATAATAATAAATAACATTTAAAATCAAGGAAAAGGGAGACAGACATTAATTAGGACACTAATGTGCAAATTTGGGCACAAAGAAGGTGATACAGCCTGCCGGGCTCATCCCAGTCAAATGTTGCATAATTACAAGGAAAGTCCGCCAGAACACGCGTTATGAAGCACCCACCAATGTACATTCAACACCTAAGCCGCCAAACTAAAGCCCTGAGACACGCCCAGCATAGGAGATGAGGATCAACCCCACCAGCTAAATCCCACACAACATGCCCTCACGTGTATTGCTGCCATTTAGTGAACTGGCTGATCCCGCAACCGCATCCCTGAGATGGAAAATATGGCTTGGGCGGCTGGTGAACTACTTTGTTGTCTCAAGGGAGACTGATGGCGCTATTAACAGATCACTGCTCCTCCACCATGCAGGGGAAGAAATTTACAAGCTGTTGAAATACCTGCATAACACAGGACCCAACACAGATTATGACGCAGCGGTAAGGGCACTCAACGTCCACTTTGATCCCCAGTTAAACCCAGACTTTGAAAGGTTTAAACTACGTCAAGCTTGCCAATAAAAAGTGGAATCAATGTACACTTTTTACGCTAGGTTTCATGAACTAGTGAGTACTTGCACAGCAGACAACCAGCTAAAGGAAATATGTGTTCAACTCATACCAGGATGTCAGAGCAAAACTCTACGGGCCTAATCCTGCGTCAACCGTACATCAACCTCGACGACATCCTGGTCCTAGCGCAATCGCAATACCTGACCGCTGCCCGGGCTCACAAAATAGATTTAGCCATCAAACCGTCTCCAGAAATGCCTGCATGTATCAAAACAGAAGGAGTTGATGCTATCCGGTCCAAGAGCAGAGGTGACATGACCAAAGGAGGTAGGACCTACCCTACTAAGCCAAGGTGCGGATACTGCGGTCGTGAAGAACACCCGCTCAATGAGGGCCTGGCACAAGGCAGCACCTGCTCAAACTGCGGAATACAGAACCACTTCATGGCAGTTTGCAGGAAGATACTCAGAAGCAAGGGCACCAGAGACAATAGACCGCCAACAAGAATGGTGTGCCAGTTATGTCTCACACACTGGGTGCATCAAGATGATGCCAAAACCTCAGTGACACAGAGCAGACGCCTGGATAATTCCTCCCCGGAAGAAGACGAAAAAGAGGAAATGTTCCTCATATCATTCACGAGGGAACTGAAGCACCACAGGAGGCAGCAACCCACATGTGTCATCCGAATAGCAGGATCAGAAGTGAAGCAGTCCTTGACACAGGAGCCTCTGTCAATGTAATGGGAATACAACAATACAACCGCATGAGACCCAAGCCCCACCTAGTAACATCACACACCAAAATCTTTGTGTATGGGAGTCAGACGCTGATACCCCTCCGCGGACAGATGTCTGTGCCAGTACAATCTGAAGATCAGGAAGTCACTGCCACTTTTCATGTCATTGAGCAAGAAGCAGACATGGTCATCGGCAGCCACATAGCAGAGGACCTTGGCCTAGTGTCCTTCGCCAAGAGAGTAAAGTCACACCAAGTCGACAAGCTGTGGAACTAGTTTCTAGAGTTATTCCGAGGACTAGGCTTCCTCTAACATCCTCCAGTGAAGTTACACATTGATCCATTGATCGCGCCAGTGGTGCTCCAGCACTGCAGTGTTCCATTCCATCTACTTCCCTTGGTGGAAAAGGAGCTTGAGAGATTAGAGGAACAAGGGGTGTTAGAAAAGGTCTCAGGGTCCACCCCATGGGTCTCCTCAATGGCCATTGCAGAAAAACCCAAACAACTCGGAAAAATCCACCTATGCATTGTCATGCGACAGCCGAATCGGCCATCAAATGGAAGCGGCATATCACTCACACCATGGACGAAATTGTTGCAGATGTTAATGGCTCCCGCTGGGTCTCGAAGATGGAACTCTACGCCGGGTATCACCAGCTATTACTAGCCGGTATATCACCACATTCAGCCCACACCTGAGCCTACGCCAGTACAAATGCCTACATGTTTGCATCTCATCGGTCGCTTAAGTATTACAAAATGCAATGCACGATACCATGTACGGACTACCTGGTGTCCTAAATCTCAGCAATGACATCCTAATCTATTCGCCCACTGCTGCTGAACACCATAAGCACCTGAGCCACACTTAAATGCTTCCAAGAACACAGGGAGGCACTGCATAAAGACAAATGCTCTTTCTTTCACCCGTCCTTTAAATTGGTTGGGTACGTCTTCAATCAAGAGGGAATACAGGTTGCTACCTGAAAATCTATAACAATCAAGAGTGCGCCAGCACCCACCACAGTCCAGGATGTAAGGAGCTTCCTAGGAATGGCCAACTACTGCGGGAGGTTCATCCCAGACCTGGCAACTATCAGTAACCCCTAAGATCCCTCAGGAAGGCAGATGCGAAATGGACATGGGGCTGTCATCAGGAGTCTGTGTTCCAGAAGATGAAAGAGCTCCTTCTTGATAACAACACACTTGTCTATTTTGATCCGGAGAAACGGGCGGAACTGTTGGTTGATGCCAGCCCAGTCGGGCTAGGAGCTATTCTCGCCCAAGAACAGGAGCCAGGTCGTTTGGCCGCACTGGCATTCACCAGTAAAGCATTGACGCTAACGGAAACAAGATACACCCAAATTAAGCAGGAAGCCCTTGAGGTCAAGTGGACCTGTGGACACTTCCATCTATATCGAATCCGCCAGCCTTTCAAGGTCATTATAGACCATCAGCCTCTAGTCCCACTTTTCCAAGAGTCAGACCCTCACCTGCCTCAACGGATTGAAAGGTGGGCCACTCAGTTACAACACTACCGGAAGTCCTGCCGACTTCCTATCACGCCATCCTGAAACCTCCGAAACTCAAGACGGCTGTGAGGATGTGGAAGATTATGTTTGAATAGTCTTGGTAGCTGCCTAAGCTTGGAAGACATCCAAGAGGCCGTGGAAGCATATCCTGTCATCATGTGGATTCGAACAGCTGTCCTAAGCGGTACATGGTGAGACTTCCTTCAGGACACCAACGACTGGCCTGGAGAAGATAAAGAGAGCCTGGCAAAGATGTGGAGAGTACAAGAGGAATTCAGCACCACCTCAGAGGGGATCCTCCTGCATGGGTCCCGCATTGTAATTCCAAAGGCACTGTGTGATGGAGTTAGCATGGAGGACACCACGAAGATGAAGGCGAGGATCCGGGAGAAGATATGGTTACCTGGCCTTGAGGACTTGGTGGAAGATCTTGTGTGGAAGTGCTCGGTATGCCAGATAACTGGTGAGCCAGAAAAGCCGGCACTGGTGATTACAGAAGACCCTTGCACCACTTCCTGGTCCAAACTCAGCATGGACTTTGGGAGCTTCCCAGATTGACAGACTGCCCTCATCCTAATGGACGCCTACTCTAAGTACCCTGTGGTGGAGATAATCGAATCACCGGTATTTGTGCATGTGGCCGCAGTCCTCGAGAAGACATTCACCATCTTTGGCCTGCCCAGTGAGATTAAGAGCGATAACAGACCGCCATTCCATGGTACAGAATTTTGAGACTTCCTTGACCAACTTGGAATACAGCACCACTTAATTACACCCCAGTGGCCGCAGGCCAACGGGGAAGTCGAACAATTCATGTGCACTATGAACAAATCTCTACGCATCGCCACCGCTGAGCAGGCCAATCCCAAATGTCACTTATAATGATTTCTGAGGGAGTACTGGAGTACCCCTCATTATACGATTCACCAAGCACAGTGGACCCTGATGTTCAATGGGCCCCATCAAGACACCATTTCTATGTGGCCTGGATGGACGCCACCACCTTACGACATTCAAGGGACCCTAACACTTCGCGAGCGGCGCAACACCCTCGCCAGCCAGAGGAGACGAGCGAAGGAGCATTCCCTTCTGCTCAGTAACAAGCTGATCATTAAAGACTGAAAGCCTGTGTGAAAATTCAGGACACCATTTGAGGCAGGAACTTGGACCATTGTTAGAAGCGAGGGGACCACGGTAAAAGCTGCAAAGGGACAAGAAGTAGTACATAAAAGCATCTTGTGGTTCAAACTAATTAAAACTTCCCACTCACCCCTCCTCAACACTCACATGGAGAGGACACCAGCTGGCTGGAGTACATTGGAAATTACCCAGGATCCAGTGTGCTCGGGAGTCAGGACCCATGAGACCCGGATGGATGTCTGCAAGAAGACTCATGACCAGCTCTCCTATGTGTAACCTGCCAGCATGGAGTCAACCCCATCAATAAAACCTTCGACCCAATCCACAACCCAGCCAGCGGCTCAAGGACTATGCTTGTCATTGAACTAAACTTTGGTCATCTAGAACTGAGTTGGGAAGGGATGTAGCAGCTTAGCGGTCTTGCTATTCATACACCGCCTGGATGAAATGCACCACATCCTCTCGCCAGGGGTGGCCATAAGAGAGTAAATAAAAAAGAGTATAGCGCAGCAGGGGATTGAGCGGCACAACCCGTCCATCTTCTGTAACACAATACCCAGTCTAGGCTGTTGTATGTCGATTTAGATTCAGTATGCATTTCCCGATTCATGCCCTTAAATAGGTACATTTCACATTGCCCTTATATAGGCATAGATATCCAGTCCTTATTTAGGCATAGTCCATGCTACCCAAATACAGGCATGGCTACTTCCATCCTTTCATCTATGTCACAACAAGTTCTTGGAAAACCAGACTCTTAAGCTGTTAGGGACTTCCCCTTGCTTGGATATTGATTTCTCCAAGAACTCATTTATTATGCATGAACATCTATTCCTTAGGGGTTCATTCATGACGTTCATATGCCCGACTTTACGTCAATTCTGGCATTCCTAAACACCTTCAAGGTATAAATATACCTTCACTTGCTATGGCAAAGCACTGTGTTGTTTGGTGCAGTTCGACTACCTACTTGCACAACGCAGCTCGCCACAGCAAGTACCGAAGGAAGCCACCTCCCCAGCTGACGCACTGACTAGACGCTGTCATCCTCCTGCCGAGAATCCAGCTCCAGTGTTTCTGACTCCCCTTGTGGGGTCTTGGGAGATCGAGTCCAGGGAAAGAGATACCAACCTCTCTCATTCTAAAGGTATGGAGCTGATTAGAACCTAGAGAAACCTTTGGCAAATTCTTGGCAGAACTAAACTATAGCTAAAACAGCACCTACTTCTTCCCTCGTCCTAGACCTAGGTTAGGTACACTGGGGTAGGCGTATTTTAGAAGCACCTGTTGAGTATTTTAGCCTGTGTTATTTATGTATGTATTTTTATACATGTCATAGCAACAGACAATGCTATTACAGTATTATTTTATATTACTGTTTACGCTGTACGCATTATATTTCCCATTCTGTTTAACGATTGTAACAGTTCATATCTCTTGTATGAGAAACAAGACTGTTCAATAAACCCTTTTATTGAAACGCCCGTCTCACTATTTCTGTGCAACTCTGTGGAAACGAAGTATGCACGATTGACTGAGTGAAATAGTTATCTATTGTTTCCACGACTCTGAAGGCATTGTTCCAGTTCTAGGGGAAACAAAGTTATCATGTTTATGCGGTTGTCAGAGACTAATCCCTTCTTGTTTATTTGAGAACGTTTCTAGTGACTTCTGAGTTAGCTGGCACACACACAATTAAGTTTAATATACTCGATAGAGATATACTGACCTCAGTCCTATGTCAAATCTATAGTGTATATTATTCCAATGCGCAGAGCCTATTGGGAATATAGGAACTACATTACATGGCGCCCAACCTCTCATCGGCAAAAAAGAAAAGAACTCTGGTAAAGAACCCTGCAACAAGGAGCTGCCCGATGATGAAGCATGACACCTTTGTGGGTGTGTGAGGGCCCTTGCTCCTAACAGGAGCACTCCTCTGAACTATTCTGGACTCCTCTGGGATTCCCCACATGGGAGACCTAGATCCCCACACAGGAACTGCTTGTTATCATAGCTGATTTAGGGGCGAGTGTGCTGGACCTCAAACAAGCCCTAGACCCTCTTCTTTGGTATTGTCCAATGTAAAAGCACATTAAAAGCAGTTAGTAATTTGCTGCAGAAAAATACTAGAATCAGTTTAATGTAAGTCATATTTTTTAAAAATGCTGTAGCCCAGAATGTGTGTAAGATGTATAGAGATTCTACCCTTCCTGTAATGCCCATTACCATGCCAAAAATTAACATGTTGCCATAAATATATCCTTCTATGCTGATCACTGTTCATTTTTGTAAAACAGATCTAAAAAATAATAAAATCTCGATCTTGTTTTCTTTGTTTAAACTGCAGCTGTAATTTTGCTGTGCACACATCTCATGTTGGCTGCTGTCTCTGTTAGCAGGCATTATGACGTCACAACTGTTATAACGTATTATATATATGAGCAGTAATGTCATTTTTTTGCTTCATAAAACTAGGACATCACAACCCGACAGTGATCAGGAAATCAGAGATTATTTTACAAGGATTGCATTTTCCCATGTTTTATATATTGGTTAACACACCTTCCAACTCCATGGCAGCCCCTCTCCTACGCAACAGCAAAATAATAATCAGACCACTAGACGCATGTTAGAACTGATTTAATTTTGCAATCATATTGACATCAAGATACCTAACAACATCCCATTGCCAGGGAGATTACTTTGTTATCACATTGAGGATGAGCGCTAAGCTCCTATGAATAAGAACATCATCTACCACCCAAACTTCACAGAGTTGCACAATTTATGTTCAGTTAATTCAGAAACATCTGAAAATGTCCATCATCTTGTGCAACTCCTTCCCTTATGTCTTTGATGGCATCACACAAATCAAATGCGCCTAAAAAATTATCAAGTTGTTCATCCCGAAACGGAAAGGATAAACCCAACAAAGGCTCATTGTCCAGGTAAGTACAATATTTCTGACTGCAGGAAGGCAAAACATTTCCTAGGGTTCAAATTACATGTCAGCTCCAGGGCGACAATAAAACAACCAAATGTTTTAAAAAAGTCAAAATGTTAATTTTTCATAGTATTATTTCCATCACTTTGCACAACATAGGAACTGTGTGAACACACCAAAAACATACATCCCTGGAGAGCAAACAGGGCAACACTAACCAATCATTCAATTAGGCAGCCACTAAGACCTGCAACCTCAGTCACACCTGTTAACATTCAGACAAGACCTTCAGCTACATTGCTGTCCATGTGGTAGCACTGAAATCATTGCAATGTGAATTGTAGTTCAATGAGATTCATTAATTGAGTTACTTTTCCAAAGTAGTGAGAGAAGAATGATATTTCAGGTAAAAGGTGTTTGGTCTCAGAACAATTTTAAGTAAAATTAGTGTTTGGATTGAAACATTTTGCTATCCAAAGATCAGAGGAAGATTGTTTTCTGCGCTGGTTCCATGCAAGCCTGTTCTATGTTTGAAAGAGAAAATAAGTGAACTATTTCAGGATTCTTGAGTTGGCAACGGCCTTGTCATTTAGTCCATTCAGCAAATGTCATAGTCAACTAATTCATAGGCTGCAGAGGGGTCTAAGACGACCCTAAATATAAGTGTCTCATTGAAGGTGGTTTGACAGAGATATTCACCCTCTCCTGAATGATGACTGCCTCCCATACTTACAGTCAGCATATAGCTGCAGTAGGAAGCTTCAGTAACCTAGAATCATTACTTAACCCCTTGTGTGCAGTTGACGAGCTCAGCTCGTCATGAGGGACGGTTGACCTGCCCTCATGACGAGCTGAGCTCGTCACAGCCGTTGGAACTTTCGCACGTGGGGATAATTTCCCCGCTGTGCTGAACGTTCTAAAAACGGGTGTGGTGTGACGCGCTCGGCTCGTCACGAGGGCAGTTCCGCTGTGCCTCATGACGAGCCGAGCTCGTCAACAGCACAGCAGCGTGTCGAGCGGCCCTCCTCCCCCCCGCACAGAGGGGGGAAAACACCCCGCAGCCAAGGGGTTAAATCAATCCTCAGTTTCATATTGCAGTCAAAATCCAGTCACTGCTGGGCAATGACATTTCTACTTACCTAGGAGACCCAGAAAAGTCAATGAAATATCTATCTGCAACTGATGGGAAAATCAGCAGCCAACCTCATCACTGGATTATCAAAGCTTAATCACATCTCTTCCACACTCAATTCTTTATACTAACTACCCCTCAGGAAACATTAAAAAAATACGCGGATACCATCAAAAGCTGTATATCAGAAATCTCCTAACTGTATCACCCCAAAATTTCATTAGTGTGTTCCAGGCAGCCATTCCATTCTGCTAAGTGCATGTTTCTCTGGGTACCCAAATTCAAAGTTGCTTCCTATGGAAACAATGTCCTTCACCATTACTGCTTCCGAATCCTAGATCTCTCTCTGCTGACTTGTAGACCTTATTCTACCTGCTAACTTTCCACAGTAAACTTATAACCTGGTAGTTAATTTGCTAATTCTACTTTTCTTTTTCAGAAGACATAATGTTCTACTGTGAGTTATGATTGCCATAATGAGACTTTGGTGAACATTCGTTATGCCAATAATTTTATCCTAACATAACACAAGGTCAAATACAATAAACACATGGTTCACCACCTAAAGATCTGTTGCAGTTTTTATGCACAACTGAAAACACCAATGCACTTCGTACGAAAATTTCATTTTCAAACCTTCACTTATGATAAATGTTGAGGTGCCTTTCACATGGAAAGGGACTGAGGAACATTCAGTCATATTATCCAGTGACTAGCACGGCCAGCTGAAGCAGTAGTAGAAGACTAAATATTCTAAACATTTACTTCAGTATTGCTTGGCAGATCCTTCTGTGCAAATCACTTTAACACTGGCCACCTATATGATCATTTATACATAGTGCTATCATTATCTGGAACAAATGGTCAGGATATACAGATGTATTGCATTATGATTATATCAGAAATTATCTTATGTGTTTCTTTATCTCAGAGGAGCCACAGCAAACAACTGGCCACTTCTGCTAGCACTATCCTAATTATTTTATCATGGGAAAACCTTAAGTATCATCCTTGTTACCCAACACAAATCACCCATTGCTTTTAAGGTTAAAGTCTTCTCTGATTTGACCTTGAGCATTATAGTATTGGGCACCATTCCTAAATTCAATATGATATTAAATAAATGGAATATTATGGGAAGAAAAACTCCATTGCTCTAAATGTGTTGAGCAGCAATAGCTCCTCAGGGCATCTCCAAAATATAGTATCTCAGGTGAAGGCTCTATACAGGACTGATAAATCCTGATAAATCCAAAGATATACACATTGCAAAGATGAATTTACATGACAACATGTTTAACCCAATAGTGCTAATCCACTTTTGAAATTCATAGATTAAGTACTCTCCCAAGGTGTGAAGTGGGTATTCCAGAAGGAGGATGTTCTGGTTCCCACTATAAAACTCAAAACTTTGTGGTTATTCACAAAATATCCACAACCAATTTCCACCTTGGAAACATTTGAAGTGTTACTCTTGTCAATCCATTTCCAATGTGATAATGGGAAGGATAAACCAAAACTGGAAGTGGTTTAAACAAAGGGCTTTCCCCGATTTGCAATCACACTAGAGCAAAGATATTATAGCCTGCACAATGTTCCATCATTTACAGTTACATATGCAGAACTGCATATATATGGAAGCAATAGGGAATCACAAAACTATTCTGGGAGTACTTTTAAAACATCAGTGAATTATAAGCCTGCATAAATCTCCACCCAAAGAGGAAGTAAACCTCTCGGTGAAGATTTAATTTAAAGAAAAAAGAAATGTGTCATTTGTGCCTGTTTCAACACTGACTTTAAAGAGGTTCTCAAACGTTCCGGTCACATCTTGGAAGTGGACCAGTCATTTGATCACCTCTAATAATATGATTACATGAGTACATCAAATATGTGGGATATTGTTAGCAAAATCCTATGATTGCAGTGTGATTTCAGAGAATCCCCTAAATGTAGAACAAAAGTAGAATCCTGGTTCTAAACCTTGTGCTACAAGTGGTGGTTTTTCATCCATGCCCCAAACAGAAACAGAATCCAGTTGACCTTACCCAATACCGATCGAGGGCACCTGATAAACATTTCTGTCCAGGCCATGATAGAATTGAAACTTTAAGATGAATGAGTAGACATGTTTAACCCTTCTGGTATTAATAGAGTTATGAAAAATTGTGTCAGTTGCTTGGAGCATGAAAATCACCTGTTTAGTAATTACCAGCTTACATTGCCTGGAAATATCATACAAAAATGCTTGGGATATTGCTTTCTCCTATTACAAAGGTTATGTTTCAAGGCTCATGGGCCTTCTACCCTTCCTGGGATGGGTGCCGTTCATTGTGTCCCAAGTTAATGCTAATCTGCTTTATAATGTTTGTATCTATTCAGCCTTGACAAGACCAATAGTTTTGCTCCATGGCACATGCAAATATAAAGATGCTGTGATATTTGCTTTGATTGAGAAAAGCCATATAATGTTAGCAATTCTTGTGGGAGGGAGTGAGATACCTTTAGGAGACTGGGTTATAATATATTTTGCTTTGAAGATACCTTGTTCTGCCAATAGCACAGAACTAGTATGAGCAGTACTTTTGCCCCTAGTGTTGTGGGATTATTTGTACACCCTCTAGAGAAACATAAAAACCTGGCAGAAACCAACCCTTTTCTCCAACACATCACACTTTGGAAAAGTTATACAGATGACATTCTGCTGATTTGGGAGGGAGACGAGTCCAGAGCAGATGAGTTTATAACCTGGCTGAATCTCCAGGACACGTTCCTCAAATGTATTCATACTATGAGCGGATCTAAACTGGTGTTCCTGGACCTCACCATTATCGCAGCTGAAGGCACCCTAAAACTAAAAACTGCAAGGAACTGCTTATTGCTGTACAATAGCTTTCACCCAAGGCATTTAAAAGACAATCTCCCAATCTCTCAATCGGCTAGTTTAGGTTAAGGAGGAACTGCACAGAAGTCAATGATTTCAGAGCACAAGCCGAGAAACTGACAGACAAACTTCTGACAAGGAACATCCCAAAATAGTTGGTGTCCTTAAGCAAAGAAACAAGCAGTGAGTAAACACAGAGATTCTCTGCTGGAAACAAGCCAAAAACAGAACACTGTTGAAGATAAGAGACCAATCTGCATAACTACCTTTAACATAACCTCTGATCGAGTCACAAAATCATTGGAAAACATTGGCGTATTTTGAACAGTGGGCAACTTAACATCCCAAAACCAATATTCTCCCACAAAAGGGGGAGGAATTTGAGACATTTTGGTACATACTTGCCCGAAATCAGAAACCATCAGAGAAAGGAACCAAACTTTGCTAGGCACACAACATACAGGTCAGGTTCAGGTTTTAAAGTCTTTATTTCGATTAAAAGAAATCATAAAAGACAGGTAATAACAGACATTAATTAATAATAAATACATATTCATTAACATCATAAAATAAGCATTAAACAGCGTAAAAGACAGTCCTGAAACAAAATTACTAAAGAAGAAGAAGGTTTACAAATAGGTTCCAAACAGTAATTTGTAAAGGAAGAAGAAAGGGACAATACAGCTAAATAATATAAATTGAGTCAAAAACAATCATTATTAGGAGCAAATAGACAAACTACAAAGAATGCTCAGACAGAGGTACGTCACAACAATCTCCAAGGTTGAACTATTATTTTGCCCTGAGTATCCAGGCCCAGCCCAGGTATTTGGCCAGACTCACTGTGATAATTTCTGATGTATTCATTTTTAATAGACGAATAGCCTCTTCAGATTGTCTAATAGGCAGGCGCTGAAACAGTGGTTTTAGCCATTTGGCCCTTGGTGCCAAATATCTAGGACAAGCAAACAGAAAATGACCCACGGTTTCCTTGTGGCCTGGGCACCATCTACAGTGATCCGTGGTGCCTGTTGACCAATTTTTCGTAAATGTGTTCAGTGGCAGTGCTCCCACCCGGAACTGGTGGGAGAGTTTCCTGTCCAAAGATTTAGAGACTGTATCCCAATATTGTTCACGGGATGGGTCCAACTTGAAAGACAGGAACCTACCAGTGAGATTGGTGGAGCTGGAAGCATTGACTCTATTCCGACGGAGCGTAGCCCAATACAGTTCTTTAAGTGCCAGTTTAGATGGAAAAATACTGGTGGCGGGAGATGTCCAAAGCTGCTCTAGACCCATGTCCATCAAGATGGATTTTACCATTTGGAACCAGGGGATTTTCCCCGAACCTCTGATTGACCTAACTTCTGCTACCCCATTTGCAAATAAGGTGAGGTCAGGGGAAGTCCATAGGCGCCTCCAAAAAGCAACCAGTCTGAATCTGGCCATCTCATTAATCGGAGGACATCCCAGGTCCAGGCAGAGGGGAATAGAAGGGGACGACTGTGGCAAGCCTACCAAGTTGCGCAAAAATTTACATTGTATTTTAAACAGACCCGTAAGATCCATATGGCCCCACAGATCTGCACCATATAAAATTGCTGGGTTGATTTTTGCATCATAGATCTTAAGCGCTGGGGTAACCCGCTTGGTGATAGATCTTTTTTGCTCACTTAGTAGGCAGCCAGTGAGTCGGGCAAGCTTAAGATGTTGAGCACCAACTTGGGCTTTCCATCTCAAGCGGCTGTCTAGCATGACCCCCAGATATATCATATTCTCCACTTGGTCCAATTTGACACCACCCATACTAACTGTGCTCCGGACAGAGCAGTTCTTTGTTAGAACCATGAACTTGGTTTTTCCCACGTTCACCTTAAGGTCGCTGATGGCACAGAACTCCTCGAAGCGGTCCAACGCCCGCTGTAATCCGCAACGTGTTCTGGAGAGGAGTAAGGTGTCATCAGCAAAGATGAGCATTGGAAATCGCTGTCCTGCCAGCATCGGGGCGTCTGTCGGAGTAGATTCGAAAAATTTGACCACTTGGTCAATAAACAATAAAAAAAGAGTGGGTGCCAGTACGCACCCCTGGCGGACACCTCGAGTAACTGGGAAGGGTTCCGTCACTTGACCCTGTCCTCCCCATCTCACCCTCGCAAAATTGTCCTCATGCAGTTTGGTTATTAAGTCAAGTAGTTCCTCGGGTATTCCCAAACTCCTGAAGACTCCCCACAATTTATCCCTCGGGACTAGATCGAAGGCGGACTTCAGATCAATGAATGCTGCGAAGATGGTACCGCCGCCAAGCTGAACCACCTTCCAGTAGATCAGACAAAATCTGAACACCTGGTCGATGGTGCTCGTTCCTGACCTGAAGCCCGCCTGCATTGGCGATAGTATGTCCTCTGATTCGATCCAGCCTTGGACCCTACCCAGGACCATGCGTGCAATGAGTTTTTGCATGGAGTCAATGAGACTAATCGGACGGTAATTACCTGGGTTTGACCTACTACCCTTTTTATAAATAGGTAATATTTCCGCCCCCCTTCCAGGATTTGGGTATTCTCGCACCTGCAGCTATAGAATTGGCCACCTTAATAATGTATGGCGTCCACAGAGCGGGGTTGGCTTTGAACAGGTCGGCGGGTATAAGATCCATGCCCGGCGCTTTCCCTCGCATGGTGGAACCTAGTGCCAGCTCGACCTCCCTTTCTGTGAAAATGATGTTCTCGCCTTGGGTGGGTGGGTGGGGTGCCATTCCTAGGGGACAGGAGGGTTTGGGATTCTCGGCACAGAACTGGGTCGAGTAAAAAGTCACCCATTCAGTGGGGGGCACATGGTTTGCTGGAGTGCGTGCGTCCGGATCCTTCCCCCACTTAACTATTTCCCAAAATTTAATAGGGTTATTGGATGTGGAAGCTTCCAATAGGTCCGACCAGTACTTGTCCTCCCACTCCCGTTTAGCTTCCCACTGTATTTTCCTATAGGTTAGTCTAGCCGCTTTTACTGAACCCATGATCCGAGACTTAATTGCTTTAATCAGATGAGTGTGAGCTTCCCTACATTTTTTATTATACCATTTCTGGGGACGGATAGGTACTTTAGTAGTTCCCTGGGGGCATGGTTGTGAAAGCAGAGATTTTAGATCATCAAAACAACGATTATGAAGGTTTATGATATTGTTAGCCGTTTCGAGGTTATCCCCCAACTGAGCATAAGTCAGCATCTCATTATATATGTTGTTAACCACACTGGTGACCTTATTCCTCAATGATTCGTCCTCCACAATTTTTGACCATTTTAACCTCTTCCTATCATTTGTTAGGTAGGCGTCCCCAGTCTGTGAGATACCGGGTTCCTCTAATCTCACAAGTCCTGGCAACCTTAGTTGCAGGGACAAGGGGTTATGGTCGCTTTCTGGATGGGAAAGTACTTCCATGTCCACCAGCAGGGGCCAGTCTCCTAGTTTTAGCAGGATGTAATCAATACGGATTCTTCTTAACCCGTTATCAAATGTGTAGTTGGCTTCCTGGTCTGATCTTGCACGGCCATTACAGGCCCGATAACCTCTATTTAAACAGAAAGCCATCCAATTCACCGCTGCCTCAGTTGCAGTTACCGGTTTGGCGGACAGCAGATCGGGAATACCCCATGCTGCATCCTCCGCGGAGCCCCAGCTATCCCCTGGGTCGAGTAAAGGTTCGAAGCTGCAGTTTAGGTCTCCAGCGAGAAGAATAACATTATTGCTATCTAAGGCTGCCAAGTTCAGGTCCAATACTTCCAACAGGGGGGGAGAGCGGCCACCCGGCAAACCTCGAGCATATATGTTGATCAGGATCAAGTCCCGATGGCCAGTCTTGCTCAACTTGACAATAAGGAGGTCCGGGTTTTGTACAGTTAGTTCTATAGGATGATATCCCAAGGATTGTTTCACCCAGATCAATAAGCCCCCTGAGGCTCGCCCTTTGGCACTTCTAATGGCGGGTTTAAAGAGATTTACGTAACCCTGCCTGAATATTGGGTCAGTTGCCCAGGTTTCCTGGAGTAGGATGATGTCGAATTTATCCATAAACTCCAGCCAATCTTCAGAATGGATACGGCCCTTAACCCCAGCAATATTCCAGGACACAAGGGTAAGTGTTTCTGATGTGGGTACCACAGAAGGGGCCACCACATCTAAAACTGCAGGGGTGCCCTGTCCAACCCTACCGTCCCACCCATTTTCAATTCTCCCAATGGTATTCTGATTATTACCGGCCATCAAGGGGACTCCCACTTCCCTCGGTGGTGATATGACAATCCCTGCTAGTGCTGGAACCCCCATACACTCTTCCGCTATGATTACAAGCTGTGGAGGCTCCTGGCCCTGCCTCTCAGCCCCAAGCCCAGGATTTTCTATGGGTTCGGGTAAGCAAGATGATATTTGAAGTCAATCAATGGCCTCAAGATCAGATAAAGGGCCAAAATGATTGAAAAGGGGTGGGAATTGCGGAAGTTGGGGTGTCCTTATCATAGGATAGCTCCTAGTGGCGGGTCGTCCATGTTTAGGGGCCTTCAGGGTAGAAACCTGTCTGTGTGGATAAAAGTATGATAAGCCCAGGGTCTGGACATCCCCCTGCCTGGCAAACCTAGCTTCTCTACAAATCGTATCCACCACCCAAGGGTCCCTAAACGAGATTAAAATGCAATCACCCTCCAGATCTTTGGTGCCATGGCCCACCCAATCGACCCTTCGTACAAACATAATTTCAGTTGGCGAGGATGGAGGTAGGGGTCGATTTTTATTCAACCAATAAATCACCTTATTGCGCAGGTCACCATGGGTCTCCCTCTTACCAGATTGTGGGGGGCCACACCAGTCAATACTATTGTGTATGGTGTAGCCTCTATAGGGAGGTCAACCCGCGGGGTAGTGTACCTGGAGTGTTTTTCTGCCATAGGATTTATGGTACTACGGTGGTTAGCTAGGGGCCCGTGGGAGGGATGCCTGGGGATGTTTATACTAGGTTTTGCCAAGGAGAGTGGTTTGATAGTATGGGGTCTAGCAGGGTTTGATCTATCCGGTTTGTTCGTGGGCTTCATCAAAAGGGTACGTTGAGACGGGGCCTCGGATACCTTGCTCGAGATGTTTTTAGAGTCTCCACCCCTCATCGGTCTATCGGTTACTGGCCCTGAGGGTTTGTGGTTGCTGGGATTACTAATAAGAGTGTTCGGGATATTTGATGTCTTTGGGGCCGAGTGTGAGGGTTTAACCCCCCCTGGATTCGTGCCAGTTAAAGATAGTAACAGGGCTGAATTTGTGTTCGCTACTGCCTCCAGTGTGTCTATTTTTAAGGTCATTAATCTGGTTCGTTCCAAGACTGGTAATAAAAGATTTTTCATCAAAGCCTCAATTTTTGCCAATAGGGATTCGTCACTGTTTTGGCCCGTTGGGCACAGGTTCGAAGAACCTAAAGAGATAAGGGAGGGGCATAAGACATTAGGAAATGTGCTGGGACATTGTTTTTCGCTAAGATGGCCAAGTACCGATGTGGGGTTGCCAATAGTATCTTTTAATTTAGGCATCTTACGTTCTCTCCCTCCCATGTGGCTCATGTCTTGCTTTCTCTTCCTCTATACCATGTCTGTGCCTAAGGGATCTATGTAAGTTAGCTTGTTAGACACAGTCTTTGGAGAGTCAGGGAATGAGTCGACAGATTCCGAGCTGTATTCGGACACTAGACTATCCTGGGTTACAATTTCCCCGCTTGCCTCAAGATCGTCCAGGTGGTGTTCAGGATGAACTGGTATGTGTGCAGGAAGATCAACCCCCTCACTATCCATGTGGACTATGGCATCAGTAGTGTCTAGATGGATACAATTAAAGGCTGCATGTGCATGTGACACGGGACTAGGAATCATGGCCAACCTACCCAGCGAAGAGCGTTTTCCGCTGACTAGGTCAATTGAAAGTTGTTTTTCCACCATTGCAATTTCTTTTTCCAAAATTCCCGTGGCACGTGTAATAAAAGCGTCCAATGGACCCGATACCACTCCTTTGGGTGTTTGGATTTGGACAGTGCGTGTTTTACCAGATCTTAGAGACATGATATCTAATTGACACCAGCTGCAATTATAAAGACTAGGCACACTATTTACACAAAATGTAGTAGAGACTTGGTGGCCCTCACAGTCAATACAATATTTCTTGTGTCCAAAACACTCTCTGAGTGACAAGTCCGCCTACCTTACATGCATCAAAACTGTGCAGGGAATATGGGCCAGGGCCGTCCTCTGCCGTCCTCGAACGGCCTCAAACGGCCCGCTCTTAGCCCGGTCTTTGCTCCGGGCTGCGTCCCCCGCTGCGGGAGGGGTGGTTCCAGTTATAGTAGCGTTGAGAGCGGGGGGCGGGGCCGACAGGGAGAGCGGACCGGAAGTTGTAGGCGGTCTTGCAGGGACTCCTGGGTAATAGAGTCCCTGGCACGCTCGCAGCCCTGCAGCCCTCAGCCAAGGTTGATTCTTCCCCCGATGGATGTCCGAGTCAGCTGCCCCTCACGAGCTCCGACGATGCGGCACCCGCGGAGCGGGTGCGGCGAGGTTCGGTGTCAGTGCTCAAGGTAACCGATGAGCGCGTCCCGGCAATGCGCTTCAGCAATTTTAATAATGTCCCGCTGGTAGAATGGCGGAAGGGGGTTTATGAAGCCCTCTGGTGGGCGGTGGGCCGGCCGACAGGGAGAGCGGACCGGAAGTTGTAGGCGGTCTTGCAGGGACTCCTGGGTAATGGAGTCCCTGGCACGCTCGCAGCCCTGCAGCCCTCAGCCAAGGTTGATTCTTCCCCCGATGGATGTCCGAGTCAGCTGCCCCTCACGAGCTCCGACGATGCGGCACCCGCGGAGCGGGTGCGGCGAGGTCCGGTGTCAGTGCTCAAGGTAACCGATGAGCGCGTCCTGGCAATGCGCTTCAGCAATTTTAATAATGTCCCGCTGGTAGAATGGCGGAAGGGAGTTTATGAAGCCCTCTGGTGGGCGGTGGGCCGGCCGACAGGGAGAGCGGACCGGAAGTTGTAGGCGGTCTTGCAGGGACTCCTGGGTAATGGAGTCCCTGGCACGCTCGCAGCCCTGCAGCCCTCAGCCAAGGTTGATTCTTCCCCCGATGGATGTCCGAGTCAGCTGCCCCTCACGAGCTCCGACGATGCGGCACCCGCGGAGCGGGTGCGGCGAGGTCCGGTGTCAGTGCTCAAGGTAACCGATGAGCGCGTCCTGGCAATGCGCTTCAGCAATTTTAATAATGTCCCGCTGGTAGAATGGCGGAAGGGGGTTTATGAAGCCCTCTGGTGGGCGGTGGGCCGGCCGGCAGGGAGAGCGGACCGGAAGTTGTAGGCGGTCTTGCAGGGACTCCTGGGTAATGGAGTCCCTGGCACGCTCGCAGCCCTGCAGCCCTCAGCCAAGGTTGATTCTTCCCCCGATGGATGTCCGAGTCAGCTGCCCCTCACGAGCTCCGACGATGCGGCACCCGCGGAGCGGGTGCGGCGAGGTCCGGTGTCAGTGCTCAAGGTAACCGATGAGCGCGTCCTGGCAATGCGCTTCAGCAATTTTAATAATGTCCCGCTGGTAGAATGGCGGAAGGGGGTTTATGAAGCCCTCTGGTGGGCGGTGGGCCGGCCGACAGGGAGAGCGGACCGGAAGTTGTAGGCGGTCTTGCAGGGACTCCTGGGTAATGGAGTCCCTGGCACGCTCGCAGCCCTGCAGCCCTCAGCCAAGGTTGATTCTTCCCCCGATGGATGTCCGAGTCAGCTGCCCCTCACGAGCTCCGACGATGCGGCACCCGCGGAGCGGGTGCGGCGAGGTCTGGTGTCAGTGCTCAAGGTAACCGATGAGCGCGTCCTGGCAATGCGCTTCAGCAATTTTAATAATGTCCCGCTGGTAGAATGGCGGAAGGGGGTTTATGAAGCCCTCTGGTGGGCGGTGGGCCGGCCGACAGGGAGAGCGGACCGGAAGTTGTAGGCGGTCTTGCAGGGACTCCTGGGTAATGGAGTCCCTGGCACGCTCGCAGCCCTGCAGCCCTCAGCCAAGGTTGATTCTTCCCCCGATGGATGTCCGAGTCAGCTGCCCCTCACGAGCTCCGACGATGCGGCACCCGCGGAGCGGGTGCGGCGAGGTCCGGTGTCAGTGCTCAAGGTAACCGATGAGCGCGTCCTGGCAATGCGCTTCAGCAATTTTAATAATGTCCCGCTGGTAGAATGGCGGAAGGGAGTTTATGAAGCCCTCTGGTGGGCGGTGGGCCGGCCGACAGGGAGAGCGGACCGGAAGTTGTAGGCGGTCTTGCAGGGACTCCTGGGTAATGGAGTCCCTGGCACGCTCGCAGCCCTCCAGCCCTCAGCCAAGGTTGATTCTTCCCCCGATGGATGTCCGAGTCAGCTGCCCCTCACGAGCTCCGACGATGCGGGCGAGGTCCGGTGTCAGTGCTCAAGGTAACCGATGAGCGCGTCCTGGCAATGCGCTTCAGCAATTTTAATAATGTCCCAGGTCATTATCCCTGCGGGAATCGCAGTGTTTGCCATCTTACTACCGCCACCAAAAATGTGTCCTTCAATAATGGAATTAATTGGGAGTTGCGAGAGCTAACAAACTATAACACAGCAGGAGTGGTATATCTAATCACTTGCCCATGCAACCTACATTATGTGGGGATGACCATGATAAAAGTAAGCACCAGAGTTTGCTAACACCGCATTAACGTCCGGTGTCATCGCATCTCCACAAAAATGTCCTCACATTACAAGGAACAGAAACACACACACACTGATTTGAAGTGGGTTGTCCTTGAACACGTGTTATAGTGATAATCTGGAACACAGATTTCTGGAAAAATAGCCGCAGAGGGTATACAGACTCCACACTGACACCGTGGGACTTAATAGAGTATCCTGTGGGACCTCTTACGTTGGAAAATGCACAACATTGAGACTAGTGGTGACATCTTAGGGAATCTCTATAACTAAGTATAACACCCTGGTTTTTTAGAGTACACGATCACACAAGGACATAACAGTTCGAGACTCATCTAACAATAACCATGAAAAAGTCCCACACCTAAATATTGTGTTATAAAGACTAGACACTTTAAAACAGTGAACCCCTGCTTGCACATGAATAGTAATACGGGATAACACCGGGAATGTATAATTGAGAGATTCTTCTAATATACATCTGTCTAACAATGGTCCAACTGAGCGTGATAAGAGTGTGTTACTATTCACCTGGAATGCATCATTGAGAGATGCTTTAGATAAACATATGTCAGATAATGGGACATCTCAGCGGTTGAACAGAACCTACGAATAAGCCATTAGTTGAAATGTGTATAGTAAAATATTGACCGCTGTGTCCACGGGTACATTCTGCAGAAATAAGAATAAAAGTATCATACATGGGAAGCATCCATTCTATATTTTAAGCGAATAGCCTGGTTGAACACTATACCTGTGTATTTCCCAATGTATTTGTATGCATATTGCTTGATTCCATTCTGCATTACGTGAAACATTTTAATATCAACTCCTTTCCACATACATTTCCAGTAACTAAATACTTTCCAGGATCGGAATTCTCCCAGCATTGCGCTGTCACTACTCTGGCAACTGCGGCATTTTGAACTAACCGAGGTGTCTAGTACTACGAAGCAGAATGACAGGGCGTTTTTTTCCAGCTGTATGGTTAGGTAAGGGCTTTATAAACAGAAATGGCCCATGCACCAGTTAGTATGCGGTCTCCAGGGAGAGAAGTAGGTTACTGTACCAGAGGGGGCTTTGACGAAGTAAGTGGCGGGGGGCTTCTTTTTTCCTACAGAAGAGGTATGCTACCTACCTGTTAAGCAGCAACAGGAGTACATGATAAATAGACTACCCCCCTTTTTTTAGAGAGTGACTACAAGCCCCTTTAGCCCTGGCTTTGACCATGGTGCTATAACATAGCATCTAAAGAAGTACGTCACATGGATTATCTCTTCTATGTTTTATGTTGTACTGTCACATGGTGTCTTGTTTCACGAGTGCTATTTTACGAGTGGTGTCACCCATTACAGTGTGTAGTATGTTCATGACACACTATATGAGCACATAGGATAGACCATAATGGCACCCACAATATACGAGTGAGATATTTTGATAGTTGCATGCACAATCATGCTAATACGATCATCCAGCATGGCTGACAGGTCACTGGTTTTAATATATATTTTTGCTTTCTAATTACAGACACAGAGTAATCACTAGAACCGTATGTATACAGTGCGCATTAGGTGTGCATGGTTTGTGTCCTTATTACAGGATCCACTAAGAGTGGTACACACGGGGCTGGACCCCGTGGAGTCCTGAAGAAGAGCTATTAGGGGAACAGCTTGAAACATGTTGACAAAAACACATTACTGAGACAACCAGATTCAATAAGGTCAGGTTACTTCTCAGTAAACAACCCCTGATTTTTAACCATACCAACTAGGGGCAGGAATAAAAGAGCGGCCAAATAGTTAGGTATTTTTAGATTTTCTTTCCCTTTCCACTCCACATCACTGCACTACACTTAGTCTACAAAAAAGTGCTCCCACGTAATTCGCAAGGCGCAGCATGCCTCAATCCATAGAGGATTGAGAGGAACCCCAATGATGATGCATGCCACCTAGGGGCATCCCTGGTGGGTAATGGGTCTCTAGAAATAAAAGTTTTTTTTCTTGACAAGGGATTACAACGAATTCTTGTTGTATCCTATCTAACTCTCTAAGGACAGGTTTTCTTCGATATACTCGATTTTGTCTAACTATGTAACTGGTAGGAAGATACACCTAGCCTCTATCTCTGCCTCCCTCTCTACTTTTGTAAATATAATATTCAAACCCAAGTGTGTGTGTAGACAGTGCCATGATGCATACACACTAAATGCAGGGCTATAATAGCACGTTTAATTTATTGGAGGTGCAAACCTAAGATTGACCCGTTGGAATTAGCATATTTGTTGTTTAGAACAACATATTTGTTTATTGTATCAATTATTATTATTTCTTTTATTGTAAACATTGTTACTCTAATAATGTTTTATCTGTTACATATTTATGTAATTGTTGTTTTTTATTGACAAGTTTTTAATTAATCAACAATAAATTTGAATTTGACACATTCTTACTCTTGAGGAAATATCCAAGGTGGGGAAACACCTGAAAATTGTTAGTTCATGCGCATAACCTAAAAGTCTGTTGGAGTTCGCCATCGATTTGATAATTTGTGGCACAGGACTGCTTCTCATTGGGAGATTATTCCAACAGACAATATGTATATTTGGACAACTGTCCCTAGAGTATATCTGAAAATCTGTAAATGAAGCGGAAATATCCACCGACCCTAAGGTGTATCGCTAATTTGTTCTTGGTTATGGTTTCCCTTTGAATGTCCAAGAAGCTCTTATATTGCTGAAATAGTTTGGGGATCATGCATTTCACTGAAGGTTTATTTTTTAGATCTGTCTTTTCTAAATGGAGAATCCCCCAGCAACCTTTACTTTGATTTTGTTTGGTTATAAATCATCTGTGTGGAAGTCCCATTGTACCATTTGCCAGGCTAACATCTATGTATTTGTTCTTGGTAAGGCTCGGATCACAACATGCTGGCCATTCCTAAACCATCACATTATTGAGTATGGGATATCGGCAGGGGCTGAAGAGTCCGGTCTCATTATCTAGAAAAAAAGGATGGTTTTGCACTTGTTCACCTCTTTGTTTATTCTGCTCAACTCCTCATTCACTGCCTGACTCTTTCAATAACACCAATACCCGCTATGCCTACATCTCACCTTTTCTCTTAACGCTATAAGTGCAGAAGCGCTTGCAATTATCTTACTTTCTGTCCTGCTGTGGTGTACATGACTGTAAACAATTTTGTGGCATGTACATTGGGAAACACATTTTTGCTTGCCAAAACACCAAAAACATATCAGGAATGGTCAATAAATCAAGAAACATGGGGGGAAGAGAAATCAATTATTCTTAAAATGATCTATGTTTTTTTGCAGTTGTTTTTTTTTAGGTCTCACCTGCCAGACTGCACAATTTGCTTAGCTGCAAGGGACCTACTGTGGGCTGTCCAAGAAGAGGGGTTAGAGCCTTCTTAGAGCCTGCTTATTGCTTACCATTGGTTGGTTTTATTGTCATATGCATGTGCTTCCTTCTTATTTGATAGCTTGCCTTGTACCATATTGTCCATCTTCTGTTTGACTCTCTTCTGAAGCATATATCCTCTTTACCATCCTTTTGACTGGCTGACTTGCTTCCTTCCGTTGCCCACTTTTAGAGAAGTACGTTTTTCATTTTGGTTAAGCACTATATATGAGTGCATAAGTTTTACAGCTTTTTCTCTTGTGTGCTTTTTCCCAGCAAAATATAAAACCTCCCACGCTCTGTGGTGCTCTCTCCCTCATATGTTACCCGCTCTTCTCTGTGCTAACCCCTACCCTTCATGTTACTCTTTCCCTCATGTGCTGCTTTCACCATCCCATTCCCTGTTGTTTTCCCTTCTAGTCTCTCCCCAATTTTCCATCACCTGCTCCTCCAATGCTCCAAAAAACATTTCAAGTATTTATTTTTATTTTTGATGGCCTGGTAGAGCTGCTCTGCATTAAACAAAGTGCTTTTGTGCTAACAAATGTATTTATTTTTTTATTTACAGATCCAAATGGCATCTGCAAAAAAAAGATAAAATGCTGCCTGCACCAATATGCGTGCACGCGCGTTCATGATGATGCTTGCAACATGCATATGTCATCACAAGTGTGCACCATCGCAATGACATAGGGAGAATTTTCTCTGCATGATTGCACCTTTTTAAATATTTTTTTTGTTGCTGTTACTGCTCAGCATCTGCAAAAACCATTGCAAAAGTCAACAGATGAACCAGAGCATAATCAGTGATCTTCTAGGTTTTTTTTTGTCGCAGCGATTCTGAGTAGTACGCTTTTGGATTTAATCAACATTAATAATCCGAAGAAGGTAGCTTATATAATAAATCATATTGGAGGTAATAAACGTTACCCCCAAGTCATAGCTTAATAATAAAGTTTAATATGTCAGGGAGCCTTCCCCCAAGCTGTGAGGCACCAGTGACAATAAATTACAATTAAAGAGAATCCACTTTGAGTTCACACTTGTAAAAGGTCAAAACTTGTGAAAACAGTGCATAGAAATAAATGGTTCCACCACGGTCAGGGTCAAATGAGGGTGTTTTTTTGCTACATGATTAATGAAGAGGGATTTGCCTATTTTGTGAATCATTGAGTTGTGTGCAACATTCGGCAGAAGTCTCACACAAGCTTATTTTCTTTTAATTATTTTAATGATTTTTATTAAATTAGTGACACAATTTCAAATGGTGCAGTAGTCGATAAGGCGTGTCAATCTTAACTACCCATTAAGCGTAGCTAAAATGAAGCAATCCGCCGTCACGGTCCGATTGTCAATAGCTGCTGACTCTCATTACAAAACTAAAGCTAGGCTTTGTATACCAATTCTTTTATTGGCTGGGCAATCCCTGACCAATAAATACGTTTTAGTGCTCAGGTCATAAGTGTTATATGTTAACGTTATTCCCCATCCCCACCCCCCCGACAACCATGGCTCTCTCATCTGCTTCCATCTTCCCACCACAAACCAACGACCGTGAAAGGTTACTGCGCTCTGACAACGGACGCTGCTAAAAACAGACACGCACAGCGTGACAGCCTGCCACCTTGTAAAGGAAAACGACGACGTGTGGTTTCTGCCCCAGTGGAGAAACCCTGCATCCTGCCCACCCGAGGCAGACTGATACTGCACCCAGGCAGGAGGAAGTTAGATGACAAATGTGGACTTCTCTGAGTTATGGTCTAACCTGTCCGTGTACTTGTTCCCCTTTCTCCCACTGAGTTTAACAATTCGGGAAACTAGTACTTGACTTTAACATCTTTGTTCCTCTTCTTGATTCCTTAAGCTGATAGAAAATGGAATAACATGGCTCTTGTAACACACACGTTCGTTCGTTGTCATTGCCCCCTCTTGAATTAGAATGTTGTTTTCTTATCTTGAATGCACCTGAAAATCGAGACCTAGATATTATAAAAAGGGCAAACTGAAACACAAGAGGGCAGAATGTGTGAGTGGTTCTGTTAAGCAAAATGTGTAAAAAGTGTGAAAATATAGACAATAGAAACATCAATAAATATAGAAAATTCGAAAGCAGTATGTTATGTTACGTTCTGTTATAATGTTATGTTACGTTATGGCTGCAACCCAGAACTCGCCTAGTCCTAAAATGGCTTTCACCACATCTTTGTTGTTGTAGTAGAAGCCATTCAGATCATATCTTTCGATCAATTGGATCTGCGAGGATACCCACATTTTTAAACTACTGAAAAGATTTACACCAAATCACAAAAAACACACTTTCTGAGTCAAGATCGAGCTCTCTTTCAAATTTGGTGTAATTCCGTTCAGTCGTTATGTCTGTAGCTGTGTTTCATTTTCTCTGTAGGAAATTAAATGTTTTTTTGGCCCCATTTGACAGATCACTCCAAAGCTTTTCCATATGCAATTTCCATAGGAAAATTAGACTATGATACAGAAAAAAATGGCGGAACAGAATTCCACCAAATTTGACAGAAAGCTAGATCTTTACCCAGAAAGCATACTTTTTATGATTTGCTGTAAATCTGTTCAGCTTTTTTAGAGAACTTAAGGTTCAGAGTTTATGGATATCTGATGGCCAGTCCCGTAGGAAAGAAAGACCTGGCTGGTGGCCACAACATCAAGATAAATGTGGGGGTCACCATTACAGTACTCAGGGTCTCTGTCCCTGAGTCCTAAAAAATGAAATAAAGGACATTATGATGCAGTGTAAAGCTACACAGACTCCTTAGCCCTTGTGGGTGGGTCGAAGATGGAAGGGGCAGAAATTAAGAACAAACATGTTTTTAAAAATGTTGTCACAATCCTGCTGGAGTCCTGGGGGACTCAACTTGCCTCCCCGTGTGGTCGTGGGTTACCCAGAGAACCCCCCCCCCAAAAAAAATGTAAGCACAGACTTTATGCAGAAGGCAGTCCCAACACACTATGAAGCCCCATTATAGCAGTAATCCCCTACTACAGAAGTCAGCACTGTGTGCAGAGCCCACTCAGTCCACAAGCGCTACTAGGTAGGCAGGCCACTTGCATGTATAGTCAGCACTCAGTAAGCAGACTGTGTGTAGAGCCCACTACCTCAAGAAATGCAATCCACATTAAGAGAGCCCCTACTACACAATGGGCCTAATTATGACTTATGCGGTCCAATATACTGCCATATTGGTGGTGGCGGTCCAAGCTCGGTGAGCTCGGATGTTCATCCGCCATATTATGAGTTGGGTGGATCAGCTTTGCGAAGACAGCCGCTGGACCGCCGAGACCGCTAGCAGACCACCGACCGCTGGATTCGCAGTCTGGGAAAGGCAGCCGCCATAGGGTGGTACAGGGAAGCTGCACAGCCATGCATATTAAGAGTTGCCTGTTCCACGGGCGGACCATGGCAGTCCGACCGGTTGCTTCAAGGTGGCAGTGATGAAGGATTTGGGGTGCATAGTCACATATTTCTTCTTCTCCCATGCAGATTAGAACGTGAATCCTTTTCTCCAGGTCCCCCCTTCACAGCAGAATCTTCACCCCGAGGATCATGGTGGCCCTGTTTGCGACGATCTACATGGGAGAGAGCAAAATCAAAAATGTTGTCCTGTGATTGGTTGAGAGACCCATTTTCGCCTGAGCCTTCACACCCTCAAGAGTGAGCAATCTGATTGGCTGGCTTGTGAAATGTCAGAAATTAAATTGCCGTCTTTACTATATACTGTGAAAAATTTGAGGTGTTGTGGAAATAAAGTAAAAAAGCTAAATACGGAGTCAGCAGAAAGGCATGCTGTCCCCCTAGATTTAGAGAGGAGGTGTCTAAGCAATAACTACTGTGTAGAAAATAGATGTATTCTGTTTTAACGGACTTTTACGATCTTGTTGGATTTTTGTGGGATCATGAATAATAAAAAGTAATAGATTAGTTCTGCTACACTCTATTAGTAGAAATACATAATGTGGTCCTTGTTTTTGAGAGAAAATGCGTAAGAGATAAGTACTGTGATGATTCAATGGTTAAATCGTTTTTTTTTACCAATCACCGGAAAACTTTGCATCATTCTCCAATATAGAAGGAAGAATAGATCTGCAAAGTTTTTTGAGATTCATCAAATGTGTGTGAAGTTATTCATTGTGAAAAATCCAAGGAATTCCTATCTCTGGTAATCCTAACACTAAAACCATTGGAATTAATAGAAAAAACCAAAGGTTAGGGATACATTTTAGTTAGGAACAATGTATTTATTCTTTCTATGCAAACCAAACTTAAACTAGACAAATGTTAGAAATCCTGAAGCTATAGTTCTAACTTGAATTTATAATTTATGAACCGCCTTCAAATTTACTATGTTGTACAACCCTGTGTTGTCATCGCACTTGCCACACTACATTAACTATAATTCACAATATTCTCCATGCACTGGTTCTACCCTTCTATATTACATTACTCATATAATGTGAAATCAAAGTATTAATAACAACACTTAAGACATCTCAAATGCCATAATGTGCATGAACACAGTGCATAGAGAAGGTTTGAGTTATAGTCAATGTAGTGTGGCTAGTGAGGATATTTGATTGGTAATAACTTTGACTCCATTTGATGAATCTCCAAGAAATCTTGCAGACCTATTCCTTCTTCTACAGTGGCAGATGATGCAAAGTTTTGCAGTGATTAGTTAAAGGGGTGCAAACTTAAAAAAGGGTGTCCCAAAACACATTTTCCTCCAATGCATTGTGCATAGACCTTTTACTCATATGCAGTGACAAAATGGTTGAACAGATTTAAATGAGCTTTGGCAGGAATATAGATTATGTGGAGGAAAGGGAACTTCTAGTTATTTGATCTGACTTGATTCAGCAGTTTTCCAGTTATAAGGGACAACATATAGTGATATATTGGTCTTCAGTATACCGCAGTAATTTAGTGGTATGCAGTGTACATGGCGATGACAAAAAACATTATTATTGGCAATGACAGCTGATACAAAATAAAAAGGCAGGTACATTGTTTACTCCACAGTTTGTGTTTGTTCTAAAAGTGGCAGCAGATCTCTAAAATATGGTACATACATGTATTGTAAGGAGAGGCTTACTGAGCACAGGAGTCAATAGAGGTGTGAGGACTATTTCTCAACCCTTTGCAAAGGCAGAGCAGAACATGTTGATACATAAAATCACTTGGTGCTACTTCCAATTATTTCTGTGGATCAGTTTTGATGGAAGTAGCCCTCAGCATCCCCATGTATGTTACAAGTAGTGTGCCGACTATTCTAAATTTGACAAGAATAGTGCAACAACAAAAACAGGTGAGTAGTCTAGAAATAAAACCCCTCAACCCTCAAAATTAACATTCCCCAAACTATGGATGATGGATGATACATTTGAGCTGATCACTCCCATTTATTCCCCAAATTTACATTATTCACGCTAACATAAATAACATAACTATACCTTACATAAATGTTTTGCTACCTGGTGTGTAAATTGATTGACGCCCGCCGACTGCCTGTATTTTGCAAAGGAGGATTTGCCTCAGTTGGTGCCACTCTTCACGGTTGGCTCAGCCACAGTTGGAGTGGGAGGCCTGCCTTATAATTTGTTTGAAGCACATTAGAAGCAGCCAGGGTTTGGAGGGATACATACCCAGACACAACAAGAGAGTGATAACATCGGCTACAACAACATGTAGGTACCAGCATGATGACTGTTTGATAACGAAGGCACGAGCAAGAGTGCTTTAATTAAAATGCGGATGAATTTTGCCAAGGAGCCCCTACACGGAATTGAATCTTTTTGAGGCTGTAACAGTACAATGTTTATCGTATATTTTTGACAAAGGCCTTCATGGACGTGGTACGAATGGAAGGACGCAATAATGCCCGTGAACTGTTGCAAGGAATGATGGACTTTGAAGTTCTGTTAACACAGGGACATTGTGATCAGTGATGCACCTAATCGAGAATTCCAGATGTGAGTACCTTAATGACATACAGGTTTACAGTATGGGTTTGGAAAAGTGCAAACGGATCTCCCAGCAATTAAGAGCTGTAAAGTGTTATCATGATTGACAGCATATGCACAAAACATGTGCACTCTGAGTCCTTCCTCATTGCTTAATCATCCCAGTGTATTTAAACTTACCAACAGCTGACCAGTGGAAATGCATAATGCTAAACCAGCGGGTTACCTGCTTGAATAAAGAACTTGATTTGACTTACTTCGAACTGGAAGGCTTGTTTCTCAAGCTGTGATAAACAGGTGAGGTTTCATTTGCAATATATAATAGTAGCTCCGCTACCAAGCTCCGACCCATGAGGCTGGGCGTCCTTTTTGTCAGGTTTCGTTTGGATTGTATATTGATGGACGCCCGCTGATTTCCTGTATTTTGCAACAGAAGATTTTGCTGAGTTAGTGCCACTGTTCACGGGAGGCTCAGCCACTGTTGGAGTGGGAGGCCTGCCTGCTAATTTGTTTGAAGCACTTTGGAAGCAGCCAGGGTTTGGAGGGATACTTACCCAGGCACAAAAGGAGAGTGGGAACCTTGGATACAACAACATGCAGGTAGCCGCATGATGAATGTTTGACAACGAATGCACGAGGAATGAACTTTGCCACTTGGCCCTACACTGAATTTAATCCTTTGAGGCCGTAACAGTACAATGTTTATCGAAAATTTTTGATAAAGACATTTATGGATGTGGTACAAATGGAAGTATTTAACAACAAAGGGAGAGGTAGGGAGAAGGAGACACTCTCTCAGTCCCCGGTTAGTTATGCAAAAACAAGAAAAGAGAGGTCAGATCAAACACTTGATCAATCTAAGCGTAATCTCTACAGAACACAATTCAAGGAGTCAACACAAGATTCTCTCATCCGATTTGGGTGATAAAGAAAGCCCTCACACACTGACCTAGTCAGTGTCATGCTTCATCATCGGGCCCCACCGAAAGAGGCCGAATGCCTCTTCGGTGTGCTACGACGCCAGAAAGACTGCGGAGCTGGTTTTGTGTGTGGAGGGCGTGCTCTTGTTTACAGTGAAATATTAAAAGTGCCTAAAAAAAGGGTATCAAAAACAAATTTTAATAAATGATCCCTGAGGCACAAAGTAAAGAGTATTACGTGTCTGTATTTACTTGCCAAGGTTCAAGATTGGTAAAATACAGAATATACTCAGTTTCTTTTAGTCAACATGTTTCAGCCATAAGGGTGGTATATTACCGTGGCATTCTTCAGGACTATACCCCGGCGGTATGGGCTCTCTAATCACCCAACAAAATACAATATTTCCCTCACGACCTATTACAATTTCAACCAGACACTTTTATATCCGCTTATTTACCATACACAAGGTGACTCCAAATATAACTATTTTTAAATTTTTTTATTTTATTTATTCATTTTTTGTCATTTCTGTAGATTATTTGTTCATTTCACAGAGACATAGATTTACAAAACAGCATTTAAAATCTTTAGAACAATTCATCAATAGACATCGTACAAAACAAAAAGAAAAAGAAACCTAAATATTCATTTATAGTACATGCATACACTCATTATCATTCATACAGCATTCATACTGCAATCTATGTTAGAGGGATCACGTATGGTTGTGTGATCTAATACGCAAGGTCGACGCGTTTCGGTGGGTTTGTGACCACCTTCCTCAGGACCTCTTGAAAGCACAATCGTTCACTCCGCAAAACATAAAACTTTCTGTATCGACATCTGCAATAATAAATAACATTCAGTACATGATATATATAATTTCTTCCATTGGTTTACATATTTACATCACCTTGTGCATCTATCATAACAGTTAGAACAATTATACTTTATTGCTTTTAAAGTTTCTATGAGATAGCTCCAAAACTGCAAAGAAGGCACCTTATTTTCACTTATTAAGAGGAATTGGGGAAAACAGGAGATTTGCAAAAGAAGAAAAATAGAAAGGCACAAAAGGCATAATTAAAAAGGATGTTCCAAAGTTTATCACTAGTCTCCCAGTGTACATCAGATCAGCATAAAGAAAGAGAAATAATGAATACAATCCTCACCTATAGAAATACAGGAAAGTGGTTCCACTAGTCTGTTCTGGTTTTGGCTTGAGCACAAAATGCAAGCCATCCACTAAAAAAATATAAATATACGACTCTGCGTGAGAAAAGATTATATATCTTATTAACCGAGATCTTATCATGGTTCTAATCGACTAGGACAAGACTCTCTACTACATTTCTAGTTGTTTCCAGTAGTTAAATCTTGTTTGACAACTCGGTAGTAGTCAGTCATTACTAAACATTGGTCCACAAAAGATTGCAGATCTTACCTGCAAGTCAACAACTTGCTATTTGGATTTTATAAATTTCCATGGAAATGAGGAGCGTCCAGAGATGGGTGGATTCCCTGAAAACGATATAAATATATATCTATTCACAAAATGAATTCAATCCTGGATATGGTTCTACACCTATCTCTCAACATGTCACCTCAGGGCAGCGATTACTAACCTTGCTTAACGCAATCTGTCTTTGCATGTATTTCAAGTAGCCGCCAGGTATATCCGAGTCGGCTAAGTCGGCTTGTGGTTCCAGGCGTGTCTTTTTTTTGTCCACAATAGGCTGGGGGTCGCGTAACTAGAAATGAGACAAGAAACTTAAGCAGTCATATCGCATGCGGCTTCCTACTTTGGATGATTATTACACCAAAGTTTAAAATCGCAAAAACTACCGGTAAGTTAATTCTAAGAACACTCATATTTGACCTAAGCGGTCCCAGAAATACCTCTTCGCAACAACCCGGCTCGGTATTACACATGGTGCACCAAACACAACGGAGAAACCTAAATAAGATTGCGGCGTCTTAACCTAATGTACAAGTATCGCACTCACCTTCGTGAAAATAACGAGCCGCCTACAAACGCCTCCTCACATGTGGATCCAACAGACGAAGCTACGGATCCATATCTTGCCTTTAAATAGAAAGTCGCAGCGCGCCAAATGTCAATAATTGACATTCGCTTAATTGGCAAGTGGTGTGAGCTTAATGCGCGCCATGTTTGAATGGTAGAAACATAGTCTCGCCATTCCTAAGTGGTGTGCCTGTGGTTAAAACACGTCGTAGCACGCTTGACATCAGTGATTAACATATCCCTGCTTGCCAGGTAGAATAAGAATAATACACATCATTTTACCGTTATGGCGCCATTTGTAAGTCGTCTCTTTGAAACAAAAGTAAGACGTAGCGCACCTCATGTCAGTAATTGACATATCCCTGATTGGCGGATGAAGTTAGTAAAATAAGCGCCATTTTCGAATGGTGAATATACATTGTATCACCATTTTCAAGCGATGTGTCTGAAGTTACACCACAAGCGCCATTGTTAAATGGGAAACTGGTATTCATTACTCCATTACCAACCTGTATGCAGGCGGTTGAAAGAGTGCGCCATTACTAAATGGGCGATGTTGCAAAGACGAGGTACAGCATAAGTGCCCTAATCCTCCACAAAAAGATATATTTTTTTGTTTTTGTAGTTTACATTTAAACCACGACGGACTCAGTTATTTGCTAGCCTATTCACAAAACCGAATATTATTAGATGGAGGGTTTACATCAGTTATTGAAGTTCTTTCAATACATCTGATTTTTTATTACTAGTATTTCGTGGGTTAGTGAGTATAACTACACTTTGCTGGTTATCACTTTACAAGGCCTATGCATCTATTGATGTTAGTATCCAGTATTATATGTCCTAGGCCTCATATGCTGGTCTATCCAGATCTATACTACAGTTAGGTTTTTAGAATCATTGTGAGGAACTCAACGCTCTCTATATATACAGTAAATTTATCCTGTTACGTACCAAGAAATGTTTTCGTTGAGGCCCACTCTCACTGTGTCCAAATGAAAAATCCAAAAACATTCCCGTTTTTTCCTTGTCCTTTCCATAGTTTCTCCATTTTTATGGAGGATGGAGGACTTTTTCCAAAATACACCATTGGAGATCAGATTCACTATGGTTTAAATCAAGACAATGTTGGCTCAGGGGTGCTGTCAGTTTACGAGTTCTTACAGCTGACTTGTGCTCACTGAATCTAAGACGGAACTCTCTCCCTGTCTCACCAATGTATGCAAGTCCACATGGGCAGGCAATATAATATATAACATTTTTACTCCTACAGTTAGTAAATGATTTTAATGTTATATTAATATTGTTGTATCGAATGGTATCACTTGTTATAGCTGAATCACAGGCGTGACAATTGCCACATCTGTGATTGCCACGCAGTGTATCCAAGCCTGTCAAGGTGGTTTGAGATTCGCGTACCTTGCTTTTATTCCTTGTGTGGACCAGCCGGTCATTCAGGTTCCTGTTGCGTCTATAGGCTATCAGTGGTCGTTCCCAAGCTCTCTCATTCTCGACCTCGAGAATTCTCCAGTTTTTATTGATTACATTTTTTATCTTATAGTTTAAGGTGGAGTGATTTATCACACATGTTATTTTGTCTTGTGATTTCCTGTTTCCACGGTTCAGTAAGGCATCCCTGTCATAGTATTTGGCTCTTTTTAGAGCTTGACGTACCAGACGGTGTGGATATCCTCTATTGACCAAACGTTTTTTCAGAGCTAAGCTGTGAATATTATAGTCAGATAGGGAAGTACAATTGCGACGAATACGCAGAAATTCCCCAAAAGGGATAGAGTCTTTCTGGCAATGCGGATGAAAGCTATTAAATTCCAGAATTGTATTTTTGGCCGTTGGTTTACGGAAAAGACTCACAGTCAGCATGCCTTCTTTTCCCTCAATTACAATGTCCAGATATTCTACTCTGCTATGGCTATAGTTCGAAGTGAACTTCAGATTGCTGTCACTCGCATTGAGCCATAAAATATATTCGTCCAGTTGTGCTGTATCACCATGCCAAATGAAAAAAATATCATCAATAAATCGTCGCCACACAGAAACATTCTCAAAAAAAGGGGCAGCTGTATTATAAATATTCTTCCTCTCCCACTCTCCCATGTATGTATTTGCCACACTGGGGGCACAAGATGCTCCCATACTTGTGCCCTTGATCTGTTTATAGAGGGTCCCTTCGAATTCGAAATAATTGTTCAATAGAACTATCTCCAAACATTGAACGATAAATTGGTCTGGTCTGTTTTCTGGGTGTCTCTGTAGGAGTGCAGTGACTGCCTGTAACGCTTGACACTGAGGAATGTTGGTATACAACGCCTCAATGTCAAGCGTTACTAAGATGTCACTCCTCGAATCAAATGCCAAACCCTCAATCTTCCCAATCATGTCTCCTGTGTCTCGGACAAAGGACTCATACTTTTGTGTCAACGGGCACAGAAATGAGTCAACATACTTGGAGAGGGGTTCGGTACTAGAGCCTATGGTTGAAATAATCGGACGCATTGGGGGATCACTCTCGTTTTTGTGTGTTTTTGGTAAGCCATACATGGCTGGGGTGACCGGACATGACTTATTTAAAAATAAGTATTCTTCCTCACAAATGTATCCTTCTTCCAATGCAGTATGTGTCATCTCATTTATGGATGCTCCAAGTCTTTGTATTTCTCTCATATTGGCGGGTCTATAGTGCTCCAAATTACTTAGCATAATTTTCATTTTGTTATCATAATCCGATTTGTTAAAAACCGATACTCCCCCTCCTTTGTCACATGGTTTGATTACCAGCTGAGAGTTATTCTCAAGGTCAGTCAGAGCCAGATTCTCTTCTTTACTTAGATTGAAATTGTATTTTTGCGGTTTGGATAGCAGTTTGCCAACCTCTGATAGTATCTGGCGTTCAAAAATTTGGACTTCTGGTCCGACCATGTCCAGGGTCGGAGTGAACGTAGAAGGTGGCTTACATTTTGACAAATTATCGGTTTCGTCCCTTGTCTCTCTACCTTCAAAAAATTTCTTTAATCTAACCTTCCTGAAGAAGGCATGAAGGTCCGTATGAAGTTTAAATTTATCAATGGTTGTAAAAGGAACAAAGGACAGTCCCCTACTCAACACCGATGACTCTACAGATTTGAGTGTCATTGATGACAGATTGTAAATAGGGAGTTGATCTCTACATGGGTTGTCATTTTCTCCTGACTCTACCACCAATATTGCTGGTTTCTCGTTCTGACGTATTGTTGCTGAGGTTGAGGACTCGACGTCTGGGGGCCACCTCTGTTCGATTGCCAGTGAACCTGTTTGCCCCTGTAGGGGCCTCTCGGTAAAAAACCTCTCTGTTGGTAATTGTGTTGGCCCTGTCTTCCTCTGAATGATCCTGAGTTGAAGCGCCCTCCCCTTGGACCTTGATGTCCATAGTTGTCATTATCTGAGTCTGATGAACCAGTATCAGAGAAGTTGGTGTAATTTCTTCTCTGATTAGGATTAGAGATGTGATCTCCCTGATTTCCTGATTGATAGTAATTCGGATTTAAGTAGGGATAGATCTTCTCTTTCGAGAACCAACGAATGTCATTTTTCAGTTTCTCAGTTTTTTTGTTCATAAGGTAAGTTTCAAAGTCTTTCATGTCGGTCTGAATTTTATCCAATTTGTTCTTTGCTTCCTCAACAGCATTAGATGAGTTGAGTTTCTCTTCCAGCCTAGAGATCTCCTCATTAACTGAAATAAGGATGTCCCTGGCTGTCTCTATTATCAACAGCATCCAATCCCTGGAGCATCTATTGGATATTAGTGACCATCGCTCCAGGAATTTTCTAATCTCTATAAAGAGAGCCGGAGCATTTCTCACTCTAAGGCCGATGGGTATGACGCCAGCTATCAAGTACTCCCGCATATAGTGGGCGTGGGATTCAATACGTTTGGCCCTTTTCCTAAGGTTGAGTAGATTCTGCCATTCACCATTATCACCTGTCAGTGTGTCGGTGGTACTGTTTGTATCGACTACATGTCCTAGTAGTGAACTGAATTCTGCATCTGAAAAACCAAAGGTTTCCAATCTCTCCATGGTTTATATTGTGAATTATGCAAAAATGGATAATTTAATTTCTCGATATTGACTAAAAGAAAGGAAAGCACAGAAGGGAGAAAAGACAAGGAGTGAGAAAAGATAATACACACCCAATCACAAGATTTAATCACAAGATTCAGGAGAAGATAACCGCTTGTAAACCACACATTAACCCCAGATTGTGCCAAATTACTGAGAGGAGCTATTCACAAAAACTAATTCTCTTGATGTCAGTTGATCTGCCAACTGAATCCCACAGTTAAAAAACCGTGAATGTATTAGCATAAATATGGGACCCCCTCTACAAATATTTTCTAGGTCAGGGAAAGAGGGGAAAACAACAACAAAATACAATATTTCCCTCACGACCTATTACAATTTCAACCAGACACTTTTATATCCGCTTATTTACCATACACAAGGTGACTCCAAATATAACTATTTTTAAATTTTTTTATTTTATTTATTCATTTTTTGTCATTTCTGTAGATTATTTGTTCATTTCACAGAGACATAGATTTACAAAACAGCATTTAAAATCTTTAGAACAATTCATCAATAGACATCGTACAAAACAAAAAGAAAAAGAAACCTAAATATTCATTTATAGTACATGCATACACTCATTATCATTCATACAGCATTCATACTGCAATCTATGTTAGAGGGATCACGTATGGTTGTGTGATCTAATACGCAAGGTCGACGCGTTTCGGTGGGTTTGTGACCACCTTCCTCAGGACCTCTTGAAAGCACAATCGTTCACTCCGCAAAACATAAAACTTTCTGTATCGACATCTGCAATAATAAATAACATTCAGTACATGATATATATAATTTCTTCCATTGGTTTACATATTTACATCACCTTGTGCATCTATCATAACAGTTAGAACAATTATACTTTATTGCTTTTAAAGTTTCTATGAGATAGCTCCAAAACTGCAAAGAAGGCACCTTATTTTCACTTATTAAGAGGAATTGGGGAAAACAGGAGATTTGCAAAAGAAGAAAAATAGAAAGGCACAAAAGGCATAATTAAAAAGGATGTTCCAAAGTTTATCACTAGTCTCCCAGTGTACATCAGATCAGCATAAAGAAAGAGAAATAATGAATACAATCCTCACCTATAGAAATACAGGAAAGTGGTTCCACAGTCCTCAATCTCTGATTCGGAATATGTCAGGCCCATGTTCGCCATGGTGAAGTGGTATAAGTGAGGCAAAAAGGAGTAAATCTTTAAAAACCTAGCAATGAAAGGGATTTTCTTGCCGGTAGTAAAAGAGGCTCTCACAGCTGTGCGCTGCTCTAATATTTAACAACAAAGGGAGAGGTAGGGAGAAGGAGACACTCTCTCAGTCCCCGGTTAGTTATGCAAAAACAAGAAAAGAGAGGTCAGATCAAACACTTGATCAATCTAAGCGTAATCTCTACAGAACACAATTCAAGGAGTCAACACAAGATTCTCACATCCGATTTGGGTGATAAAGAAAGCCCTCACACACTGACCTAGTCAGTGTCATGCTTCATCATCGGGCCCCACCGAAAGAGGCCGAATGCCTCTTCGGTGTGCTACGACGCCAGAAAGACTGCGGAGCTGGTTTTGTGTGTGGAGGGCGTGCTCTTGTTTACAGTGAAATATTAAAAGTGCCTAAAAAAAGGGTATCAAAAACAAATTTTAATAAATGATCCCTGAGGCACAAAGTAAAGAGTATTACGTGTCTGTATTTACTTGCCAAGGTTCAAGATTGGTAAAATACAGAATATACTCAGTTTCTTTTAGTCAACATGTTTCAGCCATAAGGGTGGTATATTACCGTGGCATTCTTCAGGACTATACCCCGGCGGTATGGGCTCTCTAATCACCCACCCTGACCTGGGGACGTGAAAGTGAAAATAAAAGGTGAAAAAAGTGCATAAAAATGTTGGAAGAGTAAAGTACTCGATTCCAAAAAAAAATACTCCGTAAATTCAGAGTATCACTGCACCTGTAAAGTGAAAAACAAAGACAAACAGAAGACAAACATGAACATTGTTAATATGAGCCTTCCTGAGTTGTCATAGTGCTCCATGATGTGTGGCTCAAGTGGTGTTCCCAAGGTAAACATAGATTTTATGCACCATCCAAGTAGCCCCTAGAGGATGATAGCAAATAGCTCTGGGAAGTGATGTGCTAGAGGTGTGCTATTTACAAGACAAACGATTAAAAAGGGGGATTAAAAACGCGAATGCGTGTACTCCTTATGAAGGGATCAATGGACCATAAAAGGTCTGTGCCCCTCAAGTTGGTAATAGAAGGTATAACTCTCACTTTCAAAAGGGGCGCTACTAGCACCATGGGTCTCGGGAGGGGGTCGGAGCGACCTGGCACATCCTAAAACAGAGAAATGGTACAATTGCAAAAGCCTGTACACGAGCAGATACTTAGCTCTATTGGCAGAAGGAGCAGCGATCTCGTTTTTGTGGTTACTCACGCCCTCAGCGCTCTCGACCCGCTGCAAACCTGGTTGTGGCCTCAATTCCGGACCCCGAGGATAAGAAGACGGGGCCGGTAAACCTGTTTTTAAGCAGATCGGTCGCGTGTGCGACCTGTATCCGGGTGGGCGTGTCTGGCCGAGAAAGAGGCTTGGGACGCACACGCCCACCTCGGAGGGCCCAGTCTTGTTCAGAGCGAGGCTTGAATGTCGGCTGATGACGCACACGCCCACCTCGGAGGGCCCAGTTTTTTGTTCAGAACGAGGCTTGAGTGTCGGCTGGGGTATTGGGGGCGAATAGCGCTATAGTGCTAGTGCTAATGCCATGGATATTTAGTGGACGCAGAGCTACTAGCTGTACGTCATTATTTCAGGTATTAATAAAAATTAGTCTATAATGGAGGCAATAGGCTGTACCTAAGAGCAAAAACCAATGATATTAGAAGGTCTAAGCTCCGAGTGTCAGGACTGGTCTGTGTGAGCACAGCTAGTCATTAATGTGAATCATAGGAAATGGAGTGACTGATTATAGGCAGACAGAAAAAATACCCAGTAATGGTTGGAATGGTACATCAAAAATAGTGATGCTTCTCTCAAGATAGAACTGAGCCCCAGGGAATATCATCGTTAAGCCCATTGACGTTGGTGCCCAAACGATACACCCAACGTTGTTCCTTTTCAAAAAGTCTACTGGTTATGTTGGCTGTACCCTTCACTTCTTCGATTACCGTCCACCTCATGTCATTTGGAGTGTGGTTTCTGTCCAAAAAGTGGCGGCTCAATTTCGTGGTTAGTTTTTTGCATCGGACATTGCTCCGATGCTCGCAGATACGTTGTTTTATTCTGCGCGTTGTCATGCCGACATACCGTAGCTGGCATGGACACGTGATCAAATACACCACATTCATGGTGTTACAATTAGTATGTTCTCTTTGGGTCCATACTTTGCCCGCTTCAAGCGAAAGAGTTTTGGTCGCCTCTGTCAGGTGGCAGACACTACAATTGGAGCACGGGAAATGCCCGACGACTTTGGGCATACCCCAAGCGCTGGTGACTGTAGGTATGGGTTCAGGGACTTTCTCTTTTGGACGGGTGTGTACCAGAGCGTCTTTTAGATTACGACCTTTTTTAAAAGAGAATAGAGGTTTCTCCCAATTCTCCCTGTAAGAGGTCAGTATGTTCCAATGTTTGTTGATGGATTTTTTCATCATGTTCGACAGGCTGCTGTATGTGGTCACACACGTGAGGGGTATTGTTCTCTGGTTGATAACTTTCTCCTCTAGTAGGGCCTCTCTTGGTTGGTTCCTCGCTCTCTTGAAACCTTTGCTCAGGATAGGTGCCGGATATCCTCTGTCTTTCAGTTTCCCAGTGAGGCTTAGGGACTGTTCTTTGAAGTCCGAAAGGGAGGTGCAGTTGCGCCTAAGTCTCAAATATTGCCCATAGGGGAGGTTTTCCTTCAAAGGGCGCGGATGAAAGCTACTGAACTCTAGGAGGTTCTTTTTTGCCGTGGGCTTATGATGTGTCTTTGTCCTAAGGCCAGCTCCTTGCACCGAGATCTCAACATCAAGGAAGACAATCTCAGATCTGCTCTTGGTGTTTGTAAACCGCAAGTTCCGGTCTAGAGTGTTAATCCAGTTGAGGAATAGATCAAGATCGGTGTCATTCCCAGTCCATAGTAACAGGATGTCATCTATGTAGCGCTTCCACAGGAGCATTGAAGATGAAAAAGATTGGGAGGTGGGCAGGATGTATTTAGCCTCAAAATCTGCTACATACAGCCCCGCCACGCTTGGAGCAAAAATGCTGCCCATGCTGGTACCTGAGCATTGAAGATAAAGTTTGTCTTTGAAAGAGAAGTAGTTCTCTTTCAGGGCAATTGTTGCACACTCTATGATGAAGGCTTTAGGTGTTTGATAATCCCATTCGGTGGAGTCTAGTGATTCTGCCAGGACTCTGATCGTATCGTCCTGGGGGATACTGGTGTACAAACTTTCAACGTCAAGGGTAACAAGAGTGACTGAATTTTCAGGGAAGGATACATCTGATAGTAAGCGAAGGAGACTTTTGGTATCCTTAAGATAAGTTGGAGTGGACTGCACCAAAGGTTTCAGGAAGTAGTCACAAAACTCGGATAGGGGCTCGAGGAGAGAACCGATACCCGAAACAATAGGACGGCCTGGTGGAGGAAGTCTGTTTTTGTGCATTTTCGGTAATGTGTAAAAATATGGTATCACACATTTGGAATTCCTCAAAAACGCAGCCTCGTTTTTGGACACCTGTCCTTCTTCCTCTGCCTGTTGAACAAGGGTTGTGATCCTATTGGTGAGGACTGTGGTGGGGTCTATTGTTAATGGGGTGTAGTTCCGAGTGTCCTCCAGCAATTGGAGGCATGTTTTCTCGTAGTCAACAGTGTCTTGGATGACAATGCCCCCGCCTTTATCGGCCGGCTTGATGGTGATCGTACTGTCATTTTGCAGTTGTTGCAGTGCTTGGTACTCAGCAGTGCTGAAGTTACAGAAAACTACGGGGTTTTCACAGGACTCTAGGTCTTTGAACACAGCCTGCTCGAAGGTAGTAATCGCTGCAGGTGTGGTGTGAGGAGGAGGGGTGAAGGTTGAACTTGGTCTCAAACCTGTGTCGCCGTTTCTTGTAGCCTCGTTAGGGTCATCTTTCCTTCGAAAAAAGCTTTCAGTTTAAGTTTTCGGAAAAAACTGGCAAGTTCACAGTGAAGCTTGAACTTGTCAGGTCTAGCTTTAGGAACAAAGCCCAGGCCTTTCTCAAGCACCTGTACTTCCGTGGGTGTTAGTATTCTGGTGGAAAGGTTGGTCACTAGGCTTACATCCCGCTCGTTCCTGGTTGTTGGTTGCTGCGAGTGTGACTCGCTACGGAGTCGTCCTCCTCCCAGGTAACTCGGTTGTTGCCTCTCCTTTTTCCCCTTCCTCTCCGGCCGCTCTCTAAAAAAGACTGCCTTTGTTGGTTCTGGAAATTAGGTGGGGGCATGAAACCTGGATTCCAGCCCATGAAAGGGAACTGAGGTTGGTGAAAGGCAAAGGGATTATGTCCCATCATCATTTGAGGTGGTTGCCATTGCTGATGTTGACCCTGGTGCCCTTGTCTGCCCCTTGCGTTTCTACTTCCACGATTCCCTCTTCCCTTAGCTTGCTTAAATGAGCTATTGCTCGATCCACTGCTGTTCGAAGACTCATCATCAGATTGGTCAGATTTGTTGTTGTTTCGAGTAGGGGGGGTAAAGGTGGGAGCTGAATAAGGATACACCTTTTCAATCTCAAACTTTTTTTGATCTTTTTGTAATTTGGTTGCTTTTGACTGCATCAAATTGTCTCTGTACTCGTTCAGTTCCTTGTTGAGTTCGTCCAGCCGTTTCTTAAAACCAGTGATTGTGGTTTTAAAGTTTCTTTCAGTTTCTGTAATCTCCACCATCAGTGCTTCAGAGAGTCTTAGCGCTGTTTTGATAATTAGGACTAGCCAGTCGCGTGTACAATGCCAAGCGATCATGGCCCAGTCTTTGCGGAAGGTAGCATCATTAAGGAAGATGCGAGGGGCATTAGTAACTAGCAACCCTTTGGGTGCCGAGTTTGACATCAGATATTGTTTGAGAATAGTCCCATGGAGAATAGTGCGGATGTGCTCTCTTTTTTTCTCTGTGAGATTTTCCCATTCAGTGGTATTAGCTATTGCCTGTGATATTTGGGGATCTGCAAATATCGATGTGTCCGACATCAGTTCCTCAATCTCTGATTCGGAATATGTCAGGCCCATGTTCGCCATGGTGAAGTGGTATAAGTGAGGCAAAAAGGAGTAAATCTTTAAAAACCTAGCAATGAAAGGGATTTTCTTGCCGGTAGTAAAAGAGGCTCTCACAGCTGTGCGCTGCTCTAATATTTAACAACAAAGGGAGAGGTAGGGAGAAGGAGACACTCTCTCAGTCCCCGGTTAGTTATGCAAAAACAAGAAAAGAGAGGTCAGATCAAACACTTGATCAATCTAAGCGTAATCTCTACAGAACACAATTCAAGGAGTCAACACAAGATTCTCACATCCGATTTGGGTGATAAAGAAAGCCCTCACACACTGACCTAGTCAGTGTCATGCTTCATCATCGGGCCCCACCGAAAGAGGCCGAATGCCTCTTCGGTGTGCTACGACGCCAGAAAGACTGCGGAGCTGGTTTTGTGTGTGGAGGGCGTGCTCTTGTTTACAGTGAAATATTAAAAGTGCCTAAAAAAAGGGTATCAAAAACAAATTTTAATAAATGATCCCTGAGGCACAAAGTAAAGAGTATTACGTGTCTGTATTTACTTGCCAAGGTTCAAGATTGGTAAAATACAGAATATACTCAGTTTCTTTTAGTCAACATGTTTCAGCCATAAGGGTGGTATATTACCGTGGCATTCTTCAGGACTATACCCCGGCGGTATGGGCTCTCTAATCACCCACCCTGACCTGGGGACGTGAAAGTGAAAATAAAAGGTGAAAAAAGTGCATAAAAATGTTGGAAGAGTAAAGTACTCGATTCCCAAAAAAAATACTCCGTAAATTCAGAGTATCACTGCACCTGTAAAGTGAAAAACAAAGACAAACAGAAGACAAACATGAACATTGTTAATATGAGCCTTCCTGAGTTGTCATAGTGCTCCATGATGTGTGGCTCAAGTGGTGTTCCCAAGGTAAACATAGATTTTATGCACCATCCAAGTAGCCCCTAGAGGATGATAGCAAATAGCTCTGGGAAGTGATGTGCTAGAGGTGTGCTATTTACAAGACAAACGATTAAAAAGGGGGATTAAAAACGCGAATGCGTGTACTCCTTATGAAGGGATCAATGGACCATAAAAGGTCTGTGCCCCTCAAGTTGGTAATAGAAGGTATAACTCTCACTTTCAAAAGGGGCGCTACTAGCACCATGGGTCTCGGGAGGGGGTCGGAGCGACCTGGCACATCCTAAAACAGAGAAATGGTACAATTGCAAAAGCCTGTACACGAGCAGATACTTAGCTCTATTGGCAGAAGGAGCAGCGATCTCGTTTTCGTGGTTACTCACGCCCTCAGCGCTCTCGACCCGCTGCAAACCTGGTTGTGGCCTCAATTCCGGACCCCGAGGATAAGAAGACGGGGCCGGTAAACCTGTTTTTAAGCAGATCGGTCGCGTGTGCGACCTGTATCCGGGTGGGCGTGTCTGGCCGAGAAAGAGGCTTGGGACGCACACGCCCACCTCGGAGGGCCCAGTCTTGTTCAGAGCGAGGCTTGAATGTCGGCTGATGACGCACACGCCCACCTCGGAGGGCCCAGTTTTTTGTTCAGAACGAGGCTTGAGTGTCGGCTGGGGTATTGGGGACGAATAGCGCTATAGTGCTAGTGCTAATGCCATGGATATTTAGTGGACGCAGAGCTACTAGCTGTACGTCATTATTTCAGGTATTAATAAAAATTAGTCTATAATGGAGGCAATAGGCTGTACCTAAGAGCAAAAACCAATGATATTAGAAGGTCTAAGCTCCGAGTGTCAGGACTGGTCTGTGTGAGCACAGCTAGTCATTAATGTGAATCATAGGAAATGGAGTGACTGATTATAGGCAGACAGAAAAAATACCCAGTAATGGTTGGAATGGTACATCAAAAATAGTGATGCTTCTCTCAAGATAAAACTGAGCCCCAGGGAATATCATCGTTAAGCCCATTGACGTTGGTGCCCAAACGATACACCCAACGTTGTTCCTTTTCAAAAAGTCTACTGGTTATGTTGGCTGTACCCTTCACTTCTTCGATTACCGTCCACCTCATGTCATTTGGAGTGTGGTTTCTGTCCAAAAAGTGGCGGCTCAATTTCGTGGTTAGTTTTTTGCATCGGACATTGCTCCGATGCTCGCAGATACGTTGTTTTATTCTGCGCGTTGTCATGCCGACATACCGGTGCTGGCATGGACACGTGATCAAATACACCACATTCATGGTGTTACAATTAGTATGTTCTCTTTGGGTCCATACTTTGCCCGCTTCAAGCGAAAGAGTTTTGGTCGCCTCTGTCAGGTGGCAGACACTACAATTGGAGCACGGGAAATGCCCGACGACTTTGGGCATACCCCAAGCGCTGGTGACTGTAGGTATGGGTTCAGGGACTTTCTCTTTTGGACTGGTGTGTACCAGAGCGTCTTTTAGACTACGACCTTTTTTAAAAGAGAATAGAGGTTTCTCCCAATTCTCCCTGTAAGAGGTCAGTATGTTCCAATGTTTGTTGATGGATTTTTTCATCATGTTCGACAGGCTGCTGTATGTGGTCACACACGTGAGGGGTATTGTTCTCTGGTTGATAACTTTCTCCTCTAGTAGGGCCTCTCTTGGTTGGTTCCTCGCTCTCTTGAAACCTTTGCTCAGGATAGGTGCCGGATATCCTCTGTCTTTCAGTTTCCCAGTGAGGCTTAGGGACTGTTCTTTGAAGTCCGAAAGGGAGGTGCAGTTGCGCCTAAGTCTCAAATATTGCCCATAGGGGAGGTTTTCCTTCAAAGGGCGCGGATGAAAGCTACTGAACTCTAGGAGGTTCTTTTTTGCCGTGGGCTTATGATGTGTCTTTGTCCTAAGGCCAGCTCCTTGCACCGAGATCTCAACATCAAGGAAGACAATCTCAGATCTGCTCTTGGTGTTTGTAAACCGCAAGTTCCGGTCTAGAGTGTTAATCCAGTTGAGGAATAGATCAAGATCGGTGTCATTCCCAGTCCATAGTAACAGGATGTCATCTATGTAGCGCTTCCACAGGAGCATTGAAGATGAAAAAGATTGGGAGGTGGGCAGGATGTATTTAGCCTCAAAATCTGCTACATACAGCCCCGCCACGCTTGGAGCAAAAATGCTGCCCATGCTGGTACCTGAGCATTGAAGATAAAGTTTGTCTTTGAAAGAGAAGTAGTTCTCTTTCAGGGCAATTGTTGCACACTCTATGATGAAGGCTTTAGGTGTTTGATAATCCCATTCGGTGGAGTCTAGTGATTCTGCCAGGACTCTGATCGTATCGTCCTGGGGGATACTGGTGTACAAACTTTCAACGTCAAGGGTAACAAGAGTGACTGAATTTTCAGGGAAGGATACATCTGATAGTAAGCGAAGGAGACTTTTGGTATCCTTAAGATAAGTTGGAGTGGACTGCACCAAAGGTTTCAGGAAGTAGTCACAAAACTCGGATAGGGGCTCGAGGAGAGAACCGATACCCGAAACAATAGGACGGCCTGGTGGAGGAAGTCTGTTTTTGTGCATTTTCGGTAATGTGTAAAAATATGGTATCACACATTTGGAATTCCTCAAAAACGCAGCCTCGTTTTTGGACACCTGTCCTTCTTCCTCTGCCTGTTGAACAAGGGTTGTGATCCTATTGGTGAGGACTGTGGTGGGGTCTATTGTTAATGGGGTGTAGTTCCGAGTGTCCTCCAGCAATTGGAGGCATGTTTTCTCGTAGTCAACAGTGTCTTGGATGACAATGCCCCCGCCTTTATCGGCCGGCTTGATGGTGATCGTACTGTCATTTTGCAGTTGTTGCAGTGCTTGGTACTCAGCAGTGCTGAAGTTACCGAAAACTACGGGGTTTTCACAGGACTCTAGGTCTTTGAACACAGCCTGCTCGAAGGTAGTAATCGCTGCAGGTGTGGTGTGAGGAGGAGGGGTGAAGGTTGAACTTGGTCTCAAACCTGTGTCGCCGTTTCTTGTAGCCTCGTTAGGGTCATCCTTTCCTTCGAAAAAAGCTTTCAGTTTAAGTTTTCGGAAAAAACTGGCAAGTTCACAGTGAAGCTTGAACTTGTCAGGTCTAGCTTTAGGAACAAAGCCCAGGCCTTTCTCAAGCACCTGTACTTCCGTGGGTGTTAGTATTCTGGTGGAAAGGTTGGTCACTAGGCTTACATCCCGCTCGTTCCTGGTTGTTGGTTGCTGCGAGTGTGACTCGCTACGGAGTCGTCCTCCTCCCAGGTAACTCGGTTGTTGCCTCTCCTTTTTCCCCTTCCTCTCCGGCCGCTCTCTAAAAAAGACTGCCTTTGTTGGTTCTGGAAATTAGGTGGGGGCATGAAACCTGGATTCCAGCCCATGAAAGGGAACTGAGGTTGGTGAAAGGCAAAGGGATTATGTCCCATCATCATTTGAGGTGGTTGCCATTGCTGATGTTGACCCTGGTGCCCTTGTCTGCCCCTTGCGTTTCTACTTCCACGATTCCCTCTTCCCTTAGCTTGCTTAAATGAGCTATTGCTCGATCCACTGCTGTTCGAAGATTCATCATCAGATTGGTCAGATTTGTTGTTGTTTCGAGTAGGGGGGTAAAGGTGGGAGCTGAATAAGGATACACCTTTTCAAACTCAAACTTTTTTTGATCTTTTTGTAATTTGGTTGCTTTTGACTGCATCAAATTGTCTCTGTACTCGTTCAGTTCCTTGTTGAGTTCGTCCAGCCGTTTCTTAAAACCAGTGATTGTGGTTTTAAAGTTTCTTTCAGTTTCTGTAATCTCCACCATCAGTGCTTCAGAGAGTCTTAGCGCTGTTTTGATAATTAGGACTAGCCAGTCGCGTGTACAATGCCAAGCGATCATGGCCCAGTCTTTGCGGAAGGTAGCATCATTAAGGAAGATGCGAGGGGCATTAGTAACTAGCAACCCTTTGGGTGCCGAGTTTGACATCAGATATTGTTTGAGAATAGTCCCATGGAGAATAGTGCGGATGTGCTCTCTTTTTTTCTCTGTGAGATTTTCCCATTCAGTGGTATTAGCTATTGCCTGTGATATTTGGGGATCTGCAAATATCGATGTGTCCGACATCAGTCCTCAATCTCTGATTCGGAATATGTCAGGCCCATGTTCGCCATGGTGAAGTGGTATAAGTGAGGCAAAAAGGAGTAAATCTTTAAAAACCTAGCAATGAAAGGGATTTTCTTGCCGGTAGTAAAAGAGGCTCTCACAGCTGTGCGCTGCTCTAATATTTAACAACAAAGGGAGAGGTAGGGAGAAGGAGACACTCTCTCAGTCCCCGGTTAGTTATGCAAAAACAAGAAAAGAGAGGTCAGATCAAACACTTGATCAATCTAAGCGTAATCTCTACAGAACACAATTCAAGGAGTCAACACAAGATTCTCACATCCGATTTGGGTGATAAAGAAAGCCCTCACACACTGACCTAGTCAGTGTCATGCTTCATCATCGGGCCCCACCGAAAGAGGCCGAATGCCTCTTCGGTGTGCTACGACGCCAGAAAGACTGCGGAGCTGGTTTTGTGTGTGGAGGGCGTGCTCTTGTTTACAGTGAAATATTAAAAGTGCCTAAAAAAAGGGTATCAAAAACAAATTTTAATAAATGATCCCTGAGGCACAAAGTAAAGAGTATTACGTGTCTGTATTTACTTGCCAAGGTTCAAGATTGGTAAAATACAGAATATACTCAGTTTCTTTTAGTCAACATGTTTCAGCCATAAGGGTGGTATATTACCGTGGCATTCTTCAGGACTATACCCCGGCGGTATGGGCTCTCTAATCACCCACCCTGACCTGGGGACGTGAAAGTGAAAATAAAAGGTGAAAAAAGTGCATAAAAATGTTGGAAGAGTAAAGTACTCGATTCCAAAAAAAAATACTCCGTAAATTCAGAGTATCACTGCACCTGTAAAGTGAAAAACAAAGACAAACAGAAGACAAACATGAACATTGTTAATATGAGCCTTCCTGAGTTGTCATAGTGCTCCATGATGTGTGGCTCAAGTGGTGTTCCCAAGGTAAACATAGATTTTATGCACCATCCAAGTAGCCCCTAGAGGATGATAGCAAATAGCTCTGGGAAGTGATGTGCTAGAGGTGTGCCATTTACAAGACAAACGATTAAAAAGGGGGATTAAAAACGCGAATGCGTGTACTCCTTATGAAGGGATCAATGGACCATAAAAGGTCTGTGCCCCTCAAGTTGGTAATAGAAGGTATAACTCTCACTTTCAAAAGGGGCGCTACTAGCACCATGGGTCTCGGGAGGGGGTCGGAGCGACCTGGCACATCCTAAAACAGAGAAATGGTACAATTGCAAAAGCCTGTACACGAGCAGATACTTAGCTCTATTGGCAGAAGGAGCAGCGATCTCGTTTTCGTGGTTACTCACGCCCTCAGCGCTCTCGACCCGCTGCAAACCTGGTTGTGGCCTCAATTCCGGACCCCGAGGATAAGAAGACGGGGCCGGTAAACCTGTTTTTAAGCAGATCGGTCGCGTGTGCGACCTGTATCCGGGTGGGCGTGTCTGGCCGAGAAAGAGGCTTGGGACGCACACGCCCACCTCGGAGGGCCCAGTCTTGTTCAGAGCGAGGCTTGAATGTCGGCTGATGACGCACACGCCCACCTCGGAGGGCCCAGTTTTTTGTTCAGAACGAGGCTTGAGTGTCGGCTGGGGTATTGGGGACGAATAGCGCTATAGTGCTAGTGCTAATGCCATGGATATTTAGTGGACGCAGAGCTACTAGCTGTACGTCATTATTTCAGGTATTAATAAAAATTAGTCTATAATGGAGGCAATAGGCTGTACCTAAGAGCAAAAACCAATGATATTAGAAGGTCTAAGCTCCGAGTGTCAGGACTGGTCTGTGTGAGCACAGCTAGTCATTAATGTGAATCATAGGAAATGGAGTGACTGATTATAGGCAGACAGAAAAAATACCCAGTAATGGTTGGAATGGTACATCAAAAATAGTGATGCTTCTCTCAAGATAAAACTGAGCCCCAGGGAATATCATCGTTAAGCCCATTGACGTTGGTGCCCAAACGATACACCCAACGTTGTTCCTTTTCAAAAAGTCTACTGGTTATGTTGGCTGTACCCTTCACTTCTTCGATTACCGTCCACCTCATGTCATTTGGAGTGTGGTTTCTGTCCAAAAAGTGGCGGCTCAATTTCGTGGTTAGTTTTTTGCATCGGACATTGCTCCGATGCTCGCAGATACGTTGTTTTATTCTGCGCGTTGTCATGCCGACATACCGTAGCTGGCATGGACACGTGATCAAATACACCACATTCATGGTGTTACAATTAGTATGTTCTCTTTGGGTCCATACTTTGCCCGCTTCAAGCGAAAGAGTTTTGGTCGTCTCTGTCAGGTGGCAGACACTACAATTGGAGCACGGGAAATGCCCGACGACTTTGGGCATACCCCAAGCGCTGGTGACTGTAGGTATGGGTTCAGGGACTTTCTCTTTTGGACGGGTGTGTACCAGAGCGTCTTTTAGACTACGACCTTTTTTAAAAGAGAATAGAGGTTTCTCCCAATTCTCCCTGTAAGAGGTCAGTATGTTCCAATGTTTGTTGATGGATTTTTTCATCATGTTCGACAGGCTGCTGTATGTGGTCACACACGTGAGGGGTATTGTTCTCTGGTTGATAACTTTCTCCTCTAGTAGGGCCTCTCTTGGTTGGTTCCTCGCTCTCTTGAAACCTTTGCTCAGGATAGGTGCCGGATATCCTCTGTCTTTCAGTTTCCCAGTGAGGCTTAGGGACTGTTCTTTGAAGTCCGAAAGGGAGGTGCAGTTGCGCCTAAGTCTCAAATATTGCCCATAGGGGAGGTTTTCCTTCAAAGGGCGCGGATGAAAGCTACTGAACTCTAGGAGGTTGTTTTTTGCCGTGGGCTTATGATGTGTCTTTGTCCTAAGGCCAGCTCCTTGCACCGAGATCTCAACATCAAGGAAGACAATCTCAGATCTGCTCTTGGTGTTTGTAAACCGCAAGTTCCGGTCTAGAGTGTTAATCCAGTTGAGGAATAGATCAAGATCGGTGTCATTCCCAGTCCATAGTAACAGGATGTCATCTATGTAGCGCTTCCACAGGAGCATTGAAGATGAAAAAGATTGGGAGGTGGGCAGGATGTATTTAGCCTCAAAATCTGCTACATACAGCCCCGCCACGCTTGGAGCAAAAATGCTGCCCATGCTGGTACCTGAGCATTGAAGATAAAGTTTGTCTTTGAAAGAGAAGTAGTTCTCTTTCAGGGCAATTGTTGCACACTCTATGATGAAGGCTTTAGGTGTTTGATAATCCCATTCGGTGGAGTCTAGTGATTCTGCCAGGACTCTGATCGTATCGTCCTGGGGGATACTGGTGTACAAACTTTCAACGTCAAGGGTAACAAGAGTGACTGAATTTTCAGGGAAGGATACATCTGATAGTAAGCGAAGGAGACTTTTGGTATCCTTAAGATAAGTTGGAGTGGACTGCACCAAAGGTTTCAGGAAGTAGTCACAAAACTCGGATAGGGGCTCGAGGAGAGAACCGATACCCGAAACAATAGGACGGCCTGGTGGAGGAAGTCTGTTTTTGTGCATTTTCGGTAATGTGTAAAAATATGGTATCACACATTTGGAATTCCTCAAAAACGCAGCCTCGTTTTTGGACACCTGTCCTTCTTCCTCTGCCTGTTGAACAAGGGTTGTGATCCTATTGGTGAGGACTGTGGTGGGGTCTATTGTTAATGGGGTGTAGTTCCGAGTGTCCTCCAGCAATTGGAGGCATGTTTTCTCGTAGTCAACAGTGTCTTGGATGACAATGCCCCCGCCTTTATCGGCCGGCTTGATGGTGATCGTACTGTCATTTTGCAGTTGTTGCAGTGCTTGGTACTCAGCAGTGCTGAAGTTACCGAAAACTACGGGGTTTTCACAGGACTCTAGGTCTTTGAACACAGCCTGCTCGAAGGTAGTAATCGCTGCAGGTGTGGTGTGAGGAGGAGGGGTGAAGGTTGAACTTGGTCTCAAACCTGTGTCGCCGTTTCTTGTAGCCTCGTTAGGGTCATCCTTTCCTTCGAAAAAAGCTTTCAGTTTAAGTTTTCGGAAAAAACTGGCAAGTTCACAGTGAAGCTTGAACTTGTCAGGTCTAGCTTTAGGAACAAAGCCCAGGCCTTTCTCAAGCACCTGTACTTCCGTGGGTGTTAGTATTCTGGTGGAAAGGTTGGTCACTAGGCTTACATCCCGCTCGTTCCTGGTTGTTGGTTGCTGCGAGTGTGACTCGCTACGGAGTCGTCCTCCTCCCAGGTAACTCGGTTGTTGCCTCTCCTTTTTCCCCTTCCTCTCCGGCCGCTCTCTAAAAAAGACTGCCTTTGTTGGTTCTGGAAATTAGGTGGGGGCATGAAACCTGGATTCCAGCCCATGAAAGGGAACTGAGGTTGGTGAAAGGCAAAGGGATTATGTCCCATCATCATTTGAGGTGGTTGCCATTGCTGATGTTGACCCTGGTGCCCTTGTCTGCCCCTTGCGTTTCTACTTCCATGATTCCCTCTTCCCTTAGCTTGCTTAAATGAGCTATTGCTCGATCCACTGCTGTTCGAAGACTCATCATCAGATTGGTCAGATTTGTTGTTGTTTCGAGTAGGGGGGGTAAAGGTGGGAGCTGAATAAGGATACACCTTTTCAAACTCAAACTTTTTTTGATCTTTTTGTAATTTGGTTGCTTTTGACTGCATCAAATTGTCTCTGTACTCTTTCAGTTCCTTGTTGAGTTCGTCCAGCCGTTTCTTAAAACCAGTGATTGTGGTTTTAAAGTTTCTTTCAGTTTCTGTAATCTCCACCATCAGTGCTTCAGAGAGTCTTAGCGCTGTTTTGATAATTAGGACTAGCCAGTCGCGTGTACAATGCCAAGCGATCATGGCCCAGTCTTTGCGGAAGGTAGCATCATTAAGGAAGATGCGAGGGGCATTAGTAACTAGCAACCCTTTGGGTGCCGAGTTTGACATCAGATATTGTTTGAGAATAGTCCCATGGAGAATAGTGCGGATGTGCTCTCTTTTTTTCTCTGTGAGATTTTCCCATTCAGTGGTATTAGCTATTGCCTGTGATATTTGGGGATCTGCAAATATCGATGTGTCCGACATCAGTTCCTCAATCTCTGATTCGGAATATGTCAGGCCCATGTTCGCCATGGTGAAGTGGTATAAGTGAGGCAAAAAGGAGTAAATCTTTAAAAACCTAGCAATGAAAGGGATTTTCTTGCCGGTAGTAAAAGAGGCTCTCACAGCTGTGCGCTGCTCTAATATTTAACAACAAAGGGAGAGGTAGGGAGAAGGAGACACTCTCTCAGTCCCCGGTTAGTTATGCAAAAACAAGAAAAGAGAGGTCAGATCAAACACTTGATCAATCTAAGCGTAATCTCTACAGAACACAATTCAAGGAGTCAACACAAGATTCTCACATCCGATTTGGGTGATAAAGAAAGCCCTCACACACTGACCTAGTCAGTGTCATGCTTCATCATCGGGCCCCACCGAAAGAGGCCGAATGCCTCTTCGGTGTGCTACGACGCCAGAAAGACTGCGGAGCTGGTTTTGTGTGTGGAGGGCGTGCTCTTGTTTAGAGTGAAATATTAAAAGTGCCTAAAAAAAGGGTATCAAAAACAAATTTTAATAAATGATCCCTGAGGCACAAAGTAAAGAGTATTACGTGTCTGTATTTACTTGCCAAGGTTCAAGATTGGTAAAATACAGAATATACTCAGTTTCTTTTAGTCAACATGTTTCAGCCATAAGGGTGGTATATTACCGTGGCATTCTTCAGGACTATACCCCGGTGGTATGGGCTCTCTAATCACCCACCCTGACCTGGGGACCTGAAAGTGAAAATAAAAGGTGAAAAAAGTGCATAAAAATGTTGGAAGAGTAAAGTACTCGATTCCAAAAAAAAATACTCCGTAAATTCAGAGTATCACTGCACCTGTAAAGTGAAAAACAAAGACAAACAGAAGACAAACATGAACATTGTTAATATGAGCCTTCCTGAGTTGTCATAGTGCTCCATGATGTGTGGCTCAAGTGGTGTTCCCAAGGTAAACATAGATTTTATGCACCATCCAAGTAGCCCCTAGAGGATGATAGCAAATAGCTCTGGGAAGTGATGTGCTAGAGGTGTGCTATTTACAAGACAAACGATTAAAAAGGGGGATTAAAAACGCGAATGCGTGTACTCCTTATGAAGGGATCAATGGACCATAAAAGGTCTGTGCCCCTCAAGTTGGTAATAGAAGGTATAACTCTCACTTTCAAAAGGGGCGCTACTAGCACCATGGGTCTCGGGAGGGGGTCGGAGCGACCTGGCACATCCTAAAACAGAGAAATGGTACAATTGCAAAAGCATGTACACGAGCAGATACTTAGCTCTATTGGCAGAAGGAGCAGCGATCTCGTTTTCGTGGTTACTCACGCCCTCAGCGCTCTCGACCCGCTGCAAACCTGGTTGTGGCCTCAATTCCGGACCCCGAGGATAAGAAGACGGGGCCGGTAAACCTGTTTTTAAGCAGATCGGTCGCGTGTGCGACCTGTATCCGGGTGGGCGTGTCTGGCCGAGAAAGAGGCTTGGGACGCACACGCCCACCTCGGAGGGCCCAGTCTTGTTCAGAGCGAGGCTTGAATGTCGGCTGATGACGCACACGCCCACCTCGGAGGGCCCAGTTTTTTGTTCAGAACGAGGCTTGAGTGTCGGCTGGGGTATTGGGGACGAATAGCGCTATAGTGCTAGTGCTAATGCCATGGATATTTAGTGGACGCAGAGCTACTAGCTGTACGTCATTATTTCAGGTATTAATAAAAATTAGTCTATAATGGAGGCAATAGGCTGTACCTAAGAGCAAAAACCAATGATATTAGAAGGTCTAAGCTCCGAGTGTCAGGACTGGTCTGTGTGAGCACAGCTAGTCATTAATGTGAATCATAGGAAATGGAGTGACTGATTATAGGCAGACAGAAAAAATACCCAGTAATGGTTGGAATGGTACATCAAAAATAGTGATGCTTCTCTCAAGATAAAACTGAGCCCCAGGGAATATCATCGTTAAGCCCATTGACGTTGGTGCCCAAACGATACACCCAACGTTGTTCCTTTTCAAAAAGTCTACTGGTTATGTTGGCTGTACCCTTCACTTCTTCGATTACCGTCCACCTCATGTCATTTGGAGTGTGGTTTCTGTCCAAAAAGTGGCGGCTCAATTTCGTGGTTAGTTTTTTGCATCGGACATTGCTCCGATGCTCGCAGATACGTTGTTTTATTCTGCGCGTTGTCATGCCGACATACCGTAGCTGGCATGGACACGTGATCAAATACACCACATTCATGGTGTTACAATTAGTATGTTCTCTTTGGGTCCATACTTTGCCCGCTTCAAGCGAAAGAGTTTTGGTCGCCTCTGTCAGGTGGCAGACACTACAATTGGAGCACGGGAAATGCCCGACGACTTTGGGCATACCCCAAGCGCTGGTGACTGTAGGTATGGGTTCAGGGACTTTCTCTTTTGGACGGGTGTGTACCAGAGCGTCTTTTAGACTACGACCTTTTTTAAAAGAGAATAGAGGTTTCTCCCAATTCTCCCTGTAAGAGGTCAGTATGTTCCAATGTTTGTTGATGGATTTTTTCATCATGTTCGACAGGCTGCTGTATGTGGTCACACACGTGAGGGGTATTGTTCTCTGGTTGATAACTTTCTCCTCTAGTAGGGCCTCTCTTGGTTGGTTCCTCGCTCTCTTGAAACCTTTGCTCTGGATAGGTGCCGGATATCCTCTGTCTTTCAGTTTCCCAGTGAGGCTTAGGGACTGTTCTTTGAAGTCCGAAAGGGAGGTGCAGTTGCGCCTAAGTATCAAATATTGCCCATAGGGGAGGTTTTCCTTCAAAGGGCGCGGATGAAAGCTACTGAACTCTAGGAGGTTGTTTTTTGCCGTGGGCTTATGATGTGTCTTTGTCCTAAGGCCAGCTCCTTGCACCGAGATCTCAACATCAAGGAAGACAATCTCAGATCTGCTCTTGGTGTTTGTAAACCGCAAGTTCCGGTCTAGAGTGTTAATCCAGTTGAGGAATAGATCAAGATCGGTGTCATTCCCAGTCCATAGTAACAGGATGTCATCTATGTAGCGCTTCCACAGGAGCATTGAAGATGAAAAAGATTGGGAGGTGGGCAGGATGTATTTAGCCACAAATGGAAGTATGCAATAACGCCCAGGAACTGTTGCAAGGCATTATGGACCTTGAAGCTATGTTAACACAGGAACATTGTGATCAGTGATGTACCTAACCGAGCATTCCAATTATGAGTACATTAATGACATACAGATTTAGAGTATGGGTTTGGAAAAGTGCAATTAAGAACTGTAAAGTGTTATCATGATTGACAGCATATGAACAAAAAATTGCTCTCTGAGTCCTTCCTCCCTGTTTAACCATCCCAGTGTATTTAAACTTACCAGCAACTGACCTGAACTGAACTTGCTTCGACTCCCTCCTGACTGGAGGGCTTGTTTCTCAAGCTGTGATAAACACATGAGGTTTCCTTTGCAATATATAGCAGTATATATATATATATATATATATATATATATATATATATATATATATCAAGCCTCCTTACTTCGGATAAAGCCGTCGCATGCCTTAACAGAGGGTGTGTCGCCTCAAATAAGACCTCCGAAGTCAGGTCCTTCACAGATTCAGCTCTCCCACATGATGCGAGCAACACACGAGTTGACGACACTTTGTGCTGGCCAAAATATAATTTATTTAGTCAGCTCTTCGGACGCGTTTCGCCTGACCAGCAGGCTTGCTCACCAAAAGGTGTCGTCAACTCGTGTGTTGCTCGCATCACGTGGGAGAGCTGAATATATATATATATATATATATATATATATATATCCAATCCTCCGCACTCGGGTAAAGCCGCCGCCTGCCAAAACAACGGTGATCTGGTGTTATTCCGTTTGGCAGTTGTTAGGAAATTAAGATAAAAAAATGTATAGATATCTGGAACATTGGGCTGAAATTCAAACTTCAATCCTAGTAATTGGCTGAGGGGCATTTTCAGATCGAGTGCTCTGATTGGATGGCTGCAATATGAATAGAAATATTGCAGCAGCCATTACAGGATTGGGGACTACGTCCCCTGTCCTGAAAATAAGGGGGCATCAGGGCCGGACTGGCTACCGGGCAGTTGTGTGTGCTGCCGAGCATGGGGACGCTTTCGTTGATGGGGACCTGTGTGTGCAAAACGAAATTCGTTTTGCTTTTTTTTTTCAAAGCGCACGCAGGTCCCCATCAACGAAATACGCCCATAGCACGGAGACATCATCCCCCTGCTCTGCAGCACACACAACTACCCGGTAGCCAGTCCGGCCCTGGGGGGCATGGTAGGAATACCTTGACCCAAAGACCTTGTGGGTGGTTCCCAGAGGAACATAGACTGGAACTAAATGTTTCAAAAAATTATTTAGTTGCAATCCCGTGGGAGAAATGCAGGACAAATCAAATAAATCTTTACTTGTCCAATATAGGCCATAAAATCTTAATACAAACACCCAATGAACAGGTCAAATAGCTGTACATATATATGGCTCAGAATAAAAATCCAAACAAATGTATTGTTTAAAAAGGCACAGTGGACAAAAAAAGGCACAATTACATATCTATATAAGAAATTAGCAGAAAACCAATCTGTAATATGCAAAGATGTACAATACAGAAGAGACAGTAAAAGTGGTTATAAGTTAATTATATCGGGGCTCAACAATAAAGAACCTGACAACATAAACCTCTTGCTAAGGGTCTGCTAAGTATACAGGAAATCATCGGGGCCACCCTTAGCCATTCCTCTGAATACGTCAATGTGGGCCTGGTCTGGACATATCTACGTCAGCCAGTCGTGTAAAGTTCAAGTGCGTCAGTAAAGTACCAAGATACATGAAAGTGCAAACACGAGGTTGACCCTAATTCCGGCCCCAAGTGGCGACATGTATTAAGCAGGAGAGGCCCATGGAGGGAGTTCTATGGGGCGGAAAGGCTAGGCGGAGGGTAGTAAACACCGGAATATGGATGATAGGAGGTAAGTAAGCAATTTGATAAATAAAATGAATTTTGTTGCACGCCCTCCAAAAATGTTTTTGTAATAATCTTTTACAAAGAATAAAACAAAAAATAATAGTTGCCAAAACCAAAAGGTTGTTTACACAAAGGAGTTAGGTCCTTAGTCGGGACTGAGGGTGGGCTGGACCGTTATAACTATAGCAAAAAAACACATAGGTGCCCACACTCTCTTTGTTTATACTATACTTTTCATGCGGACCAAATAAAAAAGTTCATTAGATCGGGTCAGGTATTTTTATTTATACCTTTCACTTCTATTTTTTAGCAAAAACTTTTATCTAGAGTTTCTTTCTAGGCAAGAAAGGTTTACATATGTACAATACACAAGAATCACTATTTACACATCTATAACTATTACATTTAAGACAAAACGAACATTGCGCAAATTACAAATGAAGCAAACAACATCCAAATGACAATAGACAATACACATTTCTTTTTTTCAATGTATCCACATCAATTTCATTCAAAATTATACAAAGCAAACGTCAATTAACAAGAGCAACAAAACAAATGCCTATTTTTCATAACACTGTTATGTGGTATCTGGCTCTTGTGGGTGTGCCGACGCGTTTCAGGTTCGGGTAATCAATTCCCAAACCCTCATCAGGGCTTTGTTATTTATCTGTATAGGATGCAAGAAAACGCTAAAGTTTTATTGACAATCTGTACGCCTCATGTCTACCACTACTATTTGATTTGTAAAAGCTTGTACCTGGTTGTTTTCTGATCAGGCGTGGGATATATTTCATGTTTCTTATTGGGGGCGCGCTACTTGGTGGGTCACTGAGTAGAAATAAAAGAATAAAGCGCGAATCATGTCAGGGTACAGGATGAGGCACAACCTCTCATAGCAATTAATTTCTAGTGCACCCAAATTACATACCTCCATGTGCACACGGCAGTGCCGATGGAGGGGGAGGACAAAGGTGAGGCCGCTCTTTTCGCAATCCTATTTGGAAAAATGCGAAAACGCTATTGTAATGCCTGGAAACGGTGTGTATATTACTGCACATTGTGGTCATGAATTAAGAAGTGACACATACCTCATGTACTTATCTCGATTTGTTTGGAAAGTATTTTAGTCCGCACCTTGGCGGAAGCTGTTCAATCATGCAAGGACCTGTCCAAGTATACAAAAAACGAATTTAAGTATTCGATCGCAAAAGACGCTTAAATCAACAGCGTTGAATAGATACATCTTTTTAAGGAAGCTGGCGTACCTGTTCTGTAAATTAACAGGCTTCTCTTTTCCCCTTCAAACTTCCTAACGACCCGGTCAGGGCCGTGTCTGGAAACGACTCTCTCTCTCGAGCACTCTGTGTAAAAACAACAAGATAGGCATGCTGTCATCCATGTGTATTTTAGTGCCGAAAAATATATTGAGGCGAGCGTTTCTTCGTCTAAGAGCTTACCTTAATACCTCAGCGCTGTATGCAGTCTCGCAAACACCCTCTGGCTCGCCTGACTGATAGCGGCGGCCATATTGGGTTGCATAAAAGCCAGGCATATAGTGCAAGGCATTATGGGAGCCGTAGTTCGAATCAAAAATGAAAAAGTTTTTTTATGTTATCTTTAGATGTATTATTCTTTATGTTACAAAAGAATAATCTTGGCACAGGTCTTGATTGTAAAACAACTATCTGAGTAATCGTCAGAGTTTATTCGGTTGAACACCAGTATGTATAGTTGGAAAATAATAACGTGTTCTAAGTATGTGGCACTATTCATGATTCTTACATGTTGTCAATAAAGTCATTCCAGCGCTTTGTGTATATTCGTAGGGGTTACCTCTTTATGCATGTCTGCTCAGTGAATGCCATATCAGTTAGTTACATAAGTTTGACACAATAACTGTGTTTGTTTATGATGGATACACCTTCTCAGAGTCTAGACAATTCTGTTATGCTATTGAGGCCAGTTAGTGTACTATTAAACTTCAGGATAAGGTATGCTTCCTTCTGTAGCAACACCTTGTCAACATCAGCGGGGCACTGTACATTACTCATTGTGAAAAGTACTGACCACTTTAAATCATTCTCATTGTGAGATTTTTCTACAAAATGCTCAACCATAGGGGCATTTAGTACCTTCTTTTTAATACTCGACCTGTGTTGGCTTATGCGTAGATTTACCTGTTGGTTTGTTTTTCCGATATATATATTTTTGCATGGACAGATTATTACGTATATTAAATTTTTTGTCCTGCAATTGGAAAAGCCAAAGTGTTTCCACTTTACATCCTGATGTTGGAATTCATTACCTTCGACACAATTGCCGCATCTGTGGTGGCCCTCCACCGGTTTCATATTACAAAGTGACAATAAATCATGTTTAGATTTGGGCTTTTTAAGGTCCGCTCTCACAATTTGTTGGCCTATGCTTTGGTTCTTTTTGTATGCAAAAATAGGACGGGGAAAAGGACATTCAAGCCCTTCTAAGAGATGCCAATTTTTTAGCACTGCTTGTCTTACTCAGATAGTTGTTTTACAATCAAGACCTGTGCCAAGATTATTCTTTTGTAACATAGAGAATAATACATCTAAAGATAACATAAAAAAACGTTTTCATTTTTGATACGAACTACGGCTCCCATAATGCCTTGCAGTATATGCCCGGCTTTTATGCAACCCAAAATGGCCGCCGCTATCATTCAGGCGAGCCAGAGGGTGTTTGCGAGACTGCATACAGCGCTGAGGTATTAAGGTAAGCGCTTAGACGAAGAAACGCTCGCCTCGATATATTTTTCGGCACTAAAATACGCATGGATGACAGCATGCCTATCTTGTTGTTTTTACACAGAGTGCTCGAGAGAGAGAGAGTCGTTTCCAGACACGGCCCTGACCGGGTCGTTAGGAAGTTTGAAGGGGAAAAGAGCAGCCTGTTAATTTACAGAACAGGTACGCCAGCTTCCTTAAAAAGATGTATCTATTCAACGCTGTTGATTTAAGCATCTTTTGCGATCGAATGCTTAAATTAGTTTTTTGTATACTTGGACAGGTCCTTGCATGATTGAACAGCTTCCGCCAAGGTGCGGACTAAAATACTTTCCAAACAAATCGAGATAAGTACATGAGGTATGTGTCACTTCTTAATTCATGACCACAATGTGCAGTAATATACACACCGTTTCCAGGCATTACAATAGCGTTTTCGCATTTTTCCAAATAGGATTGCAAAAAGAGCGGCCTCACCTTTGTCCTCCCCCTCCATCGGCGCTGCCGTGTTCACATGGAGGTATGTAATTTGGGTGCACTAGAAATTAATTGCTATAAGAGGTTGTGCCTCATCCTGTACCCTGACATGATTCGCACTTTATTCTTTTATTCTTACTCAGAGACCCACCAAGTAGCGCGCCCCCAATAAGAAACATGAAATATATCCCACGCCTGATCAGAAAACAACCAGGTACAAGCTTTTACAAATCAAATAGTAGTGGTAGACATGAGGCGTACAGGTTGTCAATAAAACTTTATTGTTTTCTTGCATCCTATACAGATAAATAACAAGGCCCTGATGTGGGTTTGGGAATTGATTACCCGAACCTGAAACGCGTCGGCACACCAACAAGAGCCAGATATCACATAACAGTGTTATGAAAAATAGGCATTTGTTTTGTTGCTCTTGTTAATTGACGTTTGCTTTGTATAATTTTGAATGAAATTGATGTGGATACAGTGAAAAAAAGAAATTTGTATTGTCTATTGTCATTTGGATGTTTTTTGCTTCATTTGTAGTTTGCGCAATGTTCGTTTTGTCTTAAATGTAATAGTTATAGATGTGTAAATAGTGATTCTTGTGTATTGTACATATGTAAACCTTTCTTGCCTAGAAAGAAACTCTAGATAAAAGTTTTTGCTAAAAAATAGAAGTGAAAGGTATAAATAAAAATACCTGACCAGATCTGGTCCGTATGAAAAGTATAGTATAAACAAAGAGAATGTGGGCACCTATGTGTTTTTTTGCTAAAACCAAAAGGTTGGCAGCAAACACCAGACCTGTTGTCTTTTTCAATGCTTCTTTGTTAATCTTATCATAATAAAGGCTTCCACAAATCCCAAGATATTACTGGTGCAACAGACTCTAGACAGCCCCTGTTTTTTCCTGACTTTTGGCATATGTGGATCAGAAACCTATTAGGCTTATTGTTCTATGGCTTCAGCAAAGTTGTGTTGTGTCTTTCCCTTGCATTTTCTGTAATCTGTATTACTGGGCTATAAGCAGGTTTCCTTCCATCAATGAGTGTGCATGTGTGGGTGCTTACTATTCTTTTTCAAAAACACAAAAGTTGATAGGGCGAATGCTTGCAATGAGCCTAACCACTGGCAATAGGGTATCATTCCAACCCATCGTACTTTTGCCTACCATGCCAGCCATGAGACCCAGCCATATGGAAATTAGTCTTGTTTCTCCTCCTATAGAAAAAAATTCAGCCTAAACCGGCAAAACCAGTGGAGTAGTAAGGGGGGAGGGCAGTCAGCCCCTGGCGGCCCGAGTTTTAAGGATGGCAGCCTCCCCCCGCTCTTACATGAGTTTGATGTGGGGACGGCAAACACAGGAATTATTGCCAACACCCAACCCCCTCCACCCCGCTCTTCAGCACAGCCGTTGCGGGCAGCAAACGCAGGGACAGCCATGGGCGGTAAAGTGCGAAGCTATGCCACTGGCCAAAACAGGTCCTCACAGAACCAGAACACAAGCAGTTTAAGACCAGTTTGACCTTGATTTGGGTTCTTTAGTCAGGTGTGTAGGTTGGTTCTTTTTCTGCAACATAACTCGACCTATCAATCAATCAATCAGGAGTTTGTTAAAGCGCGACTACTCACCCGTAAGGGTCTCAAGGCGCATGGGGTGGGGGGGAGTTGGGGGAGTGCAGGTTCCATTCCATCAAGGAGGGGGTCTGTCGAAGAGCCAGGTTTTGAGGTTTCTTGCGAAGATGGGGAGCGATGTTGTCTGTCTGAGGTGGAGCGGAAGGGCGTTCCATGCCTTGGCCGCGAGGAAGGAGAAGGAGCGGCCTCCCGATCTGGTCTTTCTGGTGCGGGGGACCACAGCGTAGGAAAGCTGGGCTGATCGTAGGGTCCTTTGGGGTGCGTGGAATTTGAGTTGGCTGTTCAGGTATGCAGGTCCGGTGCCGTGGAGGGCCTTGTGTGTGTGGGTGAGCATCTTAAAGGTGATTCTCGCCTCGACGGGGAGCCAGTGGAGTGTGCGCAGGTGCTGGGAGATGTGGCAGTGTTTTGGCAGGTTGAGGACCAGTCTTGCGGCGGCGTTCTAGATGTTCTGTAGCTTGCGGATGAGGTTTTTGTTTATTCCGGCGTAGAGTGCGTTGCCGTAGTCGAGTCTGCTGGTGACCAGGGCGTGAGTGACTGTCTTTCGGTGTTCGAGGGGGATCCATTTGAAGGTCTTACGAAGGAGGCGGAGGGTGTGGAAGCAGGAAGATGAGACAGAGTTGATCTGGCGGTCCATTTTGAGCTCGGAGTCCAGGATGATTCCCAGGTTGCGTGCGTGGTCTGTGGGGGTTGGCGGGTTTCCGAGGGCGGTGGGCCACCAGGTGTCACTCCAGGCGTCGGGGTTTGGGCCCATGATGAGTACTTCTGTTTTGTTGGTGTTTAGTTGTAGGCAGCTGTTTTTCATCCATTTGGCGACGGCTTCCATGCCTTCTCGAAAGTTGCGTCTGGCGGTGTTGGGCTCGTTGGATAGGGAGAGGATGAGCTGAGTGTCGTCTGCATATGACACGATGTTGAGTCCGTAGGTTCTGACGATGGGGGCAAGTGGAGCCATGTAGACGTTGAAGAGCAACGGGCTGAGGGAGGAGCCCTGGGGGACTCCGCAGGTGATAGGTGTGGGGTCCGAGAGGAAAGGGGGGAGTCTGACCCGCTGCGTCCTGCTGGAGAGGAAGGAGCAGATCCAGTCGAGGGCCTTGTCCTGGATTCCTGCATCGTAGAGTCTGCGTATTAGGGTGCGGTGGGAGACTGTGTCGAATGCAGCTGATAGGTCGAGGAGGATGAGGGCTAGTGTTTCTCCTTTGTCCAGTAAGGTGCGGATGTCGTCTGTTGCGGCGAGGAGGGCGGTTTCCGTACTGTGGTTTTTTCTGAAGCCGGATTGGGAGGAGTCGAGGATGTTGTGTTCTTCAATGAATGTGGCGAGTTGGCTGTTGATGGCTTTCTCGATGACTTTCGCTGGGAACGGGAGCAGGGAGATGGGTCTGTAGTTTTTGAGGTCGGTGGGGTCCGCTGAGGGTTTCTTTAGGAGGGGGTTGACCTCGGCGTGATTCCAGTCGTCGGGGAATGAGGCGGTCGCCAGGGAGCGGTTGATGGTTTGGCGGAGCATGGGTGCGATGGTGTTGGCGGCTCTGTTGAAGATGTGGTGGGGGCAGGGGTCCGTGGGGGCCCCTGAGTGGATTGACTTCATTGTCTTCAGTGTGTCTTCGGTGGTGAGGGCTGTCCAGTCATCAATCGCTGGTTTCCGGGTGTCGGGGGTGGTTGGTGAGGGTTCAGTGTGTTGGTTGTCTTCGTCGAAGTTGTCGTAGATGCTCTTGATTTTGTGGTGGAAAAAGATGCTGAGTTTGTCGCAGAGGTCTTGTGAGGGAGGGATGTCGGTAGACTCACTGGTGGGTTGGGCGAACTCCTTGATGATGCTGAAGAGTTCCTTGCTGTTGTGTGCGTGGGTGGAGATTCTGTCTTCAATCGCTTTTTTCCTCGTTTCTCTGATGAGTTGATGGTGGGCGTTGGTGGCGGCTCTGAAGTTGTTGTGGGCTTCTGTGGATTTGGTGTTTCTCCAGGCCTTTTCGAGGCGGCGGCATGTGCGCCTGGACTCTCGAAGTTCAGTGGTAAACCATCTGGCTTTCTTGGCACGGATATTGTTGTTTTTCTTGAGGGGGGCTATGGTGTTGGTGCTGTCCGAGATCCATCTATGCAGGGTTCGGGCTGCGGTGTTGGGGTCGTCGTTTTCCGCGATGGTTGGGGTGGAGTTGTTGAGTGAGGAGGTGAGCTGGTCATCGGTGATTTTGGTCCAGTTTCTTTGTGGAAGCAGGTGCTGGTGTCTGTGGATGGTGGGTGTTCTGAAGGTGAAGTGGACGCAACGATGGTCGGTCCATGGGAGTTCGGTGGTGTGGCTGAAAGTGATGGAGTTTCCTGTAGTGAAGAGGGGGTCGAGGGTGTGTCCTGCTGAGTGCGTGGGCTCGGTCACGATCTGGCGGAGTCCAATGTTGTGGAGGTTGTCCAAGAGGGATGTGGTGTTGGGGTCCAGTTGATTGTCGAGGTGGAAGTTGAGGTCTCCCAGCAGGGTGTAGTTGGTGGATGCGATGGCCTGCGGGGAGATAATGTCCATGATGGAGTTGGCGAAGGGTCCAGGGATCCAGGGGGTTGGTAGATGAGGGTTCCTCTGAGGGCTGCGGTGGGGCTGGCCAGTATCTTGAAGTGAAGGTGTTCCATCAGTTCTGTGGACTCGTCAGGGAGTGTGCTCAGGCGGAGGCTGGATTTGTGGACGATGGTGATTCCTCCTCCTGGGTGGATGGGGCGGTCCTTCCTGGAGATCTTGTATCCTTGGGGGATGGCGATGGCGATGTCCGGTCCCGAGGTGGTGTTGGTCCAGGTTTCGGTGAAGAATGCTACGTCTGGGGTTGTGCTGTCGAGGAGGTCCCAGATTTCTGTGGCGTGTTTGTGGAGGGATCGGACGTTGAGGAGGATGCATTGCAGGGTCTTCGGTTCGGTTGTGTTCTTGTGGGCGGGTTGTGCTGGATCCGTGTTCTTGGCGGTGCTGCAGGTGTGCCGGCAGCGGTGACAGCTGAAGGGTCCATGGGTGTCAGCTGGTGATGCTAGCTTGCAGTTGTTGTTGCAGCCTGGGTTGAGTGCGTGGAGTGCTGCTGGGTCGTAGCGTTGGCGGGGCGGAGGTCCAGGGTTCCTGGGGCTGGTCGTGGACGGGTCGCAGACGGGCGCAGACGTGCTTGCCTTTGACGCGCCTTCGGTGCACCAGCGGCGCGCCCGCAGCCCGCGGCCGCACAGCGGCCGCGCAGTGGCCGCCATTAAGTAGGGGTCGGGGAGGGCTGGACAGCTGGGAGGCGGGAGCGGGGAGGGGAGCTGGATTGGGCCGGTCGTGCTGGGGGGGGGAGGGGCCGCGGGGGCAGCAGCGGCGGGGAAAGGTAAAGGGAGGAAAGAAGGGATAAAGAAAAAAGGGAAAATAAGCAGAAATAAGGCACAGAAGAGCAGAGATGCAGAAAAGAGCAGAAAGGTGAAAGATAGAAAGGGTAAAAAAACGAGTGAAAACGAGTGAAGGAGCAGAGGGAGAGAAAGGGAAAATGGGCAGAAATAAGGCACAAAAGAGCAGAGGTGCAGAAAGGTGAAAGATAGAAAGGGGAAAAAAACGAGTGAAAACGAGTAAAGGAGCAGAGGGAGAGAAAGGGAAATGGGCAGAAATAAGGCGCAAAAGAGCAGAGGTGCAGAAAGGTGAAAGATAGAAAGTGGAGAAAAACGAGTGAAGGAGCAGAAAGAAAGAAAGGAGACAGAGGTCCACTGGACCACCAGGGATGAGGCGCAGGGAAACCTGCGGGTGGAGGAGGGCCTCGATCACCAACACTCAAGAGTGCAGGGGCAGGGGCACCTCACTTAATGGTGGAGCTGCGAGGGTGGGAGAGCAATTTCACTGACAATGAGTCAGTGGTCTTGCTCGCCTGTCCCCGCAGTGGCCGCCATTAAGTAGGGGTCGGGGAGGGCTGGACAGCTGGGAGGCGGGAGCGGGGAGGGGAGCTGGATTGGGCCGGTCATGCTGGGGGGGGGGGAGGGGCCGCGGGGGCAGCAGCGGCGGGGAAAGGTAAAGGGAGGAAAGAAGGGATAAAGAAAAAAGGGAAAATAAGCAGAAATAAGGCACAGAAGAGCAGAGATGCAGAAAAGAGCAGAAAGGTGAAAGATAGAAAGGGTAAAAAAACGAGTGAAAACGAGTGAAGGAGCAGAGGGAGAGAAAGGGAAAATGGGCAGAAATAAGGCACAAAAGAGCAGAGGTGCAGAAAGGTGAAAGATAGAAAGGGGAAAAAAACGAGTGAAAACGAGTGAAGGAGCAGAGGGAGAGAAAGGGAAATGGGCAGAAATAAGGCGCAAAAGAGCAGAGGTACAGAAAGGTGAAAGATAGAAAGTGGAGAAAAACGAGTGAAGGAGCAGAAAGAAAGAAAGGAGACAGAGGTCCACTGGACCACCAGGGATGAGGCGCAGGGAAACCTGCGGGTGGAGGAGGGCCTCGATCACCAACACTCAAGAGTGCAGGGGCAGGGGCACCTCACTTAATGGTGGAGCTGCGAGGGTGGGAGAGCAATTTCACTGACAATGAGTCAGTGGTCTTGCTCGCCTGTCCCCGCAGTGGCCGCCATTAAGTAGGGGTCGGGGAGGGCTGGACAGCTGGGAGGCGGGAGCGGGGAGGGGAGCTGGATTGGGCCGGTCGTGCTGGGGGTGGGAGGGGCCGCGGGGGCAGCAGCGGCGGGGAAAGGTAAAGGGAGGAAAGAAGGGATGAAGAAAAAAGGGAAAATAAGCAGAAATAAGGCACAGAAGAGCAGAGATGCAGAAAAGAGCAGAAAGGTGAAAGATAGAAAGGGTAAAAAAACGAGTGAAAACGAGTGAAGGAGCAGAGGGAGAGAAAGGGAAAATGGGCAGAAATAAGGCACAAAAGAGCAGAGGTGCAGAAAGGTGAAAGATAGAAAGGGGAAAAAACGAGTGAAAACGAGTGAAGGAGCAGAGGGAGAGAAAGGGAAATGGGCAGAAATAAGGCGCAAAAGAGCAGAGGTGCAGAAAGGTGAAAGATAGAAAGTGGAGAAAAACGAGTGAAGGAGCAGAAAGAAAGAAAGGAGACAGAGGTCCACTGGACCACCAGGGATGAGGCGCAGGGAAACCTGCGGGTGGAGGAGGGCCTCGATCACCAACACTCAAGAGTGCAGGGGCAGGGGCACCTCACTTAATGGTGGAGCTGCGAGGGTGGGAGAGCAATTTCACTGACAATGAGTCAGTGGTCTTGCTCGCCTGTCCCCGCAGTGGCCGCCATTAAGTAGGGGTCGGGGAGGGCTGGACAGCTGGGAGGCGGGAGCGGGGAGGGGAGCTGGATTGGGCCGGTCGTGCTGGGGGGGGGAGGGGCCGCGGGGGCAGCAGCGGCGGGGAAAGGTAAAGGGAGGAAAGAAGGGATAAAGAAAAAAGGGAAAATAAGCAGAAATAAGGCACAGAAGAGCAGAGATGCAGAAAAGAGCAGAAAGGTGAAAGATAGAAAGGGTAAAAAAACGAGTGAAAACGAGTGAAGGAGCAGAGGGAGAGAAAGGGAAAATGGGCAGAAATAAGGCACAAAAGAGCAGAGGTGCAGAAAGGTGAAAGATAGAAAGGGGAAAAAAACGAGTGAAAACGAGTAAAGGAGCAGAGGGAGAGAAAGGGAAATGGGCAGAAATAAGGCGCAAAAGAGCAGAGGTGCAGAAAGGTGAAAGATAGAAAGTGGAGAAAAACGAGTGAAGGAGCAGAAAGAAAGAAAGGAGACAGAGGTCCACTGGACCACCAGGCATGAGGCGCAGGGAAACCTGCGGGTGGAGGAGGGCCTCGATCACCAACACTCAAGAGTGCAGGGGCAGGGGCACCTCACTTAATGGTGGAGCTGCGAGGGTGGGAGAGCAATTTCACTGACAATGAGTCAGTGGTCTTGCTCGCCTGTCCCCGCAGTGGCCGCCATTAAGTAGGGGTCGGGGAGGGCTGGACAGCTGGGAGGCGGGAGCGGGGAGGGGAGCTGGATTGGGCCGGTCGTGCTGGGGGGGGGGAGGGGCCGCGGGGGCAGCAGCGGCGGGGAAAGGTAAAGGGAGGAAAGAAGGGATAAAGAAAAAAGGGAAAATAAGCAGAAATAAGGCACAGAAGAGCAGAGATGCAGAAAAGAGCAGAAAGGTGAAAGATAGAAAGGGTAAAAAAACGAGTGAAAACGAGTGAAGGAGCAGAGGGAGAGAAAGGGAAAATGGGCAGAAATAAGGCACAAAAGAGCAGAGGTGCAGAAAGGTGAAAGATAGAAAGGGGAAAAAAACGAGTGAAAACGAGTGAAGGAGCAGAGGGAGAGAAAGGGAAATGGGCAGAAATAAGGCGCAAAAGAGCAGAGGTGCAGAAAGGTGAAAGATAGAAAGTGGAGAAAAACGAGTGAAGGAGCAGAAAGAAAGAAAGGAGACAGAGGTCCACTGGACCACCAGGGATGAGGCGCAGGGAAACCTGCGGGTGGAGGAGGGCCTCGATCACCAACACTCAAGAGTGCAGGGGCAGGGGCACCTCACTTAATGGTGGAGCTGCGAGGGTGGGAGAGCAATTTCACTGACAATGAGTCAGTGGTCTTGCTCGCCTGTCCCCGCAGTGGCCGCCATTAAGTAGGGGTCGGGGAGGGCTGGACAGCTGGGAGGCGGGAGCGGGGAGGGGAGCTGGATTGGGCCGGTCGTGCTGGGGGTGGGAGGGGCCGCGGGGGCAGCAGCGGCGGGGAAAGGTAAAGGGAGGAAAGAAGGGATGAAGAAAAAAGGGAAAATAAGCAGAAATAAGGCACAGAAGAGCAGAGATGCAGAAAAGAGCAGAAAGGTGAAAGATAGAAAGGGTAAAAAAACGAGTGAAAACGAGTGAAGGAGCAGAGGGAGAGAAAGGGAAAATGGGCAGAAATAAGGCACAAAAGAGCAGAGGTGCAGAAAGGTGAAAGATAGAAAGGGGAAAAAAACGAGTGAAAACGAGTGAAGGAGCAGAGGGAGAGAAAGGGAAATGGGCAGAAATAAGGCGCAAAAGAGCAGAGGTGCAGAAAGGTGAAAGATAGAAAGTGGAGAAAAACGAGTGAAGGAGCAGAAAGAAAGAAAGGAGACAGAGGTCCACTGGACCACCAGGGATGAGGCGCAGGGAAACCTGCGGGTGGAGGAGGGCCTCGATCACCAACACTCAAGAGTGCAGGGGCAGGGGCACCTCACTTAATGGTGGAGCTGCGAGGGTGGGAGAGCAATTTCACTGACAATGAGTCAGTGGTCTTGCTCGCCTGTCCCCGCAGTGGCCGCCATTAAGTAGGGGTCGGGGAGGGCTGGACAGCTGGGAGGCGGGAGCGGGGAGGGGAGCTGGATTGGGCCGGTCGGCTGGGGGTGGGAGGGGCCGCGGGGGCAGCAGCGGCGGGGAAAGGTAAAGGGAGGAAAAAAGGGATGAAGAAAAAAGGGAAAATAAGCAGAAATAAGGCACAGAAGAGCAGAGATGCAGAAAAGAGCAGAAAGGTAAAAGATAGAAAGGGTAAAAAAACGAGTGAAAACGAGTGAAGGAGCAGAGGGAGAGAAAGGGAAAATGGGCAGAAATAAGGCACAAAAGAGCAGAGGTGCAGAAAGGTGAAAGATAGAAAGGGGAAAAAACGAGTGAAAACGAGTGAAGGAGCAGAGGGAGAGAAAGGGAAATGGGCAGAAATAAGGCGCAAAAGAGCAGAGGTGCAGAAAGGTGAAAGATAGAAAGTGGAGAAAAACGAGTGAAGGAGCAGAAAGAAAGAAAGGAGACAGAGGTCCACTGGACCACCAGGGATGAGGCGCAGGGAAACCTGCGGGTGGAGGAGGGCCTCGATCACCAACACTCAAGAGTGCAGGGGCAGGGGCACCTCACTTAATGGTGGAGCTGCGAGGGTGGGAGAGCAATTTCACTGACAATGAGTCAGTGACCTCCTACAGGCTTCATTTTGAGCTGGGCAATAACTGAGAATCCTCCTATTTGAGGAGAAAGTTATAACAGTGGCGGATTCCTCGTGTAGAATCTGCCAATTACATTTCCTCTACAATTTGGATACCATTACAGAAGCAATATCACTGGCGGATTGTCCTGCAGAGAAGAATCCTTCCATGAAGAATTCAGTACTCCCCCCCCCACAAATTGTAGGGTTTGCCCTTCCAGCTCAACTCTGCATCAGATCAAATATTTCTTTCAGAATTGATTGTTTAAGAGAAGCGCAGCTCTTTCAGGAAAACATTCCCTGCACTGATAAGAGAATTCCCTGACTCTACTTTTATTGGGTCAAATGTAAACTTCTTTTTCTGTGCATATTAAGGGCTCGCTAATTTGGATACTTTGGCATAGATGCATCAAGGTAAAATCCGCTCGCAAAGGGGCAGATTCTCAGAATCTGCCCCTTTGCGACCAGTATTTTTGCATTTGGGATGCATCATCCCAAATGCAAAAATCGCAAATTAAGAAATCGCAAAATTGTGATTACTTGCATTTAAGGAATCTCAAATTGGGATTCCCTAAATGCAATGCATTAAAGTTGAAAAAATAGCGATTTCGCTAATAGGGATCGCAAATTACCATGAAGTTGAACTTCATGGTAATTTGCTAAAACTTTGAAAAATGCACTAAAGTGCATTTTTCAAAGTTTCATGTTGCGCACACACATGCCCTAAGGGCATGTGTGTGCGCAACATATGTGCACAGATCAATTTCAGGGGTGCAACAGGGTGTTCTTTGGACACCCCTGCACCCTTGAAATCCCATTCTCAATTTAGAATGTCTTCCCATTCATTCCTATGGGCCTCTATGCCCATAGGAATGAATGGGGAGGTATTGAAATCCCATTCTCAATTTGCGATTCGCTAATTGCGATTCGCAAATTGAGAATGTCTTCCCATTCATTCCTATGGGCCTCTATCAGCCTTATTCATCAACGGGCCGTTTTGCGAGCCCCTAATAGCGATTCATAGCGAATCGCTATTAAGGACTCGCAAAACGGTATTCATGTAGGAATTGCTAAATAAATAGCGATTCCTACACATTCCTTATTTGCGAGTAGCAAATTGCTAATCGCAAATAAGGAATAACTCCCCATTCATTCCTATGGGCCAAAAGGCCCATAGGAATGAATGGGGAGTCAGCCTGATTCATCAAGGTACCGTTTTGCGAGTCTCTAATAGAGATTCATAAGGAATCGCTATTAGAGACTCGCAAAACGGTATTCATGTAGGAATTGATAAATAAATAGCGATTCCTACACATTCCTTATTTGCGAGTAGCAAATTGCTACTCGCAAATAAGGAATAACTCCCCATTCATTCCTATGGGCCCCATAGGAATGAATGGGGAGTATTCCTTATTTGCGAGTAGCAATTTGCTACTCGCAAATAAGATAGCGATTTAAAGGGTGCCAGGGATGTCCAAAGGACACCCTGTAGCACCCCTTAAATGCAAATTGGAACAGGTGTTGCGCACACACATGTCCAAAGGACATGTGTGTGTGCAACATGCAACTTAGAAAAATGCTTTTAAAAGCATTTTTCTCAGTTTTTGCTATTTACCGAGAGGTCTGACCTCTCGGTAAATAGCGGCCCAAAATTGCATTTTCGCAATTTTAAAATGCTTCCTGGCAGATGCATCAAAGTTATGTTTTGCGAGTCCTTAATAGCGAATTTTAAGGAATCGCTATTAAAGACTCGCAAAACGGGATGCATGTAGGAATCGCAATGTTATTAGCGATTCCTAAACATTCCTTATTAGCGATTCAGTAATAGCTAATCGCTAATAAGGAATGGCTTTCCCATTCAATCCTATGGGCCAGGCCCATAGGAATGAATCGGAAAGCCATTCTGTTACAACCAGTTGGTTCATTCCATACACCCCCGTTCTTTGATGCACGTTGGTACTGTCCTTAGTGAAGCTTATTATAGAATGTTGGTAAGAATCTCCAGTGAGGAGAGTGGATGGCCAAATAAAGAAGTCGAAGAAGCTCTCCCGCCTAGGGAGAGAACAACCCAACGCACTACTTTCAAAGGACCAAAGGTCTGATTCATTACTTCAACTGTGAGGATATTCGTACTCAAGATGAAAGAATGTTCAAATGTGTGATTTATTCATATCCATATCAGGATTTCAATATAGATGGTACATGTCAATAATCTGTATTCCACACGTATGTTCGGGTGTGTTATCACATCACACAACCCAATGCATTTCGGGCATGGCCCGTCGTCAGGGGAATTACTTCGTGTGAATGTAACAGCGGGACTCCGAAGAGTTCCACGAGGTGAACGCCCTCGTGGAACTCTTCGGAGTCCCGCTGTTACATTCACACGAAGTAATTCCCCTGACGACGGGCCATGCCCGAAATGCATTGGGTTGTGTGATGTGATAACACACCCGAACATACGTGTGGAATACAGATTATTGACATGTACCATCTATATTGAAATCCTGATATGGATATGAATAAATCACACATTTGAACATTCTTTCATCTTGAGTACGAATATCCTCACAGTTGAAGTAATGAATCAGACCTTTGGTCCTTTGAAAGTAGTGCGTTGGGTTGTTCTCTCCCTAGGCGGGAGAGCTTCTTCTACTATGTCCATTGACACACTGCAAGGCTAGACAGTGTTTTCCACCCTCCTGCACACGAAAACTCTTTACAAGTCTTCATTTTCAAGGAATACCCTGCTGTGCGAGTACCACTTTCTTCAACAAATAAAGAAGTCGTTATTGAAACCTGTGTCCTACTCCTTCTGTACTTCTTTACTTCCAACACTGGCGACGATCCTGCGCAGGGGGCAGTTGTGGCCATCTCCCCTTTAAGTACTCTCTCCCCACGGTAGCGTTCCCTACTAAAGATTTGAAGATAGTGAACATATTTGCGTGGCATCGAAACAACTGACAAGTAAGAACATTTAGAAGGAAGCGCTGAGAACCACGACGGTCGGCACCTCAGAGAACTTACTTGGTGAAGAAGATATCCGTTTATCGTGTCAGGTGCCTGAGGGAAATTTCTGGTCTCTGCCCCTGTTTATGAAGGGAGTCCGTCTGTGGCTTCCGTTTATTCTTTGTCCGGGCAGCTGTCTATGGCCGGTGAGTGAACCCCTCTGCCCCGCGCCACGCATAGGCTGTAGCCTGTGGAGATCGTGTCAGGTCTGGCGAGAGCGTGTGGGGAGCTGTGCTGAAGCGGTGGTATCTCAGCTCCGCAGTGAACCTGTGAACCTGACAGGGGCCCCGCAGTTAACCAGTGAATTTGCCCGGGGTCCGTCAGAGATAATTTCTGTCAGCGTTTCCGGCAGGGTGCGTGAGGAACTGCGCCGAGGTGGTGGTGTCCCAGCCCCGCAGCGCCCCAGTGTATGCAACCCGCCTCTTTCCTGTGTGAGGAAAGCAGTGTTCCAGCCTCGCAGCAGTCCAGTAATTTTCACCGCCTGATTAGTGTACCATCTGTCAGCTTTCCGGCAGGGTGCGTGAGGAAGCTGCGCCGAGGGGGTAGTGTTCCAGCCCCGCAGCGCCTCAGTGAATGTAACCCGCCTTTTCCTGAGGGAGGAAAGCAGTGTTCCAGCCTCGCAGCAGTCCAGTAACATTCACCGCCTGATTAGTGTCTCAGCCTCTCGGCGGTTTCAGTGTTATCTGACAGTTCCAGTCAGTTTCAAGTCCGCCTGCTTTTCCTGGTCATAACAGTGTGTTTCCTTGGCCCTGTTCATTAGTTATTTTCCTTGCCTGGATAAAGGGAATAACGTATTAAGGGCCCGTGTTTGCAAGCTAGTCATTATTTCTATTTTTCCCTTCAGTTCAACACTGCGTGTTCAGACTGTATGCCTCAGAACTGGGACAGGAAGGAGAGTCTACGTGGAACTGGTTTACAGTAAGAGCTCACTGGAAGTGTTTGACATTGGAAGATTGCTCTTTATTGATTATATCCTTTATTTGCAGGCCTTGATATCGTGCTATTTACTGCTTTTTTGGTAATTACAGGGGGCTGATTCATATCCATGTGTTGAATTTTGTTTTCCAGAGTGTATTTCCAACATAAGTACTAGATTGTAGTAAACTGTCTTATCACCATGGCAGCTGCAAGCATGAATCAACCTCCTCCTTTTTTAAATGACATAGGAGAACCTGAGATAAGCTGGAAGGAATGGGTGAAACTTTTTGAGTCTTACCTCATAGCAATTGGGGGGCAAAGGTTCAACTCTATTAGGAAACAACATATATTACTCCACAATCTGGGTGTGCAAGGGCGTAAAGTATATGAGAATTTACCTGTACCTGAACAGGATGCTAATGCAGTGGGAGAAGTAGATGTGTTCGTGCAGACTATGGAGAAATTAGAGAAACATTTTGGGGATAGGATCAATGTAGTCCTGGAGCGTCATAAATTCTTTAAAAGATGTCAAGGGAAGCAAGAGTCAGTACAAAATTATATTGCAGTTTTGTGGGGACTGACCCAATTATGCGAATTTGGGGATCTTACTGACTCCTTAATAAGAGACCAATTGGTGAGATGTACTAATAATCCACGCATCCAAGAGAAGTTATTAGCTAAGAATCCAGGGTTGAGGGAAGCTGTTGAAATAGCTAAGTCAGTGGAACATACTGCAAGATGCGTCAAAGAAATGAGACCTGAAAGGGAAGTAGTAGCTACCATAAATGATACTGAAGAGAGTTTAGATGTTTACAAAATAAAGTATAAAGAAAATGCGAATACAAAAATAGAGCACAGAGAAAAAGGCCCTAAATGTTACCGGTGCGGTAGTAACAACCATTTTGCCACCTATTTCCAGTGCCCTGCAAGATATGTCACTTGCAAGAAATGCAATAGAAGAGGGCATTTTGCCAGGGTGTGCCGTGATGGCGAGTTACACACAAAAGAAAATGAAAGAGGAACTGAAAGGGGTACAAATAGAGAAGTAAAATGTATTGAACAGAAAATAGAGAAGTTTATTTTGCAAGTAAAGGATATTGATGACACTGTAAATTTCATTTACCCTAAATGTGATGTATTAATTGATGATCAATGCATTGAAATGTTTGCTGATTCTTGTTCTCCTTTCACCTTGATTAATAAGGATGATTTTGTTTCCATGGAGGGTAATAAGATGACTGACCTTAAGAACCCTGATATTTCCCCTTCTGGTTACAATAAGGGCAATATACCCATGCTAGGAATGAAGGAAGTGCGGATTCAATTTAAAGATAGGAAAACTTATGGGACAATATATGTAGTCAAGTCTGGTTCAAATCTGTTGGGGTGGGTTCACCAGAAAGAGTTGGGAATCATTTTAGACCCCAATAGTCCAGAACAAGTCTTGCTTACTGCAAATTTTCCAGGAAGTGAAAAGATTTGTGATGAGTTCTATCCACTCTTCAAAGAGGAGCTAGGTTGTCTGCACAACTTCCAGCATAGGATCAAGCTGAAATCTACCGCCAAACCCGTGGTGCATGGTCTGCGCACTGTACCCCTCAAATTGAAAGAACCACTAGAAAATGAGTTGCGCAAGCTGTGTGATTTGGATATAATTCAGCCAGTGAGTTGTTCTGAGTGGTTGGCCCCTATTGTCCTTGCGGCCAAATCCAATGGGGAAGGGATCCGCCTCTGTGTGGATTTGCGCAGCTTAAATGACTGTATCTGGGTGGAGAGATATCCTTTGCCAGTTATAAATGAGATGCTAAGTACCATGGGTCCTGCTAAATATTTCAGTGTTATTGATTTGTCCATGGCGTACCACCAGATTGAATTACATCCGGATTCTAGGCCACTCACGGCGTTTATTACGCCGTTCGGAGCCTTCATGTTCAAAAGAATGCCGTTTGGGCTGGCATCAGCAGCAGCCATTTTCCAAAGAGCCATGCAGAAGATCCTTGAAGGAGTAGAGCACACCATGTGCTTCCAAGATGACATTTTAGTTTATGGCAAAGACTCTGAAGAACATGATAGTGTCCTAAGGCAGGTGTTCAGGAAACTCATGGATGCAGGGCTTACGGTAAAAAAAGAAAAGTGCAGGATCAAGGTGAAACAAGTTGAATACTTGGGTCATTCCATTACTGAACAAGGTTTCAGACCAAAAGGGAGTTTAATTCGTGCTGTGAAGGAAGCTCCGAGTCCACGAAATAAAGAAGAACTTAAATCTTTCTTAGGCCTCATGGAATACATGTCGAAGTATGTGGACAATTTCGCAACAAAGTGTGAACCAATGAGAGAAATGTTAAAAAAAAACAAGGATTTTGTCTGGAGTGAAGAACAAGAGGCTGTAGCTAACGCATTAAAGGAAGATCTAGTCAACTCACCAGCACTTGGTACTTTTGACCCTACAAAAAAAACCATTCTTGCAACAGATGCATCTAACTATGGGTTGGGTGCCACTTTAGTGCAGAAGGATGGGAGTGAAGAAAAAGTGATTGCCTATGCGTCCAGGAGCCTTTCTTCCCCGGAGAAGAACTATTCTGTAATTGAACGAGAGGCCCTGGCATGTTTTTGGGCGGTCAGACATTTTAAATTTTTTCTATGGGGGATGAGGTTCACAATACGAACGGATCACAAGCCTCTTATATATGTATTTTCAGTGAGAGGCCTGGAAAACTGTACCCCACGTATCAGCAGGTGGATTCTAGGATTAGAACACTATAATTTCAAGGTTGAACATGTGCCAGGCAAAGAGAATACTATTGCTGATTTCCTCTCGAGATCACCGCTGCCTGAGGAAGAAGGACCTGAGGAGGCTCTAGACAGCCCTATAATGATGACGAATTTTCCTGCCATCACTGAGAAAGAGTGGGACGACAATATGAGAAATGACAAAGAACTCAAAGTGTTAATGGAGCAGATCAAAGGTGGATGGCCGAATAAGAAAAGAGATGTGGGTGAGGAACTGGAAGAATTCTGGGAAGTACGGAACGAATTAAGTACCATTGGAGGAAAAGTGTACCGGAATAACAGAATAATTCCACCCAGGGAATTGCGGAAGAGAGTCATCGATCTGGCGCACGAAGGCCACCTTGGGCGTAGTGCCACCAAAGCTAGAGTGAGAATGAATTTCTGGTTTCCCAAAATGGACAGCATGGCTGAGGAAGCTGTGAAAGAATGTGGAGCTTGTGCCAAGAGTGACAAGTCTAAAACTATACACAAAGCGCCTCTTTCTCCAGTAGATGTCCCGACCAAGCCTTGGATCAAATTGGCTTTAGACATCATTGGTCCAATGCAAATGTTAGGTGTACAAAAAAAATTCATGTTGGTTTTGGTTGACTACACCTCTCACTGGGTGAAACAAAAATTTGTGCACAACGTCAACACCAGAGCAGTAGTACAATTCTTGAAAGAAGTGTTTTGTGAAGAAGGGTTGCCTTCCACATTAGTTACTGACAACGGGGTGCAATTCACCTCTGAGGAAATGCAGAGTTTTCTAGAGATCTCTGGAATTAAACACGAGACCACTGCTCTCTACTGTCCCAAAGCAAATGGCATGGTGGAGAGAGTTAACAGGGTCATCAAAGAGAATATCCAGCTAGCTGTGGTCAATGGACAAGATGTTGATAATTGTTTAAGAGAATGTCTGTGGGCCGATCACACGGCGCCCAATAAAATTACTGGGGTCTCTCCTTTCGTGTCTTTACGTGGAAGGGAGCCTAGTACCAAGTTTAACCCCTGTTGGTTAAAAGGGGGTGATGTCAGGGAGGTAGATTGGGAGGAGGCAGGTGAGAAAGTCAAACAACATCAAGCTATGTACAAACAGTGGTACGATAAAAAACATGGTGTGAAGTCTCAAAAGTGGGAAGTGGGGGACACGGCGCAAGCCAGAAGGAACATCAAGTTAGGATCTGACATCAGCAAGTTCTATTCCCCCAGTAAGATTGTTAAAGTGCTAAAAAATGTTGTACAGTTTGATAATGGTCAATGGTGGAGTTTTGACCACATTGTAAAAGTGCAGCCATAACCTTTTCCTTGCAGGACCATGCCAATATATTTTTGGAACTTTTATGTTGTTAGTAGTTCCTGTCCACATATTGTGTCGTACTCATTATAAGGAAGGGAGATGTGTTACAACCAGTTGGTTCATTCCATACACCCCCGTTCTTTGATGCACGTTGGTACTGTCCTTAGTGAAGCTTATTATAGAATGTTGGTAAGAATCTCCAGTGAGGAGAGTGGATGGCCAAATAAAGAAGTCGTTATTGAAACCTGTGTCCTACTCCTTCTGTACTTCTTTACTTCCAACACATTCCTTATTAGCGATTAGCTATTACCGAATCGCCAATGTTCCGCTATTTCAAGGGTGCCAGGGTGTCCAAAGGACACCCTGTTGCACCCCTGAAATGGACCTGTGCACAAATGTTACACAGACACATGCCCTAAGGGCATGTGTGTGCGCAACATGTAACTTTGAAAAATGCACAAAAGTGCATTTTTCAAAGTTTTAGCAATTTACCACCAAGTTCAACTTCATGGTAATTTGCTCCCCCTATCAGCGAATTCACTATTTTTTTGGGTTTCATGCATTGCATTTAAGGAATCTCATTTTGGGATTCCTTAAATGCAAGAGCAAAATAAGGAATCGCTATTTAGAGATTCCTTAAATTGCGATTTCTGCATTTGGGATGATGCATCCCAAATGCAGAAATACCGGGAGCAAACGGCCAGATTCTGAGAATCTGGCCGTTTGCTCCCGGTATTTTCTTTGATGCATCTGCCTGTTCATGAATTGCATTTAAGGAATCTCAAATAGAGATTCCTTAAATTCAATTCTTCCCAAATGTGCGAATTCTTAATTAGCGAATTTTCAGCCTGATTAATGTACAGGCCGTTTTGCGTGGCCCTAATAGCGAATCATAGCGACTCGCTATTGAGGACTCGCAAAACGGCATTCATGTAGGAATTGCTAATTAAATAGCGATTCCTACATGTTCTTTATTTGCGAGTAGCAATTTGCTACTCGCAAAAACTCCCCATTCATTCCTATGGGCCAAGAGGCCCATAGGAATGAATGGGGAGTATCCCTTAATTGCGAGTAGCAATTTGCTACTCGCAAATAAGATAGCGATTTTAAGGGTGCCAGGGGTGTCCAAAGGACACCCTGTAGCACCCCTAAAAAGCACATTTGAACAGGTGTTGCGCACACACATGTCCAAAGGACATGTGTGTGTGCAACATGCAACTTAGAAAAATGCTTTTAAAAGCATTTCTCTGAGTTTTTGCTATTTACCGAGAGGTCTGACCTCTCGGTAAATAGCGGCCCCAAAAGTGCTAAATCGCAATTTCTTGATGTGTCATGAATAGCATTTGAGGAATCTCTAATAGAGATTCCTTAAATGCCATTCCTCGCAAATATGCGAATTCTTAAATAGCGATTTTTGCATTTGGGATGATGAATACCAAATGCAAAAATCGCACTCGCAAAGGGCCAGATTCTCAGAATCTGGCCCTTTTGCGAGCGCTTTTAGCTACATGAATCAGGCTGTATGCCCATAGGAATGAATGGGGAGGTATTCCTTAATTGCGACTCGCAAATAAGGAATTTTAAGAAATTGCTATTTTTTTAGTGGTTTCTTCATGCATTGCATTTTGCTATTCCTTAATAGCGAATCGTTATTTTTCGCTTTTAAGGAATAGCAAAATAGGTTCTTGATGCATCTGGGTGTTTATTTTTTGAAATGTGTGGCTGGATATGAGCTGTGCAGTTTTAACAAACGAGCATTAGTTCGTTGTAAAAGGTACCAATACATGTAATATCTGAATGTGTGCAGTGGAACTCACACAGACACATTTTTTAAAAAGTATAGAGCTAGCAAATTATTGTTTCCCAGGGAAAAACAGGTTTCTGTCCCAACCAGTCACACGAACAAGTGTGTGACTAAGGGTTGTGGCTCTGCTTTTAAGATGTAAATGTGTTTCATTACCTGTTTGAACAGTCATATGAAAACTTAATTCACCACAATATTTCCTGTTTGTTTACCACAAACATCCTAATTCATGACCAAAGGCCACAGAGGTGTGAAACATTTCATGTTGGTGGGGGCTGCTTCCATAATTATGGTTTATGTATTTCGCAGTCGTAGAGGTTTAAAAAGGGAAACATCATTTACAACGATGTCTTTTCCACGATTGACGTTTTAAACGATCCACTTACCCCGCAAACGTCTCTTCAACGAGGGAGCCTTCAACGACCGTCTTGACCACGAAAAAACGTTCAGCGTGGCTTGGGGGGAGACGTGGTATTCCGTCCAGTCGTGATGGGGGGGCTGGGGGAGGGTTGGGAGGGGGCTGGGGGGGCTGGGGGGGTCTCCCCCCCAAAAAATAACAAGCGAGCGAGCGAGTTAGATAAAAAAAAAAACGCTCTGTGGTATTGATGAAGAAAAAGGAATGACCCTCCCTCAAAGACGTGCAGTGTACGTAAAAAAAAACAGTCCTTTATTTATTTTAGAAGACGTGGGCTGGGGGGGCTGGGGGGGTCTCCCCCCCAAAAAATAACAAGCGAGCGAGCGAGTTAGATAAAAAAAAAAACGCTCTGTGGTATTGATGAAGAAAAAGGAATGACCCTCCCTCAAAGACGTGCAGTGTACGTAAAAAAAAACAGTCCTTTATTTATTTTAGAAGACGTGGGCTGGGGGGGCTGGGGGGGTCTCCCCCCCAAAAAATAACGAGCGAGCGAGTTAGATAAAAAAAAAACGCTCTGTGGTATTGATGAAGAAAAAGGAATGACCCTCCCTCAAAGACGTGCAGTGTACGTAAAAAAAAACAGTCCTTTATTTATTTTAGAAGACGTGTTTTGACGCTTGTTTCCATGGTAGATGGAAGTAAGGGGCTGCAGGAGAAAGACGTGCAGGTAAGACGTTCCTACCGTGGTACAATCCTTCGTTGTCAATTCCAGCGTGGTAAAGCCACTTGCGATGTAAAATTCGCGTGGTAATGCCATGCGTGGAACTTGTATTAGTTGAAAAATCATATATTCTTTAAAAAAGCATTTTTCTATTTTTAAGCAAGAAGTAGCTGCATAAATCGTTTAACGTTAATGACTTTAAAAAGTAGATAAAACTGCACTGTCTATTCAGTCATGCTAAAAGTTGGGATTTATGTGGATTCAAAGTATTTCAATTTTACTTCATTATATTTCAGAACAAAACTATAAATATACTGTACTAATTGTGGTGTATTTATGAGAAAATCGTATCACTAGAGGCATTGGATGGGTGTTATTCTCACAGAAAAAGTGTATTTCTGCACTTTGTAAAACATACTTTACCAGCTTTGGGTTCGTGGTTTTCCAAAAACGGATATATGAACGTGAGATTGAGAAACAAAGGGGCAAATTACCAACAAGTCGAGATAATTGTTGCTAAATAGGCTTAGCGACGATTTTTTTATCGCTGCCTATCGCTGGATATGTTAGCGGAGAACAGTAGCGGTTGGCAGTAGGTGTTTCTGTAGGGCGGTGACGTGGGCGGGGGGTAATAATGTGTGGATTACGGAGTTTTACAGGTAAGTAAACATTTAAATAAATAAAACGAATTTAGTTGCGCGCACTACATCACCAAATGTAATGCAGTGCGCGCAACGAAATTCGTTTTATTTATTTAAATGTTTACTTACCTGTAAAACTCGGTAATCCATACATTACTACCCCCCACCCTGCCCCTCCCCCTGCCCACGTCACTGCCCTACAGAAACACCTACTGCCGACCGCTACTGGCGGAGAAAACATGCTATTAGCAACGTTTTTCTCCATTGTGCTAAAATATCCAGCGATAGTGGTGAAATGCGTGAATATCGCTGAGAATACAGCGATATTCACGCATTAGCGACGAAATGCTCTTTTTTTTGTTGAAAATTTCTTTATTTGCAAGGTAAGTCACTGCACATTTTCAGCTAATCGTGTCATGTATCTTCACATCGTGACATATATCTCAGCATACAATTCAATATTATCATTTTCTGTTTTCTATGAGTAGTAACATCCCTTAACTCCCTAACACCCTCCCCCCTCCCCCCCTCTCCCAGCACTTACTCAATCCACATAGCAGTATTTCGATGGTTTTGGTACAATGGCTATGTTACAGTCGGTATCTATCGGGAGTACCTGGCCCCGTGTTTACACCATATAGATTCAACATTTGGTTTCCTGTGGGTCTGCAGCTCGGTTCTCGGGTATGTTCGGCCGTGTGTGGTGTCCCCCTGCGAAGGTTGATATGTTCAGACTAGTCCCCCTGGTCTTTTACGCCTTGTTCTAATGCTAGAAGTAGGGCATTCCATTCCAATGAAATGGGATGTTTCCTGAGGCCTCTGCGTTCTTCCCTGCAGAGTTCCTGTCCCTCAGCTTTGCCCCATCTGATCACCTCCCCACTCCAGGTCTCTATCTCCGGCGGTCTGGCCGATTTCCACCTCATCGCCACTGACCTCTTCCCTAGCAGCAGCGCCATATCCACAAATCTGGATCCCACACTTCTCTTTTTCTCCTTGTGTCCTATCCCCAGCATACAATAAGAAGCGGATGTGTAAGGTCTATCTGGCGCTACGTCATTCAAGATGCGGTGTATTGTACCCCAGTAGTGTCCCAGCTTAGGGCACTCCCAAAACATGTGCATCAAACCTGCATCCTCCAGCTGGCATCTGGGACAATTATCAACCGCTGCCGGGAACATCGTGTGTATCTTGTGGGGAGTCAAATATGCCCTATGTACAATCATCAACTGTATAAATTTAAACCTAGGGTTTCGGGACACTTTTCGTGGCAGTCTCAGTACCATGTCCCATTCCTTGTCACTCAGTGCCTTTCCCAGATCCACCTCCCAGCGCAGTTTCAGGGGCTGTAGGGGGTCAGCCCTACCCTCCCGTATTCCGGCAGTCAGCCATTTAGTCAAGTGACTACCCTCCCCCATGAGGTATTGCATAGTAATCAATGTGTTGGTGGCAGGCTCCTCTCCACTCTCCAGCCAGTGGGTGCCTATGTAGTGAGTCAGTTGTGCATGTTGCAGAAAGAGTGCCCTCGGTGTGTTATGGAGCCTGGTGAATTCCTCGTATGGCAGTAGTCTGTCCCCAGCGGGATGCCCAGCAGTGGTATCGAGGGTGCATAGCTCGAACTTCTATTGGTATATCTGATAGCTCTCTTCCAGTATGTAAGAGCCAGTTTAAGCAGGGGTGGAGTCGATGCCGGTGTTCTGGCCCCTGGTAGTAACAAGCGATGTATAATCCCCCGATTCCTATCACCCTCCGTCATGTTCAGCTCATGTAAATTGCGACCTGCCAGCCAATAAGCTAGCCATTGCAGGTGGCACGCACAGCCATAAGCGAGCGACGAAATGCTCTTAGCCATGTTATCCACCTCCCATTGGATAACATGGCTAAGAACTGGTCTGAGCAGGCGTTGGTTTTTGGCGATAGCGGGAATATTTCCATCGCTACGCCTGCCTTGCTAATAGGCGATAGCGACGTTAGCGACTGCTTTCAGTCGCTAACAGGTTGGGTACGCCCACTTTGCATGTCATTAGCGATAAATATCGCTGACATGCAAAGCGGGCCCCAAACCGCGCTCTGTCACCTAAAAGGTGTCGCTAACATCAGTTAGCGACAGCTTGCTAATAGAGCGATAGAATTATCACCGCTTAGCGGCCAAAAACAGCCGCTAAACCGGGGATAATTGCCTATCACCACTCTTGGTAATATGCCCCATAGTTTTCAATGAATTGTTCAAGGTGAGTGCTAGTACTGCTTCAGAAACCTGCTTATGAAATGTATTGAAATAATCAAAAGCTCTTTTCAAGTGAATCACAAAATTGTTTAGATTGGATGAAATTTTCTAGAACTTACCTGCAGCATGTCCTCACATTAGTAACTGACACCTCACAAGCAATATTGTTGTCGTTAAGGTGGTTCAAAAATCCCCAGGAAACACGGTGATTGAACTATAAAGATATCAATTTCCCCTTTTAGCATTCCTTAAGTTATAAAATGATAATAATGAGACTACAGGCCTTCTGCAAATGCTCAAGCAAAGACAGGGTCCACAAATGAAAATAATTTATGAAAGCTGATACTGAAGGTTTCTATTGCCGAATGATGCAAAAACGAAAAGAGGGACCCTGAAACCTTAACAGGATAAAGGGAGGTGGAACAACCCACCAGGGCAAAATAATTATCGAACAACATGGAAAGGGAGTTCCCAATGAGCATAAGGGACAAAAGTTCCAATACTCAGCAAAAGACGCCCACAGAACAGCTAAATATATTTCAAATTTTTGATTATATTTTTGTTTTTATTCTCATAAAAAGATATATCAGATTTACATAGTTGAAGTCAATACAAAATTCATTTAATTACCTCATTTATATATAAAAAAATTCATTTAATCTGAAAGATACATTAAAAGCACAGCCACAGCCCAGGAGCACAGAAGGCACTAGGAAATGGCACACAGTTCAATCACTCATTCAATCAACCACTGACTCATTCCCAAACCAATACAAACATGCAAACTCAGATAAGGACAACATAACGTCAAACAACCAGGGAAAGCGCCGACGCGCGTTTCGGCACAGTGCCTTCATCAGGGCGCATATCATAAATACAGTGATCAGCACGGTCTCACGAGATCCGAAGACCCAATTTTAAGAATGTGTCCTAGTCTAAATCGGGGCTGGCGAAGCATATCATTAGACACAAATAAACGATGCTTCCTACGATGCTTCAAGTTGGATATATATTGCAGTGGAGGCCCGCAAGGCTTCGAAGCGTAAACCCAGGGCTGGTAATTTAAGCGCGTTGAAATGGCGGTCATCCATATCCACAACTAAAACAATAATCGTCAGAGAGGGACACACGGTCTAGGTCCAAAGAGTATTGCATTCCATACATTCCATACTTCGTACGCTGAAGGAGAGACTCGGGCGCTCAGTCAGGGAGCAGGGTGTCTGGGACCATAGCGAGGAGCTGATTACCAGGTATCTAACTTGGCCCTATGATACCTAGGGAGGCGTATCGGTGTATATCTTGCGGAGAGGTGGTGTGCCCATTCCGAGGACGCTACTATCCCAGAATACGCACTTATCCTGGCGACATCACTGTCTCTTTGCTTCATTCGAGTGAGTTATCTGCTCCTCGCTATGGTGCCAGACACCCGCCGCAATGTTAAAAATGTAAGTTGTGCATTTGCATGCACAAAGCGGCAGGCACCGCCCGATGCCTGCCGCTTTGTGCACGCAAATGCAGGGGGGTACCATAGGTACCCCCCACCCCCCTTCACCCCTGGGGGCCCGCAACGGGCCCCCAAACAAAAAACCGTATGCCTTTGCACGCCGGAAATGCCGCTGTGTAAAGGCATGTTACTCCAGACATCCTAATATGGCTGGCGGTGTCTGATAGACACCGCCAGCCATGTTAGTGCTTTTCCGACGCAGACGGGAGGCGACCGCGGCGGAAAAGCTGCGGACTGAAAAACGATCCCCCAGCCATCCTAATCTGGCGGGGGTCTTTTTCAGTCCGCTGCGGTTTTCCCGCATCCTCCGGGCCGGCGGTGGCTTCCGCCGGCCCGGAGGATGCGGGAAAACCGCCATCATAATCAGCCCCTAGGTCCGGAGCTTAGGTGCCCCCCTGCACGTATTGTTAGGGGAGCCCCTCAAGTTTTGTTATGCCACTGATTGCATTGAGGTAGAATTTGGGAAGCTTCAGACTTTGCTAAGGCAGTCACATGCAGCTAATGAGACTGAATCCAGCGTGAATCTTAGAGATTTCTCTTTGGTGGGAAATTAAACTAGTCAGTCATGCTAGTCCCAATGTATCCCAGTGGCACAGGCTTTTTAAAAAAATATGACATATATGGCTGTAAAGGGAGTAAATATGAGGTACTCGCTTGACAGTTGCAGTCAGGTAACAACATGAACCCTGGGCATGCTTGAGTAAAACAACGTAACACCTGTGTACTAGAGAATGCTAATGCAAGGGCATGGCACAAGATCTGTCTGAACATACCAAGCAATGGGGCACACGGGTTACAGATTGGAGGTTTTAGGATATATTCTCTTCAGAGGAACACATTTGGGTGGTACTTTTCAGAAATAAAGAAAATGAAGGGTAGTTTGCCTGATGACTAAACTAGTTATATTACGATATTGAGCTATCCCACATTCTGATTCGCAGAATCAAGGTTGTTGGAATTATATTGACATAAATTTCACCAGTATGGTGAATTTTCCATTCTCGTAAATGTAGAGGCAATAATGTCAGATTTCCAGTTGAGGGTGGCTCTCTCTAGTCATATGTTTTTGGGTATTCACAACTTTTTTGCAGGTAGCTTCCCACCTTTGAAACACACAGAAAGCTATTTTGTGAATGTCAGGAGTAAGCGCCTTAGACAGCAGAAAGGGGAAGGGAGACCTCACATGGCTCTAGTGGAATGTGTTTGGTTAGAGGGAAACATATTTCCCTGTTGGGAGAAAAAACACATATCTATGTCATTTACTGATGTAGACTTTTTCAACTGGTACAATATTTACAAACGGTAGCGGTGGTCTCACTGGTAGCACATCATTCTTTGTATGCATTCAATGTGAAATTTATAGTATTGGTGCCCCTCAAGGTTAGAAGCCTACACCGCACTACCTAAGGTGTCAATCCACTGTGGTCCTAAAAGAACCCGGTGTAAATGTCAAACATGAAGATAACCATGGCACTCTAAACATTTCAATATTGTTTCATAGATAGTACACAAATCAGTTACGACAAGCAGAAAACAATTTTCGACTTGTTCAATTTAATATAAATATGGAACATACAAGTTTAGCTGTGTACTAGAAAGCAAAGAATTTCGATAACATTATATTTCACAAATGGAGGGCACAAATCAATAATCCTCTTGTAGGGCGTTGGTAGTATTCCATACGTGTTCAAAGTCTTCCAATTAAAAGATAACCTTTTGTCTATTAGTCTGTTTGATATCTATTTCCCGGAACGGAAGTGACTGCACACACTTTCAGTGAATCCAAATACTTCTGAGCCACATTCAATATTCATTTAAGCCTTGAAAAAGTTACTTTGTAACAAAACACGTGTCGGCTGCCGGTCCAACGTCCTATAGGAGGATTATTAATTTGTGCCCTCCATTTGTGAAATATAATGTTATGGAAATTCTTTGCTTTCTAGTACACAGCTAAACTTGTATGTTCCATATTTATATTAAGTTGAACAACAAGTCAAAAATTGTTTTCTGCTTGTCGAAATTGATTTGTGAACTATCTACGAAACACTATTGAAATGATTAGAGTGCCGAGGTTATCTTCATGCTTGACTTTTTCAACTGGTGTAAGCTCTGTGTGCCTAAATTATTGACATGGGAGTACTCCTGGAAAATATAGTACTGTTACCGATTTTCAGAAATAGTCTGTGATTTTTAGAGAATCTCTTATACATCAGAAATCTACTTCATGTGTAGGCATAAGCTTACAGAAATGGATGCTTGACTTTGACAAGTGGGCGTTTGTAAATTGGGTCTTTCGTTGTTCTTGAAACATTGCTTCGGGAAAGGCCCATGAAGGTATGGCCTGGATATAGTGTTGCAGAAATTCCAGGAATCTTTGTGGAGTGTTGCCAGGGTGTTATCAGGGAGTGTAAAATGGCTCTTTAGAGAGTTAGAGCTGGTAAGATAGGCCTTCACTACTGACAGGGGCAGCTCATCCGCTGATGCAGAGGAGCGTCCACCCACTTCTCTTTGAGCAGGGAAAATAAAATGATAATAACACTGTTTTTATCATTTTATTTTTTGCAGCTTTGGGGCTCGATTAGGACGGGGCTGGAGGCACAGGGGGAGGAGTGGTTTGCAAACTCCAAGTGTGCATGAATGCTTGGCTGACCGTCTTGGCCCTGCATTGCACAGCCTAGTGTGGAACATGCCAAGGCCCTCAGTCCCCATCTCAGTGACGATCCACGGCGATCAGGCCAATCACAACGCTGCATTGCAGCATTGTGATTCGCTTAGGGGAGCCAATCACAATGCTGCATTGCAGCGTTGTGATTGGTTATGGGGAGCCTGGCTGCTTCCTGGTTCCGGGATTCGCTAGAGAAGCGGAGGTGAGGCCCAGCTGGCGGAAGAGGTAAGTAGTATTTTTTTGGACCCCCGCCACCCCACTGCCCCCCGTAGCCCCTCCACCCTCCTTCCCTGCCAGCCACTGCTGACTACAGATGTTTGTTGCTGGATTCTCAAGATCACAGGTGCTCAAATTTCAGTGTATTGACTCATCCTTTAGTATACTTGGCGTAAATGATTTGAATATTGTTGACTTGATGAATAGTAACATCTGCTGCATATATCTTTTCAAGAATCAAGCGATAAATTGCTCACAAATGGTTTATAGTGTAACCTCTTAAATTCTGCATATGGGAAATGTTGCTAAAACCATAGTTTCTAACAAAACGTATTCATATGGTATGCAGTCCAAAGCAGCCTAAAATTTGACTTCATAATTTGTGGAATGTCAATGTTCTTAAAAAAACTACAGAGGCGTTATGACTCACAAATGTCTAATTTTGGTTTGTCCTCCAGCGGCAATTATAACCCTGTCTTCAGATGTTGAGGGAAACAGAAATGAATCCATGGTCCGGTGCATTTTATCAAATCAGGGTTACAGTCATTTAAGGCAACGGGAAGTAACAGGCGTTCCTAAGGTAAACCAATTCAGATTTTAAAATATATGCAAGTGGGACACATACCAATAATATAGATGACATTTTTAAAAACCTGGGCATGCAAATACAGCTGAAAGCACAAGTTGCGAGGCAGTCTGTCAGCCAAACAAAATGGAAAGAAACTTAAACAAGCATTGATAAAGTCCTTTCTGTATGCACTCTGATCTAGAATTTGTTTGACTTGCAACATTATGTTACCTGAAATTCAGTGTCTAACTAGCCTGGTTCTCTCAATGTATGAAAGATGTAGTAAGGGTGCATAATACTAAAATAAGACATATGCACACAGCGCATGAATTGTGGCTGTAATTGCTAGATATTCATAAACAAGTAACCACCCCACCTTCCAAACATGACATTGTTGCTGCAACAGGAAAAATAAAACCACTGCTCCTGAGATTTTAATAATTTAATCTGGTGAAATATGAAGATTACTTTCCATTCCTTGCCTTATCCCTCCTCTCCTCTTTTTATGTGCTGCTGTGGAAGAAAAATGGGAGAGGGCCTGAGACATGAGAAGGAAAGAGAGAGGCAAAGAGAACGGTAAAGGGAGAGAGATGAATTACAGGAAGAAGGGAGGCAGAGAGATAAATGTGAAGTAGGGAGAGATCTAAGGAAAAGGAAGATGCTGCTACTGAACGGAGGTGGTGGGCGGGGTGAAGCGGAGTGGCGCATAAAAAATAAAATAAAAGAACTTACCTGTGTACCGCCAGCCACCATCTTTCCCCCGTTGTCTTCTCCGTGCCGCACCAGGAAGCACACAGCCTCCCAGAATCAGCTGGCCAATGACAACGCTGCCTTACAACAGTGTTGTGATTGGTCTGAGTGCAGTGGTTCGGCGCTCAGACGGGCACAGGAAGGCTGTGCATGTTCCCCACCCGGCTGTGCAATGCAGCCTGATGGGGAACATGCAAAGTGCGCAGGACTGTTTGGCTGGTCCCAGACAGACGGCCAAACGTTCCTGCGCACTTTATGGTGTGCTTAACAAGTAAATTCAAGTCAATTGGTCTTTATTTCGATTGTCAAATCATTAAAGACATTATACGTCGATAAAAATCTAAAAATTCATAATATAAACCATAAAATTCCATCATATACTAAAATGTACAACATGCTAGATCACAAGTATAAAATATTTAACAATAAGAATAAAGAATAAAAGCAGAATAAAAATGATTTACATAGAGCCGTTAATATACCATCTTGGAGAACATTCATGATTTTACGAATAATAACACTAGCTCAGTTGTGGGGAGAAGATCCATATACATAAACAATAGGGGATAAAACAGCTGTAAGCTCATGTATGCTAGAGTTATTAATTATGGTGTGCTTAACACTCCTCCCCCTGGTCTCGGCTCTGGTCAGCCCCGCCCTGCCCCACCCCTCGCACCTAAGCAGGAAGGAAATCTAAAATGATAATAACACCCGTTATTATAATTTAGTTTTCCTTTTTAACCTGCTCCCAGAGCAGTGGAGCAGCGCTCCTCCACCTTAGTGGAAGAGCCTTTGCTGGGTGAGATAACCAGATATAAAGAAGTAGAGGTAGATAGAAAGAAAGGTAGAGCAACAGCTTCATTTTAGAGAGAGGGAAAGAGCACAGGGCAAGTAAGAGAATAGTGAGAAAGAGAATTGCAGAGAGAGCATTGCTGCCTCATTTTTTAATCCCACATTTTACCTAATTTTTGCATGTGAAATGTCGGGTCGGAGGGAATATTGAGCATGCATTGCTTCAGCATTACACATAATCCTATCCAGTTGGTCACTGCTGTTGCTCGCCAAATTGAAATTATGACTACATTTGTACTATGACTCTACGTTCATTGTGATGTGAAAAGAAACACCCCATTGAGCATACAAATATTATTTACATGTATTTTAGAATATAGAAATACATCCATATCAAAACATTAAATTGAATCCTTTGTATTGCCAAAGCGGTAAGTCATCTCTCTTAACCATATTCAGAAAGATTCAATAAAAAACGACTCACCAAAGAGAAGGGTGACTTGAAAGGGTAATCATAAGCCCAAAAGAACAACAAAACTACCAGCTACATATTTAAATAAATGTCACATTGTATGTATGAACCATCTGTTGGCTGTCTTTAAATGTCATCGAGCTGCCTGTGGGGTGATAGGACTGCTGGAGGTTACTACATATAAAGTGCTGGGCCTCAGACATCAATGATTTCCACTTGGATACTGGCACTAGCATAAAGCCAGTGTCCATGTTGGCCTACTTATAAAAAACAAACCATGGCATGGTAATTTGCATATTTTCCATGTATGAAAAACAATGCTGTTATGGCACACCCCAAATTGTGGGATTATGCAGAAGGTCGACGACCATTGTGGCTTGATTACATTGCCTCATATAAAGCATCATTGTGCAAAGAAGCAATGACCTACTTCTAGGAGGAAGGTATTTTATGAGGAACAAAATATAGCATCCACAACCAAACCGCCATTCCCAGAACCTCCCATATTCTCACCTCAAAATTCCTGGAATCTACATAAATTCCCTGTGTACCTCCTGAACACCTCTCTTTAACACAAAACCCAATGCATTTACCTCTTTTCCACCTGCATACAACATACAATGCACAGCGTCTCTGCATTAGCAAATTTGTACACATTTACTTTGTGTGTAACCAAAAAGGTATGTAGTTCCTAACGAGAAATGCAGGTGGAGGTGTGTGATCTCACAAATGAACGCTAGTGTGTGGGTATTCACAAGGACAGGAGAAGGGATTCCTCCTTATTGGAAAAAGACCCTCACACACCCAACAAGCAGGTGTCTTGCTTCATCATTGGGTCTCCTCCTACTCGGGTCGGCGCTGCAATACCCAATCATTTTTTTTTAAACAACAACGGTCTCTAGAAAGATTGCGATAGGAAACCAAGTAATTAATATAGACTCAATCAGTTCTACATTAAAGTGGACTCATCCAGCCGGACAGAGGTCAGTTATTTACTTGTAAACAAATAGATAATAGTTTAAACATTGATACATAAAGTGGGACACACGCCTGTGTCCTATTTAACCAAACAGGTACATTACAAAACAAAACAGTACAACAAGGGGCTCAGGCAAAGCTCGTGGTTTGTTGAATGGGGAAAATTAAAATTGGATGTCGTCCGCATAGTTTACCAGGTCGATTCTGTAGGACTTGATTAGGGAGAGTAGAGGATGCAAGTAGATATTAAAAAGGATGGGGCTTATCGCATATCCCTGCGGTACCCCGTGATGTACTGGGGATTTACTGGACGCGAACGGCGACATAGTCACAGCCTGTTGCCTGCCTGATAAATAGGATTGTAGCCCCTGCAAGGTTCGTCCTTTTACCCCTATATTTTTTAGTCTTTCCACGAGTACTGTGTGGCTCACCGTATCAAATGTGGCAGACATGTCCAGTAACACTTGAACAGTAGAATCTCCATTGTCGGCACGCATCCGTAGATTGTCCATTATGGTAGCCAGGGCAGTCTCAGTAGTGTGGCCCGGGCGGAAGCCAAATTGATCCCTATCTAGTAGATGATTATCCTCTAGGTAGCATGACAGAGTCTTGCTAACTATTTTCTCTAGGATTTTAATCGGTATGGCAAGAGAGATATGGGTCTAAAATTAGCCGGGATCGTGGGGTCTAGGGAGGGTTTTTAAGCAAAGGAGTAACTACTGCCTGCTTCCATGCCTCCGGAACCACTCCTTCTTCCAGGGACTGGATGCAGATTAGTCGCAGCCAAGGAAGGGTTTCTTGCCCAAATACTTTCCAGATTCTATGTGGAAGAGGATCCAGAGGGGACCCCTATGTGATGCTTTGGGCTAAGTTGTTAAAAAGGTCCTTTGTAGGAGCTTGAAAGTATTCCAGACAAGTATCTGCCCTGGGCCCTTCCCCTGGCTTCCCAGTCATGTCATCCTGATTGTTGATATTATTGGAATGAAGACCACCAACGATTTTAGTGATTTTTTCTTCAAAATGTACGGCAATCACATCACAGAGATTCTGCGATGCAACCACCTTAATGCTTGTGCAGGCTGGGTGGGAGAGATCCCTAACAATATTACAAAGTGCTTTCGTGCTATTCAGGGCATGCAGAATAGATTTGGCATAAAAGTCTGCTTTAGCCCTGGCTATAGACTCCTTATACCTGGCCTGTGCTAGTTTCAGTTCCTTTCTGTCCGTCTCTAGATAAGCCCTTCTCCATTTTCTCTCAGTCTTCTTACAAATCAATCTATATATCTATCTATCTATCTATATCTATCTATATCTATATCTATATCTATATCTATATCTATATCTATATCTATATCTATCTATCTATCTATCTATCTATATATATATATATCTATATATATATATATATATATATATATATATATATATATATAGATATATATATATATATATGTAGCGAGAGAAAGACAGCGAGAGAGAGAGAGAGAGAGAGAGACAGGGCGACATGGAGGCACAGATCTCATATCACTGATTTTCGCCGATGTTTACCTGCCTATACCCGATTCACTCTTTCCAAGTACAAATGATGCCACACTGGTGCTGGCATATTGGTATAAACCATCCACAATGTATTTCCATAAAAAGCGTCCTGGCATAACTTCTTCTCAAACCAATTGCAGTGGAACTTTAATCACTCTATTAAGAGCTCAACTAATCTATTGAGCCTCAGATGACTTCACATAACCTTCAGGCTCTCCTGACATTATTAAGTACTATGTTTGATAACCAAATCCTTGTAGGACATACTTGGTAGATCACACCCAATAATCCGAAAGAGATCAGCAATATTTTTTTTGGGGGGGGGGGGGAATCTATCAGTTTCATTGGACTTGGTATTTGGACCTGTGATTTATCACACACTGTACAATCCCTAACAAAATGTTATACCACTCTGGCAAGAGGTTGACACCAAAAGTCCTCATGTGCATGCTTATTCACATGACTCATGCCAATGTGTCTTTCATGGGCTATCTTAAGAACTCTTCCTCTTAATCCAATGGCACCACAATTAACTCAAAATACCTAATCAACCCTTTGTCAATTAACCCCCTATATACCCATAAGCATCTTTCCTAGCTGGATCCAACCCACATTTATATACCAGCTCATCGTGGATAACACTGGGTTCTCATCCACACACCACTTCTATTCCTTTTCTGCCAATCTTCTGCCGGGTATAGCCGGGTATAGCACTAACTTAGCTGATGGCACACTCTTCCTCCTTGTTATTATCAGCCACTTTTCCATCCCATGCATCAGTGATTGGTATACAAAAAAATCAGCTGTATCATAAGTACTCTATTTTATAGAAATATTTCTGGAGTTTAAGTTGTCACTGTGTGATCTTCTCAGTACATTTAGCGCACCATAAATGCTAACTCCCATATTAGCTGCATTCTGTACCCCACAATGTTCTTTTGTGCAAAAGTTACTATTTCTTTATGTCCTTTCTTCCAACAGCTATAAAGCTAAGGCACCCCCTGGTTACTTTAGGGTTCAAGAGGAGGGGGAAAGAAGAGAAGCTACAACTAGAAACCACCTCTTGTCAAACCCAATACATTTAAATCAGGCAATTGCTCTTTTACTATCCATTATGTGTACAACACAAATACAATAGCGCCATTAAATATGGTTTTCAAGTAGTTTTGATTTATTTTGTATTTAGTATTTATTTATTTATTCCAACAGCACTACACATATTTCATATCATCTTGCATACGCCGTTCGGTTCCTGACATGTATTAAATCCTTCCCCTGCTCTGTCATTCTTCATTTAACTGAACACAGTCACTCATTCTTCACCACGAGCACATTTATCAATCAATCAATCATTTTATTTTGCCAGTACAAAAGAACGGCATAAAAAGTATTCTATGTGCAATATAGAATCATAAAATGATTAAAATGCAAAATTATGTAATTAAATTACAAAAGGCATTCTCTTGTATTAAGAGCACAACGTAAAAACGAGGCTATACAATAACAAGTTAGTGGATCGAGTAATGATTGTAAATAATAAAGAGCAGGGTGACATTGGCTAAAGTTGAGGGTGAGCTTGAGTGGAAAAATATATTTTTCCTTTCCTCAATATAAAACCTGCAAAAGAATAATAGATTGAGTTCCCCTTGACGGGAGCTTCCATCACAGGGGCATCCAGAGAATAAACCTTAGTATACACATTTATCATTCTTTTTTGACAGATGATGAAAGGACAATATATTCTCGGAAAAGTGGGACAGAAACATGGCACAGAATTCTGCTTCCCCCAAGAATGTCTTTAGTAGTTGTTTCTTAACAGGATCCAGGATCCCCTTTCAATGCAAAAATCTGCATAGACTCCCCATCTCAAGAAATGTTACTCTAGATAATATATTTCTCTCCTCAGAGTCATTATTCTTTTAGCCCCTTTTTTCAATGTCATCTTGGTGACACTCAGTGGCACCAAGCACTACGATGTTATCCTGGAAATATGCAACACCGACCGCACCGTTGAGTATAATATGCATCGCTCTCTGAAGAAACAATAGACCCTGATGCTAATCTGAAGAACGTTCTGTACAAGCTCCCTCTGGGGTTACAAAGGATGTCAAGTTATGTGAATATATGTGACTTTCTAGCTAATGATGTGTTGATGGCATGTCTGGTGTCATAAACACAGATGACCCCTTCAAGGCTGCAGCCTCTCGATCATGTTCAGGAGACAATGATGGTCCAACCATATGTTGTTACTGGGGTCCCTCAAGTCCACAAACATTCTCAATATGCCATTGTGATTGCTTGCCAAGACAGCTGGCGCTTATCACTCAGAGCTTTTGATTCTTCAATGACCTCCAGCTGGCATAGTTTCTGCAAATCTTTCTTGAGCTTGCTTCAACACAACCAACATCTTTCAGACTAATGCAGACACAGTTGCGCATTATCTTCCGCCATAATTTGGTAGCATAACTGTTAGACCTGGCCCTTTATGCAAGTTCCCACCCAGATTTTTGCCGTCTGTTTCTGAGGCTGTGTTTTTGGCATTAGGACTCAGTACACTTCTCCGCTACTACCAGTGCGAAAGTGCTTGTGCTTGCTCCCTAAATAATGGTAAAATTGGCTTACACCTAATTGGCACATTTAATTTACTTGTAAGTGCCTAGTAAGCAATATTATATGTACCCAGGATCTGTAAATTAAATGCTATTCGTGGACCTGCAGCACTCACTGTGTCGCCCACTAAAGTAATGTTTTAAAACATGTCTCAGGCCTGCCACAGCAGCCTGAACTGCATTTTTAAACTGCCATTTCAACCTGGCAAAATAAACCTGTTGCCATGCCTAATCCTTCCTTTTTAACACATATAATCGCCCCTAAGGTAGGCCCTAAAGGCTCACAGGGCAGTGCCATTGTACTTATAAAGGACAACAGGTGTACTTAAGTTTTACATGTCCTAGTAGTGAAAAACTCCTAAAGTCATTTTTCACTGCTCTAAGACCAATCTCTAACTAGTGGTTAACTTATTACATTTAAAAAGTGATAATTTTTTACTGGGAGCAGATAGAGATATGCTGTTTAGACTCAATAAATTGTAAAATAAAATCCCTTTTAGTTCTAGAGTCAGATTGCAAGTCACAATTCTGAAATTGCCACTTTAAAAAAAGTCTCTGCTGTCGGGGTTTGTATATTCCTGCCAGACAGTGAGACAAAGGGCACTGGGTGTTGGCAGAATGGCCTATCCTGCAAGGATGGTTGGGGTGGATCTGTACCCAGCCCCATTTTCAATTCAAAGGGCTTTGCCTCCAGCACACACACAAAAGAACCTGCGATAAGTCTTTTGTCACCCAGACTTCTCAGAGGCCTGACAGGGGACCGGGAATTTTTTTCAGAACCAGATGTGGGGTAGTATAGGGAATCGCACCACTCCAAATGCTGACACCAGGTATAAATATTGGCCCTCCAGGGCTACTCTTAAGTACACTCCTGGCCCTGCACACACTACAGAAGAAGGACAGTCTTGTTCCCCAGGAGACTGCCTGCTGCTTGAGGATTGCCTTTTTACCCAGAGGACTGCCCTGCTGTTTGAGGATTGCCTTGTTCCCCAAAGGACTGCCTTCCTGCTACCAGAGGACTGTCCTGATGCTTGAGGACTGCCTTGTTGCATAATACCCGACCTGCTCTCTGAGAAGGAAGACTGTACCTGTTCCTTTCATCCTAGGCTAACCTGATTATCTCCAAGGGTGAGTTGGCTGACCTCCTGTTCTGAGCTGTAGGGATACAACATTCTCCAGAGGCCTCCCTGCAACTGCCCACCTCATCTGCTGCAACTGGACCTGCCTGGACCTGCAACTGGATCTGCTTGAGCCCTGCTGGCCTCTTCTAGAGTGAGTTCCTGATTCCCAAGAGGTGCCTCCTCAGGTCCTGGACCATTAGCTGGCATCAGAGTGCACTCCTCTTCAAGGAAAAGAGAAATCCTGATGTTTTGAGCTCTTCAGGACCGTGAATGGGCCTGTATGTGCTGAGACTCTGCTGCCTCTGACGATCAGCAATGCGAGATCTGCACTTTGTGCTACAGGCAATGACAGTCTGCAGTGCCTGCCAATGAGAAGCTACATCAATTACCCTGGTGAGGCTACTTCTGATCTGGAGGTGCTCTCTGTGCTATCATGGAGACAGAGGATAAGAAAACTTCCCCAGGTAGACCCTGCATGACACAGACTCAACTCATCTCCAGCTTTTACCAGCTCCAAAGACAGGCATCAGAAAAATAGGAACATCTGTCACCAGCTGAAACACTATCATTCATCAGGTTGTTTATATCAGGGAACGTTTTCAAACCTTGTACTGCCAAAAGTGAGATTCAAGTCCCTTATGTGTGGGGATAAGAAGGTCTGGCTGACAAATATGGAGCAGTCCTCTTTGCAAGTCACATTGGTGCACAACTTAAAAATCTACATGATCCAAATCACTCCTCTGACACTTAAGTTCCTTGTATCCTAATTGCTGAAGAGAATGCTGCAGTACATTGATCACTAATTTTGGGCCAAGTGTCAATACCCTTATTAAGTAGTTCCTGGAATATGGAACTACATCCACCTAGTAGGCTCTGAAAGATTTTGTTACAATTAACAGCTATTACAAAATAGAATGATCCACATATTAGCTTGACTGTTTGAATGAGATGATATCTCAAATGCCATGGCCATAGTTCATTGAGTGGTTTATCAAAACTCCAACAACTTTGTGAACTCCACAATTCACTGGGTTGTTACCTCATTTAACTGGCACACCACCAGCCTTTTCATTATGGTTCACTAGTTTGGTTCTTCTTGCTGTACCAAAGCCAAATGTGACTGATATGGCAATATAGTTTACTTGGTTGCCTCATTCAAAGTACAGAACTCTCTTCCAGTCAATCTGGGAAAATAAAGCACTCTGACATAGTTCGGGAAACACTTGAAGACCTGTCTTTTTCCTTTTGATATTATTGTTTTATTTTCAAATTTTGGCTCTGTTCTGCCGAATGTTTGTGGTTTTTATCCTACAAATCTATGAAGCATAGTGGAACATCGTACTATGCCATGATTAAAACTTAACATAACATAATAAGAGGTGCAGATAGTCTAGCAAAGTATATTCATAGTACCTGAAAAGTTTGATTTGTTATGAAACAAGCTTTGTGGAAAGCTGAAACAGAGCAGATGGGCAAGCTTAAAAAGATGGACATTTAACTCTGACCCACAGGAGAACTACTAAAGAATGGCGAAGATAGAGGAGAGTACTATATTATATACTTACAAGAGTATATATCAGAGCGGGAGCATAGTCCACCACATTCCAATGTTAGAACAGCAAATGTAGGTAGACTCAATTTTGAACCAGGTGCTAAATGTTTGAAGACTTGGCACATTGTTTGCCCTGGAAGGAAAAATAACATACAGATTGGTACCTGGTATTCCAGCTAGCACATATTACCCCCATTCCAGATAAATAAAAGACATGTAGCCCTTGGGATATACTGCCCAGCATCCTAAATTCTGGCCCTAGTATCACCTCGCTTAGGTCACTGGGAAAAAGTAATTGAGCCCTGAGTTATGTTATGTTAATAAAAATGTATATAGCTCACGTACACCAAAAGTTTCTTGGCGCTTAACTTTGGACCATATCAATGCAGCAACTGATTACGCATGAGCCTGCTCAAACAGCCATGTCTCGAGCATTTTTCTGAACCCTAGGAGATTGTTACATGACCGTATCCCTAACGGTAGTGAGTTTCAGAATTTAGGACCCAGATAGGAAAACCTGAACCCTCCCTGGCTTTGAGCTTAAAGGTGGGGATGGTTAGCAGCTGGAGATGTGCTGAGCGCAGGTTGCGGGACGGAACATGTCTTTATATGAGGCAATTAATAAATGTAGGACTTCTGCAGTGAAGGGCCTTAAAAATTAGGCACCCTGTCTTGAAAGCTGCCCGTTGAGCGACTGGGAGCCAGTGGAGTTTTAAACGCTTTGTATTTACCACAGTAGTATAATAAATAGTAAATTAAAATCTGAAAAAAGGAAGGCTCAAGTCACTGAAAGGAGTGGAAAGTAAATAATTTGAGGAAGGAAAAAGAAAATAAATTGGAAGAAGAAAGTTACATAATTCTGGGAAAATCTATAACTTTGGGGGGTTTGATTTAGAAGAACAATGGTTCCCAACCTCTCTTCTGTGGTAGAAAGTTGTTACATGCACATGTGACAATGTGAAGAGTTTCTTTTTAGCTAGGGCTTTTAATGAGTTAAGTGTTGCCTTACCTTAATCATCTGATGAATAGCTCTATATGAAATGTAATATCAATCTCCATCATTTCATTGCCATCTGTTTTCACTCAGTGATATTGATACTGACAGAAAACATAGGCCGCATTTACAGTCTTTGGCCCTAAAATGGGAGGTTCTAACTATGAGCGTGATGGAATTCCAGAACTGTCATTGAAGTTATTGTGCCACCGAAAACTTTAATGATTATACACTACCAGTAACTGTGCAAGCTTTCCTCCTTGATGGGGGTGTATATTATAAGTCAGTGATTTTACATGGTACACATACCGGAACAATTCGGAGGAGTTTAATCTAGTTCACCACTGCAGGTCCCAAAAACCTGTACATTCTGACCTCCTTCTTTGCATCTCACCCTGACACTCACATATGGTATTACAGTAAAAATGCCCATCCCGGCATTTCTCTCTACTTCCCTCTCTCTTCAGCCTTGCCAGCTCACAACTATACACAACATCTCAGATTGAACAACCTAGTGGAGTAACCAGCTTAACAGACTATATCATAAGAAGTACCATAAAGAGACCTGCATAGCTGTTCATAGCTTCCAGCATAATGAAAAACAGTTTTCATTCACCAAACTGCTACATGCTGCGTCTAATAACATGATAACCGCACCTCTGTGGGTCTTACTCACGACATGGAAAGACGTCACACATAGGATCATAACATAAAGACAACACCTTTCCAACCACACACCCTACATGACCTAGCTTGCTTTACATGTAGGTAAGAGCCTCAGAGTGCCACGTAGTGCTATATAAATACTGCAATACAATGCAATACAAAGTGTGCACACATAATCAGACCTACTGCCAGAAAATGGCAATATATAGGAGGTTCTACAGCAAATGTCTGGTATTGCTTTGAAGTACAAGATGCATAGTGTGGGCCATTTTAAACATTTTGAAGCTACATAACTCAGTGCACATACTTCTGTTTTTTCAATATAGTTGCCAGACATTTGGAGTGGAGCAAAAGACCTTGAGTGCAGAGGGAATTCTCGGAGTCCTGAAGAAATATATGAACCTGCTGGAACAATTGAGCTTGATGAGTTTGATTTTGCGACAATAAAAGTGATGACAAATATTACAGGACATGCATCATGTTATTGGTACTTTATGGGTCTTACACATGAATGCAGTCTTCAATTTTACTCCGAAAACAAGTAAGTTAATGGATTTGTAAAACTTAACACAACCTAGTCCCCATGTGTCAAGCTCCAATTGTACATTCTGTTGTAAAATCTGTACATGTTTTTGCATACATTTATTGACCTAATAAAATTTTTCTTTCCATTCAAAGTAAGATTTACACATGGAAAAAGGTTGTAATTTCAGAATGCAAAGCCTAGATGTGATTTAAAAATCCAGAATGTTTATGCCTAGCATGCAGAGTTCTCACATGTTTGCATATTTCGTTATTGATTTTGCGTATCAACATGTAAACAGAAACCAACATGACAGTGATGCATATTCTCCCTTCGAGCTAGGGAGATTCTACAGACCGAGCAGATGATTCCCTGAGTGGGTGCCTTACATTTATGGGAAGTCCATTAGTCAGCAGGATAACAGCAGCAATGTTCCCATGTGACCACATCAGCTCATTCCTATCAGTAGGGAGTCATCAAGTGAAGTTGGGTCCTGCATCTCTGATCATCAATACCCAAGACTAAGCAGAGATGTAGTGTCTGTTGGTGCGACTAACTGGTGTGGATGGGGAAGGCGGGAGGAGGCAGGGTCACCCCCCAGATGTAATCAGTCAGGAAAGGTCTATGAGGGGTGAGCGCGTCAAGTGCTTTACCACTGTGGACCTTCTGTCAACTTGAATGCCTCTGCCTATGTGGTATCTCATCCGAATCTATGACAGAATATCGACAGCCAAAATATCGACCTACAGAAACATCGACGCTGGAATATCGAAGGCAAGTATATCGACATCCTATCTACAACATGGTAAGTACAAAAATATCGAAACAAAAAAATCGAGGTTAAAAATATCGTAATTAAAAATATTGTTTTATATCTGTTAAAAAATAATGTGTAAAATAAAGTAAATAATACTTATAAATAAAATAAACATGGTTAAAATATTTAGTAATGTTTAAAATTAATAAATAATACATATATAATAATAGAACATTAATTAAACACATATGTAAAATATATATTATATACTTACTTAATAATAAGTTTTAATAATTACTTTAATTACTTATAAATTATTTAAAAATACTATAAATTACAAATAGATCTGCACACATAAAATAATAACAAAAAAAGTAAAGAATTATTTTTAATAAATTAAAAAATGTATATACTTTCAATATTTTTAAAATTAATAAAATAATACATTATCTAAATTCATTCAAAAAATATTTAATAGAAAAATAAATAAGACTACTATTTAAAGTCCCCAAAAAACTACAGTATTAAAAACATTGGATAGCGTAAGATGTAAAATTACTATTGCCACTCCAGAAAATGCAAAAGTAGGGAAAACATTGGATAGCGTAGAGATAAAAATTACTATTCCCACTCCAGGAAGTGAAACAGTAGAGAAAACATTGGATAGAGTAGGGGTAAAAATTACTATTCCAACTCCAAAGAGTGAAACAGTAGGGAAAGCGTTGGATAGCGTAGGGGTAAAAATTACTATTCTCACTCCAGAGAGTGCAACAGTAGGGAAGGTGTTGGATAGCGTAGGGGTAAAAATTACTATTCCCACTCCAGAGAGTGAAACAGTAGGGAAAGCGCTGGATAGCATAGGGGTAAAAATTACTATTCCCACTCCAGAGAGTGCAACAGTAGGGAAAGCGTTGGATAGCGGGTGGGTAAAAATTACTATTCCCACTCCATTGAGTGCAACAGTAGGGAAGGCGTTGGATAGCATAGGGGTAAAAATTACTATTCCAACTCCAGAGAGTGAAACAGTAGGGAAGGCGTTGGATAGCGTAGGGGAAAAATTACTATTCCAACTCCAGAGAGTGAAACAGTAGGGAAAGCGTTGGATAGCGTAGGGGTAAAAATTACTATTCCCACTCCAGAGAGTGCAACAGTAGGGAAAGCGTTGGATAGCGTAAGGGTAAAAATTACTTTTCCAACTCCAGAGAGTGCAACAGTAGGGAAAGCGTTGGATAGCGTAGGGGTTAAAATTACTACTCCAACTCCAGAGAGTGAAACACTGGAATAAGTGTTAGATAGCGTAGAGATAAAAATTACTATTCCCACTCCAGAGAGTGCAACAGTAGGGAAAGCGTTGGATAGCGGGTGGGTAAAAATTACTATTCCCACTCCATAGAGTGCAACAGTAGGGAAAGCGTTGGATAGCGTAGGCGTAAAAATTACTATTCCAACTCCAGAGAGTGAAACAGTAGGGAAAGCGTTGGATAGCGTAGGGGTATAAATTACTATTCCCACTCCAGAGAGTGCAACAGTAGGGAAAGCGTTGGATAGCGTAGGGGTAAAAATTACTATTCCAACTCCAGAGAGTGAAACAGTAGGGAAAGTGTTGGATAGCGTAGGGGTAAAAATACTATTCCCACTCCAGAGAGTGCAACAGAAGGGAAAGCGTTGGATAGCAGGTGGGTAAAAATTAGTATTCCAACTCCAGAGAGTCCAACAGTAGTGAAAGCATTGGATACCATAAAAATTAAATATAACATACTTATAAATTATTTGTTTTATTTAAATGTATTAATATTTTAAATTTTAAATAACTAAACATCACTTAGAAATACCCATTAATAATAAAAAAACATAATTAGAATTGAATAATTAATTAACAATTAATACCAATAAATATTAATTAATAAATATTAGTTACCAAATAATAAATATTGAGCAATAAAATATGTTAAAAAACAAAAAAATATTCTTTATTAAAAATTGATTAGCAATTACAAAACATAAAACAATAAAATTATTTGTATACCAAAAAAGACTTTTTATAAGACATTAATTAACAATTATTAAAAAATAGTTTCCAATAAAAAATAAATAAATTACCAATTAAATAAATTAATTACAAATTACAAACATTAATTACCAATTAAATAAACTATTTACCAAATAAATAAATTAATTACCAATTACAAACATTAATTACCAATTACAAACATTAATTACCAATTAAATAAATTAATTGCCAAGTACAAATATTAATTACCAATTACAAACATTAATTGCCAATTAAATAAATTAATTACCAATTAAAATAATCAATTGCCAATTAATAATTAATTAAAAATACATATATTATCAATACCAATAAATGAAAATAATTCATTACTTACTTACAATTAAAATACTTTCTACCCAATTCCCCTATAAACCCACTACCCTCTACAGAACTTAAACGCAAAAATAATTAAAATTAATTTATAATTCCTTAAAAATTATTATTAATTTAGTATAATTAAATTACTTCCCACCCTATTCCCCTATAAACCCACAACCCGCTCCGGTACTAAAACATAAAATTGACTTAAAAATAACATTATAAATATATGAAAATAGTTCACATATCATTTAAAACAAGTAAAATACTTAACAAAAACATATAACACATACATATTAAATACATATTAAAATACATAACAATAGTACAAATATCGATATTAGTAACATCAAAATTAGTAACATCGATATATTTGATATCGATATTACTGACTTCGATATTACTTACATCGATATAAAAAAATTCGATATTACTTACCTTAGTGTCGATATTCTGTCCAAAGATATTCTTGACATCGATATTCTTTACCTTCGATATTTCTAACTCGATATTTCTGTAGGTCGATATTTACAACTCGATATTTTGACTGTTTACCATCTCATCCATCTGTACCTCTCCTCATGGAGTAACAAAAGTATGCAAAAGAAGAGATAAAATTCATGTCACACACTGTAACTTGTGTGAAGCTTCTTTTCACAAAGATTTTTTCATGATTACAGTATTCATTTATTAGTTAACTGAAACAGTTTACAGTGTTTCAAGCAATCTTTCAGCCTTTCAAGTTTTTTATGCACATCTTTTTCACATTTTATTCGAACTATTGTTAGCAAGTTGCTGAAAGCAAGTTTTAAAGCCTACATTATTAAGTATGCCAGCAGCATTTTTCACATGTTAAAGTTGTTTCACTTCAATATAAATTGCACGTTAATTCTGCATGCACCCTCTCTAGGAGCACTGCTAATTTGGTAACTCACTACATTAGTTCAATACTGTTTAATTAACTCATAATTACTGCTAAACTGATGGGACTTCAATACCACCCAAGTATGCACAGAAGCAAATCTGGGTAACGGGTATTGGGTTATGCGTGGTATAAAGGCCCGATGGTTTCGCTGAGCAGGAGTAGTGCACTTAAAGTCAGCCCATGCCGTAACTTGCACTGGTTGATGGTAGGTTGTGTTGGGAGTGGTTTCACTGCATTGGCGCACTGTGTGGGCAAATATGGGATAGTATATTTGGTATTTATATATGTAATTAGAGGCTTCCATTGTTGTTTTAGATATTGTTGTACCCTTGTCTTGAGGAAGCCGGAAGAAATTGACTGCTGAAACGCCACTGCGTCGACAGCTATATTTGAGGAGTTCAATCAATTTAGGCATGTTAAAAGGTTGTGTACGCACATAATGAAAAAGTAGAGAGGTGTGATACCTCATTTGCGAAAAGGACTATCTCTTAGTGTATCACTCAGACACATGAGTGAACAATAGTACTTTGAATTGTTAGGGTATTTGATAAATTGTATGTAGTGTATATATATCCATACTAATATTATAAAGAGAGAGCCCAAACCTTTGAGGCGGGTAATCTCAGTAACCACAGCACCAATCACAACACCCAGTACAGCGTTGGAAAGGGCAGTTGCAGCAGAAGGACATAGGCTATGCAGACGGCCACCATATACATTTAAAAGGTAAAAGAACCGTGCCAGCAAAGTAGTCCCTTGTGGGCGTGTCTGCGTTCTGCTGTGGGCGTGTGCTGGGGGCGTGACAAACGCTGGGGGCGTGTTGTACGTTCCACCCTTCATGCCAAGTGAGTCATAATTGCGCCACATCAAGGGGCACGCTGGGGCCGTGACAAACGCTGTGGGCGTGTGTCCGCGCTGTGGGTGTGTGTCCACCCTTCATGCCATGTGAAGCGCCAATTATGCAATTGCGCCGCATCAAGGGGCACGCTGGGGGCGTGACAACCGCTGGGGGCGTGTGCTACGTTCCTCACTTCATGCCATCTGGGTCGTACACTAATCAGATCGTCTGCTGTGGCCGTGTGCTGGGGGCGTCACAAAGGCGTTCACCTCGAAGCGTGGTAAGTAACCATTCGCAAGACTCCCTTGGGGGACTGCCCGTTGTCTCACACATACTGGGGGTGCCGAATGCAGTATGTGCCTTGGCCTGGGTGAGTCTGAAAAGGGCCGAACGCAGTGTATGGTTTGCCTGGGTGCGTCTAAAAAGCACTCGGGCCGAAGAGCGCCGGTGTGGGTCATAAAAAAAAAAGAACAGCGGGAAACAATCATTCAAGACTCACACAATTCTAATTGTTAGACAGTCGCCGCTGGCCCTCAAGCGGGGGCACACACGACTGAGCGGGTCTGCGGGGACAATTACTGCAGCCTCTCATGCGCGCTGTTACTGAACTATCACATTAAACCAAATTACACGCGCCTGCTAACATCAGCCAGGGCTGTAGCCGGGCTCAGGCGGCGTATCACTACACTAATTACATGCGCCTGCTAACATGAACCAGGGCTGCAGCTGCGCCTCAAGCGGGGGGACACGCGCCTGCTAACATCAACCAGGGCTGCAGCTGGGCCTCAAGCGGGGGAACACGCAAATGACCGTATCTGAATACACACATTACACGCATTCTATTTCATACCCGGACAACGTCGGGACGGGCTGCTAGTATATGTATATTTGTATGTCCTCTTTGCAAGTTTAAGTGTATATCATTGTTTGTGCTTTTGATTAATTTATATGAAATCAATTTGTGGGTCATAGGCCGACCCAACGGCATGTGTGTGAAAATAAATCATTGGTAATTGTTTGTTGAAAAGCTATTGATAAACGTCAGGGTAATTAATTGTGCCTTGCCCGCAAATAAATGTGAGATTTATCCCTCCGTATTTTCTTGTTCCTTATCTTTCAGATGTTTCATGGCCATGTATAGGAGGGTCATTTGGGCATACCACCCACTTTTTTATTTGCTTATCAATTTCACCCCTGGTAGTGAGCCAGTAGAGCAGACTTTACAGCTAAGACTTAGTGTGTTTAAAAAGCAGCATTTATTAGCATTAGTTTTCCTACTGCCTATTTACTCATATGGCGTATCTACTGTTAGTGTCAGATCAAGGGCATAGTAGCCAGTTACATGTGGTTGCTAAGATTGTATTTTCTACAATTTCAAAGACAGCACAATAGATGCATTCAGCAAGATTCACTAACATTTAGTATTACCTACTCAAGGTAGAAATCTCTGCGATTCAGACCCAGAATTTCAGTCAGGTCAGGTGGCAGCCCAATACGTACATCCATTCACCCCACCATTGGCCTAGTCAAGGATCATTGAATGTCTTAACCAAGCCCACTGAGATAGATATAGAAAATATATCTTTAAACTTCAGTATTCTAATACCCTTTTTTTTAAATAATTGATTTTGTTTAAATTTGCAGTGCTTTTGTTGCGAAGGAGTTTTTAAAAATCAGAAACACTCATGCTGGAGAATACAAACTTTCAATCAAAAATGAAATTCAGAACTACACAATCCGGTTTATGGTACGAGTACGAAGTAAGTAAAAGTTTAGTTGGAAGGAAGCCACTACTGTAACAACATGAGTATATTGATGTCTCTTCACCCAACGTCAAAGCCAAAGTTATTATTTTCATGTACTCCTGCTCTAAGCATAAACAAGTGAAAACAAGGCTATTATTAAGGCATCAGACACAAGAAGCTATTTATTTATTGTTGAATTTCAGTGTGAAGAAGAGTGCATTTGCAGTGACATAATCTTTATCCTGATTCAAAAAAACTTTAGGATTGAGGGAATTTTAACCCTGCAAATGGAAAGTCTATGGAAATTCGGCCAATATGTTCGAGTTTCCAAAATCACACATTTACGGGTTTGGGCAGTCTTATTGGCTTTTCAGGAAGATCGGACTTACAAGTAGGAAGACACAATAAATTGTAAATATACTATCTTTTAAGTGATTCCACCCTGAAAATGGTAAAACATATATGTTCCTACCTAGTATGGGATTAGAAGCATTTGCAGTGTAGCATCTACTGAGTGACATCTTCTGATGTATTCATGTGTAGGCTAATGTTTAGTTCATTCAGAGGAAAACAAATTACTGTTGGAGAAACAAAAAAATAAATTACATGAGTCAATGCACATTTGACATCTAATGGTAATTCAGTATATGGAAGTTGTATTTGTGTGTAACAATGTGTGGCATTATTTTCAAGTGCTCTCTCTGTATTAGAGAATTCAACGAAAGTGGCAAATTTGTTCCAAATGCAGGAGTAATTTTATGGAGTTAATTCCTGAGTTTTTGCGTGCCATTTGCAAATTGGCCACAAAGTGTGCAGAAAGGGCTTCAGCAGTTTTATGAATTTTGCAATTATATATGTAACATGTTCCTTGAAGCTTCGACCATGTGGGAGCATGAAACACTTGCGGTGGGATGAACAATGGAGGTATATCGAGGACAGGTGATATTGATGGCGGTAGAGAAAATAGTGGAATTAAAAGATGGATATAAAAGCATGAAGAAACACAGAATTATAAAAAAACTTTAGGCCTGATATACAAAGATTTTGGTGTGACTAACTCTTTCAGTCCTCCAGGCTTACTACTCAATTTCAGGAGTAAGCAAGAAGTATTACAAGAGTTTGTCACACATACTCACAGCAACATTGTTGTGAATCGGGCCTTTTAAATCCTAAGGACCCGATTTACAGGACCAAATACACAAAGGTTTTTTTGGCCATAAACATATAATTATAGCTCATAATGACTAATTTACCCCTGACTGGTATTCAAATGGGATTCTTAGGAGGGTGTTAATGTATTTGCTCGTTCCTATTACTCTTTTACAAGTGAGGTTTAATCTACAGTAGTAAATCCCACGTATGTGCATTGCCAAGCTCCTCTCCGATCCCATTCCACCATGAAAAGGTTGGGGTTTTACAGCCTGACTTGGGGAATAGGGTAGGATCCTTCTCCCCAGGAAAAAATGTTTTTGCTGCAGAGGAAACAAAAGTGTGTTTACACCTGGATCTACAATTCTATTCAGCATGAGTAGGGACCCGTAGTACTGATCACAATATTGTAGTTCTCCTTGACATGCTATAAAATGCAGTTTGTGAATCAGGCCCCATGATATTTAGCCAATATTTTTGGCTAGCTCTGCTTTAACACTTTTCCTTACAGTCAGCTGGCTTTAGAGCTCCGAGACCCACATATAGTAGTGTGTGTCTTTATAAAACATCCATAATAATAATAATAGTTTTTTTTACATTAGTAGGCAGATTGTTGAATATTAGTACGTTACAAAACCTCAAATGGATGTTCTGCTGATGCACAACAAGAAAAAAATGTTGTCATACAATGTGAATTTGTCCTGTGCTTAAAGTTTGGGAATCCATGGGCTACACAGTGCTTCCTACAATCATAATGGTTGTAACATTATTATGCGAGTGACTTTTGAAAAAGAGCTTGTATATATGCCCGTATTTTTACGTTTTTCATAACAAACGTTACATTTTTTTAAATGACTGCTAGAAATGTATATGGCTTTTTAACAAACAATTGTTAATGCTGGCCTTATCCTTATATATAGAAGACATTAGGAATACATAGAGGGGGTGTGAGGAGGCAGGGGACAACAAATAATTTCTGTTACTAGTTGTTTGCCTAATATTTTGTATTTTTTGTATATTTTGTGTTGACCCATTGATTGTTGCCTAACATACCATTTAGTTTTCTCTGCTTTGGGTTGAGAGAGGCGACTATCAGGAAGTAATTGCCTCTTGTATAATTGCATTGTTTGACACTTCCACATGTTCAAATGTTCAAGAATGTTGGGAAGAGTACAAGATTTTTAAAGGGATATAGCCATAGGCCTAAGGCCTTGATGCATGGGTGGGCTGGGAAAGGGTGAGATATTTATGTCACGCTGTAAAATAATGATACTCTAGGGTATGGTATTTACTGTGTAGTATAAATGCCACTTATTCCAAGTTTTTCACTTGAAAATAAGCAATTAAACTAGGAATTGTGGTCGTTCCACAAATCTCTCAGCCTTTTAATCTCAGCACTTTCTTCACCACAACCACTTAATGAGCAGAAGAGTGGCACTGGAATTTAATTGCGACATTAGAAATTACCAGCTTATACTTGACTGGTTCAAGGTCCACAATTACATCTAAGTGAAAAGGTAAATATTATCACCTGGCCTTCAGTCATGGGCTAATTTGGTCTACTCATGGCCCAGCCAGCTAAAGATCCCATTATCAAATATAGCACCTTAGATGTATTACAATGAATATTTTGTGACTTTTCACATTGTTGGACACTTTTAATATATACCTGCCATCCCTCACCTTATAAAATAATTTGTGTCAACGCTGTTCCCATTTGCCTCTTTCTCACTTTCACACATTTTGTGTTACATGGTTACTCCATTTTGAGGGCTGTTATTCCTACTTTTGTCTGCACATTATAGACTGGAGTATACAAAAACATAAATGTTTTAACATTCAGAAATACCTACCACACACATTTCCCTCTATCCATCTATTGTGGAAATCTACAGTTTTTAAATAGTTTCACGTTTATCCTTATTTTCCCTAGATGTACTCCTGTGTATTAGCTACAGGTGTAGGGTTAGGCAAAATCTGCATCTGTACAATATTTTTTCTAGTTTCTTCCTTCATTAGTAAAATATATTTCTTCTTCCCGTAATTACTTTCCTAAAACACTTAAAATGGGCCATTATGGACTTGTTTCCACATTGCACTGACTTCACTTAGGCTAGAATTAGAAGTGCAATAATTTAGGTAACAGCATTCAAGTCTTTATGAAAACCTAGAGTTACAACTCTGTGGGAGGTGATCTCATTGCCACTGTACATAACTCTCCCTTGGGAAAACCTATTTCCCCACCACCTGTTCACACATATGATTGTGGATAAGCCCACATAACTTGCATATTTCCTGCAGCCATTGCTAACATCTCTAATGGACATATGTGCATATCCTGACACAGTAAGTCAGGACCTAGAATTTCCAGCACAGATTCCACCTTTTCTGCAGACAAGTTATGATAAGGCCACCCGCCCAGCTAACCTTTATGCTGTGTCAAAGAAACAGGTTGGTTGAACTACGGAAGAGAGAGGAATTACCCATGATATGATACGTAGATCAACTCCCACACTAGTCAAAACCATCTTCCGAAACTAAACAGGTTTCTAAGCTGCATATCAGCCTTTCATTTGGTAACTTGGGACAAGCAGCAAGTCCTTCCTCAGAGCAAATTGCATGTGATACCTAATCAGTAAAAACAACGCCATATTACAGCAAGGAAATAAACAAAAACAATTCTGAGATAACTATTGTTACAGAGAGATCAATAAATAATCAATATGACACAAAAGTGAAAGAAATCTGATGTGAAAATTAAGAGTTTTAAAAGGATACATTTTGATGTTTTTACGTCCAAAGCAATCTTTGTAAGTCATCCAATCATCACACCAATGAGTGGGCTGTGGATCTAAATAACAGGGCACAGTGTTACAGTTTTGGCACTAAGACCAAGGATTGTCCCAGATACATAAGAGAATAGTTATTTCAAAATACTCTCATTTAAAATACAGTTTTAATCACATGCAGCAAATGTCCTTGTTTGGATTTAGCTGATGTATAAATGTACAAATCTTCAAACTGGTCCTTCAGACAAGATTCATGCTTTCAAGTTGCAACTCCTCCCCAATTTCAGGTCCATAACAGAATCCCCAGTTGGAAATGGAACATTGGTTCCTTCTGCAATTGCACCCAGCACATGAGCAGATAGGGGTTATTTTGCTCCCAATACATCAGAAAAGAATTATCACAAGGCATGGCTGAATAATATGTCCAGTTGCTACAGATCTACCTGCTTTCCATAAGGCTACCACAACTCACTGTGGATCTTGCACACTTACCTCGGTACAGGGAAATATGTTCCATAGCATGAAGGTTACGTCTGGGAAAAACCTCCCCCCACTCATCCCTGTGTGTCAGCGAGAGGCAATACGCCAACGCCCTCTGCAAGGGAACTGGCAAGAATCCAGCTTTCCTCCCTGGCCTTATAGAAGCTTTTCAGGACAGGAGACTTGGAGTACAGTAAGAGTTTGTACCCCTCAGTTCTTTAGTAGACAGACAGGAATTCGTCCATGCGTTCTTCTCAGTCTAAAGCAGCTTTCTGCCTTGAAAGAAATTGCCCCTGTTTTCACAGGCGAACCCACTTGTGATAGCAGAATATTAATGAATGAATTAAATTAGATTTTACACATATTCTCCTACTATCTTCTGTTTTGCAGATCACTTATGCATTTCCGTTCCAGCTAGGCACAGTGCTTTGTTTTCCAGTTGCACAAAACGTCAAAGCTGAGCATGGCCTAGGATTCCCTCTCTCTCCCCATCCAAATGATTCCCAAAGCCGCCTTATCTTGACCTTAAAAAATAAGAGCAAAATCCCACCTCCCCTAAGCACATCATCTATCCCTGGATAAAAAGAGTATCTCCTCTAAGTGACCAGAATATCTTACCTTCAAAAGCAGCCAAGTGTCACGTGCTTCCTTTGAAAGACAACTATCAAAACAAAAGGCCAGCGAATGATTGGCAAGAAGGTTTAAGTTTAGGGAGAGCTTTGGCCAGTGGTGTGAGGAATATCTTCCAGGAAGGGTTGAGATGTAAGGGACCCATTAATCTCATGTGAGCCCTAAGAGTCTCTATTGTAGGAGAGAGATTAAAGGCAAGAGCAAGGAGTGGCTTCCTAAAAATAGAAAGAGACAACTTATGAAAGCCAAATATACAGCATTCAAAATGAATTCAATGTTGACTATTGATTATAATAAGTTGTTTGCCATTAGATAGAATGATGTTGTTTTTCCAATGTACCACCTGGACCATGCATATAAACATTTTGAAACTGCACGTTTAAACGCGTGCAGCCTCATGTATAAGATAACAGTCTGGCTCATATTTGCTTTTCTAAGTGTACTGATTGAACAGATTACATTTTAGATTTAAGCACTGTGTAATTAGGAGTAATTTATAAAAGGTTCAGGCGCAGCTGATTTGCACAAAGTTAAATATAGCAGAAAACAATTTCTGTTTCACTTTGAACATTCTTTTTTTTTTTTCCCCATCAACATCAGAATTACAAGTTCATGATACATTGCCAGAGAAACAGAAACAAAAAAAAGAAAAAAACCCAAAAAGAAATATAATCTTACAATTCAGAAAACATTATCATCAAGTTTAAAACAAATACATTTTTTTTTCCAAAAACACAAAGAGCTTTAGACTGGGTAGAGTAAGCTATAAAATGGGAAAAAATTCATCTTAGAAACAATAGAAAGCCATCATTAAGAAATATCATATAATCTTAATTGCGTTTGACTTTCCCCCTATTTCATATTAAATCTCTCCCAGCCTTCTTTTCCATTCAATTATTGGGGCCCATATCCTCCGTCCGGCCTCTTTTTTTTCCCTCCCTCTTTTTTCATATAGGGCCATTTCTAAGATATATATGGCCAGTACACAAGCGATCCATTGCTGTAATGTTGGGGAGTTAGGATCCTTCCAGAGTGTGGCTATGCATAGTCTACTGAGGGTCATAGCTAAATACAGAAACTCATGGTGAAGAACATCTACACCCGCCCTCACTACACCCAAAATCATAACTTCATCTGTCAAAGTTAAATGTATCCCCAGAGAATCAGCGAAAAATTGTTCCAAAGATTTTTTTATAAATATCCAGAGAGGGGCATGATGCAAACATATGTATTGTATCTGCTTGCGTGGATTGGCACCTCGGACAGATGCCCCTGTTGTTTCCCCCCACTGCGCTATTTTATGAGGAGAGTAGTAAAGTTCAAACATAGTCTTATAGTGTTGAGATTGTAGATTTGGCACTCTTAAGACCGAATTTGACAGTTTTAATGACTTCTCTGCCTCATTTCCTGTTAGACCTAGTTTGACTCTCCACTTCTCATACATTCTATCACAATCATCCTTTTTATATTTACAAATGTCTTCGTATAATTGCGAGATGGAGGATCCCCCTTCATCCCTTACACATTCCAGCAGTTCGATTCTTTGAAAATTCATGTCTCCTCCCTGTTTCTTTAACAGAACTGACCTCACTTGTAGGTACTTAAAGAAGTCTCTACGCCCTAGGTTATATAAGCGTTGTGCCTGCTCAAAAGAGATCAAACCGGTTGCCCCTATAAGGTCCCCGATAGTTTTAACCCCTAATGCATCCCAGCCCCTCATAACTGGGTCGTGAAATACCCCCGGCAGTGATGGGTTCCCATACAGAGGGGTATAATAGTTCATTCTCCCTAGTTTTAATTTTCTCCTTATCCCAGACCAGACTGATCTTGCGGCCACCAAGGTTTTAAACCTTACTTTTTTGTGATAACTCCTCTCCTCATATGTGAGTAACCATTGATTAGAGTTTTTCACTACGAGTTCATATACGTCTGGGACACCATCTCTGCCTCTCCATCTGTCTATAACACTCCCCCCCAGCATACCTCTGATGTATTGCAGGACCGTTGCCCAATAATATGCCTTAAAGTCTGGTAGCGCCAGCCCACCTCTTTCTCTTGGGAGTGACAGAAATTTTTGGCTGCGGCGTGTTTTGCCCTTGGCCCAAATAAATCTATTTGTCACCTTTTCTAGCTCCCTGAACCAGCTATTATTAAAGGTTAGCGGTATGGTCCTAAATAAATAAAGCACCTTTGGCATAAACACCATTTTAATAACATTGCAGCGACCAATTGTTGTTAGGTGTAGGTTATTCAGTTTGTCAAAATCAGTTTTGGCCTGATCTATAACGGGGCTTAAGTTCTTCGATACCACTTTAGAGAGGTCTGAGGTTATGCGAACCCCCAAATATATTGCTGTCTCTACCACTCTTGGATCGACTAAAGATATTTCCTGATTTATTACTACTTGGGTCTTGTTTGAATTTAGTTTGTACCCAGATAGTCTTCCAAATGCAGCCGCTTCCTGTTCTATTTCTCTTAGGGCTGACATTGGTTCGCTTGATGTTATGGCCAAGTCGTCCGCATATCCTAGTATTTTGGTTTCATGACTGTTCAATACTATGGGCAAGATGTTTCTGTTCTGCTCTATCCTCCTAATGAATGTATCTATATATAGAGCGAAGAGTAGCGGGGAGCAGGGACACCCTTGCCTAGTTCCTCGTCCAATATCTATTATACCACTCAGCTCCCCCATGGTTCTAACCCTTATTCTTGGATTGTGGTATAAGGCTTTCAGAGCTCCCACATAGCCCTCCCCCAGATTCAGCTTCTCCAGTGCAGCCCAGAGAAATCCCCACGAGACCCTATCAAATGCCTTCTCAGCATCTAAGAGGATCAGCGCCATAGGGTCTCGTGAGGATGCCGTGCCATCAAATAACGTAAGCACTCTTCTGACATGTTCCGCTGTTCCTCTCCCAGGGATAAACCCGTGCTGCCATGGAGAGACGATCTTACCAATTACTGCTCCTAGCCTATTTGCCAGCATCTTTGAGTAGATTTTCACATCGCTGTTCATTAGGCTTATCGGCCTATAAGATCCAGAATTGGTCGCGGGCTTATCTTTTTTCAGAAAGACTATCATAGTTGCCTCTCCCCATGACTCCGGAGGTATCGCACCCTCTTGTATATTTACAGCCAACTCATATAGTTCTTCTTCTATCTCGGCAAAAAATGTTTTGTAAAACTCCAAGGGTATAGAGTCTGGGCCTACTGCTTTACCAGATGGTAAGTCATAGATTGCCCTCTGTATTTCTATTTTATTAAATGTCATCTCCAAACTCCCCCTGTCCTCTGTTGTTAATTTCTCTAGTCTGACACTCCCAAGATACCCCTCTATATCCTCTGTAGGTGCCATATAGTCAGCTTTATATAACTTCTGATAATAGTCCCGAAAGCTAGCACATATACACTCGGGTGTTGTTGCGACACTTCCGTTCTCAGTCCTGATCTCAGAGATATCCCCCTTAGTAGCAGCCTGCCTTGTTCGAACAGCTAGCATGCGGCCTATCTGCTCACTATACTCATATTGATCCTTTCTCCATGCCAAATACTTCCCTGCTGCTTTAGACGCAAATAGCTCCCCAAGCGCTGCCTTAGCCATAGCAAGCTCATATGTTATACTAACAATATCCTGATTCACACTGATTGCGCTACTAAGTTCATGTTCTAGTTTAGCAACTGGCCTTATTCTCGTTTCTACTTCCTCCCTCTCTGCCTTATTCCGCCTAATTGAATATCTGATTGTCTCCCCCTTATACCTGCTTTCAGGGAATCCCACACTACTGCAGGTGGAGCAGAGCCTTTGTTTAGTACCAAAAAATGTATCATCCATTCTTTCATTAGTGCGATATACTCTGAATCCTGTAACAGGGCTCTCTCAAATGTCCCATTTGTCACCTTCTTTTGTTGGGCAGTGGTTGTTATATCTAGGATAAGCGGGTTATGGTCGGACATTGCCCGGGGTAGTATGCTAATCTTAGCGATGGATGCTACAACTGGTGATACCAGATAATAGTCTAGCCTTGCTAAAACCTTATGAGGGGCAGAATAATATGTACTACCGCTCCCTAAGTTATTTTGCAGCTCCCATATATCTACTAGACCATTATCACACATCAATTGAATCAGTGCTCTGTGGCTTCTCTTCTTCCGACCAGAGAATTTCCCCGGATCGTTCTTCCACAATCCTTTCAGTCCATTAACATTTAAGTCTCCACAGAATGGCAGAGGCCAGTTGGCTATTTCTAAATTAACAGAGTCCATAGCTTCCGGGTCGTCTACAGTGGGAGCATACAATGAGCATAGTGTGAAATTAAAGCTCTGTACCTGGCACTCCACCAAGACCCATCTACCATAGCGGTCTGATTTTTGCCTATTTACAACCACACATCCATGCCTTGCTAAGATCGCTACCCCTCTCGCTCTTGTTCCTTGCGTCGTATATGATACTAATTGGTATCCCAGCTTTTCTAAGAGTCCCTTTTGAGAGGCCTCTATATGTGTTTCTTGTAGTCAGATCAGCTCAGCGTGCAATGTTCTTAAATATTCCCTCATAGCTCTTCGTTTTCTACCATTATTTAGTCCGCAAACATTCAGCGTAACTATCCGCATAGGCATTTCTGTTTAATTTTCACGCTCCCCCAGTCAGTTTTTGTTAACCTGGCGTCTTTAATTTTTTCTATATCCTGAAGTGATGAAGTTTTTCCCCCCCGCTTTCCCCTCCCCGGCCCTCTCTTGTCCCCCCTGACCCCTCCCATTTCTCGCTCCTCCCCCCCTATCAGTTCCCCTCCCTCAGTCCCCCTCCCTTCACCCCTTACCATCCTATGAGGCTTGCTGGGTCCCCGAGTACCCAGGTGTGGGCGTCAGTGTGGTCAGAGTGTGCCTCAGTGCGCCCCGCGGGCAGGTCCTTTATACGTAGGTCTTATCGGTTTGGTGGGGTCAATGATGCAAACAGATATTTGCCCCTAGCTATTATTTAAACACGGATATACATACCAGATTTCAGATACATTTATTCCCCCCACCCCCCCTCCTCAACCCCTTCTGATATGTCCCCATGCTTTTGCGTTCATAGACAAGTTATTGATTTCCGTTTATATTTCTGAATTCCCTTTCTCAGTTACTGAAATTTCTCTTAGGTAAGCTTTGGCTTGAATTTCGCTTGAGAAGCTTCTTGTTGATCCCTTATATATTATTTTTAGTCGTGCTGGATTTTGCAGGTAGACTGTTGCTCCAATTTTTTCAAAAGGTGTGATTAATTGTCTCATTCTCCACCTTCTCTCAACAGTTGCGTGGGCGAAGTCTGGTCTGGTGAAGAACATAAAGTCTTTATGTTTCCTCTGCTTTGTGGGCCTAGCCAGATCATAGAGGGCTTCTCTTAAAAGGACATTCCCAAAGTAGACCAACATTGCCCGAGGATATTGACGTGATTTTTGTGGGTGTTTGGGTAGCGTCAAAGGGAATCGATGGGCACGCTGAATTTCTCTGTCCATGTCCCAAGTACCTAGTTCCGGGAAGGCTGATTTCAGCAAATTAATCATAGAGCCCCTTGGGTCATTCTCCTCAAAGCCTTCAGGTATTCCAATGAACCTCAGATTGTTTCTTCTTGATCTATTTTCGTGATCTTCCACTTTCATCATGAGGTCCTTTATGATTCCATCGTGCTCATTCTCCTGTTTTTGCAACTTAATTACGTCCGTTTCCAAATTTTCTGCACGTGCTTCCACTGAGGCCATTCTATCCGAGATCTCGGTACAGATGTTGCCAACTTTTTTAATTGCCCCTTGTAACTTCTCAATAGCAACGTGATTCCTTTGGGTTTCCTTTTTAATATCCTTATAGAAGTTTTTTATGGAGCTCAGCACTTCGCTCAACAAAGGCTCTGCAGTTGCTGCTGAGCTATGTCCGTTTCCGGATTGTTTCTGGCTTTTTCCTTCTGGCTCAGCTAGGGTGTAGTCACAAACATGCTCTGTTTCTCCTGGTAGCTTTGGGGTCGGGCTTTTTCGTATAAGTTTATGTCTTGTTATGGCATATTCGTTGTTGCTACCAGGATCTGTGGTCTCATCATTGATTAAGTTAGCTCTCCTCCTTTTGTCTCTCGCCCTCTTTTTTTCCCGTTTTTTCCTTGAGTTCGAGCTTTGGCATGTTTCACTAAGTTTCCTGGATTCGTTGGAGTCGAGAATCTCGGAGGCTGTTGCTTCTAATATTTGTTCATCATTTGTTTCGCTTGTTTCACTTGTTTTGCTTGAGGTGGACATCCCTGTTTCATATATGTCTGAATCCGAGTCCACTTCAGAGAGTGCAGTATTACCAAGCTGTGGGACTGACTCAGGGGGAAATGTTTGCGCGCATGATGAGGTGGACGTTTGTTTTTGAGCTATATTTTTCTCCTCCGCACTGATTCGCTCCACAGACATGTTAGGGTCAATCCCACTGGTACCGTTCGCGCTGTCTGCTTGGTTGTTTTTTTGTTTTTTTTGTTTTATAATTTCAGTAGGCTCGCTTGGTCCTTCCTTGGCTACCGGGATGAAAATGTTGGATATTCGAGGCTGAGAGGAAGTTGGGAGTCCAGTATTTTTAGCGGCAGCTTTCAAGTTTTTTATTGTTTGCAGCCTCTGAGCCTTTTTAGCCATTAATTCCAGATTAACTTTGTCCGCTGTATCGTTTCCATTCTCTTTGTCTTTCTCTTTGTCGTTCTCGTTCTGTTTTTGTTTAGGTTTTTCTTTATCCTTATCATTTTCAGTGTTTTTACTTTTATTTTTAATTTTAATTTTGTCAGTCTCTTCAGAAGTAGTTCTCTCCACGTTATTCTCCTTGGCTTTAAATCTTCTGGTTTCAGGTCGTCTTTGTGTGTCCTTGTTTTCCTGCAGGGTGTGGCTTTTTATACTCTGTGTGGTTTTTAGATCTTCCCTGTTCCCCAGGTTTTCCGGTCTCTCTGTGCTTTCTAAGTCTCTGTCTGGGTCTTCAACGTTTTGCGCCTGTGTCTGTACCTCTTGCATGTTTCGGATTGATGAGGCTCCCTCCTCTCCTCTTTCCCCTCTTTCTAGATTAAGCAGCGATGAGTTTTGTGTCACTGTTCCATTTATTCCAGCCATATCCTTTATATGCGTTTGCTCAGGTGCTCACTTTGAACATTCATGGCTAGACTGGAGTACTGAATAGCTGTTCCACAGCTCAGTTTCCAGGGTGTACACCAAAAGTAAGAGGTGAAAGATTGCGTCCCAAGCTTATTTTTAGTATTAACATTTAAGCAAGTGGCTCTGCTTGTGCTCACTTTTCAGCTTATTAGCAGATATTTAAAACTGTCCTGCTTAATTGTAGAACCATTTTATACATTTCAAGGAAAGACTCGAGAAGTTAGGTCCTGTTAGACAGGCAAACACTTTCACAAAGCTCAAAACGCAAACTATCCAGAATAAAACATAAAACATCTAGGAAAAACAGTGAAAAAAAATTACCTTACAATGAGTTCTAAAACCTGCTTTACACAGATTTCAGCCTTCAGACGACACCAAATGTCCAAACGAAAAATGGAGGCAGTACCTTAGAGATCTTTGCACATAGCTGGACTATGTTCTTGGGGAACTTGTCCAGAGAACATAAAGCCTCTGCTTTTTCTTCTTTTTCTGCACTGCCAGTAACTTTTTCTCAATCAACATTGTGCCCGATACATGTTCACAATGCACCCACACCACAAGGGACTAATGCAAATGTAATCATCTCTTGTTTGAATGTTAGTTGTGCTGGTACAGAGTATTTCACTGTGGACTGAAAGAGGACAGTTGTTGAGAAGGAAGCCAGGTCTGGTGGCTTCTTGATTGCTGGGCAGGTCACATGTATCTCTGGGAATCAGTTCCTTCAGGAGAGAGGTCAAATGTACATAAGAGCAGTGTCGTTTTCAGGTGTTTCTTGAAGGTACGATAGTTGAGCATACCTCTCATTGCCTTGGCAGAAGCATTCCAGAGAAGGGAGCCTGCACCCTGATGGATGGGCCTTCATTTGTGACCTTTTTGATTGTGAGGTTGTAAATGGAAAGTCACTGAGGTTGCAAATGGCAAGTCACCTGGCAGAGAGGTGGAAGGTTTTGGAGCAACCAGCAGTTCACTGCACTTCTAAATTTACTCTGCTTTCCCCTGAGAGCCACAGGAAAACAGTTGCAGGTTTTTTGGGCTGGTGGTATATCTACTTGTCTTTTCAGTATCAGATAGTCTTGCTGCTTAGTTTTGTAGTGTTTACAGGTTTTGGTTTATTCTTTTGGTAGGCCAAGGTGTACAGTATTGCAGTAGTACAATTGTGCCATGATCAGTGATCTAGTATGAGATACCAAATAGGCCAAAATTCAATTAAGTTGTATGTGACACATGCTGGTCTGTATCAAACATAGCTGTTCACATAGCAACTAAATTGGATTGAAGAGAAGAGGAACTTAGCCGATGGGGACTACTGGCTTTAGGTGAAATCATAATCAAACATGGGCACCGTGTATTCCAATGGAACATGGGTAATTAAGGCCATACGTACAAAACACTGTTCCAGTAGGAATCATCTTGACATACTTCAAAATCCTTCTGCAGTGGCTAGCTTACTTAATGGCTCTGCTAACACAATTAATGTGCACCACAATAATAAAGGCAGAGACTTGTTCATGTATCAACAAATATACATATATTGGAACAATTCCAAATCCAGGGGCACTTTGGTGTCGCAGAAAGGGCCGCAGGCACTTGTGCGGCCCTTTCTGTAATCCAGATAGCACTGGTGCACATATAGTTCCAGCGCCATCACCAGAGGGTGTTCCCTCATTTGCATGTGGGTATGTCCCCATGCAAATGAGGCAATCCCTTTGCCCTTGCACCAATACCGTATTATAGACTCTGGGGCAGAGGCAACGAAGTTGTGAGGAGGCGCACTGACAGTGCACAACCTAAAAGGAAAACGTTCCTCCCATCAGTGGAACAGAAATATTGAGCACATTTTATATACTCATCTGTGTTTTCTTTCATAGGCAAGCCAAGTAAACCTTTTTTCTCAGGACGTTCCCGCAAAGTAAACTGTACATCGGAAAGTTATCCCCAACCAGTGGTTGACTGGCGCTTTTGTCGCACGCCCCTTGACAGGTAATACTCAATGCTATTCTTTGTCATTGCCATACTGTACAAAAACGCTGTGCCACTAAATTACCTCTTCCCATGCTTGCATGTGGAGAATACCTGAGTGAATTGAGACGTTTAGGTTCATGAGGCAATTACATGCACATGGAGAAAATAATATTGAACCACATCTCGGAAATCTATACAGTATGTGAATATCTTGTCTCAAACTTTGAAGGGACTCAAAAGTTACCTATTAAAGGGGTTGTGCATTAATTATCATAGTGTTGTAGGCGTCCCTTGCTGCTCATTTGTGCCCATATTCCTAACCGCACTGGCATCCAAGTGGTAGTGCAAATTTAACTTGGCAATAGTAGTGAAATATACTGGTTTCAACTTTATTGTTTAAGAGAGCACAAAATAAATATTGTTCAATGTCGCAAATGTTAAGCAGGTCCCTCCTCTCTCCACCAGGAACTTACCTGTGCCTGGTCCTTCAACCAGGCAAGGTCGCTTCTGACCCCACTCCAGTGGGCAAAAGGCACCGCCTCATTCTTTATGCCTCTCTTTGCCCTCTCTCTCTATATATATATCTCTGTCTCTCTTAAAAGCTCTCTATCCCTTTCAGGTCTGCACTTATTTTCTGAATGTTGTCTCTGTTGCCACAACTCCTTGGACTGTTTTTGCTGCTTTTGGCTACTAGCACTGATTTTGCCCGGATTTACGTATTGTGCCTTGCTGTCACTACTTTTGCCTCATTCTTCACTGCTTTCCATTTCCACCTTGCTCTTTTCTGTTGTTCTGCTTGCTCTCTTATGATCATCTCTGGGCTCTTTGCTCCACTTTCACTTTCACTCTCGCTCACCTCTCACTCTCTAGTGTTTTGTTTTACTTTCATTTTCGCACCTTAGGCCATTTTCCTCTGCCTACTTTTGTGGCACCTTTCTCTTTTTGTTTAACTTTTTTCTGCTTTATCACAGTTTATATTCCTTTTTCCATTCCATTGCTGCTTCTCCTGCTCTTTACCTCCCTCCCCTCAATGTGGGCTTCTTTCTCCTGTCTTCCCGCTCTCTCGCCTCCCGCCTCCAGTGCTTGGTCCCTTCTTCACCCAGTGCCCCATGCTATCCTCCCCCTTCCAAGGGTCTACTTAATGGCAGCCATGTATAGTTGGAGTGCCACTGATATTCTGAAGATGTGCTAAGGGCAAGCCCTTCTTTGCCCATCTTCATCTAGACTGTGCCCAGCACCAAGAACCCTGGCCCTTCTCCCACCTTCCACTACCCCTCTGTAATCCTCTGTGCTCTCAACCCTGGTCACATCTGGCTACGCTGGTGCCGCACTGCAACACACCATATTCAGGGAGCTTTCTCTTGTGCCTCTAGCAAGTTTTATGCACTCACACTAACCCACCTACTTCCAGTTCAGCACCAACCGCAATGACCAGCTATCATCTAAACTGCAACCCTTGTTTACACCGGCTCACACAACAAACACGCTGCAGAATTCTGGGGCCTGCTGCATGACCTGCTGTTTCTCATGGAAACCTAGCTGAACCCCACAGCAGCATCACACATGACCACAGATAGCCCCCAAAATGATACAAAGTTACTAAAAATGCAGCAACACGTGTTGCTGCACAGGGGAGATTACTTAACAACAGTTGACTGGTCACCTTTCAATTGTGTTTGGCTGTATTTGAGTGTTAAACTGTTACTCAAGAGCAGGAACCTTTGCCGAAAGTGTTAACATGTTAAACAAGACGAAATAATGCAGTAATACTTTCAGAAAATTTGCTGCATTGCGCCACATAATTTGCCTTTTCTTGCTAGAAAAGGTATTTAACCTTGCAGCAAAATTTGGAAATCCTCTGTCTCTTAATTTCAGTGCCCCTGACAATAAACAGATGTAATGATATTCCTTAAAACCACATGATGAATATGAAAAGGGGTCTTTCTTTGCAATGCACCAATGCGTTGTGGGTTTAATCATATTTCCTTTGTAATAGAAGAAGTAAAAAGAAATTGGATGAAAGCACATTTATATACTACAGCACAGAAAATAACTTGAGAGGTTATCACCAGCAAAAAGCAAACTATTTCACATGTATCTGCCGAAATTCCTAACCCTGGAGGCAACTATTCGGAATAGGCTCACGTTATATTCACATTGGGCTATTATCTGGATTTACACAGCTCTCCAAGTTTGTTTGTGAAACTATGATAACTGTGTGGTACCGGTTTTGAAAGTGATGGTTGACCAATAAGCCTAGGATATATCAGAATTAGCCATTTCCCACTGATAATGTGCATATTTAGAGCGGCTAACGTTCCCTCCATTCTGGGAAAGACACCAACAATTTGTAGATAGGTGTCGATATGGTGGGTATGAGGCATTTCGAGGGAAATTGATACATTCTACCATTTGCATGTATTAAAACGGACAACTTCACATTTTAACGTTTGTCTACAACTTGTACATTCACATTGCTGTGATTTGTGCTCCTGCAAGTCTTTGTAAAACAGAAACAATAACCCCTGTGGCTCGTGTCTCTGCAAGAAACAATAACCCCTGGCCAGAGGCTCTCATTCGAAACGCATGCACAACATCTGCAATCTGATCCGTGAATATTTGTGTGTTGTGACTTATGTACTAAACCTCAGCAGAGGAAAAATAGCATTCAGTAGGAATCCTAGAATTTCTACCGCATAAGTATTATTGAGGCAGAATTACATTTAGGAAATCTTTCTTATGGTCGTGAAGGCAGGGGTTAATGCCTTCGAGGAACAGCAAACCGCCCTCCTTCCATAGCCTTCACAGGATGCCACTTGGGCAGTCTCTGTTTCTTGCAGAGACACGAGCCACAGTGTTTATTCCAATTAGCATGAAGCAAATGGACAAAAGTAGGAGCATAGAGGATCCCTTTAACCCGTAACGTGCCCTACGCTGATGACGAGCCCAGCTCGTCATGTAACGCGGGTTTTGAACATCGCAGCGCGCAGCAGGAAAACCGCTAGCGCACATGCGGTTAAGGAGTCAGTATTCAAACAATGGTTCGCAACTGCAACTATTATCGGGCGCATTGGTACAGATTCTTGTGATTCATAAGAAAAGAGGGATGCCCTTGTTTTGCCCCTTCTTCCTTGGGAATTGTAAGTAGTCACAATATGTCCAATGGAATTCGCAAACCCCTTTTTAAATTGTGGACATTAGGGGCCAGATGTATGACCGTTTTTAGCTGTAGCAAACGGAAAATCGGGCTGTTTGCGACCACTAAAAAGGGTTGTAGCATGTACAACCTATTACCGGCTCGCAAAATAGGGTTTGCGAGTCGTTATTAGGAAGGGGCATATCAAGGCCTTCCCTTCTTAATAGTGAGTTTCAGGGAGATGTACGTTTGGTCCCCTTCCCCTTTGTGTTTGGTAGCAAAAATGTTTGTGACGAGCAGGCAGTGATCTCATGGACCACTGCCTGCCCTTAAAAAATTAAAAGGAAATGTTTTCTTTATTTCTTTTAAATGCATCTTGTTTTCCTTTAAGTAAAACGTGCTGCCTTTGAAAAAAAAATGTTGCTTTATTTAAAAAGCAAACACAGACATCGTGGTCTGATGTCCCCACCAGGCCACCAGCCCTGTGACTGTAGCCCATTCCAAATGGGTCACAAATTGCGACCTGCCTCATGAAAATTGATGAGGCAGGTCATTTGCGACACCATTGGGAATCACTAAATGTGACTGAGACAGATTAGTAAATTTCATTTTGCGAGTCGCAAATTGCGAGTCGCAATAAATCGCAATTTGTGACCCGCAAAATAGAATGATCATAAATCTGGCCCCAGGAGTTTGGCTTTTGTCTTTGCAAAACAGCAATTGCTAAATAGAAGAAGAAATAGTACATTAAGGGGCCGATTCCAATCCGGTAAAATGCGCTCCGAATCGTCGTACGGAGAGTTTTTTCCCCATACGAATCGTACCCGTAGACGTCCCGTACGTACGACGAAGTACGATCCGTACCAGGTGCCAAACTCCGTACGAGTCGTACAGGACTCCGTACGACTCAAATCTCCGTACGAGTCTCACTCGGAACCGGCTGTACGCGACATCACTACGGTTCGCGGCTGGTTTTTACGACCCAGCAAGTACGATTCGTGTCGGGTACGCGCCGTACGACCCTTTTCCTACGGGAGCCGAAAACAGTCGTAAACGCAGAGTTCGTGCCGAAAAAGGTACGGAACGCCCCCCCCCGGGTACGGCACGTACCCCCCATGATCGCAGGGGTACGCGCCGTACCCCTGTGATCATGCGGGGTACGTGCCGTACACCCAGCGTACATGGGGTACGCACCGTACCCCATGTACGGTGGGTGTACGGCACGTACCCCATGTACGCTGAGTGTACGGCACGTACCCCGCATGATCACAGGGGTACGGCGCGTACCCCTGCGATCATGGGGGGTACGCGCCGTACGGTGTGTAGGTGATCGTGCGCTTTTCCGTACGAATCGACGTGTACCGTACGAATCGCGTCCGGGTCGGCCGATCGGGATCGGAATCGTCCGGTCGTACGGCGTCCGTACGAGTCGTACGGAAACCGCTCCGGATACGATTCGTACGGACGGGGAATTTACCGGATCGGAATCGGCCCCAAAGTGGTAAATTATTACAAATTATTAAACATTGCTAAAGTTTGAAGCTAGTGAACTCAGGCTACACATCACATCCTTCAACCTTAATAGGATGAAAGGAGGACTGATGTGTAGAAAGTACATTAACCCACTGAGCTATGAACATTTCACCATTCAGCCGCTGTGACGGTTGATTTCCTCCTAATTGAAGTACAATGTTTCTACATGTGTGTGATGAAAGAACATAGAACATCTGCTAATTACATAATATTTATGTGTCCTTACAGCTGTTCAAAGAAAGTAGGGAAAGTGTACAGTGAAAATGGTCTGGTGTCTGGGGCGAAAATAATAACACATGAAATAGAATCAAAACATCTTTTTGATGAAGTCATATGGTGCTGCGCCACTAATCAACTTGGCAGGGAATGTACAAAACTTCACACAACAGGTAAATATTTCTAAGTGCTATGTAGCTATCATTGTCAGTATATCATCTCATCTATCTATAAATAAATATATACTGTTTGTTTGAGAATGGAAATGGAAAGGGTGTGATCTAATATTGTATTCACAAATACTACACAATAAAGATGTTCAATGATCCTTTGGTATGGTCCTCTCCTATTTGTAAATACTGTGGGGAAACGTTTTTATTTTATATTCATGTGTTTAGGTTAGCAGATCTAGGCCTGGAGTTCACATAACTGGCTTCATACTACCTACACTGCAGTGGTGCTGATACCATTTTAAGTGTGGGGGTGCTAGCATCAATCTATCATCACTGGTCATAATAATTGTATACAATCCAAGACTTACACAAAGAAGCAAATAAGCCATATCCATTCAGCAAGAAAGTGATAAGGGTATAGTATTTAGCTGGTGGTGCATTTTAGAGAACACTGTTGCAAATATATTACTAATGCATGTGTGGTAGCACACTATCATTTACAAACTTCCTTGGTCCATTTTCCATTGATATGGCCACTAAATATGCAGACATACAGTGTTATTGGTAAAACTATATAGTGCACAAATGATAACTTGAGGACATCGGGTTTTGGCAAATATTTGTTATTCTTATTCAAATCTTTCTTCCCATCACACTTCAGAATTGAAAATGTCCTTCATTTGTGCTTTCATAACTGCCAATAGATTTAGAAATACTTTCACAGTTCATTTACATATCTTTACATTCTGATGTGTTTTACAAAAAATGACTTCCTACGACCTTTCCGTTCCTAAAACCTGCAACTCATAGTTGAATTAACAAAATCCTTTCCCTTTTGCAAAGGAAATTAAACATTATTTTCCATGCTCAAAGAATAATTATCAATTGTCAGAAGACACAGCCTGACATTTGACCTCTGCCTTTGAAAGCAGACCTAATGTGACAAGACCAATACAAAATGTGCAGTCATCTTTCTTGCTCATTTACCCCATGAACTCCTTGAATTGATATTTTGAGGGTGCTGCAGTACCCCCGCACCCCCTACTTCCAGCACATTAAAAAAGGCCTACTTGAGTTAGAATCCATTCACAGAAAATAATGTAAATATAATCTGTTTTGTGAATTTAACTTGTGCTTCGAAGGGAGCCATTTCGGTAAATTTGCAATAATCAAGGCTGTTTGTTGCTGCTGGCAGTCACAACTATTTATTTATTCCTTTTTCATTGTTTATTGTTCATTTATGCTAAGTCATTTCCCTTGCATGTATAGTAAAGGGGATAATTAGTTATTGAATAACTTGGGTGGCCTCTACAATAGCCTGTTTTATGTGAAGCAATTGCTATGATATTGATTGGCTTATGTCCTATAACTTTATTAGTTCAGCCTGATGGTGATATTTTACACCGTGTTGAGAGAGTGGTTTGTATTCCTCTGAACCTATATATAAAATGTGCCTTTTCTGGGATGTGTAGCAGACCTTATGCTCATTTATTCAAAAGCAAACTTCCTGTCAGTCTGCTATTTGGCTTAACATTTGGAATTTTTATTGTTTTCATACTGCGCAGTTGCTACATTGGATTGTAATCTTACTTTATATTTAGACTAAGACAATTTCTCTTTACTTCTGAGCTACATTGATGCTGATTTAAACTAACGAATCAGGCATCCATTTCTCTGGTTCACTTAAACACACAATGTAAGTATACAAAGACAATGCTGCATACAAGTATACAAAGACAATGGTGCATAACATACACCAGGGGATGGTAGCACTAGGATCTGGATTAGTGTATAGACATGGAACTTTACATAAGTGGACCAGTAGGCATCCATTTGAGAGCATATCATACAAGTTTGCATCTCCCTAGGTTAACATTGTATTGTATTGTATTGTACTGTATTGTATTGTATTGTAGTTGAATTTATAGGGCGCGCAGCTACCCACAAGGGGTCTCCCGGCGCCAATAGAGTAGTGATTACACTTCGCAGTTGTTATTGAGAAAAGAGCCAGGTTTTAAGGTCTCTGCGAAATTTCAACAAAGATGGTTCAAGTTTCAGTGTGGCCGGAAGAGAGTTCCACAACCTGGGGGCAACACAGGAGAAAGAGCGTCCGCCCATTCTCGTCAGTTTGAAGCGCGGAATGCGGAAGTTTCCATGGGATAAGGATCTGAGGGGGCGAGACTGGGAGTATTGTTGGACAAGGGACTGTAGATAGGCTGGAGCCGTTTGATTTTCTGCATAAAGCACAGAGTCTTAAATTTGACTCGGTTTTCAATTCGGAGCCAGTGGAGATCTTTAAGAAAGGGGTAGATGGAAGATTTCCACGGGACCTTGCAAAGAAGGCGGGCAGCTGAGTTCTGGACAAGCTGAAGTTTCCTCTGCAGCTCCAAGGTAACTCCAAGGTAGAGCACATTGCCGTAGTACAGGCGAAATGTAATTAAAGCCACCGGGCGTCTCGATGATATTGGGAGCATCCATAAGATTTTCCGGAGCCACCCCAGGATGGAGAAGCAGGTGGCTGCCACCTTGACCACTTGATGCCGCATGGAGAGCGAATCGTCCAGGACAAAACCAAGGTTGCGAACCTGAGTCACTGGAAGAGGCGGTGGGCCCATTTCTAACCGCCAATGTGCGGGGCTCCAGAGGTGCTTTTGCTTGCCCAGAATGAGCACCTCTGTCTTATCACCGTTCAGTTTCAAGAGGTTTGCCTGCATCCACTCTGCCACTCGGCTGAGTCCTAGTTTCAGAGCAGATGGAGCATTTACTGCGGCCGAGGAGAGGGAGAAAAAAATCTGTGTGTCATCTGCGTATGAGTAAAGGGAAAGACCAGCATCTTCCACAATGGTTGCCAGGGGTCTCACGTAGATATTAAAGAGCATAGGGCTCAGTGAGGACCCCTGTGTCACCCCATAAGCAGATGACCGAACAGAGGAAGAGGAGCCGGAGGAGACAACCTGAAAGGTGCAATGATTTAAGAAAGAGGCTAGCCAGGCAAGGGCAGGGCCTGTCACTCCTGCCGCTCTCAAAGCTCTCAAAAGAATGGGATGGGAGACCGTGTCGAAAGCGGCGCTTAAGTCTAAAAGAATAAGCGCCGAGGTCTCACCATGATCAAGACGAGTGCGTAGGTTCTCAGTAACCCCCAGGAGGGTTGTTTCAGTGGGAAAATGGGAGCGGAACCCCGACTGGGACGGATGTAGGAAACCTGTAGTCTCCACATGAGCAGTGAGATGTGTGTTAATATGCCTCTCCAGGATTTTTGAGAATATTGGCAGCAAGGAGATAGGCCGAAAGTTGGCGAGCCTCTTGGGGTCTGCGCCGGGTTTCTTTAAGAGTGGAACTATCATAGCTCTCTTCCATTCATCCGGGACTGTAGATTCCCGCAATGAAGAGTTCAGGAGCTCTTGGATGACTAGGAGAGCATCAGGGGAGAGCTGGCGAAGAATATCCATTGGAATTGGATCCAGGGGGGAGCCTGATTTGACCTTCGTCATGCAGGCGAGCAACGAGTTGGGGTCTAATAGGGGCCACTCTGAGATCTGTGTTTCTGGAGATGGGGGGCCCAGTAAGTCCAGAGTAGAGGATTCAAAGGGGGTTTGTGGGAGGCCAGAGAGAGGACATTGTAGATGGTTTCGATTTTGGATGTGAAAAAGTAGGCAATCTCATTACATTCCGTTTCCTCCAGCGCAGGTGGAGTGGGGGCGGTGTTTGAGCCTGGTAGCTTCTTGACCATAGAGAAGAGAGCTTTCGGCAGGTTAATCGCCTTTTCGATTAACTCTGAGACAAAAAAGGCTTTCGCCTTTCTACTGGCTAGGTGGTATTGCCTGAGTGCTGAACGATAGGTTAGTTTTTTTATCCAGGGCGTAAGTTTTACGCCAGGATCTCTCCAGATGTTTACATTCTGATTTCATTGCTTTCAAGTCGTCCGTAAACCATGGGGCGGGGGCAAGGTGCGGAATCGGTCGTCTGGGGCGCAGCGGCAGGTGGCGATTAATGTTAAGAGTTAGCCAGTTAGATGTTTCCTGAGCCAAAGAAGTGCACCCAAGGTTGGTGTCGGGCAGGTGGCAGTCAGCGAGGCGTTAAACACCGGCATATTCAGCTTAGACCAGGCTCTATGGTTGCCCATCGTGCCGAGGAGGGGCATGGCCTTTTCAGTTTCAACATCCTACATCTCCAGGCACTTTTCTAGGCCTTTGTTTTATGTAATCTGAGCTGTGCATACCGACCACTGTTCTGCCTCATTCTGTGTTGAGAACTCATAATAGGAGGTAATTCCCAACCTGGTAAATGTCCCTTTCTGGCATACCAGTAATTACCAGTGGCTGTAATTACCACCCAGATTCTCCACAATCAGAACTTGGTTTCCATATTTATCATTGTGCTTGTATCATGATGACGGATCTAGAACTAAAACAGCGCGGTGAAAGACAAACTGCTTGGGTACTGTTGTGCAAAATAGGGCATCGACGTAATGGACATGAGGCGTTTCCCTGGGAGGCTGGAAGGGTGGGGCTGTCTGTTTTTTTGTGGTAGGGGCTGCTTTTGTTACTGGGGGCTGGTTTTGCACCGGTGCTGCAATATCGGCCCCCAGTAACAAAAGTAGAAGTGCCCACGTGCGCACTCCCCTCCCCCAGGGTTTCCCAGTCCAGACCTGCAGACATGATACAGCTTTGTCAGAGATGCCGAACATTTGAAGATTAAGTCACAGAATGGGATCGAAGAGGATGTCAAATGTAGCCCTTCGATCTAACAGGTAAAGAGCTGCTTTCCTACCCTGATCCAAAGTAATTCTGAGGTTGCCTCCAACTGCAACGTCATCCACCTCACTGACATGAAGTGAACTTGGTACTTGCAGTGGAAGACACATGCAGAATCAGATTTAACACATATCTTGTGTGTTTTCTCCAAAGGATGAGCTTTATACATAAGTAGTAACTCCAACACTCCCCTAAACTAGGCATTGCATTGCCCTACTGCTTCAGACTAAATCAGATTGCAGCAGAAAACATCTGAAGCCTTATTCCACTGTCAAATTAAGCATGTGACAGAATAAATCAGGTTTTGAAACATAATATATTACCAATGCAAAAGCATTGCTCAAGGAAACGACCCTTCTTTTAACACTGTATTTTCCATAGACAAATCAGCGACTACGTTTTCTCCCTGATGTGTTCCTTGTGCCAAATGCTTTGTTACCCCTCTCTGTACAGAGTCCAATGTGTGGATCACTCTTCCTGCTAGAGTTAGTATAGGAATGTACAAGCAAGATGTTAGACCTGGCAACCTTGGTTGAGCTTCCCCTGACCTTTTGCCTTCAGACCTCCTGTTTTTACTGTTTTTGCTGCCTTTAGGAACCTGGGCACTTTACTAATGCTAACCAGTACTAAAGTAAGCCTGGGCGGTAATCTCCGCTCCCCAGCGCAACAGAGTTTTTTTTGTGTTTGCATCTCAAAATGTATTTTTGCGCATGTGGGAGCAACTTCCTGGGATGCCTGAGATCGCCAATGAGATTTCCCATCTGTTCCTATGCGCCACGAGAACTGGTAGCAGGCCGCACGTTCCCTCGAGAGTGTGCGATTGCGAACACGTCATTCGGGCGCGCCATCGAACTTTCAGCTGAAGTTTTGCGAAGGTCGCGAGCCCAAATACGCAGAATTTGCAATCTGGTGAAGGATCTCTCTCGAGCGGAATTCCGCGAAGCTCGCTGAGCTTTTTTGCAACTTTGTGGAATTCCATGTAGTGCGACTACGCGAACTCCGCCCAGGGTTATGCTAAAGTTCAAGGGGCATATTTACAAGTCCCTTGCGCCACTTTTACGTCACTTTTCCCATGTTAAAAGTGATGCAAAAGTGGCGCAAGGGGCTTGTAAATCTGCCCCCAAGTGCTCTATACTTAAAACATCGTCACATTGGCTTAGCCACAATTGGCATATTTAGTTTACTTATAAGTTCCTAGTAAAGTGCACCACATGTGCCCACGGCCTGTAAATTAAATGGTACTAGTGGGCCTGCGGCACTGATTGTACCACCCACTTAAGTAGTCCTTTAAACATGTCTCAGGCCTGCCACTGCAGAGCCTGTGTGTGCAGTTTAAAACTGTCAAGTCAAACTGTCAAGTTACCTACTTGCCAGTCCCAAACCTTCCATTTTTATTACATATAGGTCACTCCTAAGGCAGGCCCTGGACAGCTCTGTATTTAAAAAGTAGGGCACACACTTTTAGGGTTCTCATGTCCAGGGAATGTAATGCCCTTTAATTAATGTTTCACTACTGCAAGGCCTAGCTCTCCCACAGGATAACATTGGTATTGCCTTATTATGTTTTATAAGTGTAATTTCCAATTGGGAAGAGATGGGACCCCAAATTTGGTGTTTCCAGAATCACAATTTAAAAAACAAATTACGGTGAGCCACTTTTAGAAAGTTGGCATTTTCTTACTGTAACCATTTGGTGCCGTCCGTCTGTCTCTAGAATACACGTCTGGGGTGAATGACACACAACGAAAGGGTAGGTGTCATGGAGTGGCAATCTGCATCCTCCTGATTGTCCATCCTGGACAGGATGGAAGGGAGGAGCTGACACTTACACCTGAAAGGGCTGTCCTATCCCCACACAAAAGGGTTGCATACCCCCTGTAGTGAGTCTTGAGCCAGGCTAGGAAAGAAAGGGACTTGTGCACTTCAAAGGCTTCTCTTTGAAGTCTCCTCATTTCAAAGGCCCAGCTGGGTATAAGTACTGGATCTCTGACAGAGTTGGGGGTGGTCTAGCCATTATCTTTAAAAATGTACTTCAGCTATCCCTTGTCAATAACTCTGGCTACTCCTCCTGGAAATACCTGGAAGCTGAACTGACAACTCAAAACTCCCACCCAATTCGGCAATACAACATCTATCGCCCCGGGATCCCCCCAGCCCTTCATAGAGGACTTATCTGAGCTCCTGAAATCTCTTTCTAGGGGATTTAAACCTCCATTGGAACGATACCGATGATCCCACTATCTCCCTCCTCACTAATCTACTTGAGATCGATGAACTCAAACAACTATGTCTATCCCCGACTCACACCAAAGGAGCCATCCTTGACGCCATCCTTTCCACTGAAAATCTGGCCTCCATGACCAATATCATGCCCATTGACTGGTCTGACCATCACCTTATACTGTTCTCCATTGCTAACACTGCAAATCTCCTCACCTCCAAAATGAACAGACCTAAGAAATTGACCAGAAACCTAAAACGTATCCCCCGGGTGTTCTGGAGTTCAAACTCCAAGCTCAACTTCTCCTCATTCCCCCCTCACAAAATGCTAATGAGCTCACTGAACACTTTAAAAATACTGTCACCGGTGTTCTAGACCAATTGGTCCCGCGTAAATTCAAAAAACAAAGAAACACCCCGTCAAACTCTTGGTTTAATACCAAACTCAATTACGAAAGACGGTCACTCAGACTGTTGGAAAGAACCTGGAGACACCATCCCTCTCCCTCCCATCTGGCACTCCTCAGACATGCTAGATCCACATACAAAAAACACATCTTCAAGGGAAAGGCATCCTTCTTCCGCACTCAACTTGAACGTACTAGAAACAGACCTAGGGAACTCTTCAAAATCATTTGTAACCAAACTTCCCCCGCACCTCCAAACCTGATCGCCTCCTCAGCCAGATGTGAAGAAATTTCCCACTTCTTCTCGGACAAAATAGCCAAAATTGATCAATGCTTCCTTCCCACACAGCTCCCCTCCAACTCCCAATGCAAACCTGTCCTCACCTCTAATGCCCACTCCACATCCCCTCGACCAGTCGACCCCCTCTCTCTTCTGTCCATTATTCTACCTCTCCCCAGCGACTCTCCTCACCCACTCACTTCCCTACCCCCCTAACCACTCCCCACACTTATCCCCCATCTCATCTCTGGAAACCAACTCCCCTAACTTACAATTAAAGAACAATGCCTCCTTGCTCAACTTCCTCCCTGTAACTGAGCTAGAATTCCTTAAAATAATTGGTAATCTTAAAAGGTCCTCCCAAACAAAAGACCCCTTACCCTCTAACCTTGTCCCTGCCCTTAAGCACATCATAACCCCCTACTGGACCACAATCATTGACACCTCTCTCTCCACTGGCTGTGTCCCCACCTCCCTTCAACTTGGACAAATCTCTCCCATAATCAAAAAACCCCCAAAACACCAAGGCTGACCCTAATGACCTTAACAATCTCCGCCCCATCACTAGCCACCCCCTTCTCTCAAAGTCCTTGAAAAATGTGTCCTACTACAACGAGACAAACACATCGAAAACTTCAACCTACTCAACCCCTTACAAACAAGCTTCAAGAAAGGCTGCAGCACTAAAACTGCAATGCTCAATGTTGTTGATGACATCCATCAATCACTTGATAATGGCGAGACCTATCTTCTCATCCTCCTTGATCTCTCCGCAGAGTTCGATACAGTCAACCATTCAGCCCTACTTAATGTTCTTATGACCTGTTTCGGCCTTAATGGCACTACCTACAAATGGTTTGTTTCCTACCTACAACACAGAACGCAGCAAATCAAAATTCAAAACTGTCAATCTCAACCCAACACCTGTCTCCCTTGGAGTCCCCCAAGGATCTATTCTCTCACCCTCCCTATTTAACCTCTTTATGGAACCCCTCACCCTCATTCTTAAACAAGCAGGCATCAACTACCACCTCTACGCCGATAACACCCAAATCTACTACAAGATTAAAACGCATGCTGACATCCTACACCTGAACAACACCCTCACCAAGATCCAAACCTGGTTCAATTCCAACCATCTCAAACTAAACCCTAACAAAGCTGAAATCATTCTCTTCTCCCCTAAAAATAACCCTCTCCCCATTAAATCCTGGATATCTGACCTTAATGCACTTAACTGCTCACTCACCTTGTCCAACTCCGTCAAATCTCTTGGTATTTCTATCGACAACACCCTAACCCTTAACGCCCACATCAAAAACTCTGCAAAAGGAGCCCTCTTCACTCTCCATCACCTCAAGAAAATCAAACCCTTTATACCCACCGATGACTTTAAACTTGTAGTTCAGTCTCTTGTTCTTTCACGTATTGATTATGGTAACGCCATCCTCAATGGAATCCCCAAGCTCCACCTTGCTCCTATCAAAGCTGTGCTCAACCTTGCAGCAATGCTCATCACAGACTGCAAACGCTTTGATCATATATCCCCGGCTCTCAAATCTCTCAAATTGCTCCCTATTTAAGGCAGATCAGCCTACAAAACTGCCTGCATTACTCACAAATAGGGGTCCCGGTTTTCCCATTTAAACGGATATTTACACATAAATACAGACAGAAAACTATTTTTCCTTTGTCTGTTTTTATATGTAAATGCGGTTAAATACTAGTACATTGCGCGTGCTGCCGTGCTCCAGCCGAGGTGACTTGCCGTCCCTCAGCTGCAGACAGGCCCCCCTCGTGTGTGGTTGCCTGGGCTGAGTCAGCTTCCTGGGCACAGCCGCACCCGATTACTTCACAGGTCTTTAAGAGACCTCTAACTTGTTAATGAGGCTTTGTTGTTTTGTCACCACTTCTAGAGCCTCTTTATCTCCAATCTAACTATTGCTGGGAGAGTCGGCTCCCCTCACGCCAAAATGTTTTCCCAACCCCCCACGCCCCACTAAATTTTGCTCTATTAGCGCTGCTGGCTGCAGGGCTTGTGATTTGCTGGAGATTCCTTCTAATAAGGGTATTTTTTGACCTGCTGCCGTGCCCCTGAGCCAATCGTGGTTGGGGCTGGAATCTTTGTGTTTGTGGCAGGATTGCAACAGATTTACGTGACGTTTCTTCCTTCCAAGGTTGATCAGTATTGTTGAGTTGGGTAACAAAAAGCATCAGCTGTTTGTCAATAGCGCAAGATCCCTCTGGATGAATATGGATGCTGCAAATGCCCCCGTTTCATGTTTTTACGTTTATTCATCGGCATATGATGCAGTAGTCCTGGGATGGAGTTAGGCAGGTATTTGAAGGTGTGTGTGTGGGGAGGGGAAGCACTCTGCTCCTAACTCAGAAAACGTTCCAATCTGCCAGGTGCAGTTCATGATTAATTCTGGAGCTGGGTGTCATTAAGTGTTCACAACACCGCCTTACTTTTGAGTTACTGAGTTTATCATGAACTGCAGCCACCAAAATGCAATGAGGATCCTTACCCGAGTTGCCAGCAGTGTGTCTGCATCCTTGCCCTGATGCTCATGTGTTCGCTTTGGTCCTTTCATACACATGGCTGCAGTCTGGTGTCAATGACACAAATTCCACAGGATTAGCTGGGCTTTCTCATATCCAGCCAACAGAACCTCTTAACTCAATATGAAATTATCCAGAAATGCGCCTTTCGAAGATTCCCCTGGCCTGGTGGAAGCCAAGCTTATAAATATCTGGATAGTCATCCTGATCCTGATTCTGCGCCGTCTGGAAACTGCACCGTCTGGAAAGGGAGAGGGCGAACGAAGGACAAATGCACGTTACATGGTCTGACAGTCTGTTGGTGAAGACCTGTAGTTTCTGGCATTCTATCTGAAGCGCTGATTTCTGCTAGGTAACCAAACTACATAAGTGTCCCCTAAGGAATTGTTTATCAAATCTTTACTATTTATAAATCGTCACATAGAGTGAACGTATATTACACAATACAAGGGATATTTTGCAATTCTTATTTATTTAAATCAAGATTTAGTTATGGCAACGACAATACTACTGACATTTCAAATCCCATTGTGAGTAGTATATAACATCCTTTGCTATCTTTGATGGACAAATAATATACCATACATCAACGAGTTTCAGTTAAACTTATAACTGTTTTCACAATGACACAAAGGTTCACTTGTAAGCAAATCGATGTTAATAGCGTCGACGTTTCGGTCCGCTAATGGTGAAAACATTCCCCTGGACCATCCTCAGGACGATAGATTGTTGCACATTCCTAATTACAATATGAAATAAACATAATCAATAAAAACATTGTCAAATTATCCCCGTATCAAGTATCGTCTGCTCACCTTGAAAAGACACCCAAAAGTGAAATCATAACTAGGTAACTTAGTCCCGTGACACCGTGTGAATAGAACAATTCAAAAAGTTAACCCTAATAACGTGACTAAGAACATCACAGTTTTAGATTACAGGTCAACAAACACCTAGGTTCAAGCTTCCCTAATACTTCCAGCCGGAAGTTTTATATTAATCAATTGGACATGAATTGCCAGAAAATCTAAAAGTGTGTATAAAAGAGAACAAGCCACCTATTAGTTACAAAAAGGCTTTCTCATATGCTAAAAAACACTGCCTAAATGGCGTACTCACTCAGAGCTGAAGTCCACAGTAATTGAACCTGTACAATGAGACCATACAAACAAATGCTTACTCTGCTCTAATATGACCATATCACCAAAAAGCGAGAAGTACCGAACCAAGGCAAGAACTTACGTGCTCAAATCAGAAATTTCACTCTGTAAATACAAAGTACAATGACATAATCAATGCTCAAAACTAACCCAAATTCCTGTTTTGACTTAGCGTAAATAAAAGCAAACGATCGCTTACTTTCTGATGCTCTGTGTCTTGACTGACTACCTGCAAACAAAGGAAATATATCAAGAGCCCGAAAAATGGATGAGCTGTCAGCAAAACAAGTTTTGAATGGCCGCCTAACTGCAAAGTCAATAAACTTACTAGAGTGAAAGGGCCACGCTGCCGTCTACGACCGACCGGTAATCCTGGTCTAACCTAAGGCGGGCGCACGCCATTAGTTAAAGCCACTACTGATGACGCCAAAAAGCTCTGCATAATCGCGGCCATCTTAGAGTAGCAATCGAAACATGCAAAACTGTGTTTATTTCTTTCAACGCGTTGGAAAAAGAAACTCTATGAATTTAATGATAGTGGGCATATATAAAATACTGACAAATGATATGACCCACGTCAAGTTTGAGTATAATTAGATTGCCACGCTGTCATCTACGACTAACCGGTAATCCTGGTCTAACCTGAGGCGGGCGCACACCATTAGTTGAAGCCACTACTGATAACGCCAGAAAGCGCTGCATAATCGCGGCCATCTTAGAGTAGTAATCGAAACATGCAAAACTGTGTTTTTATTTCTTTAAACGCATTGGCCGCGTTGGAAAAAGAGACTCTATGAATTTAGTGATAGTAGGCATATATAGAACACCGGCAAATGATATGGCTCACGTCAAGTTTGAGTATTATGATGATTCGCTATGACTATTACAGTAAGATCGAATTACAGCATCTAACTGGATATCGCAAAATACTTCAATAAACCCCGAAATTACAGAGTTGCCAAGGTATGCCACTCGATAAGTGAATTTAACCCTCTGGTTACAGTGTCACAGGACCAAATCCACCTATTCTCTTTCAAGGTAAGAAGACGATCTACATTATGGTATCGCTTTGTACTTCTAACTATGTCCAGAACAAACCATTGCATATCAGAAGGTACATGTGATTTAAGCTGGTAATGTTCTACCAATGGAGCAGTAATTACATTGCATCTTATGCGCGATTGGTGCTGCAAAATACGTTTTTTCACCTCTTGTGTAGTTTTACCAATGTAATTCAGTCCACATGGACAACAAACACAATAGATAAAATTTTTGGTTTGGCAGTTTGAATGATGATACAACTAAATTCTTTTCCCATTAATCACACATTCTTTGGTTACACTAGTCGTAGCACAGGCAGCACAATTCCCACAAGGATAATGACCAATGATGGGTGCTAAACCCCATTGTGTCTGGATGGAAACAGATGGGGGTTCTTTATAAGCTTTGACAAAGTAGTCCCTCAAATTCTTCCCTCTCTTAAACGCAAAACGTGGTTGGGCCAAGAAAGGTTCCCTCTTGTTGATCAAGTGCCAATTATGTCTGATGATCTTTTTGATTTGATTCGATTCAGATCCAAATGTCATCACACATGTAATAGGTTGGGAGAGTGTGGTATCAGTATTCGATGTATCTTTTTTGACCAGTAGAGCCCCACGGTCATAGTACCAAGCTCGTTTCATAGCTTGCTTAACCAATCTGTAAGGGTATGATCTTGTCACTAGCTTCGTTTGTAGTATTTTCGCCTCATGGAAATAATCCTCCCTTTTGGTGCAGTTACGTCGAATGCGCAAAAACTGCCCAAAAGGGAGGTTATCCCTGAGGTTGCGAGGATGAGAGCTGTTGTATTTCAGTAACGTGTTCCTCGCAGTTGGTTTCGTATACAAACTCATAGTCAAGACATTATTATCATTTGAAATGATAAGATCCCAAAAATTAATTTTTTGGTTATCGCTCTCTAGAGTGAATTGTAAATGGCTATTTTGTTGGTTAAGCCAAACATGAAAATCTTTCAGTTTTTCTTCATTGCCATCCCATACTATGCACACGTCATCTATGTACCTTAGATAGTGAATAAGGTGTTCGCTATATGGATTGTTCACATAGATAACCCTGTCTTCGAAATCTGCCACATATAGATTGGCAATATCCGGCGCAAAAATAGCGCCCATTGCCACACCCTGTCGTTGCACATAAAAGTCCAGATCGAAAAGAAAATAATTTTCTTGTAGGGCAATTTTTGCACATTGCACAATAAAGTCTGTGGGCACTTGATGGGGACGTGTGCGTTTATCCAGTGTGTATCTAATCACAGAGAGTGCCTCATCTTGGGGAATACTCGAATATAGACTTTCAATGTCCATTGTGACTAAAAGATTAGAACTGGGTTCATAGGGTTGTCCTTCTAATTTGAGGATGACATCTCTACTATCCTGTGTGTAAGCCTTACTCTCGGAAACAAAAGGCTTAAGAAAAAATTCAACATATTCCGCCAGTGGTTGTAGTATGGATTGACACCCTGCCACAATGGGCCTCCCTGGTGGTTTTTGACTGTGTTTGTGAATTTTTGGGAGCGTGTAGAAAGCTGGAATGGTATAGTCTTTCTTGTTCAAATAGTCATATTCTTTTTTACTTAGCCACATCCCATCTAGTCCCATGGTGGTTAAAGACAATATTTCTTTTCTTAATCTTGATGTTGGATCGCCCCTTAATTTGGTATAATGGACCGGGTTATTAAGCTGTCTCAGGGCTTCGTAGTCATAGTCACATTTGTCCTGTAGGATTATCCCTCCTCCCTTGTCCGCTGGTTTCACAATTAAATCATCCCGGCTGGACAAAGATTTTAAAGTTGCATTATCTTCCTTTGAAAATTTAAATCTAACATATTTTCTGTGAAGAAAGAGTTGTTGGATCTCATTCAAAACTACGTTTTCAAAGGTGATTAGATCTTTTGGCATGGTATTAGTCATTGGAAAAAAGGTCGAAGGGCACTTCAGACCAATAACATTGACCGTCTGTATCATAGGTGAATTCACAAAGAATTGTTTGAGGCGAAGAGTTCTAAAAAATTTGTAAATTTCCACATGAGTTGTGAATACATCATTTCTGTTTGTGGGGACAAAAGATAAACCATGACTTAGGACATCTATCTCCTTTTGGCTCAATGTTTGTGATGATATATTAAATATGGGAACAATATCCATATTTGGATTGGTACTGGTCAAGGCAGTGAGGCTACTAGTTACCACTCGTAATAGTTGTTGCGGGTCTGTCGGTAGCCCGGCGTGTACTGGTTGCGATACCAGCCCCGCCGAGTGTTCCGAGAGCGCCCCCTCTGTTGCTGCTGGCCCCTCGATAAAAAAGGAGTCGATGAATTTGCCCCTCTGCCGCCTCTGAAGTTAGACCCACCCGTCCTGCTCGTGGAGTCGTCTGAGCTGGAAGATCCTGTCTCTGAAAAGGTGGTGTGTTTAGGAGCCCAATTGGACTGATTAGAGTTTTGCTGAAAGAAATCCTTTTTTAAATATGGATACGTACGTTCCCTACTATAGTTTTTTAAGTCTTTCTGTAGTTTCTCTGTTTTCTTTAGGATGTTATTTCTCTGGAAGTCAGTGATGATAGTTTCTAGTTTTTTTAGGAAATCATCGATGTCTGTAGCAACAGGATCTTCTCGGATTTGTTTTTCCACCTCAGAAATTTCCAATTTTAATTTTTCTATATGCCGTAGAGCTGTTTCAATGCTTAGAACCATCCAGGTTCTAGAGCATTTATTTGAGGCAAAACTAAATCCTACTTTGTAATCTTCATCGTCAACAAAGATGACTGGGATGTTACGAACTTGTAATCCTACTGGAATGATGTTGTTGTTGAGGCAGTCTGTTAGAAATTTTGCGTGTAATTCCGTGCGGATAAGCTTTTTATGGAGTCTTTCTAAATTGTTGCGTCCAGCTGACTGTTGAGTATTTAGATTTGTATTTGTACTTTGTGGACCCAATAAAGACGGGCCTCCCGCTATTTTAGCAACATAGTCATCTGTATAAGACAGAGTTTCTTGTTCAGACATTAATACAAAATATGTGGTAACAAAAATTACAATAAACAGTGCACAAAATAATGACAGGTGAATCGACAAATACTATAACAAACAAACCACTTTCTTTAGAAAAGGGCCCTTGCAGGCTAGTGCCTGCGCCAACAAATTGTACAAAAGACAGAGCCACCCAATAATCCCTCGAGGACTGGGTATGACAATAACCAAACTACATAAGTGTCCCCTAAGGAATTGTTTATCAAATCTTTACTATTTATAAATCGTCACATAGAGGGAACGTATATTACACAATACAAGGGATATTTTGCAATTCTTATTTATTTAAATCAAGATTTAGTTATGGCAACGACAATACTACTGACATTTCAAATCCCATTGTGAGTAGTATATAACATCCTTTGCTATCTTTGCATGGACAAATAATATACCATACATCAACGAGTTTCAGTTAAACTTATAACTGTTTTCACAATGACACAAAGGTTCACTTGTAAGCAAATCGATGTTAATAGCGTCGACGTTTCGGTCCGCTAATGGTGAAAACATTCCCCTGGACCATCCTCAGGACGATAGATTGTTGCACATTCCTGATTACAATATGAAATAAACATAATCAATAAAAACATTGTCAAATTATCCCCGTATCAAGTATCGTCTGCTCACCTTGAAAAGACACCCAAAAGTGAAATCATAACTAGGTAACTTAGTCCTGTGACACAAAACTGCCCAAAAGGGAGGTTATCCCTGAGGTTGCGAGGATGAGAGCTGTTGTATTTCAGTAACGTGTTCCTCGCAGTTGGTTTCGTATACAAACTCATAGTCAAGACATTATTATCATTTGAAATGATAAGATCCCAAAAATTAATTTTTTGGTTATCGCTCTCTAGAGTGAATTGTAAATGGCTATTTTGTTGGTGCCAAACATGAAAATCTTTCAGTTTTTCTTCATTGCCATCCCATACTATGCACACGTCATCTATGTACCTTAGATAGTGAATAAGGTGTTCGCTATATGGATTGTTCACATAGATAACCCTGTCTTCGAAATCTGCCACATATAGATTGGCAATATCTGGCGCAAAAATAGCGCCCATTGCCACACCCTGTCGTTGCACATAAAAGTCCCGATCGAAAAGAAAATAATTTTCTTGTAGGGCAATTTTTGCACATTGCACAATAAAGTCTGTGGGCACTTGATGGGGACGTGTGCGTTTATCCAGTGTGTATCTAATCACAGAGAGTGCCTCATCTTGGGGAATACTCGAATATAGACTTTCAATGTCCATTGTGACTAAAAGATTAGAACTGGGGTTATAGGGTTGTCCTTCTAATTTGAGGATGACATCTCTACTATCCTGTGTGTAAGCCTTACTCTCGGAAACAAAAGGCTTAAGAAAAAATTCAACATATTCCGCCAGTGGTTGTAGTATGGATTGACACCCTGCCACAATGGGCCTCCCTGGTGGTTTTTGACTGTGTTTGTGAATTTTTGGGAGCGTGTAGAAAGCTGGAATCGTATAGTCTTTCTTGTTCAAATAGTTATATTCGTTTTTACTTAGCCACATCCCATCTAGTCCCATGGTGGTTAAAGACAATATTTCTTTTCTTAATCTTGATGTTGGATCGCCCCTTAATTTGGTATAATGGACCGGGTTATTAAGCTGTCTCAAGGCTTCGTAGTCATAGTCACATTTGTCCTGTAGGATTATCCCTCCCCCCTTGTCCGCTGGTTTCACAATTAAATCATCCCGGCTGGACAAAGATTTTAAAGTTGCATTATCTTCCTTTGAAAAATTAAATCTAACATATTTTCTGTCAAGAAAGAGTTGTTGGATCTCATTCAAAACTACGTTTTCAAAGGTGATTAGATCTTTTGGCATGGTATTAGTCATTGGAAAAAAGGTCGAAGGGCACTTCAGACCACTAACATTGACCGTCTGTATCATAGGTGAATTCACAAAGAATTGTTTGAGGCGAAGAGTTCTAAAAAAGTTGTAAATTTCCACATGAGTTGTGAATACATCATTTCTGTTTGTGGGGACAAAAGATAAACCATGACTTAGGACATCTATCTCCTTTTGGCTCAATGTTTGTGATGATATATTAAATATGGGAACAATATCCATATTTGGATTGGTACTGGTCAAGGCAGTGAGGCTACTGGTTACCACTCATAATAGTTGTTGCGGGTCTGTCGGTAGCCCGGCGTGTACTGGTTGCGATACCAGCCCCGCCGAGTGTTCCGAGAGCGCCCCCTCTGTTGCTGCTGGCCCCTCGATAAAAAAGGAGTCGATGAATTTGCCCCTCTGCCGCCTCTGAAGTTAGACCCACCCGTCCTGCTCGTGGAGTCGTCTGAGCTGGAAGATCCTGTCTCTGAAAAGGTGGTGTGTTTAGGAGCCCAATTGGACTGATTAGAGTTTTGCTGAAAGAAATCCTTTTTTAAATATGGATACGTATGTTCCCTACTATAGTTTTTTAAGTCTTTCTGTAGTTTCTCTGTTTTCTTTAGGATGTTATTTCTCTGGAAGTCAGTGATGATAGTATCTAGTTTTTTTAGGAAATCATCGATGTCTGTAGCAACAGGATCTTCTCGGATTTGTTTTTCCACCTCAGAAATTTCCAATTTTAATTTTTCTATATGCCGTAGAGCTGTTTCAATGCTTAGAACCATCCAGGTTCTAGAGCATTTATAAACTTCCGGCTTGAAGTATTAGGGAAGCTTGAACCTAGGTGTTTGTTGACCTGTAATCTAAAACTGTGATGTTCTTACTCACGTTATTTGGGTTAACTTTTTGAATTGTTCTATTCACACGGTGTCACGGGACTAAGTTACCTAGTTATGATTTCACTTTTGGGTGTCTTTTCAAGGTGAGCAGACGATACTTGATACGGGGATAATTTGACAATGTTTTTATTGATTATGTTTATTTCATATTGTAATTAGGAATGTGCAACAATCTATCGTCCTGAGGATGGTCCAGGGGAATGTTTTCACCATTAGCGGACCGAAACGTCGACGCTATTAACATCGATTTGCTTACAAGTGAACCTTTGTGTCATTGTGAAAACAGTTATAAGTTTGACTGAAACTCGTTGATGTATGGTATGTTATTTGTCCATGCAAAGATAGCAAAGGATGTTATATACTACTCACAATGGGATTTGAAATGTCAGTAGTATTGTCGTTGCCATAACTAAATCTTGATTTAAATAAATAAGAATTGCAAAATATCCCTTGTATTGTGTAATATACGTTCACTCTATGTGACGATTTATAAATAGTAAAGATTTGATAAACAATTCCTTAGGGGACACTTATGTAGTTTGGTTATTATCATACCCAGTCCTCGAGGGATTATTGGGTGGCTCTGTCTTTTGTACGATTTCTGCTAGGTGACATGATATATATGGGGTGCCCTGACTTGACTGGGGTGTGCTAGCGTTTCATGGGTAGCAATTACTAGACTGATGGCCAAGTGAGCATCACTAAGGAAGTGTGTATTTAGGTATTCCTTCATAGCTTTTGCCAAGATGTTAGGAGCTGTTGGCCTAGAGGGGATGCTAATCTGCATTAGCAGTTGGTATGCGGATGGTACAGGCTGATGGCCTACTGTGCATCACAAAACTGAGAGCACCTAGAAGCATTTCTTTTTTCAGGATGCACTATGAGAGAATGAATTAAATGACGCAGCAATGCTGGTATGCAGTTTGCATGTTCAGTACCTAATATAGTAACACATGAAAAATAAACCATGGCTTCAAGTAACTGTGGTTCAATGATAACTCAAGTTTATCATAATTCCAGAGGGCAGGAGCTCCCAGTAGAAGACATAAGCACACACCTGAAGCAGGACGGTGTACATTGTCCACTTAAATATGGAAAAATACTAACTGCAGCGCTGCCGTTTGATTGCTGCAAAAATAAATGTGGATAAATACAGATAAAATGCCCCAAAAATAAATATGGATAAATACAGACGGGAATGGCAAAAAAATAAATACCATAAAACCAAGAGCCCTACTCACAAAGTGCTCCCCCAAAACACTCCGCAGTACCTCTCAAAGAAACTCCACATTGTGGGCACCACACAACCTCTGAGAACCACCAACACCCTCCTACTAATTCCGCCACTGCATAAAAAGAAAGCCACACAATCACGCTCCTTCACTGGCAATGCCCCTATTAGCGGGAATGCCCTGCCAAAAAACCTGCGCAGTAATCCCTCCTATTTCAGCTTAAAAAAAGACCTCAAAATCCACCTCCTCAATTATTATTACGGTTCCTAAACTGTGACCTGCACTTGATCTCCAACTCATCATGTTATATTAGCTCAGTGATATTTGTCCATTTCCAGAACATCATCTACCCAACTACTTGTTATGTATAGCCCTTGCCCCTGTTTTATTTTATCTGTTTCTGCATAGTTTGCATGCTGCTCTCATTATCTATTATTTACTTGAATGCCTTGTTTGACCCACTTATTTATTGGGGGTCCTAACCGGTGACTCGCACCTGATCTCCAATTACCATGTTCTTATTTGTTCAGTAATTCTTGTCCATTACATGAACATCATCTACCTAGTTACTTGAAATGTATTGCTCTTGCACCTGTATATCTATTTAGTTTTCCATATTTCACATGATGTTTCATTATCTTTTCATCTACTTGTATGCCATGTTTGTTTTTTATTATTCTCTCATGTAAAGCGCTCTGATACCTCTGGGTCTAGCCAGTGCTATATAAAACTTTTAAAATAAAATAAAAAAAATAAAAAATCTCTACTTCAAAGGCTTGTTGGCTTGCTTCCTATTTTCTGAAGTCTCAGGGATATAAAAGACTTCTCTCTTCAACCTGAAAACAGCACCTGGACACTGTCTGTTGTAAGTTCTGCTTTGCTAAGTGGTGCAAATCCAGACCCAGGATGGCTGGCCACGGGTAGGTCCAACATTGGGTACCTCGCGGACTCAAAGTTGTAGCCCTCTCAACTTGAACAAATTGTCCCGCCTGTCCCTGTTGGGCTATCATTACCTTACTCTTTCAGTGCACCATTTTACGGAAGGTGTAATTGTACGCCACTTATGAGTTTTGTTTTTTTACTCACTAGGACTACCAAGGAGTCCTGACATAAGGGGACATGACTTTGACATCTTTCCTAACCTACTAACCCCCCCTTTTGATTAGATGGGGATTATAGGTCCTTACAGAATTTTTTATAGGCAAGAAACATGTTGATCCTTTGCACAAACTACTAGAACTGACACAGGTCTAATTTTCCCCTCTCAGTTCATGACTTTTCAGTCTGTTTTTACTCATGGCCGAGGTACTCCTCAAAAAAACTACTTTTGGAGAATCCAGGAGCAATTTTTAAATCACATCCACACAGTCCCACCTCTACTCACTTCACGTAGGGCTCCCCTCACACAATACCATCTAGCTTCACAATGGCAAAACTAAGAAGACCTCGGGCAAAGAGCCCCCCTCTGGGGCCCGTTGAGCATTGCAGCACCGGCTCAACGAGGAGCTGCTCTATCATGAAGCATGACACCCTTTGGGGTGTGTGAGGGCCCTTGCTCCTTATTGGAGCTATCCCTGGATGAGCACTAACTACCTTGTCCTGTCTAGCACCTACCAATAATGGCCATTACTGACGTGGTCTGACACCTTCTTACTCCCTAGGAACAGCATACCTTTTGTCTTTAGCAATCCAGTCCTGGGCCCTTAGAGGTGGGCTCAAAGTGCTGCATATGCAAAGTCGACTGACCAATCTCATTTTGTGTGACCAAGAACAAGGTACATTTGCTCAGCAGGCCCTGCGGGGGCCCTGTATCTGGTCCGCACTCCATTGCAGTCGGCCCGATCTCTTGACTTTGTCCCTGTCTTGTGCGTCAAATTAACTCTTTAAACTATTACAGTTTCTAAGCGCTATTTTTGCATTTATTCTTTAAAAATTCATATCTTGACCTCTACTGATTTTTGTCATTTTGGTCTTGGTTTATTTATCTAATTAGACTCTATTTGTCTAAACTGATGTGTAGTATTAATGTGGTGTTTTCACTGTGCTACTGTTGCATCTGTTGCACAAATGCTTTACACATTGCCTCTTAAGATAAGCCTGACTCTTCAGTGCCAAGCTACTAGAGGGTGAGCACCAGTTAATTAAAAGTGTGTTTCTGACTTACCCAGTTGTTTCTAATTGGAGAGGGTGCATACTATTTCCAACCAGAAACCCAATTACTAACATAAGCATTACAGAGAATTTGGTTATTTTCACCAAAAGAACTTTGACACATTTAATAACAAAATGTTTTTTAATTTCAAAAAGTTTTTTATTAGTTGTATCCAGATAAGCAGTACATACAGTAAGTAAAGTAATTAGGATGACATAGTACATAAGACATAAACAACTGAAACAAAATCAGTAAATCACATTTCAAAGCAAAAAGAGTGAATCACATTTCAAAGCAACTTTTGATACATGTAGTTGCAAGTGTAGTATCTTATAGGTGGCTGAAAAGGTTGGCGGTGGTATGAGGAGTATCTATATGGACAGCAGGGTGAGCCTCAATCAATGTATGTGGCCACTTAAGTCCTAGATACTATTAGTGGTCCGTGGAGTGTTGACACTGGTCTGGGAGAATCAGACGTTGGTGGATATGGGGGTGGAATTCAGGTGGTCTGTGTGAATTAAAGTAGAAGTCAAGAGTGTCCCACATGTGTCTGGTGGAGGATTTCCACGGTGAGCTTTGGAGAGTTACGTTATTAGCCCCTCTTAGGTTGGTGACCCAATTTAACCAGCAGCTAAAGGAAGCTTTTTGTGTGTCTTTCCAACTGTTAAGTATTACCTTGACTGCCGCTGTTAGAAGAAGGTCAAGGAGTGCTCTGTCTTTGTCGTTCAGTGCCTCCGCTCTAAGAAAGCCGAATGCTAGGGTTGAAAGATCTCTCTTTGGGGAGTATGAAAAGAGTTTAGAGATGAACTTGAATACCCTAGTAGGGTAACACGCATTCACATTAATAGGTGTTCTAAGTCGCCTACTTTGTCATTACAGTTCCAACAGGTGGGATCGTCCCTGATGTTATGTAAGTGGAGACGGGCCGGTGTCCAGTAGGCCTTATGTAACAGCCAGAACTTCATCTGGGAGAGAGCTGGGCTGATCTTGTTTTTCATAGTTGAGTTCCAGGTTTAGTCCAGTCTAACTCTGAGATCGGAGAAGAGGAGTGTGACTCCCAGAAGGATTTGAGTTTCTTATTAAGTGCCGATTGTTGTAGGCATATCAGCTTGTATAACCAGGAGACCTGGTTGCCTAGGTTATGAAGTTTCAATAGGTATCTTGGGAGGGAAGGGGGGGGGACAGTTTTGCTTTGGTTATTGCTGACTTTATTTTTAGAAAGTCATAGAATTCGACGGGGTCTAGGTTGTACTTAGCTTGTAGTTCTCTAAATGAGAAAGGATTGTCTCCATTTATAGAGTTGCTGGGTAAAGAAAATGCCTCTGTTAATCCAGGATACGTTGTGAAGAGTGTTCCCTTTGTATAGTAGTTTATGATTGTCCCGAAGGGATTCAAGTTTAGATCCCTTGATGGTGGTATCTAATAGTTTGTCTATCTTTAACAGAGCCCTTTTTGTGTTTTTGAATATGGGTTTGGAGCAAGTGACCCCCTTTAGGCTTGAGGTTAGGAGGGCCGCTGGGGTGAGATTCATCAGTAGTGTTGCTTCAATATCTAGCCACACAGGGGAGTAACCTACTGATGGTAACAGCCAGTATGAGCCTTGTTTCGCTAAAAGTGCCGTCTGGTAGAGTCTAAAGTTGGCCAGGTTGACCCCTCCCAGCGACTTATCCAACCTAGGTTTTTGCATGCTAATACGTTCCCTTTTCCCTTCCATAAACATTTTGAGAGTAGTATGTCCAGCTTATGATAGAAATCCTCAGATAGGAGGAGGGGGAGCATGGTGATTAAGTAGTGACGGCTTCGATTCTACCCCACCATGTAATAAATCGTGGGGACCAAGCGTCAAGAAGAGTTTTGATTTTCTCTAGGATAGTATTTTCGTTGCGTTGGAGAATCTCAAGAATAGTACTGCCAAATTCAATTCCTAGATACTTGATGTATCCCCGTTGCCAAGTAAGGCCTGATTCACCCAGCAAATCACGCGTGCTGTAAATATTTAAAGGTTGGACTTCGGATTTGTCGCGGTTTAACTTGTACCCGGAGTGACTGGAGTATCTTTCTATGGTGGTCACAAGGACTTTGATGGGTTCTTTCGGGTCCTCTGTTACTATGAAGATATCATCCGCGTATGAGGCTAATTTAACTTGAGTATCTCCGAATTTGACCCCCCTTATTTCGTCGTTGCGTTTAATATCCGTGATCAGTGGTTCTAAGGCCAGGAGAAAAAGTGCATGGGAGAGAGAGCAGCCCTGTCTGGTGCCTTGCTCTAAAAGGAATGACTCCGATAGTGTTCCGTTAATGGCGATTCGGGCAGAAGGGGCTGAGTAAAGAGCCATCACCATGTTGATATATGTGTCGCCGAGATTAAAAGATGACATGCAGTGTTTTAGGAATGACCATGAAACCCTGTCAAATGCTTTTTCAGCATCCAGGGTAATGGCAATGGAGGGTGCGCGCGTTATTTTAGCTTTCGCTAGGAAATGGCAAAGTAGTCTAGTGTTGTCATTAGACATTCGGTATTTGAGAAACCCTACCTGCGAATTGCTGATTATTTTGGAAGGATCACGTTCAATGTATTGGCTAGAATTTTTGCGTAGATCTTGCAGTCTAAGTTAATGAGCGAGATTGGTCTATAATTTTTCGTTAAAAGGGGATCTTTACCTTCTTTCGGAATGATGATAATAGTGGCCTCCCTCATTGAATGGGAAACGGATCCCTCCTTCGCAATAGAGTTAAATAATTTTAGTAAGGTGGGTTGTAGTGAGCTGTTAAACTCCTTGTAAAAGGAGGTCGAGAAGCCGTCTGGGCCTGGGGCTTTATTGCTTTTAAGGGATTTTATGGAAGCCGAGATTTCTTTTTCCATGATAGGATTTCCTAATGTAGATCTATCTGCCTCTGATAGGTTTGGTAGGTTTAATGACTCAAGGTATTTAGTGCATTCGGCAGAATCCATTACTTGTTTGTTCTTATACAAGTCCTCGTAGAAGGAATGAAAGGCTTTTAGTATTTCATTTTGTTTTGTTTGGATGGTATTTTTGAGTTTTTGATTGAGGAGATAGTGAATTGTCGCTGTTTGTGTTTGAGGTAAGATGCCAGTAGTTTGCCTGCTTTGTTCCCTTCGCACAGCTTAAGTGCCTTGAATTTATTAATCCACACTCCAGCCCGTTTACTCACTATTTTGTTGTATTTGTATTTCCTTTTGATCAATTTTTTAATGGCGTCCTTGTTATCTATATCTTTAGAGTGAATTGTTTAGAGGGATTTAGGGCCAGATGTAGGTCACGAAATACCGGTCGGTAACGGCCAAATTCGGCCGTTACCGACCGGTATTTAGGATTTGGCATGTAGGGGCCAACATTTTACAGAATCGGTAAATTTACCGATTCGGTAAATTTACCGATTCTGTAATATACCGAATCGGTATTTTTACCGATTCGGTAAATCCCAGATGTAGGTGACACTCCTAAGAGTGCCACAGGCCCTTAAGAGTCGGTATTTTACCACCCAATCCTATTGGGTGGTAAAATACCGAATTCAGGTGTGCATGCACATCTGTGCATGCACACCTGTGCCATGTGACACACAGACATGCCCTAAGGCATGTCTGTGTGCCACATGTCACACATGCCTGTATTTGGGGTGCTAGAGGGTGTCAAAGTGACACCCCCTGCACCCTGGCAGGATTCGGTATTTACCGTTTCGGTAATTATAATATCGGTATTTCCCATTGATTCCTATGGGCTTCACAGCCCATAGGAATCAATAAGAAATACCGATTCGGTATTTACCGAATTGGTAAATACCGAATGTTAACGATTCGGTATTTCTATTTTAAAAAATACCTACATCTCCCACCTTCATAATTACCGATTCATAAATACCGAATCGGTAAAATTCGGTATTTATGAGTCGGTAAATGTCCCTCACCTACATCTGGCCCTTAATTTCTTTCTCTAGGGATTCAAGTTTGAGGTTTAGTTCTTTGTTAATCTGGGCTTGGTGCCGATAGCGACTCCTCTAATGGTAGCTTTTAGAGCATCCCATAGGGTAGAGGTGTTCATTTCAGGGAGGTCATTTATCGTGAGTTTTTTTAATTGCGGTTTCTAACTTCAATTTGTTGTTTTGATCGGAGAGTATCTCGTCATTGGACCGCCATCTTTTTGGCAGAAGAATAGGGTGGGTACCGGCGAGTTTGGTGCTGATGCATGAGTGATCGGAGACAAGTTTGGGAGCTATATCTGTTTGGTCTATGAGGTGTGAAAATGAGCTTGAAAGTAGGATGTAATAAATCCTGGAGTAGGAGTTGTGTGGGGCTGAATAAAATGTATAGTCCCTCGTGTTTGGGTGTCGGAGGCACCATGAATCCTTTAGATTAAAGTTGGAGCAGATTTTTTTGAGGGACTCGAGTGAGCGGGTTAGATGGTAGTTGCATTTAGATTGACGATCTATGAGAGGATCTAATGGTGAATTGAAGTCACCGCCGACAATAATTAAATCGTCCTGGGGGTGGCTTTCAAGTGTGTCTGAGATCTTTTCCCAGAAACTGGGTTTGTCGGCGTTAGGGCCATATATGTTGAGTAAATGAATGTTGAGTACATCTCTGTAGGTGTGTGACTAGTAGTCTGCCCTCTTCATCGTGTGTGTGTGAGATAGTAGTGATATTGGATTTTTTGGCTATGAGTGTAATCACTCCTTTTTTCTTGTGGTCTGCCAGGGAGCATAGAGTTTGAGAGACCCAGTTGTGTCTGATGAGACCTATATCTTCCTCTGAATGCTTTGTTTCCTGGAGAAGAATAATGTCGCCCTTGGTTTTAACTAGGTACTCGAAGACCTTCCTACGTTTCACCGGGTGGTTGAGGCCTTTGACATTTAAAGGTACAATATTAAGGTCATCTGCTAACATTCTATACTGTGCCATCTAGGGTGCTAATACCGCTATAAGAATGGTGGATCTTGTGGCAAATATAAGGCTAAGACTGTTGTCCCTTGTTGGTAAACAGAGGGTAAATGTGTAGGCAGGAACCCAATATATGCAAACGATTGGAGACACTTCTCAATTTGTAGTCCCATGGACTACTGACATAGGACAAGTATACTAAATCGGGCTTACCTGATACTACAGCATAGTTTGAGTGATAAAAAAGACAAAAATAGACGAAAAACAGTGAGGAAACAGCCAAAATTACATTTATCCCCTGTCCCACCCCTCCTCCCTTTACCCTCCCATCCCTTCCTCCCCTCCACGAAATACTCGAATGTAGGAGCTGCCACGGCAGGTCCGTCTAAAGCAACTGGGAGGAGTAAGTTTGAACATTGACTCATCAGGAGAAAAGAGTTCTAAGAAAAAATAAGTAGGATAACATTTACTAAGATAGTTGTGGTTACATCTGTGACTACATCAGCAGACTAGTAGGATGGAAAGTACCACATGGTTAATGCTTGGTAGTTGCGGTCATCCGTTATAACTTGTATAGGTGTCGCGCAAATGCGAGTATGGGTTTTGTAACAGTATACTGAAATACCCGCAAGGGCATTTATGTGTAACATTTATTTTATATAAAAAGTTTAACCGGCTTGGCAAAAACAGGATTGGGACCGATATCAGAGATTTGTTTATTCTGTGTCGGTCATCCTAGTAACATAATAATCCTAAAGGGTATAGAACTTAACAGTAACAAGTAGATATTGCAATATTGTTGATTTCTGTGGCTAGACACTTCAGGCTAGTACGTTATGGTAAAACATTTGAGCAAGTGTTAACGCATTAACGTGTGGTGTAAAAGAGGCAGGTCAAAGGATATCAAGTCTTCCGTTTGTTTGATGAACCTCCAGAGAGGTCCATTTCCTGGCAGGGAGTTTCTTCAAGGTTTCGTGCCAGATCCTTGGGGTTGGTAAAGATGTGTGGTCTGCCGTTCTCCAGAATTCAAACTTTCGATGGGCCTGTGAAAGAAAATTTAATGCTTTTCTCCCTCAATTTGTCGCGCAGTTGTAGGAAGCCTTTTCTTGTGTCAACTGTTTCCTTTGAGTAGTCCTGTGTAAAGTTTATCTGCTGGCCTTCCCAGTTTACTTGGTGATTCTTCCTTGCGAAGACTAGAATGGCTTCTGTGTGTTGGTAGCGGAGGGCTTACAAATCATGGGTCGAGTTCCTTTTCTATTCGTGGTGTTGAACGAAGGGATTCTATGCGCTCTGTCACGTTCAAAGCCATGTTGGAAATCTATCCCTGTTATCATAGGAACCCAGTACTCAAGGAAAGCACACATGATCCCGCGTCAGACTCTGAACCTTCTGGAATACCAAAATGTGTATGTTCCCTCGTCTGTTTTGGTCCTCTAATTCCGCATGCTGTTTCTTGAGCTCATTTGTGATGTTGTGGAGGTACTTGATTTCTTTACTAGCATGGGTGGTCGTATCTTCAACATTGCTTATTCTTTGTTCAGCGTCACATATTCTTGGATTCATAGTATTCATATCTGCACGGATTGCTGTAAGTTCCAGTTGCATGGAGTCTGTGTTTTGTTTCATGGACTTTGCTAGATCATGGACCTCCGCTAGCTTTTTTAGAATCATGTCCATTGTACTGTTTAGGTCTGGTTTGGCCTTTATTGGTGAGTCTGAGGTGGTTGGATCTGGTTTCACTTTTTTGTAGGAGGTTCTGCTTTCTTTCTCTGCCATTTTCGGGCTAGTATGGAGATGGGGAGCTCCCGACTCTTATTGGCAGTCGCAGCAGCTTAGTAGCCCTTTTGTTAAGGTAAGACAGGCTCAGTTGTCAGTTCACCTTTGGTGTTCTTAGCGCAGTAGGGTTGTTGGGTCTGTTGGTTCCGTTGGTTCCGTCGGCCCCGCTGGTTATCTAGATATGTTACTATCTTCTTCTCATGTGCGAGAGTAGCTTAGTCAAAAGGATTTATCTAGTGCACTTTCTGAACTCCCTATATATGGTAAGGCCACGTGAGGCGAGATCAGTATGGAGGCGCTGAAGAGGCACTGAAGAGAAAACTGCAGTGGCATGATGATGTGATGCCCTGGTGTGCTCAACGAGTGGAGGATCTGATGGTGGGGGGGTGTAAGTTATAGACTCGGAGCACTCGCGACCCACCGTGTGAAGAGACTTCTCTCTTGAGAGCTGATTATGTCTAAATGACTACCAATAGCATCTGTAGAGTCAGGAGCGCCAGTGGGTCAGGTGGCGCTGTTGCGGCATCTGATGCAGTTTGGCGGCGTCAGAAGGAGTTTCCACGTTTAAGTATCGGCAGAGGATGCAGAACAGAAAGGATCCGAAAAGGATCAGTAGAAGTTCTGCAGAGACAGTAGGGAGTTCGAGATTGCAGCGTTTACAGTCTTAGTAAAGAGGAGCTGGTTGAGTGGATTTGGTGTCAGCCAGTTTGGTGTCAGCCATTTTGAGAGCAGACTCACAAGGGTCTTACAAAGACTTGGACTTTCAAAGAACTGGTGCGTATACTCATTTAGAAGCTGAGTGGCAGAGTGACCAGGGCGCTGGTGACGCTTCCCCGCATGACTTTGTCATCCGTTATTTGTGGGTGCGCAGGAGTGCTTACAGCCACTCAATCCCTCATGGCAGAAAGGGATCAGTCAGTTGGCACGCAGGGAACCATTGTAGGGACAGACAAGGCACGGTTTACAATGTGGTGCAATGTGGCTACGAAATCAACATCGAAAGTGGGTTAAGGGTGAGATTGGAGCACCCACCTTATTTATTTAGTTGCGTTGCAGGAGTTCGGCAGGTGTTGCTGAGCTGTGGGTGATCTGCTGGTTAGTGGTGCCAGTATGGTTACATGATCTTGACTAGCCCTTTACTGTCAATCGGGTGAACTCACCGCCATTTTGTACATGCTTGGTGGGTTCTGTGTACAGTCACCTCATTATGGGCACAGTCGGGTAGTTCTTTGCTGTGCTATTTCATTCAGCCTTGAGAGGAAGGGTGTAAGGCTGCGGGTTGGCCACGCTTGTGGGAGTGCTTATGGAGGATGTGGAGAACTGACGGGTCTGGAATCACATCCCAGTAGCTGCCATTACAAGGACAGGCTTCCCGGCGGGGGGAACTACAATTACTGCGCTGGTCGTGGTCGTGATAACAGCGTATAGCGTATAATGCTCACCATCAGGGTTATTCTGCACAGCGGGGCACCAGGTGCTAAGGAGGGAGCATGCAGGCACCATGGACGTTGAGGAAGACTTTTTCGGCACCTCTCTAGGTAGCTCCGGTCAGCGCCGCCATCTTGGGCCTTCCAAGCTGGTCCGCTCGCTGCATTCCACGAGTGCGAGTTCGGGCTCTTCTGATGGTTTAATCCTGGTAATGTTGATCAGCGGGAAGACTCCATACAATGACGATGCGAAAGCTGGTCTCCACTCTGCTGGGCTCTTCGCTAATCTCCTATTAGCAGCCTCTATTGTTCCTCCGTGTGCAGAGCGATGGGTTTAAGGCATCCATTGCCGCTGCCGTCCAAGCCACGCCCCCAACAAAATATTTTTTAAAAGCTCATTGCTCCTACGAGATTTAATGAAAAGATTGACATTTTAAAATAGATTTGACACTGCATACTGAGAGTTTTAGAACAGATTTAAAATAAAATCATTGGTGGTGTTTTTATAATGTATTCTATTGGGGTAAACTCATCACAGACTCTGCACAGTGGGAACACAGATGGGTGTGTTCTAGGGCTTGGGGGAATATTCCTATCACTAGCATATCAGAACACCGTTGTTTGCGAAGTTATTTCCTGGTGACTACCGTTTTGTGCCACCTCTTAAAGAACAGCCTTGTGCCTTTCTGGAGGGATATGGCTCAGTTATGCCACGTTTATGAGAACTGCTAATTGAGGGGTGCTATTGCTTTTTTTTTTAGATATCTTTTTATTAAATATAAACATTGACATTCAGTAAAGCAGTGTGCACTTACATGGTAGGGATACAAATGGCGAGTACATTTAGACATCAGAGGTTGCTGGGACACCACCCCCCTTTTCTGAATCGTTTTGGCCACTATAGGAGTGGCAGGGTATGCTCAGATGTGAGTCCCTTGCTCACTGCACCATTAGGATTCAAGCAAGCCGGGCCGAAGACGGCTGCAATGCCAGAAACCGGTCCCCGGAAGCTTGTTTCCTTTCCAGTAAAGAATTGGCTTGGTAGTTTGGTCTGCCCTGTTCCCATGATGCACTGGGCCAGGGACAGACTAATTTGCATGTAGCCAGGTTCTGAGCTGGGATGGTGCAGTGAGCTAAAAAACGGTGATGGATCAAGCTCTGATATTTTGACTGGGTATGAGTGTTCTGTTTAACTCAGATGCTCTGTCCATCACCACCCCCTTTTCTGAATCGTTTTGGCCACTATAGGAGTGGCAGGGTATGCTCAGATGTGAGTCCCTTGCTCACTGCACCATTAGGATTCAAGCAAGCCGGGCCGAAGACGGCAGCAATGCCAGAAACCGGTCCCCGGAAGCGCGTTTCCTTTCCAGTAAAGAATTGGCTTGGTAGTTTGGTCTGCCCTGTTCCCATGATGCACTGGGCCAGGGACAGACTAATTTGCATGTAGCCAGGTTCTGAGCTGGGATGGTGCAGTGAGCTAAAAAACGGTGATGGATCAAGCCCTGATCTTTTGACTGGGTATGAGTGTTCTGTTTAACTCAGATGCTCTGTCCATCACCACCCACTTTTCGGAATCGTTTTGGCCACTATAGGAGTGGCAGGGTATGCTCAGATGTGAGTCCCTTGCTCACTGCACCATTAGGATTCAAGCAAGCTGGGCCGAAGACGGCTGCAATGCCAGAAACCGGTCCCCGGAAGCTTGTTTCCTTTCCAGTAAAGAATTGGCTTGGTAGTTTGGTCTGCCCTGTTCCCATGATGCACTGGGCCAGGGACAGACTAATTTGCATGTAGCCAGGTTCTGAGCTGGGATGGTGCAGTGAGCTAAAAAACGGTGATGGCTCAAGCCCTGATCTTTTGACTGGGTATGAGTGTTCTGTTTAACTCAGATGCTCTGTCCATCACCACCCCCTTTTCGGGACACATATCGAGCGCCCGAGAGGGCTTCAAGGAGACAAAGGTTCGTCCTCCAAGGGGACCACAAGGCCTGCCAAATATCTCCCCGATAGGCATTCCACTTACACCATACAGCGGACCAATTCTTAGGACATCCCCGTGCCACGTAGACTGTTTCCTCCCCGAACATACACCAATCCAAGTTATTTTTCCAGGTGTCCAGAGTCTGTGAGATTTCCGCCCCCGCTAAAGTTTTTTTATTATTACATCTGGCTTATAGCACAGCTATTGCCAAACTGTATGTGATTAATAGATAAATAGCTTTCAGAAGCATTACTGAGTGAAAGGCTTTGGCTCCATCCACTTGCTATTGGGCAAAAGTTGTGTGCTGCCCCTGAAAAAAGAGCTTCAATTGCTCTTGTGTCCTTGTTATAAAGCTTATGCTCAATACAACAGTATTAATTAGTCATTTTGACAAGCCATTGATAAAGGAAACTGGCCTGATTGGGTCATAGGGAAAATGTATGTCAGATACTAAAAGTCTGATCTGTTTACTATGAAAATTATGGCATGAGGAGTGGGCCTCATATTTTTTTGTTAAAGTCAATTGGCATTTATGGATGAATATTTACACTGTATTACATTCTGTAGAGAGTTATTTTGTTAAATGGAATCTCACAGATTACCATAGAAGACAAGGGTGTTGGTCAGATCCTATGACAAATCCTGAAGGTTGAAGAGTTTCACTGAAAATCCTTGTTATGCCAGGGTAAGAGAGGTTGAATTCTTGTTTTTGATTTTACACAAGATGTGAGGGCTCAGGAACGATTAGTTCCTACTTCCAGATCCATCCACTATCATACAGAGATATTTAAATAATAGGAGACAAAACCTCACCCACCAAATGGTGGCATGGTTCATCAATGGTGTCTTCCCTCATTCGGGTAGTTAATACCAACTGGATGGGCCCAATTAAAATGTGGGAGCATACATAATCAATCTCTGTCTGTGCAGTGCTAACATTAGGATTATGATACGGCCCCAATGAAGTTAACCTTTTTTCTATATTTTATTAATTTCAATATTCGTTTTATGGCATATATAGTGTTGAAATATGTATGTTTTCAATAAGAATATTACATTTGTACATTATTTATATCACAATACCTTAAAAAAGCCTCAGTGGCTTTAGAAGTTTTAAAGCACAAATACAATTGCTTGTAGTTTCTACCATGTATTTTACTACCTTGTGTTTTCTTTTCTAGATTGGAGTGACAGAGTTGGAACTCAAGCACCTGCCTTAGTTGCTTTCTTGGAAGTTGGGGAGCCCTTACTTCTCCGCTGCAGAGCTGTTAATAAGAATTGGGAGTACAATGTTGACTGGAATTTCAACAGCACTAAATTAAGTAATGTATGTTGCAGATAAATGCCTCAATAAGTTGAAAAAGACATATATACATCTGAATATTATCTGCTGACACCAGCATAACTTTTAAAACAATAGTTCTGGAGATTAGAACATTTGTGAGGAAACCACATAACGCTTTCATTCGAGACAGTATAGAGGGCCCTCTACCGTTGTTATTTTCACTCCTAGTGCCATATTACACAAGTGCCCAGAGGGCACGATGGGTGTGTGCACCCCTGGGCACTTTGGTATTACCGAAGGGGTTGCAGATGCTTGTACGATCCCTTCTGTAATGCTGATAGTGCTGGTGCACATGTAGTGCCAGTGCTGTCTCGAGAGGGCATTCCCTCATTTGCATTGGTATGTGGCCTCATGCAAATGAGGGAATCTCTTTGCCTTTGCAACTGTGACATATTATGGATGTGGGCGCAAAGGCAAAGAAGTTGTCAAGAAGTGCACTGACAGTGCACCCCCGAGACATCAGTTTGCCAGCGGGTGCAGTCACTCACTATACCCACCTGCAAGATGAACCCTGTACCGCCTCTAAAATGCAGGCAGGTGCCGCATGCACAGTGAAACTAGGTGTGGCTGATTAAAGCAGCCGCTCTACATTTTCCTGAATGCATTGCCCCTAGGGCAGCCCCGAGTTCATGGCTACCCTGAGGGTAGTGCATTCATTGTAACCCAAATCACTGTTCATGTTTGCGCTGGAACAGCTCGCCTGATTTATAATACGGCCCCAGATCTCTATTTAAATAAATTGTTATCCTGGACCATATTGAAATCAATCAATCAATCAAGCATTTGTATAGCGCGCTACTCACCCGGAGGGGTCTCAAGGCGCTGGGGGGGGTCTGCTACTGCTCGAAGAGCCAGGTCTTGAGTTGCTTCCTGAAGGAAAGGTGGTCCTGGGTCAGCCGGAGGTGGATGGGGAGGGAGTTCCATGTCTTGACTGCCAGGTAGGAGAAGGATCTTCCTCCGGTGGTGGCACTGCAGATGCGTGGAACGGCGGCGAGGGCGAGTCTGGTGGATCGTAGATGGCGGGTGGGAGTGTAGAAGGTCAGGCGGTTGTTGAGGTACCTGGGTCCCAGGTCGTGGAGGGCCTTGTGTGTGTGGGTGAGGAGTCTGAACGTGATCCTCTTGCTGACGGGGAGCCAGTGCAGGTCTCTCAGGTGTCCGGTAATGTGGCTGTGTCGAGGGATGTCCAGGATGAGTCATGCGGAGGCGTTCTGGATGCGTTGGAGTCTTTTCTGAAGTTTGGCTGTGGTTCCGGCATAGAGGGTGTTTTCGTAGTCCAATCGGCTGGTGACAAGTGCCTGGGTGACCGTCTTCCTGGTTTCGGTGGGGATCCACCGGAAGATCTTACGGAGCATACGCAGGGTGTTGAAGCACGACGACAAGACGGCGTTGACTTGTCTGGTCATCGAGAGGGAGGACTCCAGGATGAAGCCCAGGTTGCGTGCGTGGTTCATTGGCTTGGGAGCGGTGCCCAGGGCAGGGGGCCACCAGGAGTCGTCCCAGGCAGAGGGCGATGATCCCAGGATGAGGACTTCCGTCTTGTCTGAGTTCAGTTTCAGGCGGCTGTTCTTCATCCACTCGGCGACGTCTTTCATCCCTTCGTGTAGGCTGGTTCTGGCGGTGGCGGGGTCGTTTGTGAGGGAGAGGATCAGCTGGGTGTCGTCGGCGTAGGAGATGATGTTGAGGTTGTGTTGGCGTGCGATGGCTGCAAGGGGGCTCATGTAGACGTTGAAGAGGGTGGGGCTGAGTGATGATCCTTGTGGTACGCCGCAGATGACTTCGGAGGCCTTGGATCTGAACGGGGGGAGGCGGACTCTCTGGGTTCCTCCGGAGAGGAACGAGATGTTCCACTCCATTGCCTTCTCTTGGATTCCGATGTTGCTGAGGCGCTGTACTAGGGTGCGGTGGCAGACAGTGTCGAACACTGCAGAGTGGTCCAGGAGGATGAGGGCCGCAGTTTCCCCATTGTCGAGCAGGGATCTGATGTCATCTGTGGCTGCGATGAGGGCGGTCTCGGTGCTGTGGTTGGCTCGGAAGCCGAACTGCGAGTGGTCGAGGGATCCGTTCGTCTCGAGGAAGGCAGCAAGCTGTCTGTTGACGGTCTTCTCGATGACCTTGGCAGGAAAAGGGAGGAGCGAGATGGGACGGTAGTTCTTGAGGTTGGTGGGGTCCGCCGTTGGTTTCTTCAGGAGGGCGCTGAGCTCGGCGTGCTTCCAGCTCTCCGGGAAGGTGGCGGTGTTGAAGGAGGTGTTGATGATGGAGTCGGCTTTGTTGAAGACGTGGTGGGGGCAGGGGTCGGTTGGTGATCCGGAGTGGAGGGTGTTCATCATGCGGGTGGTGTCTTCGGTGCTGACCGGTATCCAGGCGGGGAGGGTGGTGGTGGGGGGCATTGGTTCGGTGGTTGGGTGCGTGGTCTGTGCGCCGAAGCTGTTGTGTATGTCGGCGATCTTGCTGTGAAAGAACGAGGCGAGTGAGTCGCAGAGGTCCTGCGAGGGGGTGATGTCGTTGTTTCCGGCACTAGGGTTGGAGAGCTCTTTGACGATGCTGAAGAGTTCCTTGCTGTTGTGGGTGTTGTTGTCCAGTCGTTCCTTGAATGCTGTCTTCTTGGTGGTGCGGATCAGTTGGTGGTGTTTGCGGGTGGCGTGCTTGAGGGCAGTCATGTTGTCTGTGGTCTGGTTGTTGCTCCAGGCTTTTTCGAGGGTACGGCAGTTCTTCTTGGAGATCTTGAGTTCGTCGGTGAACCAGGAGGCTTTCTTGCTGCCGGGTCTGCTGGGAGGGGTCTTCAGTGGTGCGAGGTTGTCTGCGCAGTTGGTGATCCACTGTGTGAGGTTGCTGGCTGCTTCGTTGGGGTCCGTTGTGCTGGCGGGAGGGTTCTGGCTGAGGGAGGTGGTGAGCTGGTTGGCGGTGATCTTGCTCCAGCTCCTGCGGGGAACCTGTTGCGGGTGGTGGTGAGTCGTGGTTCTTCTGAAGCTGACGTGGACGCAGCTGTGGTCCGTCCAATGAAGTCCGGTGGAGTGGCTGAAGGAGATGTGCTTGCTGGAGGTGAAGACGGGGTCAAGCGTGTGGCCGGCGTAGTGGGTGGGGGTGTTCACCAGTTGCTTGAGTCCGAGGTTGGTGAGGTTATCCAGCAGGGTGGTGGTGTTGGTGTCGTTGTTGTTCTCCAGGTGGAAGTTGAAGTCCCCTAGGAGGATGTAGTCAGCAGAGGGGAGGGCGTGCGGGCTGATGAAGTCTGTGATGTTTTCGCTGAATTGTGTGCGTGGTCCCGGGGGTCTGTAGATGAGGGTGCCTCTGAGGGTCGAAAAATGATCAAAAAAGGGGGGAGTGAAGAGGTGGTGCTTGACGACACCAAGGTGGGCGCATCCTCCTCTCCTGAAAAGTACAAATAATCAACAAGGTCCACCATACGTAGAGTTAGTGTATATCCTGGTGTTCATGGAATACACAATATGTGTTAAAATACCCCTCACACACCAAAAGGGCACTTGGTGTCATGCTTCATCATTGGGGTCGGGGCAGTGCTGCGACAAGCGACTACGCTGGAGCACCTTTTATTATTGAGGGTGCTATGTGAGTGAATAGGAGTGAGTGTCAGTAGGGTCAGGAGTGATAATAAATAAGTGATGTTAAAAAATACCTGGCCTAGTGGTAGAAAAAACTGTTTAATAAACACTGGCTGGTATTGTTAAAAAGGTGATGCGGAGAGATGAAGCAAGTTAATGGACTTACTCTCCTGTGCGGGTCAACATGTTTTGGGGCGCCATGCCCCTTCGTCAGGACCGGGGTCAGATCCCCCTGTCACTCACTAATGTTTTGCCACAAGAAATAAAGTGTGTGTACTGAGAATAATAAACAATGTGTATAGATATAATTTATGAATATACGTGTTCCTGGCTTAGTCAGTAACGCTGATGTAGTAAGCCTGAAAAAATAAGAGCACACAGTTATAAATGCGCGGATCCCAAAGCGCAGGACTACTAGTCACCTGTAAGGGAAAAAGGACGAAGACGAAAAATACACATATAGACTAAGGTACTCAGTATCCTAGATTGAGCTGGAAAGTACCCTGTAAGTGAAGTGCTAATTATCAAACAGTACAAACTACAACACATATCTTTAAAAAATACACAATAGGTTAGGTTTCGAAAAAGCATGTATTCATGCATGGATACATACTCAGGAGGTTTGGAGTCAGTGCCCCATGAGCCAAGTCTGGAGCGAAGGGTAATTTGAGGGTCCAACTGTAAATTTCTCATAATGATTGAGGAAGCCAGAGCGCACGACTGGCTAACCAAAAAAGAAAGTGACTTCCTCATTCAGGTCAATCCTAAAACACCCTATTTTTACACTATACCTAAGATTCATAAAGATTCCCCCTATCCACCCGGACGCCCGATAGTATCCGGGATTGATTAAATCCTGGAACCTCTGTCAAAGTTCACCGACGCTTTCCTTAGACCTATAGTGCAAGCAACCAACACTTATTTGAAGGATACAAAAGCTGTGCTACAATTGGTCAGGGAAGTCCTATTTGACCCAGAACAGGGCCTCCTTTTGGGCTTAGATGTGGAGAGCCTCTACACCAGCCTCCTTCACCAAGAAACCTTGGAGATAATAGAGGAAATCCTTTTCTCCACAACTTGGAATTACCACACACCAAGACAGGTAGTACTTGAATGTATCTGCCTGTCTCTGAAGAAAAAAAAATGTCAGTATGAAAGCACGTATTATCTACAGAAACACGGCACTAGCATGGGGAGCACATGTGCCCCCAGCCTGGCCGGACTGTACGTACATCACCTAGAAACAACAAAAATCCTCAACGACCAAAACCCCTATAGGAATCATGTGGTGACATGGAAAAGGTACATTGACGATGTGCTAGTGATCTGGAGAGGTGACCAAGACTCAGTCAATCAGTTCATGACCTGGTTGAACCAACAAGACCGGTTCCTTAAATTCACCCACACAGCCTCCAAGGAGAACCTTGTGTTCCTCGATCTGAATATCTATCCCATTGATGGAAGATTAGAAACATGTACCCATTTCAAACCTACTGCTAAAAACAGTTTGTTACTTTATAGCAGTTTCCACCCGCGACACCTACGCGATAATTTACCCTATGGGCAATTCCTTCACCAGCGGCGAAACTGCAGTGATATCAGAGATTTCAAGACCCAAGCTGGGGATCTAGAACGTAAACTACTGAACAGAAACTACCCAAAAACTGTTGTCAACAAAGGCCTAAAAAGAGATCGTAATAATAACAGGGAGGCCTTGTTAGAGCCTACAGTGCAAAAGGAACCTGACCAACGCCCTATCTGCGTTACAACGTACAATGCCAACTCTAACCATATCACAAAGATTGTAAACAAACATTGGAAAATGCTTAACTGTGGACAACTTAACTTCCCAAAACCAATGTTTTCACACAGAAGGGGTAAGAATTTAAAGGATATGTTGGTCCATACTAGACCTAAGAATCGTGCCAATAACGACCCTCCCTAAACTAACAGCTGTCAGTGGACACCACCCTTGTGGCTCATGTGCGTCCTGTCAGTACACGCAGAAAAGCCGAAACATAACCTTTTCCAACCAGTCCACTTGGGAGCAACGCTCTTTCACGAATTGTAATACCCTCAACGTGGTCTATCTGATCACCTGCCCCTGCAAGAAAGAATATGTAGGCATGACCACCAGGCCAGTGAAAGTCCGAATGGGAGAACACCGCAGCAATGTGCGCTGCAAAAAAACCACGACCAGAATGGCGACACATTATGTGACAATGGGACACAGCATCCATGATTTGAAATGGACAGTCATAGAGGCGTTCTGCAAGGACCTCTTATCTAAGGAACAACGCTGGGTGTATCGTCTTGGCACTCATCTGACAGGCCTAAATGACGAAATACCATGGTCCCAATTGAGAATCTGAATAGACCCTCTTATCCACTGTGGATACTACCTGTTGCACATCCAATACCTTTAATTATGACCAGGACCCTCGATTTTGTGCATACATCTGGATTTTGTAGGAATCAGTCCAACCTTGTAGTACACGAGATAGAACATATGGTTAAAAAAAAAAAAAACTGCATTTAAATCCATTACTAGTAGTTTACTTGAAAGAGGGCCGTTCGCACTCTCTAAATAACCAGGTACCCGCTACGGGCATGCGCGTTAATCCAGACACTCCATTGCGCATGCGCACTCGCATCCAATACCTTTAACTATGACCAGGACCCTCTATTGTGTACATGCGTCTGTGTGTAAAAATGAGTCCAACCTTGTAGAACATGAGATAGAACATGTGGTGTAAGCACTGAATGTAAATCGATTACGAGTAGTTTACTTTTAAGAATGCCGTTCGCACTCTTAAAAAAACCAGGGACCCGTTACGCGCATGCGCGTTCATCCAGACACTCCATTGCGCATGCATACTCCGTTCGGAGCTGCAATCCTTAACCGCGCATGCGCCCTTTACAAAAAAACCAGCCCACTAAGGATGATATTTCCGTCCCTCGCCTCTGAACAATGACTAGGCATATAAAAACATCTGCGTTATACTGCGGCGAACTTTCCAAGAAAACAGAGGCTATGTATATAAAAAAACGGAGCTCCCCAGAAATACTAGAAATACTAGCCTTTCTCTAATGGCCACCGCAGCCACCAGGCTTTGAGCTCGTTCTCTCGGACACATCTGTCCCGAGTCAGAGCCATAAATCAATTAACCCTCCATTATTCAATTAACCACCTTACATATAAACGTGCCCCTTTCCAGCTTCTCATTCACACGGAAGCCACGGACGAAGGAGGAAGCACCGATGTGCAGGGGGTTGAGTGAGTACGGCACAGCCGAATGGAATAACTGAGAACTGTTTTAGCTAAAATTAGCTTAGAAACCATTCAGCCTGTTTTTCCAACGACCCAAAACAAGCAAACATTATTTTCCTTCGTTCCCCTTTGTTTCCCATTTACAGTTGGACCCTCAAATTACCCTTCGCTCCAGACTTGGCTCATGGGGCACTGACTCCAAACCTCCTGAGTATTTATCCATGCCTGAATACATGATTTTTCGAAACCTAACCTATTGTGTATTTTTTAAAGATATGTGTTGTAGTTTGTACTGTTTGATAATTAGCACTTCACTTACAGGGTACTTTCCAGCTCAATCTAGGATACTAAGTACCTTAGTCTATATGTGTATTTTTCGTCTTCGTCCTTACAGGTAGTTCTGCGCTTTAGGATCCGCGCATTTATAACTGTGTGCTCTTATTTTTTCAGGCTTACTACATCAGCGTTACTGACTAAGCCAGGAACACGTATATTTATAAATTATATCTATACACATTGTTTATTATTATCAGTACACACACTCTATTTCTTGTGCAAAACATTAGTGAGTGACAGGGGGATCTGACCCCGGTCCTGACGAAGGGGCAGGGCGCCCCGAAACATGTTGACCCGCACAGGAGAGTAAGTCCATTAACTTGCTTCATCTCTCCGCATCACCTTTTCAACAATACCAGCCAGTGATTATTAAACAGTTTTTTCTACCACTAGGCCAGGTATTTTTTAACATCACTTATTTATTATCACTCCTGACCCTACTGACACTCACTCCTATTCACTCACATAGCACCCTCAATAATAAAAGGTGCTCCAGCGTAGTCGCTTGTCGCAGCACTGCCCCATCCCGCAGCAGGGCGGGAAGACCCCTATGATGAAGCATGACACCAAGGGCCCTTTTGGTGTGTGAGGGGTATTTTAACACATATTGTGTATTCCATGAACACCAGGATATACACTAACTCTACGCAAGGTGGACCTTGTTGATTATTTGCCTCTGAGGGTCGGCTTGGGGTCGGTGTGTATCTGGAAGTGGAGGTGTTCGGCGGCGGTGAGGGTGTCGTCGGAGTTGGTCGTGATGCGGATGGTGTTCTTGTGTACGATGGCGATGCCTCCTCCGGTCTGGTTGACACGGTCCCTCCTGGTGATCTTGTACCCGATGGTGATGGCGATGTCGGGGGCTGAGGAGGCGTTCATCCAGGTTTCCGTGAGGAAGGCGACGTCTGGTGAAGTTGTGTCAAGGAGGTTCCAGAGTTCCACGGCGTGTCTGTAGACGGAGCGGGTGTTGAGTAAGATGCACTTGAGGTGGTTGTTGCTGGTGCTCGGCTTGGCGGGTGTGGTGCAGGTTCGGTGGCAGGTGAAACGGCAGGCTTTGCATGTGAAGGGTCCGTGGGTGCGTTTCGGGGTGGCTCGGTAGCAGGCGGGGTTCCGGCCGGCATTGAGTGCGTTGAGGGTGGCGGCGTCGTAGGTCCGTCGGGTGGTCTTGCATCGGCGGGAGCCAGGGGTCCTGGCGCTGGGCGCGGTCCAGGCGCGGACGGGCGCAGACAGGCGCGCCTTCGGCGCACAATCAGCGCGTGGGCGTCATAAGTAAGCTGCCGGGAGGGAGGAGCAGCGAATGGGCTGGAGGGGGCGGGGCCGCAGGGAGGCAGCGGCGGGAAAAGTAGGCGACTCAGCGGCGGCTGGGGCGTCTGGCGTCTGGAAGTGGCTAGCAAGGCAAAACCGAGGCAGGAAGCAGCGGTGTGTGGGGGCGACCTCGCCTGGTTACAGGCTCAGCGGTCGCTCCCTGCACCACTCCTTAAGTAAGGAGCCGGGAGGGAGGAGCAGCTGGGTGGCGGGAGCGGGGTGGCGAATGGGCTGGAGGGGGGTGGGGCCGCAGGGAGGCAGCGGCGGGAAAAGTAGGCGGCTCAGCGGCGGCTGGGGCGTCAGGCGTCTGGAAGCGGCAAGCAAGGCAATAGCGAGGCAGGAAGCAGCGGTGTGTGGGGGCGACCTCGCATGGTTACAGGCTCAGCGGTCGCTCCTGTAACATGTCATAACCTGAAAGAGGTTATGACATGTCTTAGACAATATTTTGAGTCCCAAATACATTCTATTCAAATATGACTTGTTCAAGAAGAAAACATGACACATAATGGGAGAGATCCTCTTATTCATACTTGATGCATCTAAAATGAAAACGTTTATTATTTACTGGCCGCTTCTGGAACAGTTTAAGTTACATTTTAATCTAAATTCTCAACGTCAATCTTCAATACTTCACCACTCTTGGTATTCCAAATGCTAGTTATTGACTTTAGGCCTCTTTTGGAGTCATGTAGTAAACTGGCCGAAACAAGAGTTTGTGCTTGATTCAGGATTAGACATAGTGCATAAATTGTACACTTTTTTCCAGTAAAACATTTGCCAGGTAGGAGTTGATGGAACACTTTTTCCTGTAAAACATTTTCCAGGTAGGAGTTGACGGAGTTTGTACTTTGAAAAAGTGCAATATTTTGTTCTTTGCAGCTCAGAAAAGTACAGTATTTCTATGTTATTTCCCATTCTGATGTGTAGAATGGAAGGTAATATCGCATCCAGCAGCGTCTGTATTATTATACCAAATGACAGGGAAGTGAGAACACAGCAAAGTAGTTCCACAAAGAACTGAAATTAGCTAAGTGGTTCCATAAAGAGCTGAAATTAGCTCTTTTGGAAACACTGTGACCCAGTGACCTCTCTTTAGAAACATTGTTTGCATTAATATTGAATCTGGTCTGCTACATTTGGAGGTTTTTGACTTCACTCTGGGTGGAGACGCCTCTTTGCACACATCTTGGACTATGCTAGGTCACATATCATTGTTTTACCTTCCTTGCAAAATAATTATGTAAGTACCTGGAGGAATGCATAAGCGAAACACCGTCAACAGATCTTATGATCACTGGGGACTTCATACTTAATCTGATCGAAACCTCGACAGACGATGAGAATTATTTTCAAAACATAGCCTGGGATATACCGCTCCAAGAGAGTCCACAAATATCCAAACACTCCAAGTTAGATAGGCAGATATTAGAGAATCTCGAGATCTTCAATATCAGAGCACTAAACAGGAGATTTATTGGAGACAATCCACCAGCAAGTACATTCCATACGACAAGAATTAGTAAAATATTGGATTACACCTTTATTTCATTATTCTTATTCCATCAAATGGTCTCATTTCGGATAGGGGAAAAAGCTGACAGCGATCACTGCCCCCAGGAAATCACACTCAATATTAGCAAGCCTAAATTTGAGCTATCCTTAGTACCTAAAGATTCAGTTTATACCATCAACTATAAAAGGACCAAGTACTCTGCAGCGAACGATGGAGGCATGCTAGAAAAGGCAAAGCAGCACTTTGATGAAAGAATTGGAGCTAGCGAAGTTGAGAAATGGGAGAGTTTTCTAACAACTATGGCAGCTTACTCCACAAGTCCAACACTCCAAGTGGAACTGACCGGCAGGAACATTACTTATTTTACAAAAGAATATAAAGAGAAGATAAAGTATACAAAAAAACGAATCTTTCATGCAATGCGTCATCATAGGTGTACCCCAATGGATATAGTGAAACATGACCTTTTACGGGAATTAAAGGCATCATTTAAAAAAACAAAATGGTAAGCAAATAGATCTATGGAGGACAACATGTGGGCAAAACTGGCCAAGCAGAATGACGGGGCAAGATTTTGGAAAACAATTAATTCCTTCATAAAACCGAGGCATGACGGAGTCTCCTCTAATATCACCGAAGAAGTATGGGCAAATCATTTTAAAAATAATTTTAAACAAGACAGAGACTTCCATTTGGAGGCAGAAACTGACAATAACCACTCAAAGTCACTGCACGGGAGCCACTACAAACAAGAAGGCCATATAGCAACCACGAATAAAGGAGTGACAAATTTACAAAAAATAATTATGCGTCAAATCAAAAAAAGGAAGAAGAGAGGGGGCACCAGGCCTGAACGGAATTCCGCCCATTCTTTATAAACAGAAGGAAAGCGAATGGGCTGTAACACTCAAGCCACTTTTTTTGGAAATTAAACACTTCAATAGATTACCCGGTTCCTGGAAGGGCTCTATCATTTCTCCGATTTTCAAATCAGGGGATAAGTCTCTACCACAAACTATAGATTGGTCGCCCTTATGGACAATGAGGCAAAGTATTTTGTGGGGTACTCTTGGAGGAATTGCAGGCCTGGGCCATGGAAAAATCCCTAATTCCGGTAAACCAGACTGGTTTTGCTAAATCGGTTGGGACAACTACCAATATTTTAACCATGGGACTGTTAATTGACAAAGCCAAAACAACTAAAATGCCCATTCATTTGTGCTTTATAAATTATAAGGCTGCTTTCGACCATATTAATCGGAATCTTTTATGGTCCAAATTGAAGAGGTGGGGAATACCAGGGCCACTGTTAGACCTGCTGATTAACTTGCATACTGAGACATGGATTCAGGTGAAGCTGGGTGATGGTTCCCACTTGTCAAGACGTATTCCAACCAATAAGGGTCTCAAACAGGGTTGTGTTTTGGTTCCCACGCTTTTCAACTTGTTTTTAAGAGACCTTATTCCGATCCTCAATAGCTGCAACTCTCATGCACCCAAATTAGGAGGACTAATATTGCCAAGTCTACTCTATGCAGACGATATAGTCCTAATCAGCCATACAAAAATAGGGCTGCAACACCTTGTGGATGCTACACAGAGATATTCGGTTGCAAACCAATTGACAATAAATCAGGACAAAACTCAGACAATGCCAATTAACAAGAAAAGGAAAAATCCCTACACCTGGTTTTGGAACCATATCCTTATTGAGGATACGACAGTGTATAAATATCTAGGAGTCAAAATTGACAATGGCGGCCAGTTTACTACTCAGAAAGCTAGCATCAGAGGTAAAGGCATTGCTATAGCAGTTTCTCTAAAAGCACTAAACAGTAAACTTACCAGCCCATCTCTCCTGCCCCTGTCACAAGTAATACGAGCCAAGCTCCTGCCCACAATTACTTATGGCAGTGAAGTACAGAGAGGCAAAGATGCAGTGATTTTGGACAATACAGTGACAGCTGCATATAGGATTATCTTTAGCCTGCCAAAACATACCTCCCTGGCTCAAATTAGGCTTGAGTTTGGTGGCCAGAAATAGCTTCTGGCAAGACAGTACATAACCGCCTGGGACAAAGTCCAGAAAGCCAAAAAGGGAACCTTAAATGATTATTTATGGTCGGAATTTGAGCGAAACCCAGCCTCACCATCCTCTAAGTATCTGAAAAACAGCCTGGCGAACCTAGGCTTGCAACAGCTCTGGAATACCCCTACCAACCATACAACAGTTAAAAAAATGGTAAAGAAAACATTTAAACATCTTTCATGGACTGAAGACAAGGCGTCTCTTGCTAAAAGGTCACATGGATGGATAACCCTAAACTCCTACTCCACACAAGGGCAACAGAGTTATCTTGACTTGGGATACTCAAAAAATACAAAGTTGAAGTTTTTAAAGTATAAACTGGGCCTGTTACCTTGCATCTGCCATTTTCCACACTGGCTTAAGGATAAGGCGGGATCCCTCTGTCGCTTATGTGGCATGGCGCCTGAGGATATGCCGCATCTGTTGTGTTCCTGCGACAAATTGCTGGAGGAACGGAAACGTTTGTTAAAATTTCAATTTAACCAAAGAGTAATACGCTCACGAAGACAAGCAGTTCTTGCCTGCTTTGTACCCAACAACCTGCAGTTGAACTGTAGTTTTGTGAAGTTAATGAAGGTGGTGGAAAGGAAGATGTCAAAACTTGACCCTTCATTAACATTCAGATACCATTAAAATACAAGTTGAATCTCATTTAATAATGATCGTCTAAAAAATTGTCAATTTAAATGGGAAATCTGAAACAAAATATGTACTATTTTATTTATGCAGATACAATTTTATGCTTGTAGTGAGAAATGTTTTGTGTGTAGACGTAATTTTAAATGGATGTATTGCAATGGTTTTAATTAACTAAGCAAATAAAATGTACTTACTTACTTTCCTTGTACCCCTTATGTTGGAGTGTACCCAGTTGGATTTAGGTACGGTTTCTGATCTGTGTTGTTCAAATGCAACTAGTTATCATATTTTACTATACTAAATTACCGCAGATATGACGTACGTGTCTCGTCTTCTTCCTAATATTTATGACTCTCTTGTGACCAGTGACCTGATATCATCATATTTTGACATTATTGGGAGATGATAAACCAGAAATTCTTTCAACAAACCCTAGCAACGGTATTTCTCCATAAAGGTTATTTTCGTTTTTGGGGATTGGCAGTATCCACCAGTTATGCCTGGCAACTACTCCTAATTCATTGCCCTTTGCCTGCTGTGAAGAAGGCCTTTTACTATCCATTTGTAGGCTTTCTCTGATGTATTAGTTGATAGGAATTGTTCTCCATTGCAGCTTTTTTTGTTTGTAACTGTGAATTCCTTCCCTACAAGCATGCAACAGATTTTAACTCAAATATGTTTTAATTTAAGGCATTGTTTAAACCAACAATGGCAGGGATGGAGAGCAAATATTTCATGAACTCCAGCACACAACCTCCCCAAACTGACAGACACTAAAAGTAAAATTTAGTGTGCCGTTTCACTACTCCACTAAGAAGTCAACTTGACTCCTGGTTCAATAATGTCCACAGATCTAGGGGAATCCTATCTTTGGGGATTCAATAGCCCTCAGTTAAGTGGCATGCTTCATTGTCGTGCTAGCTCCTTTCTGGGTGGCACTGTAATACTCAGCGGGCTCTTCCACAGATAACTTTTTCTCTCCCAGACCCATTATTAGTCTGAGCTCAGGTTGCTGCCCTAGTTGAGTGATTGTGAGAGTAGGAGGTAAAGTGGGTAGGAAAAAAGGTTAAAATTGACTATTGGAATCTCCCATAACAAAATGTAGTCCTGGCGAATATCCTTGCCAAGATTAAAAACATGACTGAACAGTCAGGTGTTATAATGAGCCTTTGGTTACGTTCAGTAACATATTTCATGCCCCTAAGTGCCTGAAGGGTCTTAGCATTTCATAAGGGCCATTATTAGACCTTAATCTACTTGTAAAGTTAGATTTCCAGGGGCGTGGCTACGACCGCCACCAAGATGGCTGCAACCTTGTGAGGCTCTGGCGGCGTAGGCCATACTTTACCGTTAATCACCACCATCATTGCCCCATGCTGTGAATAATACCCCCAGATGCGATACTGGTGGATGAGGGCTGCATTCTCTGGCTCAGATTGCTGTTCTTCACTGCGGGGGGCAGTGCGGCCCAGCACTACCTCAGAGGCCCGGCTGAGTCAGGGGCTGCAGGTGAGCCTAAGGCCGAGCCCAACTGGGCTCACTGGGAATGTTCCCTCTCCCCTGGGCCCGCCTGGATTCTTGGTGGCCGGAGTTGTGGGGTCGGAGTTCATTGTGGGGGCTGCCCCCGACCTGATTGCTCTCCTTTGGGCTGTGATGTCATCTGTTGCAGCTGACTCCGGTGCAGTGCGGCCTCTATACCCCCCAGAGCTTGTGGTGTTGCGGCCACACTCCTGTGGCCCTCTTCCTGGCAGGGCCCACACGTGGTGTGGGGTGCTCGGATTGCAGGGGCAGTGGGGTCCTTGCCCATGGTCCCCCCCTTGGCCTTGCTGATCTGTCACTTGGCATCTGCGGCCCTGCCCAGATGGGCCCTCGATGCTGGATGCCTGCTGCTGGGGCAGAGGAGCCTTGTTGCGATGGGTGTCCTTGTGGCATTTGAAAGGTTTGTAGATTATGCAATTCCCTCCCCGCTGGGCTAGTTTTCTCTCTTTGCTGCCTGGGCCCCCACCTGCCTGCCTACTCTCCTGAGCAATGTTGGCATTCGCCAGTGGGCTGGTGCGCCTGTACTCTCCTGGCTTACCACAGACCCGTGGGCCTTGCGGTGGAGTTCCCTGGTGGCCCTCGCTTTGGCTTTGTTGAGGGAGGCCAGTGGCCAGTCCACTGTGGGTACCTATCCCCCTTCTAAGTGCAGATCATTGGAACCACCTCAGACTTGACCCTGGGGGCTTACTCTGCTGTGACTCTAGCAGCTCCCATCTCTTCTTCATATTGAGGTCATGTCCCCCCTCGTTGTGGTGAGCGGCCTTCCTGTCTTTCTTGAGGGGCGCCCCCATCTACACTGCATCCCAGAATGTGCTACTGCATGACCACTATTGCCTGTCAGGGCCTCCCATTTCTCTTCAGCAATTGGTCCTTGCGAAATCTGCCAGAGACACCGTGTCCCAATCAGATGCGGAGGAGACCGCAGACAGCGATACAGACGCAGCGTCCATTGATATGTCGCCCATTATGTCGGAGTTAAAAGCGGGCTTCCTTGCAATGGATGCACACTTTGACACCCTCGCTGGACGCATAGACAGGCTAGGGGAGCACCTGGGTTCAATAGGGGGTGAGAATAGATGACAATGAGGAGCGAATATCGGTATTGGAGGACCACAGGACCATGCTCAAGAAGAGGCTCAACAAAATGGAACGTATCTTGAAGAATATGAGGACCTGAAGGCAAAGTCCCGGAGAAATAATATACGCATATCTGGCATCGCTGAGACTAACATGAGGAGGACAGATGCCTTTGTGGAGCAATTCCTCAAAGATCTATTTGACCGCTCCAGCTTTTCCCACACCTTTGCGGTGCAGCGTGCACATCAGTTCCTTGACACCCGCCCTCCTCAAGGCACACCACCACGTTTCCTTATCGCACAACTCCTTAACTTTATGGACAAGGACACTGCTCTCTGTCTGGCTCGTGAGAAGGGTCTTCTCCGCTTTCCGGGTGCTGACATCTCCCTTTACCCTGACTTCACTCCTATGGTCCAGGAGGCCCGCCGCAAGCTCAGCAACGCCAAGAACTCTCTTCGGAAACTGAACATCCAATATGCGATGCAATACCTGGCATGTATGCGAGTGGAGTATGATGGCAAAACCCAAATTTTTCTGCATTTTGAAAGTCCATGCGGGCCAAGTCCCCTTCTCCTGAATGATCCGCCCGGGACATAACTATACTCCCTGCTCGCTCGTGTTCTGCCACTTCGGATCGCCCTAGTTCCAGCTCTTCCTGCTCCTTGCCTGGTTGCTGCCTCCTCACTGGGGCCCCAGTATTGCCCATCTATCTATCTATGTATTTATTGCATTTCTTGAAAGTGTTGCTGTAGCATAACTGTGGTTCATGAAACCCTACTATTGCATGATGATGTTTCAAAATGGGCCACTGTCCGCCTTGTTGTAACTATGCTCCCATGTTCTACGCCATATGTTTGTTGTTGGGATTGTTTTATTTTTTGGTTTGCCTTGTTGGGTTTCACTGGATAACTTCTGCTCCAGTGTGGATGGGGATTTAGGTTTTGACGGAATCTTAAGTCTATCTGCTTTTTAACAGCTGCAGCACCTCCAGCGACACCTTCACTTTCGTTTACCACACTTCTTCATGCACTTCCTCCTCACTATTGTCATGCCACCTACCCTGAACAGACATGACGTTAAAACTGGCTTTTTTTCAGGAGACACATTTGTCTCCATAGGGGACTGTCCTTATGCTAGGCCTTGGGGTGTGCATTGATATTTTTCTTGACATACTTCCTATTACAAGGGCACCTGCATTCTCATTCTTAAAAAATATCCCTTTCACTCTTCATTCCAGCTATTTAGATCCTAATGGTCGTTTCGTACTACTTCAGGGAACCCTTACTGACAAGCAGGTGTTGTTGTTGAATGTTTATGCCCATAATGTCGACGATTTCATTTTTTTATGTTCTCTTGTTGCATATGGACCTCTCAGATACGGACTATGTGCTATTGGGCTGGGACTTAAATATGCCGATGCGTGACCAAATGGACTTTACTATTACACACCCAAGCAGCAAGCCCTGGGTGCAAGATGCGCTGCAGCACATGGTGGATGCCTATGTGCTCTGGGACGCCTGTTGTTCCTGCTACCCGTCTGCTTCTGGATTTACTTATCCCGCTCCTCACTCCTTTTGGACCAGACTGGACTATTGGCTATTCTCGGCCAATGTGAACTACTCGTTGTGGGAGGTCACAGTCTAACCACGCACATTGTCGGACCACTGTCCGGTTCTTCTTTGCCCGCAGGTCTTGTATGGCTGCGACATGCACATGGAGAATCTCTGGCCAGTCTCTTTGAGATCTGGCATTCTGGGATTGGTAGAGACACAGGCCACATTTTGGGAAGCCTTTAAGGCCTCATTCACACAGTATGTATCTCCAAACACATCAGCATTTTACGAGACATAAGCACAAGGCTTCATAGGGTTGAATCTGCTCTACGTGACATTGACAAAAAGGCCACCCCATCCAGAGACCCCTGCTTACATCAAAGTTCAACCTTGCTAACAGAGTTTCATAACCTGGCTGACAGGGAGCTCTCCCATATGGGGAGGAACGCCAGGGCTCACCTGTATGGGGAGGGTGAGGGTGAAGAGGAGCACCCAGGTCGAACCCTGAGACAGAACCACTCACAGATTACATTACGGAACTGTGCTCGGACTCTGGACAACTGGTGACTGGCTGCGAGGGTGTGGTGCCGAACTCCATTGGTACTACCGGAATCTCTACTTGTCACATGTCTCTGAACTTTCTTCTAAAATATCCTTCTATCTCGAAGGCGTGGCGAACGGTTGGCTGACTGATGGCCAAAGTCAATTCCTCGCCAAGCCTATTACCACCAAAGAAATTGTACAGGCTATAGACACCTTTGAGGGCTCTGGGGTCGGACAGTTTGCCAGGGGCTTCTACAAATATTTTAAGCAAGTATTGACACCCCAAGTACTGATGCTGTAAAGTGAATCCTGCCTCCATTCTTATGTGAGGCCCTTGTTCTCCTAACAAAGCTAGGAAAGGACGCTCTATTGTGCTCCTCTCATCGCCCTCTATTTCTTTTGAACCTTGCCAACAAAATCCGTGCCAACGTCCTCACCACTAGGCTGTCAATTTTAATTAAACACCTTATATCGCCTGTACAATCAGCACCGTTCCACCTCACTCAATCATAGCACCATTTTGCTGTCCTTAACAGGGTCTCACCATTCACTTCTGCGGTCACAGCCTAGTTAGATGAAGAGAAAGCTTTCTACTCTCTCGAGTGGCCTTTCCTTAGAGCGGTCCTTGGTAAGTTGGCCATTCCTTCAACTTTCATTTCCCTGGTTAGTCTTTTCTACGCCAACCCTGTGGCTCAACTCTGTGTCAATGGCTTGCTTTCTGAGATGTTTCCTATTAAGATGAGGATCACGCAAGGCTCCTCACTTTCCCCCCTTTTTTTCATTATTGCTATGGATCCCCTGGGTCGCTTATGCAGGACCGTCTTCTCCACCACGGCCTTCAACTCACCCAAGGCCTGTTTTCCTTTTCGTGCACAACATTTTGCTTTTCATTCAACATCTGTCTGAAAACCTATCTCCCTTGGTTCAAGAGGTGATTCGATTTGGTGATCTGTATGGGCTCCAAATCAACTGGGCCAAATCAGAGCTGTACCCACTGACCGACATGGCGCATCTGCCACCAGCCCATTACTCATTTACTTGGGCTGCGGAAAGAGATAAGTACCTGGGCATATGTCTTCATAGAGACATGGTTCAAGTTCTACAACTGAACTATAGACCGGCAATGGCCAACTTGCTTCCCAGGTTGCTCGCTGGATCAAGCTGCCTCTATCCACTGGTGGTCGTTCATCCATCATACCATTACCTCAGACATTTTTCCGCTCCCTCTACAGTGCCCTCCTTCGTCTTGTGTGGGCTAGTGGTAGGCCTTGCATTCGCTTGGACACTCTTACTCTCACCTACGAGCACGGCGGGCTCTGGGTTCCCGACCTCTAATTGTACTACCTGGTCGCTCAATGTCAGTACTCATATTGGTGGTATCATCTGGATCTGTGGACGCGCGCAGTCTTTAAAACGCGCTAGCGGCTTCAGGTCACGCCATGTTTTAATTTATCTGTTCTTTATGAATCTTTGTGCATTTTACTGTCATAGCTCTGTACCCTAACGCTGCGGACACGCGGTATTCATAAAACGCGCCAGCAGCTCCAGGTCACACTATATTTTAAACTCTGCACGGTCTTGGACGTGTGTTTTGATTCCTCCTGCACCCGCTTGTCACGCCAGCTTCCTACTTCCTCTTCCGCCCCCTACCCCGGTCCACCACGTGCTTGCCCGATTGTTGTGGAGGGTAGGCGGGGCGGCCAATCAAAAAACCTCGGGACGCTGGGAGGGCGGAGTCTGGGGTCAGCACACCAGTTACTTAAGGCGATGCACTTTAGGACGCGCAGCGGACGCGCGCAGGGGCGCGCCGCTGGCGCGCCGACGGCCTAAGGCAAGCCCGTCTGCGCCCGTCCGCGCCTGTGCTGTGCCCAGTGCCAGGCATACTGCCGGGGGATACATGAAGGGGCAAACATGCTTGTCCAGGGCTCAATTGCTGACCATGAGATCTCAGAGCGGTAGTTGTAGCTCCAAGTGCAACCCTTCTCAGCTACTTGCCACCCACTTCGTTTGCAAAGACTGTGGCTTCCCTCTGGAAGCACTCACCATCGGCCCCAGTAAAGAAAACGGCAAATCACCCGACCGTGAGCTGCCCAGGGAGGTCAAGGCCTGTCTCGTCAACTGCCGCTCCCTCCCACGCCATGCAGGCGATATCTGGCTCTCGATAACCACCCATGCATGGGACTTGATGTTCCTTACCGAAACATGGGTTAAAGACTCTTCTAACCCGGATATAGCGTTATCAATCCCCCCTGATTACCACTATGTAGGGATCAACCGACCAGGAACTAAAATGGGAGGGGGAGTGGCCACCATTTCCCGGTCCCAATGGAAAATCACTTCCAGGAAACTGCCTAATTCAGGCCCCATTGAGGCAATGTATTTTAGCATCACGGACCTCAGTCATCTGGTCCTGGCGGGCGCCCTAATCTACAACCCTCCTGGCACTCAGCCCTCTCACCTCAATGAGTTACTGGCCACTCTGGCCGACCTTTCACTAAAACACCCACATTTTACTATCTTAGGTGATTTTAACCTACATGTGGATGATCCTCACTGTCCCAAGGCAAGGGCCCTCGTAGAAACTCTAGCCGGAATAAACTAGGACCTAAGAGTTCACAGTCCCACCCATTCGGCAGGCCATACCCTAGACCTGATTTTTTCAAACCTGTCAGACCTTTCTACTCTAACTCCGAGCCCTCTGGCATGGTCTGACCACTCACTCATCCCTTTTACCCTATCTATTCTCCCCCCAGTAATTACGAATAGTGTAAAACCTAACCTGGGCAGGAAATGGCATAAAGTCACCTATGACGCCCTTGAGCCTGCACTGGCTGACATGGAGTGGCCCCTGTCTAAGGACTTAGACGCAGATGTGGAAAAACTTAATACCACCCTCATTACAGTGATCAATAAGATCGCCCCCCTACTCCCCCTTTCCTCGTCTAGATCAAAGCCCTCCACCCCATGGTTTTCCCCGGAGCTCCATTCGGAAAAAAGTAAATGTAAAAAACTGGAGCGCCAATGGCGACGCACTTATGACTCGACCGGAAAAAGCATTTATAGAGCTGCGCTAAAAAGGTTTCACAAATTAAAACAAGCCGCTATGAAAGAATACTTTTCCAACAAGATCAACTCCTCGGACAATTCAGCCAAAACCCTCTTTTAAATTGTGAAAGACTTCACTAAGCCTTTAGCGCTTACCCGTCTCGCCTCTCCTAGCCAGGAACTTTGTGACAACCTATCTCGTTTCTTTCATCATAAGATTGTGGATATTTTTTCCTCCTTTACTCCGTCCTTAGGGCTTGACGAGGTGTCATCAGTCCTACCCTCTCTACCGGCCTGTACCACCACATTAGTAGCATTCAAACCTATCGTAAGAGATTCGGTCCAACACAGAATGCAAAAATGTAAATCTGGCTCTCCCCTGGACCCCGTCCCAGCTCTAATATTCACGCAGCTGGACCCACTCATCACCACCCCTCTAACTTCCATTTGGAACGCTTCCCTCTCCACTGGCCAGTTCCCGTCGGAGTGGAAACAGGCAATGCTAATCCCCTTATTGAAGTAAGTGGATGCTGACCCGACGGTACTTAGCAACTACCGACCCATCTCTCTCCTCCCTAAACCTGCAAAAATTCTGGAAAAAATAGTACAGGAGCAATTGTCAAACTATCTGGAGTCCAACGCCCTCTTACATGACTCGCAATCCGGATTCCGCTCCGGATATAGCACAGAGACGGCCCTTCTGGAAGTATCAGAGACCATCAGAGAGAGCGTGGACACAGATGAGGTGGCCATGTTGGTGCTCCTCGATCTGTCCGCGGCGTTTGACACCGTGACCCACTCCATCTTACTGAAAAGGTTGCATGACCTAGGAATACAAGGCACTCCTCTAGTTTGGATAAAGTCATTCCTGTCAGGTAGAACGCAACAAGTATGGTGTCGCCCCTACCTGTCGAAAGATAAGATGCCCTTGAACTGTGGAGTCCCCCAGGGGTCGGCCCTCAGCCCCCTCTTTTTTAATGTTTACATGCCTCCATTGGCAAGAGTGGTTGAGGACTGTGGTGTCAGAGTGGTCTCTTATGCTGATGATACTCAGCTAATATTTTCCTTCAGAGACCACTCTGACAAAGGACTCGACAACTTTAAATCTTGCCTCACCAACATTGTACATTGGATGACATCTAATACATTAAAACTGAACACTGAGAAAACTGAGGTGCTATTTTTTAATCTTAAAACCCCTCTGCTGTCTTCCGCATGGTGGCCGACTGAGCTGAACCCACCTCCCATTCCCACCAACTCAGCCCGGAACCTAGGGGTTCATTTTGATAATGAACTCTCCTGCAAAACACAAATCCAGACGGTTACTTCCACCTGTTTTGGCAAATTAAAAATGATTAAAAAAATCTCCCCCTATCTGTCTAGGGACTCGATGAGGACTGTCGTGCATGCCCTCATAACCTTACACCTGGACTACTCCAATAATCTTTATGTAGGGGCTCCTGCATATTTACGTCACCGTCTACAAATTGTCCAGAACGCGGCGGCTAGATTGATCTGCCACGTTCCCTATCGTCACTCCATTTCCCCATACCTGAAGAACTTGCATTGGCTTCAAATCTCTCACCGCATCCAGTTCAAAGCCCTGGTCCTGGCTTTCAGAGTACTTAATGGGTATGGTCCAGGCTACCTAAGAGACAGATTGAAGCAGGTCCATTCAGTCCGTGCCCTTAGATCCAACCATCTCCGTCTCCTACTACCTCCTCGCTTCCAGCGTTCGAGAAGAGGAGGCAGAGCTTTTGCGGTGGTCACTGCTAAGCTGTGGAACGCCCTACCGCTGGACCTTAGACTTATTGAACTGGAATCCCTTTTTAGATCCAAATTGAAAACATACCTGTTCTCCTGCTACTAGTCGCCTTGATCACTACCGCTGCTGTCCACAGTGCCGGGACACCCCCGGCGGGGGTAGCCGTACGCTTAATCAAATTCCATAAATAAAAAAATACCCGCATCCCCTATCTGCGACCTGAGCCGTCCCAGCTGGGCGATCTGCCGCACACCTCTAACTTGCCGAAGGGCATCTCATTAGATGCCAAGAATATTCAGACAGAATCCATGACTTGTTGGGCGTGGCGCAGATTACAGCAGCTACTAGGTGGGGGCCTCCTCTATTCCCCTGCTCTTGTCCTTTTTTATAATCCTTGACTCCTGTTGGCCGGTGAAAAGTTTGTACCATGAATGTTCCGCAATCATAACCTCTCCATCTTGGGGTATCTATTCCCGGACAGTCATGTTGTACAGCCGGCTGCAAAACCTCCTTTACAAGATTGACCTTTTCTGGAACGTTTCATTATTTGGAGACTCCATAACACATTACGATCTCTGCTTCCCACCTTCCCGCTGTTCCCGAAGAGTTCCTCCCATTGATGCTTGTGGCAGCTAATTGGCATGGGGATTGTTTAGTTTCACAACTATACTGCACTTGCGTCTCGCTCAAACCTGACACCACTGCCAGGGTTTTAGAGGCATGGACTGAGGAGCTTGGCATCCCCCTCACAGGAAAAATATGGGCATATTGCTGTTTACAAATCAAGAGCATTTCATGCAATCACAGACACAAATTATTGCATTTTAAATGTATCCATCACATTCATCTTTCGCCCTCAGATATTGCTAAATTCGATCCCACCAGAGCCGATATATGTCAAATGTCGTGCTCCTGGCGCTGACTTTGACATTTAACTTGGACCTGCCCTGTGATACACACATACTGGACTTTTGTTTTTGTACATGTATCTGCAAGGGCTGACATGGAGCTCACCCTGGACCTTCTATACGCACATTTGAGAAATACCAAAAAATTGACTGCATTCTGGAGTTGTGTAAGCAAGCAGTGATTCTCTATCCCCTTTTAATGTTTTATTTTTTTAAATCAATAAAGATTTTTTTTATAAAGTTGAATTTCAATTAGTAACTCCCAACCGTTATGGTCAGCTAAAAGGGAAAAACTCAGAGCGGCAAGCTCCTCACCCAACTGGGTCTCGAGGAGGTGCTGTGGAAATCCTGATCATACAGGGACATAGGAGGGGTATTATTATATTATTCTTGGTGGAGTTGTGGAATGACACACCAAATTGTACTTATATTACTGTAAGGAATATCACATTCCTGCAACTTTTACCTTGATTTTTGTGGGTGCAATCCCTTTTTCAAGAACAATTGCCAGGCCATATTGATGACTGACAAAGCAGAGTGTAAGCTAGTTGTTGTCTCTATTGACGCTCCTTAGCTGTGAACCTAGTCAAGTCTTCTGAACAGAAAATGTAAAGAAGGCGCAGAAATGAGAAAGCCAGTGAACCATGAAGTAAAGAGTGGTAGCACATAGGACATAGAAATGAGAAGAGAAGCAGTACTGTTGAAAAGAAACAAGGCCTGTCAGAGAGTTAGGATATTCTTGTGGAAAAAATAAATTGAGGGAGAAACAGAGGAAATGTGAGAAAGGTTGAAGTAAGTGACCCGCTTAGGGCCACCCGGGTCACCGCAGACCACCTCTCAGCCTACCACACCAAATAAAGAGTCGGAGAGACAGTGGGGAATATACACCAATAACAGTTTATTTGTATACACTCAGAGCGGAGCCCCATTTGCACAATCTCTTGAGAGAGCTACAGAGGGAACTGAAGACCAGCAAGCATAGAGATACATTATGTACATTTCATTGTTAGTTAAGAGCACTCCCATAGTGGAATTTTCCAGGCAGAGGCAGCTGGATGGTAGAATACAAAAAAAGGTTTCTGCTCTCGTATCTACACAACTTCGCACAGTCCAAGGCTGTTGCACCCTGAGTTGCGATCAAACTACCAGACAGGTGGGAGAGGCCTTTATCTAGTGGGAAAGCTCTGCACTGGCACTAACACTTCTTTGGTACAGAAACTAAACACAGCAAAGGGCATTTCTCAGAAATAGTAAAAGATTTGTTTTGATCACCATGTAAAATGGAGTTAAGGAAGAAAATGGTGCAGCAAATGTTAACTTATACAGGGCACTGCGTAAGCATCAACTTGCCTAATCTAACAGACCCACCTTTTAGCATGAGGTAAAAACATTTTCTAATATACAAAAAGGAACAAAGTAGGCAGCATATTATAACAGCATCAACACGTCAGAAGTTAATAGGGCATCAGAATTTAAAAATACAACTATACTTAGGCTGTCCTGTTTTCAGTTTCTATTTTTGGTAAATTCTGGTGGGGGTTTTTCAGTGTTTTCAATATCTTAAAAAACAGTTGTTATCAGTGGTTACACATTCTCACGCCACTAAAAACAACAGAAAAAGTGTTTTTCCGGTGTTTATGGAACGTTTTGCTTTTATCATTGCTTGCTTTCTGCACTGAAAGAACATGGTATATAGACAGTGTACGTATAGTGTATATGAGGTCCAAAGAGATTTTTGCAAAATAATCTTATTGTTGTACACCATACAATACTTCTTCAGTGAGTCTTTGGTCATGTGCGCTCGCGCTATCCTTCCCATGTAAACTTCTGTGAAAAGGCCCTCTCAGCATTCATAACCCCTTGGGCTGAGAACCGTCAGCTAAGGGGCACAGTTGAGATGACTCTTTCTTTGATGCCACATAAAGCACGAAATGATAAATATTTGCGTTTTAGTTCCTGGGCATAAGAAAACAGTGCACCAGAATGGACTAAAAAGTCAATAGCATCCCTCATTAACTCTGAAGATTGGAAAGATGCTTTCAGCATACCATCTAACAAGTGGCAAGGATCTCCTACAGGGAATCACTTCAGCTTGGGTATCAATTTTGACAGGTCATCACACACATTTTTTATATACGTAGCTGAATCACTACAAATACAAACAATATCACTCCAATCTTTGTTGAACTTGGAAAGAACCTTTTTTGCAGAGCATAACAAGTGACACTGCGTTCCATGTTATCCAAAAGTCTGGTGTCACCTTTTCACCACTATCCAAGATGCTTGGTGATATATATACTTGTCACTATACCTTGCATTTAATGTTTAAAGCCTGAGGTGTTGGCAATTCACCTACTATCAATACTGACCTACTACAAACTATGGTCTGATGTATTAAAGGTTTTTACCCATTCTCTGTGGGTAAATGTGATGACACATATTAGGAAAGATTTTTATGAAACTAGCCATTTTACCTATCAGTGAAAGAATATAATGCAGCCAAATTATCAAATGTGAGTTTGATATGTCCTGATTCCCTACAGTTGATAAAATAATTAAACTAAACCTAAAACGTGACACTAAACCCTGCATCTTTAGACTAAAGGCCATAAAACTGAAAAAAGTAAAAGGAAGAAGAAACAATATTTTAGTGGCATCCCTAAAGAACCAAACTCAAGCAGAATAATGTTAGCCAGTCTTTCTTACTGCTAGCTTGTATAACAAAGTTACATTTTATTGACCCCTTCAGTAAGAACAAAATGACTCTTTCACATCTTTTTCCTTTCTTTGAATGGCATTTAGTTTGTGTTTGTGCAGGTGTTTTTTCAGTGTTTATATGTTTTCACCGGTGAGGGCTATGTTTCTTTCAGTGGGGTTTTATCAGTTATTATAGGTTTAAACCGAAAACCCCACAGCCTAACTATACTATACTATAACTATGGGCACTCTTTACAATCAACATTAGGAAGTGGAACTGCAAGGAGGGAGGAATCCTCAAACATTCCCTAGGTCATCAATATTCTCCCGGAGCATCATTTTTAACATGGGCTGATATTTTCTGTTTGGGAGTGAAAACAGTGGCACAATAAGAACAGCAAAAAGGAAGACATTTAACGAGGATACATAGAGCACCAACACCAGAAAAAGATAAATCATTTCTTTAAGGATCCAACCCCAACTGCCAAAAAGGGCCCAACTCCTATTCCCCCTTTCCATTCCTTTAACATTGTTAATATAATCCATAATATGTTGTGTTATATTCTTTCCCAAATTCTTTACACCAACCACACACAGGTCAACGACCACTGCGCATACACCACCACTCTTTGCTAAGATAAAATCCACTGCATATCTAGACTGCTCTGAATACACCTGCACACTTTCTAACTGAGTGGTGATATCAAGCAAAGCTGCCACTGTGGTATTGGATAGAATCTGTAACTTAGATCCAAAATATTGTGGTATCACTCAGCGTAAAAATGGAACAGAGGATAGGTCCAAATGTAATTCCATTACTATAGCTATTTACTTCCAAATCTGTGACTCTTTCACAGAATTCTTTTGTTGTAGTCCTTTTTACCCATCTCGTTTTGGGTTTAGCATATTTACATGGAACACCCAATGGCAGCACCATCCCAAGAGCTGCAGCATCTGTGCCATTGTGGACATTGGAATAAGTCCCATTAGACAGAAAGAAAAACCCTGGTGCGCATATATTGGCACCTGATAATCCACTGCAGCGTATCTAGAGTTCATTCCCAAAGTGCTCGGATCATTTTTATTCACCAAGAAGACTGTATTTTTAAACAATATTATCCCTGAACAATTAATGTACAGTGAAGTGTCTGTGTAGGGCTTGCCCCCACTTGTGGCACCTCATCACACTCCATCCTGACAGACACACTGAGTGGAAATAGAACCACCCTAGAGAGCCAGGCTTAAATAGGCCAATCCTGTCATGAACTTACTCTCAGAATGGCTGGGCCACTTGCCAAAATACAGCAACACACAGGCTGCCAGCGAGAACATAGCATCCGCATTCACCAGCTAGAACCAGCATGCCAGGAATGTGTAATGCATCAAGTCGCCAGCGCTGTAAAGCAACCGGCTGCCCTACCGCAACCCTAACATAAAAGGATAGTGAAGCTACGCCCTCTGGCCCCTATGTAAATCAGGACCTATGGCACCCTTCACTCAGAGCACCTGTGCCGCACCTGAAGGTGGTTTGGCGGCCCTGGGGAGAATGAGCCCAAAAAGGCTGGCATCCCTAAAACGAGGATCCGCCTCAATGCGTAAGCCCGCTGAAGTAGAGCTTTGAGGACAAAGTAAGAGCTTGCTGTGGCCGAGCTTCCGATTATGCTACAAACAGAAATATCAAAAAAGACAGTGCAGCAACAAGATGCTCAGCAGGGCTCCCACCGGGCCACTGGGTCAGCTACCGCATGACCTCGCCCCACTTTCCTGCAACTTCATTGAAGAGTCTGCAGAACCCAAAAAAACGAAAGTGGGTTGGGTCATGCCTACTCTTATAATAGGTCTGGGGTGAAGAAGGTCCGACATGTTAGGAAGGGATGGGAAGGCTAGAACGCTAATTAGCTTGAAGGGTTCTGTTGGGGAGCTGAAGCTCACTACGTTACTCACAGTAGCGGCCAGTGGTGGGAGTGCTGCTGGGCGGGGGCGGAGCAGGGTGGGGGGTAGTAAACTATGGCATACGGTCAAACAGAGGTAAGTAAACAAATTAATAAATAAATAAAAAATGTCATTGCACGAGCTGCATTGCAAAACGTGATGCAGCGCGTGCAACGAAATTTGTTTTATTTATTTATTTATTTACTTACCTCCGTTGGGCCGTATTTCATAATTTACTACCCCCAACCCTGCTCCACCCCCACTCTTCCCCGCCCCGCCCCGCCCCACCGCCCTGCTGCACTCCCACCACTGGCCGCTACTGGTTAGTCATGTGATGAGGAAGACTTACAAGGAGATAATGAAGTGACAGCCAAGTGAATAGCTGAAGAAGGCTAAACTGTTGCCCCATTCAAAGTATGTTGTGCTTTGGGATGATACACAATATGATTGACAATGTTTCAGTCCAATGGTTGATGGAGGCTGAACCAAAGACCTTTATAAGTATACTTATTATATTTTTTTTCATAAAAACAAAAGGTCTTGGCCAACAACAAACCTAAAATATTAAAACGTTCATGTGCACTCATCATGTTTAAAAGTGTTGTGGTTCCACTTTATTTTATCCTGTAAGTCGTTGCTCCCTCTCTGCACCCCTCATGCCTTGATGCCCCCCACGCCCCCACTGGGCCTTTCCAACCTTTTGCCAGGCCAGACTTACACTCTGAAATTAGGAGGGAATTTACGAAAAAGCAGAACCTCCGACTTCTCTTCATTACATTTGAGCTGCTCCTCTGCCAACTATTTAAAAATGGGGGACATGGGAACCAGCAGGCTATTTTGTCTCTTGTCTCTCAGTCCTGCCAAGCACCATGCATCAGGTGAAAGATTAATGCATTTTAGTCCTGGTGTCTGCATCACCGCACCAAAATATGTTAGTCATGCTTTTTATAGCTCCTAGGACCAACTGTACAGGGGGCTCTCTGCCATATATATAAGGCAGCCAGCATGCTCTGCGATTCCGCTTTCTCAGATACAATTATCATTATCAGCTCCTCACTGATTTAGCTGTGCTAGGAGGGAAGCTTTTATTATAGGTGCCAATGTAAAATGGTATGTTTTGTGTTAAGTATTTAGTGGCCTTCTATTTTTGTACAGACCTTACAATCCCTAAAACGGAAGTGACGTTAAGGTCCGGCAATAGCAAGGGCACAGATCTTTCAGCATATAGTTGCATGGCTCAAAAGCAGGCGGCATCGAGAGAATACTGGAGTTGTTTTAAACAAACAGCTTTTTAAAGGTATAGTTCTGCTCTCAGTGTCGTTCATAGTGATTACGCTAAATTTACTCCATGCCTTCCCTACTGAAATCAATACCGATGGTCTTTTATTTGCCTGCTAAAAGTGGTAGAGGGGAGCAAAACAATTCAAGATTATACTTACAAATTAGTCATGCTTTAAAGGAGCACATATTCTGAACTTAGTTTTGATAGATTTATTATAACGCCAAAAATAATTGAATATAAACTCACCTTAATATCAGAGTATATAGGTACATAAAAATCAATACAGAGCCGATTCTACGGATATAATTCATTCGGCACAAAAGGCATAATGTGATGAACTCCAAAATCAATATGCAACACAGAATAGAAGCTGAGTCCAATTCTCTTTTCATTGAGAAGTAAATGAAAGGAATCTTTCCCTACACTGCTCTAAAGGAGGGTCCTACCTATCTCATTATGTCATACCCCAAAGGTGTCAGCAAGTGTTGACTTCCTAAGAAGTACTCACGTCAAATGGGTCTGATAGCTTAAGGCTATGGAGCCCACTCTAAGATGCTCCTTCTCCTCCGTAAAAAACAGAAGTGCCCCGAATCTGTCCCTGCGCATCATACGAAAAGACAATGTTCAACCCACAATACAACACATGATGAACTTTTTCATTTGCAACATTTTCAGTAAGTTTCCACAGGAGCCTTAATTTGTTCATCTCCTCTCCAGTGGCCTTGGTTCCCAGCTAGACCAGACACGAAAGGCAGGGTTCTCCCTTTTTGCCATCCAGTCTTCTTCAAAGACATTCCGGGTATCTCCTTAATCTAAGAATAACGAGGTTGAATTCCTGCACCTGCAGTAGGATGAGAACATACTATCTTTAAATACAAAAAGGATTCATTTAATTATTTCTTGAGCAACCAAGGAGAAAGGAAACTCAAAACAACATGCAGTTTGGGCCTACAATGCAGACAACTTAACCTACACACAGTTACATTGTACGAGTATAAATTCATCCTGCACATTATACATACAGGAATACTAAACTTTTCTAATACATACAAAGTCCTACTTAAATGTGCATACTACATTATAAATGCTTATGTGACTTGAATACATGCATTTCAATAATCATGAAACACTGCAAACGACAAAAATATATGTAAGTGCTTTTGAACCACGAGTATAATGCACCCATACAATTTAGAGTGCTGTAAGCGCTCTGTCAATAGTCTAAATATTGCTAAGTCAATATGTGTTTTGTGTGCAGCTGATTTCCCACTTACTTCAGTCCTTGTCAAAGCTACGGGACTCGGCGTCTTTATAAGTATATTAGCAGTGATCTGAATGTGTTTCATTCAGTTCACGCTCGCAGTGGTAGTGTAATATCAATCTCAGTGTTAAAAAAATGTGGGTTGTGATTGGCCAGCCTAGATTAAACACAGCCAATGCTACATCAGTTTATTTAACTCTCCATAAAGATCGAGCTCCCATTTTTCAGCACTTTTTTTACAGATCCTGGGACCAACTGATTATAAGGGACGCTGCTTTCCTAAACTGCCTAAGCAGCATGTTTGTAGTAAATAATGCACTAGTCCGGCTATTCTGGCTATGGGTCTGACGTCAGTGTACATGAAAAGAGCCGTAATACAGAACAACATTGATGGTGCCATATTGTTTTTACGGTACTCGATTTACATTGATTGGCCCAGGAAGGGAGTTCATGTTCTGCAGCTCTGATTGCTTTATCCGTGTGACCGGGTAGAACCCTGAGACCCACGTGCTCTGTGTGGCACAGGTGCAGGTTTTCATTGTGGAGGGCGGGAGGGGGGAGGAAGGCTGTACAGGATGTTGTCAAAAACAACTCCCAGACATGGTTTCTCTTCCCTCCAGCCAGCCCCTTCAGGCCCCTGGAAATACTGCCTAGACTGCTGGATGCTGTTGACTTAATAGTCAACAAGCTGTATACCCATCTGCCGTCCTGCCTCATGTGTGGTTTACCTGTAGCGTGGTCTGATCTGGGCAGCCGAGTGCACAATTTAATAGAGCTAGTCAGCCTGCCTTCAGCTGTCACCTGCCCCCCCTCTTATCAGCACCTACAGCAGTGTGTCTGTGCCAGCAGCGCTATAAAGCGGCCTGCAATGCTGCACTCGGGATCATGATCTTCAAGAGCAGTACACAATAGTTTACATCCCGTGGACCCTCAGCACAGCCCAAGTAATATTCTCTCTGCTGGCAGTCTAGGAAAGCGGAATCACAGAGCGCACCGGCTGCATTATATGAATAGCAGAGCGCCAGGCGGGCAACGCCCATAGGGCTCCAAGGGCTTCAAGTTCAGTCCCCCCTTCACCCATTCGTGTGTTTCAGCCCGGACTGAGACAGCTTACAGGGCACACACACAGACAGTTTTTGTACTTCACAGATCTTTAAAAGACCATTTACTGGTTAACGAGGCTTTGTTGTTTTTTTCACCCCTTCTTAGAGCACATGCATCTCCATTCTGCCTATTGCTGGATTAATTATCCACCCCCGAAAATGTTATTAGCTCCCCACCCCCGAAATAAAGTTGTCCCAGGAGCTATATATAGCGTGACTAACGTATTTTAGTGTGGTGATGCGGACACCAGTACTAAAATGTCTAATGCCTGATGTGTGGTACTTGGCAGGGTTGCACATCTAGATGGCATAAGTAAGTCCGTCAGTAGAGCGCTGAACTGAATGAAATGGGGCATTATGAGAGCGTGTGAGAGGGAGGGGAAAAGACATGTTGGAAAGGATAATTGTGTCTTTGTTTTTGTTGGTCTTTTAACTTCAGATAACTACATATTAAACATCACTCACACTTTACATGAAGATACATGTAAGTACAAGTGATCGGTGGGAAATACACTCTTCTACATTCTGCAACCCTCTCTGTAGATGTCTGTCTTTGTGTAAACAGAGAGAAATCTTGGTTGGCAGAATATTTATTTATTCATTTATTTGTTTATTTTATTTTAAAAGTTTTATATAGCGCTGGCTAGACCCAGAGGTATCAGAGCGCTTTGCATAATTAGGATAGTATAAGGCAAACATGGTATAAAAGCATATAAGAGGTAAGGAAAGCAACAATGTGAGAATATACAAAGTAAGAAGAACATAAGCATTATAAAAATCAAGATAGGTAAACATGAGCTGGCGCAAAACACTTCGAGTAATACAATTCCAGTAGTTAGGTAGAATGGTGTACAAGAAGAAGGGCAGATAATACGGAACAAATAAGAGTATGGTGATAGGAGATCTAGAGTAAGGCACAGGAGTAAGGCGCAGGTTAGGATCCCCAATAGTAATTGAGGAGGTGGGTTTTGAGGTCTTTATTGAAACTGTAAGAGGAGGGGTTACAGCGCAGGTTTTTTGGGAGGGCATTCCAGATAGTAGGGGCATTGCCAGAGAAGGATCGCGATTGTGTGGCTTTCTTTTTATGCTGATTTGGGATTTGGGGGAGGGTGCTGGTGCTTCTCAAGGTACGAGTGGTGCCAGCAATGAGGAGTTTCTTGGAGAGGTAATATGGAGTGTTTTGGTGAAGGGCTTTATGAGTAATGCAGGCAGTTTTGTAGGCAGACCTGCCTTCGATAGGGAGCCATTTAAGAGATTTGAGCGCTGGGAGATATGATCGAAGCGTTTGCAGTCTGTAATGAGCCTGGCTGCAAGGTTGAGCACAGCTTTGATTGGAGCAAGGTGGACCTTGGGGATTCCGTTGAGAATGGCATTGCCATAATCAATATGTGAAAGAACAAGTGACTGAACAACAAGTTTAAAATCATCTGTGGGTATGAATGGTTTGATTTTCTTGAGGTGACGGAGAGTGAAGAGGGCTCCTTTGGCAGAGTTTTTGATGTGAACATTAAGGGTAAGGGTATTGTCGATAGAAATGCCAAGAGATTTGACGAGTTGGACAGTGTGAGTGAGCAGTTGAGTGCATTAAGGTCAGAGATCCATGATTGAACGGGGAGAGGGATATTTTTCAGAGAGAAGAGAATGATTTCGGTTTTATTAGGGTTAGGTTTGAGATGATTTGAATGGAACCAGGTTTGGATCTTGGTGAGGGTGTTGTTCAGGTGGATTATGTCAGCATGAGTTTAAATCTTGTAATTGATTTGGCTGTCATTGGCGTAGAGGTGGTAGTTGATGCCTGCTTGTTGAATAATGAGGGTGAGGGGTTCCATAAAGAGGTTAAAGAGGGAGGGAGAGAGAATAAATCCTTGGGGGACTCCAAGGGAGACAGGAGCGGGATTGGAGAGACAATTTTGAATTTTGATTTGCTGCGTTCGGTGTTGAAGGTAAGAGATGAGCCATTTGTGGGCGGTACCATTTAGGCCAAAGCGGGTCTTAAGAACGTTATGTAGGGCTGTATGGTTGACTGTATCGAACGCTGCGGAGAGGTCAAGAAGGATAAGAAGGCAGGTCTTGCCATTATCAAGTGACTGATGGATGTCATCTATGACATTGAGCATTGCCGTTTCGGTGCTGCAGCCTTTCCTTAAACCAGATTGAAGGGGGTCGAGTAGGTTGAAGTTTTCGATGTGTTTGTCTAGTTGTAGTAAGACACATTTTTCAAGGACCTTCGACAGCAGGGGGAGGTTAGTAATGGGGCGGAGATTATTAAGGTCATTTGGGTCAGCATAGGGGTTTTTGATTATGGGTGAGATTTTTCCCAGTTGAAGGGAGGTGGGGACACAGCCCGTTGAGAGAGAGGTGTCCAGAATGGGGCGATGATGTGCTTAAGGGTAAGGACAAGGTTGGAGGTTACGGGGTCTTTTGTGTGGGAGGACGGTTTAAGATTATCAAATATTTTAAGGACTTCACGCACAGTGACGGGGAGGTAGTTGAGCAAGGAGGAATTGTTCTTTAGATGTGAGTTAGGGGAGTTGGTAATCGGTGAAGTGGTGGGGGGTAAGAAGGGTTGTTAGGGAGCAGGTTAGAGGGAAGTGGAGTGGGAAGGAAGTATTGATCAATTTTAGCAATTTTTTTCTAGAAGAAGTGGCTATCATGTTTGGAGGTGCGGGGGAAGTTTGGTTTTGAATGATTTTGAAGAGTTCCCTAGGTCTGTTTTTGGAACGATCAAGTTGAGTGCGGAAGAAGGATGCCTTTTCCTTGAGTATGTGTTTTTTGTATGTGGATCTAGCACGTCTGAGAAGTGCAAGATTGGAGGGTGAGGGATGGTGTCTCCAAGTTCTTTCTGACCGTCTGAGAGCCCGTCTTTCATTATTTATCTCAGCTTTGAACCAAGATTTTGAGGGGTTGTTTCTTTGGATTTTAAGTTTAGGCGGGCCAGTTGGTCAATAATACCAGTGACAGTATTATTAAAGAGTTCAGTGAGCTCATTCGCATTTTGTGAGGGGGGAATGAGAAGAAGTTGAGCTTGGAGTTTAGATTGGAGAACATCTGGGGGGATACATTTTAGGTTTCTGGTCAACTTCTTAGGTCTGTAGACTTTTAAAGCGGGGAGACTTGCTGAGGTCGCAATGGAGAACAGGTTAAGGTGATGGTCAGACCAGTCAATGGGGATGATCTTGAGGTCAGATCTTCGTTAGACAGAATGACATCAAGAATGGCTCCTTTAGTGTGTGTAGGGGATAGGCAGAGTTGTTTGAGTTCACTTATCTCAAGAAGAGTAGTGAGGAGGGAGATAGTAGGGTCATTGGTATCATTCCAATGGAGGTTTAAGTCCCCAAGAAAGAGATTTTTTGAGTTGGATAAAGCGGATTTCGTCAGGAGATCAGATAAGTCCTCAATGAAGGGCTGTGGTGGTCCCGGAGGGCGATAGATGTTGTGTAGTCGAATTGGAAGGGAGTTTTGAGTTAACAGTTCAGCTTCCAGGTATTCGCAGGATGAGTAGCCTGGGTTAGTAACAAGGGCTATCTGAAACTCATTTTTAAAGATAATGGCCAGTCCACCCCAACTCTGATTGGTCTATCTTTTCTAAGAATAGAGCATCCCGGAGGGGAGAGTAGGTCAAGTGTGCTCGTTGAATGGTCTTTGAGCCAGGTTTCCGTGAGGAATGCAATATCGATGGATTCCCTCAGGATTGTTTCTTAAATTTCCATGACGTGTAGGACCCCAGAGCGACAGTTGATGAGCATACACTTCAGTGATGTGGGGTTGTTTATGGAGGGTGGGGAAGATTGGTTTGATGTGAATTGGGGCGGTGGTCTGGGGGAGGCGGGGGAGGAGGGGGTTCTATTTGTCCCTATGATAACAGGGATGGGGGCGTAGGGGAGTGGAGGGTTGGTGGTTGGTACATTAGGAAGGTAGGGGTTGCATAGGTCGGCGAGGTCGGACGGGGAGAGGTGGCTAGAGGTACGGAGAGGTCTGTGCGTACGGCAGCGAAAAGGGAGCGATCTCAAACAGTTGTGTTTGGTGTAAGGAACTTTTGAGGGAGAATGGAAGGGGAGTTTATGGTGAAGGAGGGTTTTAGAGCTGAGGAGAAAAAAATATTTCCTGAGTCTGGTAAATTCAGTTGTTAGATTAGAAAGGACGCATTCAATGTTGTGTAGGATCTGGGCATGGGGAGGTACCGAGAGGGCACAGTCTGTGTTATTAGTAGAGGGTGGAATAGTGTGTGAGGGGGGTTGGGGTAGAAGGTGTGGAGTAAGGGGTGACGGGGCTAGGAGTAGTGAGGGTTTCAGTAGTCAAATTAGGTAGGTTGAGTTTGAAGTTGTGTAGGTTCGGATCCATCCGGGAACAGGGAAGGATTTATGGGGCATAGGAGAAGGGAGAAATATTATCAGGGGAAAGGGAGTGGTCATGATTAGTTGCGGGTGGTGGCCTGCTGTGTGTGGGGGGAGATAGGGTGGGTAGTATAGAGTGAAGGGTGGCAGAGCTGATAAGTGTGAGGGGAGGGATTAGGTTATCCATGGGGCATAAACTTTCAGGAGAAATGGCCAGATAGGATAAAAGGGCATGGAGTGCCTGAGCGATGGATATGTTGGAGTAAGGGGGATGCGTGTTTATCGGTGGTTGGGGTGAGGGGTTGGAAGGTGGAGTAGGTAGGGTCTGGTGGGGGAGGATAGAAAGGATGGGGAGGAGAAGAGGGTGTAAGTGTTGGGTAGAAGTAGGGGTGTGGGGAGTTGTGTTAGGTGATTGAGGGGTGAGGACGGTAGAGTACCTGGGTGGTTGGGTCAGGGAGAGGGAGGTTGGAGGGTCATGGAGAAGGGGGATCTGGGTGGGAAATGATGAGTGGGTGACCGGGCTTGGGGGCTACTGTTGTTCCAGGAGGGGTATGAGTTGTGGGAGTTCAGGGGGTAGGGGGGAGAGAGGGAGATTTGAGAGGAAAGGGGGGTGGGTGATTGGGGGTAGGGGATGTTATTGGCAGTGGCGAGGTCCAAGGAGGGGGATGGTGAGGTCTTTTGTTGGAGGATGGTGTTGGCTGTTTGGTTGAGTGTGGAGGTAGAGCAGGGGGGAATGGGGGAGGAAGAGGTATGAGGGGCACAAATCGTATGGAGAGGTGGAGTGTTAGGAGCCGAGTGGTCAAGGAGGAGAGACATAGTGCTGAAGTGGTGTTCAAAGATGGAAAGGTGGGGTGCTGTGGCTTGTATGAGGATGTTACCGGTTTTATAGATGGAGATATCAATATCACCATTAAAGGCAGGGGAGGGAGCGGTGGATAATTTGAGTCCATATGGTATTTTGGTTGATTTAGAGATAGGGAGGTGTTGAAGGAAGATGCTCTTCCATTTGGAAGGACGTTTGGAGTAAAAGATGTAGTTGGTGATAATGGGGGAGGTGAGGCTGAGGTAGTTATCAACAATGAGTGTTTCAGGGTTACGGATAAGGAGTTTATGTTTGAAGTTTTTCCTTGTATGTTTGGAGAGATTGGGGGGCTAAAGAATGGTCCATGAGTTGGGGCCATGTTTGGAGAGAGTATGGTCAAGGGGTTGATGGTCGGTGTTGTGCGGGGGCATGTTGGGTGGACGTGGGAGGAAGATAGATTGAAGACAGGGAAGTTGAGATGGGGTAGAAGATGAGAGGAGGATTGGTAGGGGGTTAGAAAAATAGGGGCAGGATAAGGAAGTATGATAACCAAGCGAGGAGTGAGAATTAGGCGCAGACTAGTTAATAAAACAGATTACGACACTAATAAGGAGCACATTAAGTAGTTAAACAAACACAATAAATATAATAATTAAACTAAGGAGAAAAATTAAATAGCTAAACAGACACAATAGATATAATGATTAAAATAGGGGCAGGATAAGGGGGTAGGGTAAGCAGACGGGGAATTAAAATGAGGAGCAGATTAGATAGCAAAAGCAGGTTACATTGCTAATATGGAGCACATTAAATAGGTAAACAAAACAATAAATATGAAGGTACCTAAAAGATGAGGACTAAGAAAGAGGTTAAACCTCTAAATCTTTCTATTAATTTTTGCTTTTTGGGAGGTAGACCTGTGTCCCTTTCCATAGGCAGGGTGGGGTGCTAGGTCAAATTCAATCCTGAAATTGTAGAAAGAAGCATGAAGTGAAAGCATAGTCCTATGTCGCTTTCAATGAATCTGTGTCAGGAGTGATTGGTCTATCCTCTGTTTCCATGTATGCTGCCATTTTGAGGAGGGTGACAGGGGATTGGACCCCAATGGAGCACAAAACGGGGCCTCAGCGCTGTCAACCCACCGAGTGAAAGATGATAAAAAGCCCAAGGTCAGAATGACTGCGGGGGAGTGAGAGGCAGACCCGAGGGATTTGGGCCCACGAAGCAACCATCGAAATCAGGATGGGTCAGGAGGGGCGAGGTCACAACCCCCACCTGTCCACTTTTACTGAGGCCGATCAGACTAGTGACTTTTTTACTGAAGTCTGTCTGCTCACTGTCGCACTAATTTATTTTGGGATGAGCTTGGTGATCCAACTCTACTTTTACCTTTTTTCGGCGCTGAGCATCACTAAGTCAGAGGTGGTGTAGGTGGTATTGGTGGCATTGGTTCTGGTGGTGGTGCTGGTATTGGTGGTGCTGGTACTGGTGTCCTGGTATTGGTGGTGGCGGTGGTATAGGTGGTGGTGGAGGTGGTATTGGTGGTGGTGGTATTAGTGGTGGTATTGGTGGTGGTATTGATGGTGGTATTGGTGGTGGTGGTGGTATTGGTGTTGGCGGTGGTGGTATTGGTGGTGGTGGTAATGGTGGTGATATTGGTGCTGGTGGTGTTGGCGGTGGTATTGGTATTGGTGGCATTTGTGGGTTTGATATTGGTATTGGTGGTAGTGGTGGTATTGGTAGTATTGGTATTGGTGGTGGTGTAATTGGTGGTGGCATTGGTGGTGATATTGGTGATGGTGGCATTGGTGGTAGTGGTATTGGTATTGGTGGTGGTGGTATTGTATTGGTGGTGGTAGTTTTGGTATTGGTGGTGGTAGTATTGGTGGGGGTGGTATTGGTGGTGGTGGTATTGGCGGTGGTATTGATATTGGTGGTGGTATTGGTGGCGGTATTGGTGGCTTTTGTGGGTGTGATATTGGTATTGGTGGTGGTATTGGTATTGGTGGTGGTCGAATTGGTGGTGGTGGGGGTGGTATTGGTGGTATTGGTGGTGGTGGTATTGGTGGTGGTGCTATTGGTGCTGGGGTATTGGTATTGGTTGTAGTGGTATTGTTGATGGTATTGGTGGTGGTGGTGGTATTGGTATTGGTGGTGGTGATGGGATTGATGGTGTGGATTTTTGTGGTGGTGGTATTGAAGGGGTGGTGGTATTGGTGGTGGTGTAAGTGTTGTAAATTACACGGACACAACGTGTGAAGTGAGAGTTACATATGATCCAAGCTATAAACACTGACTAAGCTCTCCAACACCTTTCGCTCTGTGGTTACAATGTTGTGGCTCAGGAGGAAGAGTGGGAGAGGGGAGGCCATTTCCTGCCCTCTCCATGATTTGAGTGTGCAGTGTGGCATTGGGTTATGTCATTGCTATCTTTGGCCTAATAAAAAACACTCCAGCTGTAGTAGGGCCGCGGTTTCACTTCCTAGTGCAGGGCAGGCTGTGCTTTATGGCAGGCCTGGAGGGAGGGTGGGATTGCCTCGACTGCAATCCCGGCCTCGTACAGTACCCCTGCTATTACTAGTGAGCGAGAGGCGCTGAGGTGGTGATATTGGTGGTAGTGGTATAGGTGGTGGTGGTATTGGTGGTGGTGGTGGTATTCGTGGTGATGGTATTGGCAGTGGTGGCATAGGTGGTGGTATTAGTGGTGGTATTGGTGGTGGTGGTAATGGCGTTGGTGATGGTATTTGTGTTGGTGGCATTGGTATTGGTGGTGGTGGAATTGGTGGTGGTGCTATTGGTGATGGTTGTATTGGTGGCATTGGTGGTGGTGGTATTGGTGGCATTGGTGGTATTGGTGGTGGTATTGGTGGTGGTGGTATTGGTGGTGGTGGTGGCATTGGTGGTGGTGGTATTAGTGGTGGTGGTGGTATTGATGTTGGTGATAGTATTGGTGGTGGTGGTATTGGTGGTGGAGGAGGTGGTGGTATTGGTGGTGGTGATATTGGTATTAGTGGTGCTATTGGTATTGGAGGTGGTGGTGGTGGTGATATTGGTATTGGTGGTATTGGTAGTGGTGGTATTGGTGATGGTGGTATTGGTGGTGGTATTGGTGGTAGTACTGGTTGCATTGGTATTGGGGTATTGTTGGTGGTGATGGTATTGGTGGTGGTGGTGGTATTGGTGATAATATTGGTATTGGCGGTGGTATTGGTGGTGGTGGTATTCATGGTGGTGGTGATGGTATTGGTGGTGGTGATATTGGTGGTGGTATTAGTGGTGGTATTGATGGTAAAATCGGTGGTGGTAATATTGGTGATGGTATTGTTGTGGAGGTATTGGTGGTGGTAATGTTATTGGTGGCGGTGGTATTGGTGGTATTAGAGGTTTTGGTATTGGTGGTACTGGTGGCGGTGGTGGTATTGGTAGTGGTGTTATTGGTAAAGGAGGAATGTGTTTCTCTTGGTTCTACATGTTTCAGTGGGACCACTAAATATCTTTAGATTGTTTGATATTGATTATAGCTTCAACCAGGATTAGGGCATTCTCACAGCATGACTGAATATCTGAACAGTCCTTTCAGACTACTGTGATGGCCATTACTACACCATCTCCAGCATGTGATGGTTCATGGTTGGACGATCAGTGCAGAGCTGTTAGGGGCAAAATGCTATTAATGGAGTGAGAAATTTGCCACAGAAATTAACCTTGAGTGTGGCAGAGTTCACAGAACAGGAGGAGGATTGGTTGTCTTTGCAGGGTTGTATGGTGGTGGCCAAGAATGAGAAAATGAGCTAAATGTTGCAGAACTGGTGGTAGGGAAGCCTGATAGGGTCTCCATTGAATCCTCAATGGTGACAGTAAGTCTGCATTCACATCAGAATGTTCATGAAGTCATAGTTAGCAAATGACATGTTTGTTCCACTAACCGATCCTCCAACATTAAGTTGAAGATACTGCCTGGCATGTGTACAAGAGCATTCTTGGTCACTTTCATCAGTCTGGCTACATTTTAATTAATAAATAAACCTGGCAGTTAAACAGCTGCCCTCACTGCCTCTTTCCTGCACCTGGATACATCTATGGGTGGCTCAGATGTATCTGTTTTTAAGATGTTGGGGGGTGAAGCCCTGCAGGGGCGCAAAGGGGTTGGTTAACGAAATCTTACAGGAAAGCCAACTTTAGGAGAATAGTTATTTACTATATAGAACCTTACTGCAGAGCATGCAGTTCATTTGATAATCTTTATAGAAACCTGAATGCATGAGAGGAATCAAGGAAGGTTGGAGGATGCTGTCTTTGCAAACACTGATGAACTGAAAAGCAAAGGGGTGATGATCTTGAAAACAACTAACCCTGATTGGATTATGTTTTACCACAAAGGCTCCTTTGAAAAACTGGCACCATACTGTACTTAAATTTGAAACGCATCAATGGGGCTTAGAGTCCTCTGGGATTTTCAGCCATCTTCCATGATGACCTTAATTTATTTTTGGAAGGTTAGTGTAAACCCATTTACCTTGATGACATCATGCAAAGTGAACTTTATAGGTGCTCATGAAGTGTGAATGACCAGTTAATAACTCACCGCTCATCGGATGTCTGCTAGAGGAAAGCAACGTGCTATGAAATGGGTACTAAAGAGGGGAGAGGGGCTGTCTACCGCTGCCCGAAACATGCACAAGGAGATGATGGACGGAGTGCAGACTCACCCCCAGTGATACGTCTGGGTTGAATCCATCATCATTCTTTAGCTCACTTCCCCACCTCAGTTCAGACCCAGCTATATACAAATAAGTCTTGATCCTGTGCCTCAGGGGAACAGTACAGCCCGAACTGCTAAGCCCGGTCTTCCCAGAACCGGAAACAAGCATCCTGGGACCGGTTTCTGGGTAATACCCTTCATCAGCCAGGCTAGCTTGAATCCAGTGGCAAAATGAGCAAGGGACGTCTGGGCCTACCCTGCCAACTTAGGGCGAACAAAGAAAACACAAGGAGATGATGGATGGAGCGCTGAAACTTTCATACCCATCCCACTTAGGGTGAAAAGTGCTACGCAAACAAATGATGGCCGGAAATGCTGAATAAATCATGCATTCACCCGAGTCAAGAGATCTGGGTTAAATCCATCATGGTAATATGCAGAAACCGGTCCCAGGATGCTTGTTTCTGGTCCTGGAAGGACCTGGCTTGGCAGTTTGGTCTGGACTGTTCCCATGTGGCACAGGGTCAAGACTGATTTGCATATGACTGGGTCTAAACTGGGGTGGCATGGTGAGCAAAAGAACAATGGATTTAACCAAGATCTCTTGACTGTGGGTAAATGTATTATTTATTCAGCATTCCGTCTGTCATTTGTTTGCTTATACGCTGCCCGAAAGGCACAATTCTAAGAAGATGAACCACTTGGGTTCACATGAAAAAATGTATTTGTAATGCAATGGGTCTCGCATTTAAATGTGAGACCTATGGCATTGCAAACAAGTGGGCACCTTTGTCCCGGCTCAATAATGAATAAGTACATGTACTGTGTAACAACCAAGTAAAGGGGCCAGTAGCCATGGGAAGATACAAATGACGACATGGCTGTACTAAGGAGGGACTAACTTACAAAGAACAAAGGCACAAGCCAATGAAAAATATGGGCGGGTCTTCTCCTCCATACTCTACCTACAACAGATCGCCTGAGCTGCGCTTGCGTGCTGGCTCAGGCTCGACCTTAAACGTTTGCTTTATTTAAAAGTGATTACAGAACCGAACTATTAGTACATAGGTTGGTTTGTAAATTTCTTCACTGGTCACAAAAATAATGGTCAGTATTTTGTGACCAGTTATGCATACATCTATCCCATATTTATTTTGAACAGTTTTCCTAAATCAAGTCCATGAGTGCTTGCATTTACATTCCTAAAGCCAGTTTGAACTTCAAAGTGAAAGAATGGTCCTGTGTTGGATTATAGAAATTCTAAAAATAGCTTTGATGATGTACTGTCTTTAGTCACATTTATAGATCTTAACCCCATGCTTTCTTCTTAGTCAACTCAATCACACATAAACTCCCCTGTTTACTCCTGAGAGCCTGCTCCCAGTAAATAGAACCATTCTATTTAGACAGATTTGCAGCAATCAATATGAATAAATGTACATTTTATTTGTATTAATTTTTCTTTATATTGAACCCTACTGTAGGAGGATTCATTTTGTGAAAGCAAGCAGGAAGGTGACCATGTGACTAAGGTGGTGTTTGCACATATGGCATCGGTGGGAAAAAGTAACAAAGGACTCTATACCTGCGATTTCTCATCTCCGTCTCAAACCAGAAGGATGACCAATGTTATCATTTTAGGTATTGTCAGGACTGCAATGGTATTTCTTAAGCTTATGTATTTACATTTTGTCAATGTATAGACCCATGTGCATCTTTCCAACGCTGAACAATATCTACATTAATATTTATTCAGAAAATGTTTGCAAAAAATATATATACATATAAATATATATACATATATATATATATATATTTTTTAACAATATTGTCAAATTAGTATGTAGTGGAGGCTGCATTGCCTGTAATGATCAAACTATTAATGCATTCTATTAATTGCATCCATGTGTCTACACATTCAGGTAATATTTAAGAAACAGCATAGTCTGTAAGAGATTTGTGAGTACCTGGAAATTATAAAATTACTGAACTTTTTGAACTTTGCCCTTCCTTTGAACCCTTCTAACAATGTTACTTTATCAGAGACGGCAGGCAGATAAAATTGATGGTCACCGGACAATGTAGCTAGCCTTCTCTGCCGTGCAATGCTCTGACTATGACAAACTCTTTTGTGATGGTGGATGCAAAATCCCTTGATTTAGAGAGGGCTTCTCCTTGTAAATACAAATAAAAACACTTTTGCTACCTGTAGTTACAAAGCCGTACATACCCCGCATTTCAGTGAGCAAAAGTTATTTACATTGTCACCTTCAGAGAGTTGCCTTTGATTGACTGGCAGGTGGCAATCAAATGAGCTTCTGAACGGGCTCTACTTTTCATTAGAAAATGTTAACTGTTGAAGAAAAGGTTCTTCAGTCTCAGAAAATGTCCAACCATAAAATGCAGTGCAATACTTTATTTGTGTTGCTGTTATGAATGCTGTTGAGAACATATCTGCTAATTGCTGACAAGTCACAAAATGGTGGAAAAACAACAGGCTTGGATAAAGGGGTGGAACCAAGGACTAGAGGAGAGAGTGGAGAGAGGAGAGTAAGGGGAAAAGGGAAGGTGGATCACTAAACCACACGGGTGATGCCACATGAAAGCTGGAGAGTTAACAAACTAAACTGATCTGGATTGAAGTCTAAAATGTGTGTATTGCTTGGGAGGGTGGAGGGAAAGGCGGGCTCTAGAGGTTGGTTCTCTTGGCGCTGATAGTAGACCCACATTTGCTGTTGTTGAATTTGGAAGTGGATAACAGTGGTCTATGTTCTTAGTTGAGTTTTTGAACCATTATGTTTTCTTTAATTATATGTAATGGGGCCTGAGAATGTTTAGTGAAATCAGCACAAGGGGGACGATTCTTAAAGATATGTACGAAGAATACATAATAGAGCACTCCTTTAGTAGGCTTCTGCATACTCTTACATGCCTTTGTGAATTGTCTCCAAATATTGAAAATGGGACTAGGATTAAAATATTCAGGGAATATTCATGTACGATTAGTACAAATAGGACTGAGAAGTCCTTGCACTATAATAGAAGGAGTTGGACATTTCAGGGCTGATTCAAGTGGAGTGGCTCACTGGTTAGAGGCGGCAGACCCAGAAGCAGGAGTCGGCCCGGGACCAGGGTTCAATTCCCGACGCGGCATGGTCGTGGACCAGGGTCAGCAGACTCGATAATTCTCGCCTTGGTGCCTACTCTAACCAAGGGTCCCACTCGGCAACTCTGGGCATTAGCTTGCCTAATCTCCACAACGGCCCCATCAACGCCGGGGATGCCTGGCTTCACCTTGGGGACTCCCAGTAGGGACAATCCCACAGGGAAAGCCAGTACGGGTTCCCCAGCGTTATACCGCGCCAGGATATTCCGGTAGTAATTAAGCGCGTTACAAAACAGCTTATAACATAACATAACATTCACAATGTATTTAATAGTATGCTAAAAAAAATTATTCATGTTGTACTGTTTTACACTGTAGCTACTGGTGATTTTTGAATTTGGTTGGGCGTAACTAACTCATTCTAATTCACTCACATTCCTACTCCTTCACCATCAGTTTCGCATTCTAACACTACCTACTCTACTTTACTCACACAAATATACTGAGACACTCACACAGTCGCATCCGACATGACTCGTGGGTGGGGGGGTCACGCGGCAACATGGTTGCGCACAGGGTGGTTAATTTAAAATAAAAAAATTAAAAAGTTAACTTACCTTTGCCACCCGTTTCCACGTTGTCTCTGCTGCTCTCTTGCTCTTTGGGGCAGATGTATCATCTTTGCAGTTTGCGAGTCCGTAATAGCGAATTTTAGTGATTCGCTATTAACGACTTGCAAAATGCAATGTATGTAGGACTCGCAATAATAATTGAGATTCCTGCATATTTCTTAATTGCAAATTGCAAATTCCGGTCCGCAATTAAGGAATACCTTCTCATTCATTCCTATGGGCCTAGAAGCCCATAGGAATGAATAGGAAGACATTCGCAATTTGCGAGTACCCAATAAGTATTCGCAAATTTTTAATGCAATTTCAAGGGTGCCAAAAGGACACCCTGTTGCACCCCTGAAATATGCATGTTGGCACATGTGGCACACATACATGCCCTAAGGGCATGTGTGTATGCCATATGGCACTTTGAAAAATGCAAAAAAGTTCATTTTTCAAGGAAATCGCAAATTACCATCAATTTGAAGTTGGTGATAATTTGCAATTTCTTATGTCAATATCGCACAACTTGGGTGCTTCCAGCTTTGCATTTAATGAATTGCAATTTGCGAATCCTTGAAAAATGCGAACCATTTATAAGAAGATGCTTGTGAGGTTGGACAAATAAGGATCGTAGTCATGTATGGATTTAGATATAAAACATGTAATTAAAACAAAACAACATCAAATAAAACTATGTACAGCCATGGCGTGTCATCGCTGGACCATTTGTGAATCACAGCCTGAAAGACAAAAAGAAAGATAAGATGGTGTGTCATGCATCCAGCAAAGGAGATAGAGAATGAAAGAAAGAGGGTGAGAGAGGGAGAAAGAAAGAAAGAGTGAGAGAGAAAGGAAGACAAAGAAAGAGAGAAAGAGAGAGGAAGAGTGAGATACAAGGAAGAGAAAGAGAGAAATAGTGTGAGAGAGAGGAAGAGAGAGAGAGAGAGAAAGAGTGAGAGAGAGGAAGAGAGAGAGAGAAAGAGTGAGAGAGGAAGAGAGAAAGAGTGAGAGAGAGAGGAAGACAAAGAGATAAAGAGCAGGAGAGAGAGAGGAAGACAAAGAGAGAAAGAGTGAGAGAGAAAGAGAGAGAGAGAGAGGGTAAGATACAAGGAAGAGAGAATGAGAGAAACCGTGTAAGAGAGAGAGATAAAGAGGGAGAGAGAGGGAGAGAGAAAGAGTGAGAGAGAGGGAGAGAGAGAGAGAGAGAACGAGTGAGAGAGAGGAAGAGAGAAAGAAAGAATGAGAGAGAACGAAAGAGACAGAGAAAGAGAGAAAGTGTGAGAGAGAGAAAGGAAGAGATGGAGATGGAGTGTTAACACTGAAGAAAATCTTCGCAGCTCACCTTTGTGCCACCGGTGTGTCTCCAACAACGTGCCAGGACCTTGTGGAACTCTCAAGTTCAGTGATCTGAAAGATAGTATAGAATTAGTAATTGCAGAGTACATACAACTGCACACGGGTAATTCTCATTTTTCGCCAATGCGCAATCAGGCTGCTGCACCCCATCCACTCCCACTGCTCGAAGGTGTCTGTGCGCTCTTGTGCGCCCAGGCTGCTGCACACTTTCCACTCCCACCGCCCAGAGGTGCCTGCCCACTGCTGCGGAAAGAAGCCTCACTGCTCACATTCTGCCACCGGCGTGTGTGTAAGAGGGTCCGCCACGTGCCCCTGCAACTTTTTCAGGCGTTGAGGATGGCCACGCATCATCGCAGATTTTACGCGCTTTCAGCTCTGGTGGTGTTGGGGGTGAACGTTGATTCGTGAATCACAGCCTGTTAGATAAAAAGCAAGATAAGATTGTGCGTCATGCATCCATCAAAGGAGAGATGAAGAGAGAGAGAAAAAGAAAGAAAGTGAGAGGAAGACAGAGAGAAAGTGAGAAAGACGAAGAGGGAGAGAAACAGTGAGAGAGAGGAAGAGAGAGAGAAAGAAGGAAAGAGAGTGAGAAAGAAGAACAGAGAAACAGAGGAAGAGTGAGAGAGAGAGAGAGAGGAAGAGAGAGAGAAAGAGACAAACAGTGTAAGAGGAAGCGAAAGGAAGAGATGAGGAGGGGCACTGAGGGCCCACACTGTGGACAAAACCGTCACAGCTCACCTTTACGCCACAGCTGTGTCTTCAAATGCGTGCCGGGACCTAGTGGAGCCCTTAAGCGCCCACATCTGAAACATAGTATAGAATTAGTAATGGCAGCGTATATATGACTGCGTACGCCTAAATCGCTGTGCCGTCTTTCTGCATCCAGGCTGCTGTACCCCATCCACTCCCGCCGTCTAAAGGTATCTGCCCGACACTGCGCACCCAGGCCTCACTGCTGACCTTTTCGAGGACAGTTCACCCTCCACATCATGCAGCTCCCCTCTGCAAGCTAACAGGTCTCACATTTGGTACTGAGTCTTGATATCGCCATGGCAGAGGACATACTAGTGTACCTATCATCATCACAGGTTGTACACCCGCTCAGTGCTTGCGGTGCTACTAACTCAGTGATAAGTGAGGCCTCGCTGTTGTGCTTAGACCTACACTGCGGTGAAGCAGAGCACACAAAACATGAGGTGTCCGTAGACCATGTGCGCCCAGTCTTTTTTATTAGTAGGGTCACTTGTCCTGTGATGCCTGTGCTGGATGGGTGTGGTGTGGGTGTATACCAGCCTTGGGGGAGGGGCTGTTTCCTTCGGTCCTTGCGACCAGATCACAGGTGTTCCATTGGGCCTGGAGACACAGCCAAAGTGCTAATAAGTCCCGACCCTCCGGTGGAAGTCCAGGGAGTTTTGTCCTCTATAGACAGGAGTACAAACTAAGAGGAAATACCTCTTACATATATCAGCACATTAGCGTGTGCTTCACATACAGGGCACTGATAATCACATAGATCCCTGTAAACACCCCCACACATAGGTCCTGAAGAAAGCCAGTTTAATAAATAGGCCTGGCTGAAACTAGTCGACCACACTGGACGTGGGAGACCATAAGTCAACACCTACACGTCCCAAGCCTTTGTTTTTAACCTCTGCCTGGGGCCCACCAATAAAGTAACCGTTAGGGACCCCAAGGACAGAATTTTAAAATCTCACGCAACACACCTGCACAGCACACTCACCTTCCAAAAAACCCGCTCCGCAGTAATCTGGCATCGCAGCACACCTGAGGCGCAATCGGTGCCTCTGGTGGAGCCCGATGATGAAGCATGCCACCAACTAGGTTGGTGGGTGAGGGCCTTCATACTAAACCAAATGGTTTCCCATGTAGACACATAGCACACAAACATAGCTAGTTCTCTTTGATTAACCATTATTGAGATACCAAGCAGGGAGGTTCCGAGAGGGGCATTGGAAACTAGCGTTGTTCAGCTCCCATGCCATTAGGACCTAGTTGCTATCCTTGACAGAGTGAAGTGCCCACGTTGGTACTAGCACCTGAGCAGAATGTTGGAAGGATTTGAGTTTAAAAACTTAGGAGAAATTTTAGGTAATATACAAAGAGACTTAACGGCAGTCCGAGAGGAAACTAAAATTCTGAGACAAAAATTTAATTAGATTAAAATCAGGAGAATCAGTTTTGGGGGCTAATCACAGAACCTCCTTTGAAAATCAAAGGCCCACCAGTACCTTATCCTTTGTCCCAACACAAGTCATTCATTCATTATCCCCTGTAATCCCTCTCGCTCCTCCTGAATGATTCAATGGAGACCCGCAGAAGGCGCAATTTTTTTTAACGCAATGCTCCCTACATTTCATGTGCCGACCAACGATTTTCCCCGATGCACAGCCCAGCGTAGCCTTCATTTTATCTTACCTAAGTGGTGACGCTGCCTCATTGTCCATGTCATTAGTAACTAAAGATGATCCTGCATCGCCATTAGTAACTAAAGATGCAGATGCGTCGCAAACGTAGCTTTTCCCCATAGGGAATGCTATTAATTAAGTGTTTGGGGTGCGAACTACTTGAATGCAATGTGGAATTTCCAGCCGTTTTCTTTCTAAAGAGATGAGTTTCAATCTTGTTCTTGTCAATGTATACCTGTGTATCTAAAAAATGTGATACTGGTTTTACTGATTGTTGCAGGGAATTGTAAATTCCTCAACAAACTTGTTTGCTTCTTCAAACGTGCTGTGCCATACTACAAAGAGGTCATTGATATAAGGTAACCACATCTTAACATCGTTTCGCAAATAATGACCATGTTCTTCCATGAGGACCAGTTCCTCCCACATGCCCATATGTAAACAGGCCTAACTTGGTGAGAAACTGGCCCCCGTGGCTACACCTCTGGTTTGTTGATATAGTTGGCTGCTTAACATAAAGATGTTATTAAATAAACAGAATCTAATCATTTCAATTAACATGATACTGTTGATCTCTGCATTAAATAATGTTCAACGGCTGCCAGATCATCAGTGTGCTCAATGATCTTGTATAGTGCGGTTACGTCTAACGCAATCAGAAGAAAACCATCCTGCCAAACAAATTTAGAGATTTTTCTTAAAAAGTCACTTGTGTCTTTAACGTAAGATGGTAAGTCATGAACAAAGTCTTGCAAATAAAAATCAATATATTTCGTCTCATGTTCCACTAGTCCATCCCTAGCACTGATAATAGGTCTTCCAGGTGGATTTATAGGGTTTTTGTGGACCTTAGGAATAAAGTACATGGTTGGGGTGGTTGGATTATCATTTATATGTATGTATGTATGTATATGTGTGTGTGTGTCAAATTTACCCAGTGGCAGTTGCCAATGGGTAGTTATAGTTAGGGTTGTGATTCTGTAGGAAATGCCTTCTTTGTGTAGCTAATAATTTTGCCACCGTTTGACAAATCTCCATGAAACTCTTTTAAAAACTGCTACTTTTTAGCACATGGAGATTTTCGAGGTGGTCTGTTAAGCGGAGGTAAAAGGGGGGGGGGGGTGCCCAAAATACGTTTTCCACATACATTTTTCCATAGGAACTTTAGACGCAGAACTACAGCCTGAACCGCTCAACAGATTTATACCAAATTTGGCAGAAAGCTAGCTCTTGGTCCAGAAAGAGTGATTTTTGTTTTTTTGTGTGTAAATCTGTTCAGTAGGTTTGGAGAAATTGAGGTTAAAAACAAATTGTATACATTACGCAGCGGATGATCCGCAGAGCGGACAGATCTTATCCTGAGATTTATTTGCCTGCTACTACATGAATCGGGAAGTGGTGGCAGCCATCTTAGGACTCGAGACTCAGTCCTGAGTCCTAATAAAAATGCAAAAAAAGATATAGGGGCAGGGTAGAGATACTGTGACCACATAGGGCTTGGACCCCGTCTGGGGCCAAAAAGATGTTTAACTGCAAGGTAACTGGATGGTGCACAAGACAGCCTTGTGGTTCAGCCCTGCACCCAAGATGCAATGCAGATGCACCATCCATTTCCATACAGTATAATTTTTCTTTTCTTTTCACAACTAACTATAATTATTTTTTTTAACTGTGTGGGTCCTCCCTATTTTGCATTTTTTCAAGCCACACATTGATTATATAATCTGGAGTCTGGGGGATGAAGGACTGTTTGCCTTTGGTAACTGAACTGTCATCCTCTTTCCACAACAGACGTGATTGGCTCATCGGCTTCATGAATGTGGTATCTGTCTATTTCACCTTTCCCACATTCTCCCTACCCATCCACTCATAAAACCCCTAACCCGCATCCCCAAGGTTTTGTGATTAGTGAGGTGTATGTTAATCCCCACCATCAACAGATCTCATATTTGGTGGGGCAGATGTGGTTAAAGCCACGCCAACTGTTACATGAGGTGATTAATAGTACCAAAATTGGCATTTGCCCACACCCTCCACTCCTATCCAGGCATAAAAGGGACATCCTAGTTAAATACAACAATATATGTTCAAGAATAGGTAGTGAGCATTTTTCCACAAACTATGCTCCGTGAATTTGTATTCTACCGAAGTAACCTTCTATTGAGTCCACCTGACTACTCCTGAGACTAGGGGGTTCATTATGCTTACTTTAGTCAGTAACTCAACACTGTGTTGCTAATTGGTGTTTTATCATGGTAGTCTCAGTCTTGGATTTTCAAATCATTCTGTCTTCTTTTAGTCTAGTAGATAGCTATGATGCACTAGTTCACCTCATGACTAGATTCATTTACGATGTCCTGCAATACCTGTGATGTCATCCCTGTTAGTGAACTAGGTCCAGAAGGCTGTTTGCAAAACCCTGCATTAGGTATGGTATTAGGTATGGGCTGATTGTAAGAGAGGTAACAGACATCGCTTTGTTTACTCAGATAAGACAAGAAGCTCTCGGGAAGAAGATATTGTTGTTTTTGCTGCATGTTGACTGACACCATTAGCGCTCACTAGTTACAGAGTTTCGGGCATGGGCAGTAGTAGTATACACATACTATTGACACTGGGAGGGTGGGTGCTGCTCACCCGCAACAACCAAGAGTGGCAAGGTTGTGTATGATCAGGCAGGTCGCTCATACTCTGTTTTCAAACTGTGTTCTCAGGGGGGATTCTGGACTGGATGATGTAAGGTAATTAAAAACACATGGAAAGTGAGATCAGCTAGGGAAATATTAAAAACTTGAAAGTGGGGGGTGAAAGAACACAGTGCAATGGGACAGGTGTGGAAAAGAAGAGCCTCTGTCATCACTGCGTTGTTCGCGCTTCCTCTTTAATTGTGTGTGAGGCTACCCTAATAATGCAACAATATATGCTCAGGATAAACACAATCCATTATTGATTTAATTAAATAAAAATTAAGGGGCATATTATCAAGAACGGCGTTAAAATGATCGCCACTTTAGTAGTAGGAAACCACTAAAGCAGCGATAATGGGCTTGATAATATGCCCTTGTGAATTCCCATAGAAGCCCATGTTCTGGTGTGAACATGGGCTTCTATGGGAATTCACAAGGGCATATTTTCAAGCCCATTCTCGCCACTTTAGTGGCAGTTTCCTGCCGCTAAAGCGGCGATAGTTTTAACACCGTTCTTGATAATATGCCCCCTGATGTGTAAAAGTTCTTGATATCTACCATCATATCGGAAACAACATGCCATTTGTGAGGCAAATCTATGAATGAATGACTAACAACTTGCTCTCGCAAGGGAGCAATCTGTTTCTAGGCGATGTAAACTTACACTGGAGAGACCATAAGGATTCTGCAGCCTCCAAACTTAACTCCTTCCTAATTAATAACAACCTCACTAAATGTTGGTCCTACCCACACTAAAGTCTCCAGTCATCACCTGATAATTGCTATAGAGGGGAAGATTAAAGTGGAGGACTCCACAATGGTTGATAGGCTGGATGTTATATTGATTACATTTTTGCTTATTGTACAAATTCAACATTCATCACTTTGCAAATCATTCAATTATTTCATTTATCTGATTTATAAATGCCTCCTCATTAGCCTCAGTATAGTGAATTTCAGTGAATAATTTCTTGCATGAACTAGATGAATAGAAATAAGAAATAATGTTTGCCAGATGGTGCGAAAGGAGGGCGACATGAGCCTGGGTGAGGCAAGTGCTTCAGGATTTTGTAAAACTATTCATTTATAAAATTAGCAAGAAAAAAGTATCAAAGTTATGGCTAGAAATATGCATTCACTAGCAGCTCGTCCCGATGTTGTCCGGGTATGAATTGCTGCCAGCCAGTAGTATATTGTTTTGTAGGATTTCGTTTTGATAGCATTTCTTATCTGTGACAGGCCTGTGAAACGCTCCCATTCACAGTGCACTGCTGATGCACTTAAGAGTCCGCGTTCAGTAGTGTGTGAACTCGAGTTTCCCTACTTTATTTTTCCTTGCAATATTATATAGCGCGAACTCGACAACATGGCATGAGCACAATTTACATTACAGAAGAAGTGTAAAGTTCCACTTTTTTAGGAATTCTTAAAGAATTTGAGTATGGAGTACTCCTTTGATTCTGCTACTCTTGCTGATTCCCTTGAGTAGTTACATGAAATACAATTTCCATAGTGAAATGTAACAAGTGTAGAGTTATACATGCTGAAATGTGAATTTGCTCCTAAAAACCTGAATTTGTTTATCCATCAGGAAATATTTTGCCCCTGGTAGAAAATTTCTAATATAACCGGTTCATGTTTGTGTATTCCCTCTCCATTTCCATCCTGAAGATGCACTGGAGTAAATTTAAAGTGTATGTTTATGTGTAACCACCTCGAACATTTGGTAAATACCAACAAATGTGCCGTGTTTTGGGTCATCACCAACTTAATTGACCCTCGCAGGAATTCATATCAACCCTCCGCTTGGGAGTTAATTTGCTCTAGCAACAATTCCACCTTAATAGCTGAATTTCTGTGTGGGCAAATCCCATTCATGAGGCCAACATCCAACTGTTCCTTATTCTATAAATCAGGAATGGGATGTTGCCCATATAAATGAAGTTATTGGTGCATCCAAATATAAGGTATGTGTGCAAAGAACTCAGTGAATCAAAGCTATTCACTGTAAATTGATTTCTAATCACATTATTTGTTCGTACTCTGCATTTTATAAAAAATGCAAGTCGGAATTGTTCATATTTCAGGGCTTTTTGATAGGAGAAATTATTATTTTAAATGGCTGAAATTTTAATTGTACACTTCAAATACACACCCTTAATTTATTTTAAAGTATAGATGATTCATTATCTCACCCACTCAAGGAAAACAAAATATAGGAGAGTTACTGTAAAACAAAATACATATTTTTATATATTTATTTATTTTAGCACTTAAATATGTTCTCTTTTGTTCTTAGATAAAGGGTTTATAAACGTATCCGCGTCACATGAAGAGCATGAAATTGATCTGGATGAAGTATTCTGTTTTGAAGTTAATCTTACGGCGTACCCAAAGCCGCGATGCATTTGGTCTTCACCACTGAAAGACTTTTTTTGCGAGATCATCGACAGTGATGATGGATACAGGTAAAATCGGCATTGTAAGCACTACAGATGTACTTTGCAAACATGTTGTTTTCTATAAGGAAACCATTCCTATTCATCTGATGCATATAATGAAGTTCCCCCTGACCACCAAAAACAATGTTCACCAACATAACAAGTGGAGCTGGGATCCAAATCACATGAGCAGCTCCTTCGAGTCAAACTGACGAGTGTGGCCCATGGGATGTCCTTACTAATGATCACAATCACCCATGAAAAAGGTTTGAAAATAATCACAGGCCCCAGATTCCTGAACCATAGACAGGCCAAGTTTATCAATTTTATTTAATGCCAACTAACCAGAGCTAGCGGCCCGAGCTGCCCTCCATTAAACCCATAAAGCATAAAACTGATCTTAAAGAATACGTGAAGAGCTAATTAACATAGGGAATGATGCCCTGCATGATAGAGAGGGGTGTCGCAAATGTGCCCTTTCCTGCATTGTGGTCAATGTATACACTTTGCATTGTATATTATATATGTATTTGTATGTAGCTCATTCACAGTGTGCGCCCACCAATGCACTGCTTATGACCTCACATATTACATCACTCATAAAATAGTCTGTGACATCACTGATGACATCACAGATGACATCTCAAATGACATCACTGCTGAGTGATGCCAGTGTGTGTGAGTGTTTTCTAAACGTTTAAGTGAGATAAACATATATACTAAGGAACTACAAACGTTAAATTACTATACTTTGTGTACTACTAATGAGTGATACTATAACTAACATATATATTATGTAAGTGGCTGTGTGACTGAGTGTATCTGTGTGTGTTAGTGGGTGTGTGAGTGGCAGCAAGGGTGAATAAGTGGGTGTGTGACTACCTGAAGGGTGAATAGGTGTGTATGAGTAATTATATGGATGTGGGAGTGGCTGTGTGACTGCCTACATTGGTGAGTGAGTGGGTGTGTGAATGGCTGTATGCATGAGTGAGTGGTTGTGTCAGTGGCTGTATCGGTGAGTGGGTGTGTGTGTGGCTCTATGGGTGAGTGAGTGGCTATGTGGGTCTGTGAGTGGGCTGTAGATAGATGAAGAAAATTCTGCCTCCACCCAAGATTGCCACTTTATTGGAGCCAGGTTCCAAGGGCATTCTGGCCTTTTGGGAGAATGTGAAACATGCCTGCAACAGAACCTGTTAGCCTTAATATGCAGCCAAGGGGTCCAGGTACAACAGTGGTTAAGAATGCTGGGCATGAAGATGGCTGTGACTGTTCTGGTGCCATGGGCATGCCTACACTTGAAACCACTGGTCAGGTGGCTATTGATGGGCAGAAGAAGGGGTTTTGGAAGCGTTGGCAGGTCCAGGTACTTCAGAACACAAGAATAAGCATCATGCATCATATTGCGCAGGTTAAGAGCTGTGTTCTTCTTACCAGTACTTTGAAGACTGTTGAGATTTAGATATAGGATACAGATGATGACCCCAATGACAGGGTTGTAACATAAAGAACAAATGATGGACGGAAAGCTGAACAATGCAAACATTCACACCCAGTCACAAAGATCCAAAGTTGTTTTGCTTACTACACCACCCCAGTTTAGACCCAGCCATATGCCAATCAATCTTGACCCTGCTCCTCATAGGAACAGTCCATCTTGAACTACCAAGCCAAATCTGCCCTGGACCGGACACAAGCATCCTGGGACCGGTTTGGAGTGTCACCCCTCATCAGCCAGGCTATCTTCAATCCAGTGGGGCAGTGAGCACGGGACCCATGTCTGGACATACCATTCCCACTTAGGGCAATAAAAGCAAAAAGAACTAATGATGGACGGAATGCTGAACAATGCAAACATTCACCTCAAATCACAAAGCTCAAGGGACCTATGTTCCTTTCTCACTTTCCCACGCCAGTAGATTACTTGTGGGAAGCAGGTCAACCCGTCCCCTAGTTGAGCACAGGGAAAGGAAGGGAAGAGGAGGGGAATGGACTCCTCCCTTTCACACACCTACTTCAACTCCGGTTGGGCCTGTAACACTTGTCCAGACCAAGCGAGGCCCATGTGTCTGCTGCTCCATCTACCGGCAGCCAAGTGTAGCACGGCTTCCCCGCCTGGGGAGTCTGCAGGTCGCCCAGCCCCATCACCGCCCTCTTGGGCCCCACCTGGGCACACCTGCCCATGTTAGTCCACAGAAACAGGGCTGCTAAGATGACCAAGCTGCAAACAGTGGGGGGCTGGCTCTAATCAGTAAGGCTGAGCCAAATAATTAACTAGTAGAACAACGGTGCCAATACTGATATGGATAGTTCAAATGAACCAATAACCATCCAACACTAGAAAAGAAATTCAAGAGTGGGAACTACTACTCAATAGCATTTTATTCGAAGATTTTTTAAAGAATTAGTTTCAAAATTTAATACATAGTACAAAGAATATTTATATAGCAAACACGTGGGACATTAAAACATTAACAGTACACTCAATCTTTCATTCAATTGTTCAAGCATATCTCAAACATCCATATCACATACACACGCTCAGAGGAGAAGAAATTGTGTAATATATATACAATTAAAGAAAAGAGAAAAAAGTGAAGAAACACAAAGCAAAAAACAACCGGGTCTGCAAATGATTTCCAAAACTAATACAACACACTATTTTTTCATATTACATTCCTGTGTGACTGGCAGATTAATCAAAACTCATTGGAAATTAATCCTGAAGGTTAATGTACAAAATGGAGCTCCGGGTTCAGCTACTTGAATGCCCGGATGCTTTCGCAGACCAGTAACAGCGGGGCCTATGCGTTTCGAATCCCACTGCAATCGTTGGGGATTCTCTTCAGGGCCTTCTAAATTCTCAATCGTGAGGGGTCCTAGATGAGTACTTAGAGGAGCAGTTTATTATAGCTAGGTCTGATCTTTTTTAAAAAACAGCATGTATGCATATTGATTCCACGTGTTCCCATAAACTGATGTCAAAGTTCTAGCGCACGGCAAACAAGGAGGCTGCCCCTAGCACTGCATAGTTTCGTCTCGGGGCTGATGGCCAAGTGGACGACAGGGATGGATGAGTAACAAGGTCTTAACGGTCTATAAAACTTGAGAGCCAAGGGATGGTTGAGTCGGTTATTCCGCACAATGAAGACGATAGTGGGCACGGTCTTATTCGGTCGACATACTTCAGGGTACGGTAATACAACTCTCTCGTGACGTTCTAACAGGAGCACGGAAACGTCGAGTGTTTAAAAGTGACCCGTACTCTTATGTGCACAAGCGCCTCGAGCTAGATCCTGGCGCGGGCATTCGACGAACTTAGTATCCCGGGCGTCCACACGGACCGATGGCGTTTGATTCAGCACTTCTCTCTCGCGCATGCGCGAGAGAGAAGTGCTGAATCAAACGCCATGCGCGAGAGGGAAGTGCTGAATCAAACGCCATCGGTCCGTGTGGATGCCCGGGATACTAAGTTCGTCGAACGCCCACGCCAGGATCTAGCTCGAGGCGCTTGTGCACATAAGAGTACGGCTCACTTTTAAACACTCGACGTTTCCGTGCTCCTGTTAGAACGTCACAAGAGAGTTGTCTTACCGTACCCTGAAGTATGTCGACCGAATAAGACCGTGCCCACTATCGTCTTCATTGTGCGGAATAACCGACTCAACCATCCCTTGGCTCTCAAGTTTTATAGACCGTTAAGACCTTGTTACTCATCCATCACTGTCGTCCACTTGGCCATCAGCCCCGAGACGAAACTATGCAGTGTTAGGGGCAGCCTCCTTGTTTGCCATGCACTAGAACTTTGACATCAGTTTATGGGAACACGTGGAATCAATATGCATACATGTTTAAAAAAGATCAGACCTAGCTATAATAAACCGCTCCTCTAAGTACTCGTCTCGGACCCCTCACGATTGAGAATTTAGAAGGCCCTGAAGAGAATCCCCAACAATTGCAGTGGGATTCGAAACGCGTAGGCCCCGCTGTTACTGGTCTGCGAGAGCATCCGGGCATTCAAGTAGCTGAACCCAGAGCTCCATTTTGTACATTACCCTGCAGGATTAATTTCTAATGAGTTTTGATTAATCTGCTAGTCACACAGGAATGTACTATGAAAAAATAGTGTGTTGTATTAGTTTTGGAAATCATTTGCAGACCCGGTTGTTTTTTGCTTTGTGTTTCTTCACTTTTTTCTCTTTTCTTTAATTGTATATATATATTACACAATTTCTTCTCCTCTGAGCGTGTGTATGTGATATGGATGTTTGAGATATGCTTGAACAATTGAATGAAAGATTGAGTGTACTGTTAATGTTTTAATGTCCCACGTGTTTGCTATATAAATATTCTTTGTACTATGTATTAAATTTTGAAACTAATTCTTTAAAAAATCTTCGAATAAAATGCTATTTAGTAGTAGTTCCCACTCTTGAATTTCTTTTCTAGTGTTGGATGGCTATTGGTTCATTTGAACTATCCATATCAGTATTGGCACCGTTGTTCTGCTAGTTAAAGATGACCAAGCGGCCCGTGCTCCCGACAGCCGGCCTCAGAGGGAGCAATTGTCAGGCCGTGAGAGTGCTGCTGTTGCTGTCCACATGGTACTTGGCGTCCCGCTCCAATGCTTAAGGCCTCCATATTGCTCACAAGGCCTGCCCGTGATGTGGCTCGGGTCTCTCTCCTCCCCCGAGCTACTGGTGCCCACACACCACCGCCACCGACTGCCCAGTAGGGGATCTCACTATGCCCCGCACCGATGCATTTGGGAACACCAGCGCCCCAAACAAATTTACATCAGTAGAGACGGACAGGAGCTCAGAACAGCCCCTCTGCCATCTTGGCCAACTGGGCCACACACCAAGGATTTAAATGGTTAGTGGGAAAGGTACTGGTGTGACCATGTATTATAAGATATAAACTAACCCCTGCCGTACATGATAAAGATATTGCAAGTCACCTCAGAGTTCCATGACCTTGTAAAGGAACTTGTTCTTCAGCCTTGTTCTTCTGTATGATCATTGAATTCCTCTGTGACTTTCAATATCCTTATCATATACGGCAGGAGTCACTTTATCCCATATATCATTTTACTAATGGCATTGAGTGTTTATCACCAGAAAAATATTACAAACTTATTATGAGGGTACACTAATTCTTAGAAGGGCAACTATAAATTCCATCAACAATACCAGCAGCTCTCAGTAGTGCTTCCATCACTCTAACAACAGTGGCACACTATCAGCATTTACATCAATACAAACCATTAACAATCCTCACCAGGGCTGCTAATCTTTGTACAATAATAATATATTTGTACCAGCCATTGACCACACACACCACAGTCTTTGTTGTTTCTAAGTTCCGTAAATAACAGACTTTACTATTCCCCAGTATAAAAATCAGATTTATAAAACTCAAAGGGATTGTCAGCATTTGAATGTGCAACCTGTAGGCCAGCCCAGATGTGTGGAGTTTGTGGAATGTCATGTACGCCTCAATAAGGCAGACTACCCCGCTAGTTTTCAGTAGGGCTTACAAACCTTTTATGAACGGTACCACACTATCTTACTAGAGTTCCTATACTACCATGGTTTGTACTACCGTTTTTCCACAGGTCTGCTAAAATGCTCTTGGATAGTACCTGTAGGTAGGCTGCTGTTCTCCTTGGGACAGCATCATCACTTCCCAATAGGGTGTCAGTTCTTGTGATGAGACCACACAGTCACTTCTTAACAGGAGGCAGATGTTATGTGACTGATAGTCACCTCTCCTCATAGCATACACATAGTTGAGCAGAATATGAGAGCTCTAATCTTGCATTCTGCTAAAGGGCTAATATTCACCAATATATTTCAATATATTCAGTTAAATTTCTGCATTTGTGGACACTGCAATGCAAGTTATGGGATACATACTCTATTATAATGAGGGAAAGTGAGTGACGCTTTTGAAGTATCAAAGGATCATGGTGGGCCACTATTACAATATTGGGTGTAAACTACACTATTTAGAAGTTATGCTGTCACAAGAGTGTTAGCCATGCCCATTTTCCAGAATTATCCAAGTTCTGCAGACATACCATTCTCGTGTAGGAACAAACTTGTGTAAGTTACTGACACGTACAACGAAATTTACTTCAACCTGTTTTCCAAACCGTATGTGTGTATTCCAGACATTTTGTAAAAAACATGTTCAGGGTCAGCAGATAGGCAAAAAAACAATTTACATTGCAAATTCTTTCTGTTGTTATGAATCAACAATATGAAAACTGTATACATTCTCTATCGTAGAATCCAATTTAGGGTTACAGGAGTGGCCATTGAGGATGGGGTGAACACCCACAAAGTTATTGCTCGTTTCTAATGTGTTCTTCAATTATTTTAATGCAATTAAAGTACTCATGAATAAAGTTGGAACAAGTGTGTAAACAGTGTTATTTTTATTTTAATGCAAAACCAAAGGGGATGATGGACGGAGTGTTGAACATTGCAAGCACTCACCCCAAGTCAACTGATCTGGGTTTAATCCATCATCATTCTTTTGCTCATTCCGCCACCCCAGTTCAGACATGGCCATATGCAAATCAGTCTGACCCTGTGCCTCATGGGAACAGTCCAGCCCGAACTGCCAAGCCATGTCTTCCCTGGACTGGAAACAAGCATCCTGGGACCAGTTTCTGACTAATCAGCCGTCATCAGCCCGGCTAGCTTGAATCCAGTGCCAAAGTGAGCAAGGGACCCACGTCTGTGCATACCCTGCCAACTTAGGGCGAACAAAGCAAAACCAACGGAGATGATGGACGGAGTGTTGAACATTGCAAGCACTCACCCCCAGTCAACTGGTCTGGGTTTAATCCATCATTATTCTTTATCTCACTCCGCCACCCCAGTTCAGACATAGCCAAATGCAAATCAGACGGGTATGCTTAGAAGTGTGGCCTGTGCTCTCCATGCCACTCCTGGCTGAAGAGGGGTGTAACCCCGAAACCGGTCCTAGGATGCTTGTTTCAAGTCCAGGGAGGACATGGCCTGGCAGTTCGGGCTGGACTGTTCCCATTGGGCGCAGGGTCAAGACTGATTTGCATATGGCTGCGTCCAAAATGGAATGTCATGGTGAGCAGAAAACGATGGATTTAGGCCCAGATCTCTGTACTGGGGTGAATGTATGACATTGTTCTGCATTCTTTCCATCAATAGTTCTTTTTGCATTTTTCACCCCGATTGGGACGGGTATGCTCAGACGTGAGGCCTGTGCTCTCCATGCCACTGAAATCAAGCTATCCTGGCTGAAGAGGGGTGAAACCCCGAAACAGGTCCTAGGATGCTTGTTTCCAGTTCAGGGAGGGCCTGGCAGTTTGGGCTGGACAGTTCCTAGAGGGAGCACGTTCAAGACTGATTTGAATATGGCTGGGTCCAAACTGGAATGGTGAGCAAAAAAATGATGGATTTAGGTCCAGATCTTTGTCCTGGGGTGAATGTATGACATTGTCCTGAATTCTGTCCATCAATAGTTCTTTTTGCATTTGTCACCCCGATTGGGACGGGTATGCTGATATGTGAGTCCCGTGCTCTCCATGCCACTAGAATCAAGCTATCCTGGCTGAAGAGGGGTGAAACCCAGAGACCGGTCCTAGGTTGCTTGTTTCCAGTCCTTGGAGGACCTGGCCTGGCAGTTTGGGCTGGGCTTGTTTCCACTCCAGGGAGGACCTGGCCTGGCAGTTCGGGCTGGATTGTACCCATTGAGCGCAGGGTCAAGACTGATTTGCATATGGCTGGATCCAAACTGGAATGGCATGGTGAGCAAAAAAACAATGGATTTAGGCCCAGATCTTTGTTCTGGGGTGAATGTATGACATTATTCTGCATTCTGTCCATCAAAAGTTTTTTTTGCATTTGTCACCCCGATTGGGACGGGTATGCTCAGACGTGAGTCCTGTGCTCTCCATGCCACTGAAATCAAGCTATCCTGGCTTAAGAGGGGTGAAACCCCGAAACCGGTCCTAGGATGCTTGTTTCCAGTCCAGGGAGGACCTGGCCTGGCAGTTCGGGATGGAGTTTTCCCATTGGGCGCAGGGTCAAGACTGATTTGCATATGGCTGGATTCAAACTGTAATGGCATGGTGAGCAAAAAAAAGATAGATTTCGTCCCAGATCTCTGTCCTGGGGTGAATGTATGACATTGTTCTGCATTCTGTCCATCAATAGTTCTTTTTACTTTTGTCACCCCGATTGGGACGTGTATGCTCGGATGTGAGTCCCATGCTCTCCATGCCACTGGAATCAAGCTATCCTGGCTGAAGTGGGGTGAAACCCCAGAACCGGTCCTAGGATGCTTGTTTCCAGTCCTGGGAGGAACTGGCCTGGCAGTTCGGACTGGGCTTGTTTCCAGTCCAGGGAGGACCTGGCCTGGCAGTTCGGGCTGGGCTTGTTTCAAATCCAGGGTGGACCTGGCCTGGCAGTTCGGGCTGGACTGTTCCCATTGGGCGCAGGGTCAAGACTGATTTGCATATGGCTGGGTCCAAACTGGAATGGCATGGTTAGCAAAAAAACAATGGATTTGGGCCCAGATCTCTGCACTGGGGTGAATGTATGACATTGCTCTGCATTCTGTCCATCAATAGTTCTTTTTGCATTCATCAGCCCCATTGGGACGGGTATGCTCAGACGTGAGTCCCGTGCTCTCCATGCCACTGAAATCAAGCTATCCTGGCTGAAGAGGGTTGAAACCCCAAAACAGGTACTAGGAGGCTTGTTTCCAGTCCAGGGAGGACCTGGCCTAGCAGTTCGAGCTGGACTGTTCCCATTGGGCGCAGGGTCAAGACTGATTTGCATATGGCTGGGTCCAAACTGGAATGGCATGGTGAGCAAAAAAACAATGGTTTTAGGCCCAGATCTCTGTACTGGGGTGAATGTATGACATTGTTCTTCATACTGTCCATAAATAGTTCTTTTTGCATTTGTCACCCCGATTGGTATGGGTATGCTCAGACGTGAGTCCCGTGCTCTCCATGCCACTGGAATCAAGCTATCCTGGCTGAAGAGGAGTGAAACCCAGAAACCGGTCCTAGGTTGCTTGTTTCCAGTCCATGGAGGTCCTGGCCTGGCAGTTCGGGCTGGGCTTGTTTCCAGTCCAGGGAGGATCTAGCCTGGCAGTTTGGGCTGGACTGTTCCCATTGAGTGCAGGGTCAAGACTGATTTGCATATGGCTGGGTCCAAACTGGAATGGCATAGTGAGCAAAAAAACAATGGATATAGGCCCAGATCTTTGTTCTGGGGTGAATGTATGACATTGTTCTGCATTCTGTCCATCAAAAGTTATTTTTGCATTTGTCATCCCGATTGGGACGGGTATGCTCAGACGTGAGTCCCGTGCTCTCCCTGCCACTGGAATCAAGCTATCCTGGCTGAAGAGGGGTGAAACCCCGAAACCGGTCCTATGATGCTTGTTTCCAGTCCAGGGAGGACCTGGCCTGGCAGTTCGGGCTGGACTGTTCCCATTGGGCGCAGGGTCAAGACTGATTTGCATATGGCTGGGTCAAAACTAGAATGGCATGGTGAGCAAAAAAGATGGATTTCAGCCCAGATCTCTGTACTGGGTTGAATGTATGACATTGTTCTGCATTCTGTCCATCAATAGTTCTTTGTGCATTTTAATTTTAATGACAGGATTTCTTCACTTGTTCAAGTTACATTACTATATTGGCATGTATAAGTCCCTATTTCAAGACCATTCTGACACCAGGCCTTGCAAGGGAAGCTTTATTTATACTTGCAACAAGGGGAAAATCTGGTATCCTAATTAATTATGACTTATTTTTTACAACAACCACACTATATTCTCTTAGTGATTGAGTTATTTATTCACCCTATTTTCTCTACTCTTTTTTTATGTGAAAGGACCTCATATCCGTTTAGTGGAGCACATAGAAAGTAAGATATACATATTTACATACATGACAGTTTACATATTATTTATCACAATATACAATACCAACACTTTTTACAAACATCAATGTAATGTTATTTCACATCAACATAAATACATCACAGAACCAATGTGCCATATGCACTCCAAAATGACACCATTAGATTTCCTTAGACGTTTTTATAATTCAGTCCAAATTATTTCCTGAATCAATTAAGTTTCCTTTGATATTTTATCCACATTTGCCAACTTAATAGCAATTGCCGACGCATTTCAAGCCACACAAGTTCTCAATGGGCTCTCATCAGGGCTTCTTAATCACAACACATTGGAATAATCTATAATACAAATACATGAACACTCATTAGCCTAGACCCTTTTTACTGTTTCCTTTACCCTTTATATACATGTGTGATCATACCTGCCAATGTCCTGAACAATTTCTTAGTGACCATACTTCTCTCTCAACTTGGAAATGGGACCAATGTTCTTAACCCTATGTGAACAATAAAGTTCCATTAAAAAACTCCATTTAAAAAACACAAGGGAGACTTCTTTGTTTAAATCCTATGGGACTGTTTTGTAAACAACATACCTTTATATGTCCTTATGAAGATGGTTCATATATTCGGGCGGATTTACTTTAACTCGGACGTGGAATCAATACGAATCTGTTGAGGGAATTAACACCCTTTTTATCAGAGTGTGATCTACAGCTTATACACTATTTGAATGTGCTTGCTGTTACGGATGTAGCGAGAAAAATGACATACCTTCGTATATCTTTACGCCGTAACGTTTCCACGACAATATTCGTTAGTCGTCTGCTTCTCAATAATGCAGTCTCGTTCTATTTAAACAAATAACAAGACAAGGCAAGTCATGTTTAGACCGTACTCAGATATCTATACTAAGTCCATTATTAGTCTAAAGTCTCCCCAGTCTTTACCTTACTCTCTTTTTCGTAACTAAGCTGCCGTATCACCTCTCGCTCCCGAGTGAATTCAAGGTGAACGTCTCTATCAGCTGTGATCTTCCGGTTTTAGTACCACAGCACACCCGGGCTTCTGGGTATTTTAGTTAGTGTACTGTTTCACCTGTGTTGTAAGACTATAAAGCCCTTCAATCATCTCATATTTCCGCATGTAAATTATGACTCACCTACATAATCGACATAAATATCTCGATATACTCGTTAGCGCAGAACATGTAAAAAATAAAAAAAAAATAAAAACATGAAAACAAACCGCTATAAGGCTGGATTCTCCCAATTTTGCCTCACATTTACCCAGGCTTATGGCAGTTGCAGTTTACCAAACAGAAACCTTAAAAAAAAACTTAACTCATGGTGAATTAAATATAGCTGTGAACAATTTCACATTGTTAAATACATGAAAGAGTTGCATGCAACACTCCTGGGATTTTGTTTCGACTTTACAAATCGATACATTATATTCTTGATACTTCTGACATTTAATTTTATCGTGAATGAACACTATTAAATCTCATGATTAAATATGCTTCTTTTGCCAACAATACAGACTCCACGTCTGCCATTCTTTTAGATAAATCCAATCCGACCAACAAGGTCCATTTGAAATTGCGTTCCGAATGCTCAGCCTTCATAAAGTGATCCACCATAGGGGCAGTGATCACCTTCTTTCTAATTCTGGATCTCTGTTGTGTTATCCGCTGATTAATTTGTTGATTTGTCTTACCTATGTAAATTTTAGCACAAGGTCATACTATAGCATACACAACGTTTTTGGATTTGCAATTAGTAAACATCGTGTGCTTCCATTTCACCTCTCTATGTACAAACTCAGTGCCCTCTATCGTAGATTCACAAGCAATACAATTTCCGCACTTATGATGGCCTTCCACAGGCTTCATGCCCCACTGGCTTCGTAAATCTTTTTTAATTTCTTTTGGAAAAATGTCTGACCTCACAATCTCTTGGCCTATACTCCTGTTCTTTTTCATCGCGAATAAAGGCCAGTGGAAAAGGCATTCCAGATTTTCCAATAAATGCCAATTTCGTAGCACAATTTGTTTACATTTGTTTGTATCTGACCCAAAGGTTGAGACACATACCAATCTATGTAATGGTGGTTTTATTCTTTTCTGTAACAATGTTTCACATGGTGTGAACCACGCACGCTTCTTAGCATGTTTCAACATTTTCTTTGGGTATCTTCTTGCTACCATCCGATCACAAAAATTACCCGCATTTATATCAAAATCATTTTTAGTCAAACAATTTCTACGGATAAGTAGTAGTTGGCCATAAGAAAGATTTTCCTTTAAGCTCTTTGGATGTGCGCTATTGTAATGTAAGATCGTGTTCTTGTCAGTTTCGTTTTGGTGTAATGCCACTGTGAGTACATTCTCCTTTGGGACAACATCCACATCAAAAATGTCAATTTGGTCTTACTCTTAGTGTAACTGAATTTGATGTCATGATGCCTGGAGATCAACCACCCGAAGAAACTATCTAAAGTCTCAACTGGGCCGGACCACAGGCACCAGACATCGTCAATATAACAAAGCCACTGTCTGATATTGTTTGAGAAGGGATTGTTATCAAAAATGAATTTGGCCTCATACTGGGCCATGAAGAGGACCGCCATCTCCGGGGCAAAAGGACATCCCATGGCGGTCCCCTTCGTTTACAGGTAAAAGGCATTGTCAAACTTAAAGTAATTCCTTTTGAGGGCTACCTCTGCGAGGCTGAGTATGAACTCGGTAGAAACTCTATGGGGTCTTGGTCTTTTTTCTAAATACAACTCGATGACCTCAAGTGCTTCATTCTGTGGTATCTGAGTGTACAGGGAGGTGACATCAAAGGTCAGAGCGACCGCTGAGCCTGTAACCAGGCGAGGTCGCCCCCACACACCCCTGCTACTGCCTCCGTCTGCTGTGCCCTTTTGCTTCCCTCGTTTTTTTGCTGTGCCCTTGCTGACTACGTTCTGCTGTGCCCTTGCCACCTTCATTTTGCTCCCTCGCTTTCCTCGTTTTTTCCCTGCTGTGCCCTTTGCTGCCCTCGTTTTTGTGCTGTACCCTTGCTAACTACGATCTGCTATGCCCTTGCTACCTTCATTTTTGCTCCCTTGTGTTCCTTGTTTTTTTCCCTCCTCGCGCTTCTCCACAGGGCGACCCAGCCGCCGCTGAGCCGCCCGCTGCCCTCCTTCCCGCCACTGCCACCCGGCGGCCCCGCCCCCCTCCTTCCCATTCGCCGCCCCGCTCCCGCCACCCAGCTGCTCCTCCCTCCCGGCTCCTTCTTATGTCGCCCCCTCGTCCGCGCAGCGTTGACGCGCAGCGGGCACTCCGATTGTGCGCCGAAGGCACGCCAAAGGCAAGCCGGTCTGCGCCCGTCCGCGCCTGTACTGCGCCCAGCGCCAGGACCCCTGTCCCCCACCGATGCAAGATGACCCGACGGACCTACGACGCCGCCGCCCTCAACGCACTCAATACCTGCTGCCGAGCCACCCCGAGACGCATCCACGGACCCTTTACCTGCAAAGCCTGCAAATTCACCTGCCTCCTAACCTGCACCGCACCCGCCAAGCCAAGCACCAGCAGCAACCACCTCAAGTGCGTCCTGCTCAACACCCGCTCGGTCCACAGACACGCCGTGGAACTCTGGAACCTCCTCGACGCAACATCACCAGACGTCGCCTTCCTCGCGGAAACCTGGATGAATGTCTCCTCAGCCCCCGACATCGCCATCGCCATCCCGGACGGGTACAAGATCATCAGGAGGGACCGCGTCAACCATACCGGAGGAGGCATCGCCATCGTCCACAGGAACACCATCCGCATCACGAACGACTCCAACGACACCTTCGCTGCAGCCGAGCATCTCCACTTCCAGATTCACACCGACCCAAAGACGACCCTCAGAGGCACCCTCGTCTACAGACCCCCGGGACCACGCACACAATTCAGCGAAGACATCACGGACTTCATCAGCCCGCAAGCCCTCCCCTCCGCTGACTACATCCTCCTAGGAGACCTCAACCTCCACCTGGAGAACAACAAGGACCGCAACACCGCCGCCCTACTGGACAACCTCGCCAACCTCGGACTCAAGCAACTGGTCAACACCCCCACCCACTACGCCGGCCACACGCTTGACCCCGTCTTCTCATCCAGCAAGCACATCACCTTCAGCCACTCAACCGGACTCCACTGGACCGACCACAGCTGCGTCCACTTCAGCTTCAGAAGAACCACGACCCACCACCACCCGCTTCAGGTTCCCCACAGAAGCTGGAGTAAGATCACCACCGAGCAGCTCACCGCCTCCCTCAGCCAGAACCCACCCGCCAGCACAACGGACCCCAACGAAGCAGCCTGCAACCTCACACAGTGGCTGGCCGCCTGCGCCGACGACCTTGCACCACTGAAGAACCCTCCCAGAAGACCCAGAAGCAAGAAGGCATCCTGGTTCACCAACGAACTCAAGGACTCCAAGAAAACCTGCCGCACCCTCGAGAAAGCCTGGCTCCTCGACCAGACCACCGACAACATGACCGCCCTCAAACACGCCACCCGCAAGCACCACCAGCTTATCCGCACCACCAAGAAGAAATCCCTGAAGGAACGATTGGACAACAATGCCCACGACAGCAAGGAACTCTTCAGCATCGTCAAGGAGTTCTCCAGCCCCAGCACCGGCAACAACGACATCACTCCGTCACAAGACCTCTGCGACTCCCTCGCCTCATTCTTCCACCACAAGATCGCCGACATCCACAACAGCTTCAGCGCACCATCCACGCACCCCACCGTCGAACCAACGCCCCCCACCACCACCCTCCGCACCTGGACCACGGTGACCACCGAGGACGCAGCCCGTACGATGAACACCATCCATTCCGGATCACCGACCGACCCCTGCCCACACCACGTCTTCAACAAGGCCGACTCCACCATCGCACCCCAACTCCAGAACATCATCAACACCTCCTTCGACACCGCCACCTTCCCGGAAAGCTGGAAGCACGCCGAGCTCAGCGCCCTACTGAAGAAACCAACAGCGGACCCCACCGACCTCAAAAACTTCCGCCCCATCTCGCTCCTCCCTTTTCCTGCTAAAGTCATCGAGAAGATCGTCAACAGACAGCTGGCCACCTTCCTCGAGACGAACGGATCCCTCGACCCCTCCCAGTCCGGTTTCAGAGCCAACCACAGCACCGAGACCGCCCTCATCGCAGCCACCGACGACATCCGAGCCCTGCTCGACAACGGGGAAACTGCTGCCCTCATCCTCCTGGACCTCTCCGCAGCGTTCGACACTGTCTGCCACCGCACCCTAGTTCAACGCCTCAGCAACATCGGCATCCAAGAGAAGGCACTGGAGTGGATCACCTCGTTCCTCGCCGGAAGAACACAGAGAGTCCGCCTCCCCCCGTTTCGATCCGAGGCTACCGAAGTCATCTGCGGCGTTCCGCAAGGATCTTCACTCAGCCTCACCCTCTTCAACGTCTAAATGAGACCTCTTGCAGCCATCGCACGCCAACACAACCTCAACATCATCTCCTACGCTGATGACACCCAGCTGATCCTCTCCCTCACCAGAGACCCCGACACCGCCAGAACCTGCCTACACGAAGGGATGAAAGACGTCGCTGAGTGGATGAAGAACAGCCGCCTGAAACTGAACTCAGACAAGACGGAAGTCCTCATCCTGGGACCATCGCCCTCCGCCTGGGACGACTCCTGGTGGCCCCCCGCCCTGGGCACCGCACCCAAGCCAACCGACCATGCACGCAACCTGGGCTTCATACTGGACTCTTCCCTCTCGATGACCAGACAAGTCAACGCCGTCTCCTCATCGTGCTTCAACACCCTGCGTATGCTCCGAAAGATCTTCCGATGGATCCCGACCGAAACCAGGAAGACGGTCACCCAGGCCCTCGTCACCAGCCGACTGGACTACGAAAACACCCTCTACGCCGGAACCACAGCCAAGCTACAGAAAAAACTCCAACGCATCCACAACGCAACCGCCCGACTCATCCTGGACATCCCCCGACGCAGCCACATCTCCGGCCACCTGAAAGACCTGCACTGGCTCCCCGTCAACAAGAGGATCACATTCCGGCTCCTCACCCACGCACACAAGTCTCTCCACGACCTGGGCCCCAAGTACCTCAACGACCGCCTGACCTTCTACACGCCCACCCGCCAGCTACGGTCCACCTGCCTTGCCCTTGCCACAGTACCACGTATCCGGAGAGCCACCGCCGGAGGAAGATCCTTCTCCTACCTGGCTGCCAAGACATGGAACTCCCTCCCCATCCACCTTCGGCTGACCCAGGACCATCTCGCCTTCAGGAGACAACTCAAGACCTGGCTGTTCGAGCAGTAGCAACCCCCCTCCCCCAAGCGCCTTGAGACCCTCCCGGGTGAGTAGTGCGCTATACAAGTGTTATGATTGATTGATTGATTGATTGATTGATTGATTGATTGATTGGTTGATTGACCATCCACTGATCAACCTCATCAAACTCAACTCCTTCAATTTTCCTGATAAAATCAGTTGTGTCCCTCAAATATGACTGTACTTCCACAAGAAATAGCTTTAGAAATATATCTACGTATTTAGATATAGGCTCTAGAACAGAATCACATCCAGAGACGATTGGACGTCCCGGTGGTTCAATCAATCTTTTATGAATCTTGGGAAGGAAATAAATTACTGGACCCTAGGGTATTTTTTAGATAGAGATTCAAAATCCCTAGGGCCCAGCATTCCTTGTTCAAGACCTTCTTTGAGAATCCCTGCAATCTGCCCTTGTATAGCTGCAGTGGGATCATTCTCTATCATTCGGTAACATTCTTGGTTCATCACTTGAGTTGTTCCTTCTTTCATGAACATCTCACAAGGCCAGATCACAAGGGCTCCCCCTTTATCTGCCTGTTTAATTATTACCGAAGTGTCATTTTTTAGATCACAAAGAGCCTTCTGTTGATTTTTTTTTTATAAAAAGCTTTATTCATGAATGTACATACAAGGAGGAACATACCTATAATCGTCATATTGTTGACATTCACGGTTTTCTTTTTTCTCCCCAACAGTAGGTAATACAGTGGTAATCCCCCTCAATAGTTACGAATCTATGTAACATCTATACCTTCAACATGGCTCCTCGGCGTGTGGCGTTGCACACCTATCTACGGAGAGGTTGATATAGAGCGTCTATATCCTTACATGTGTCTGAAGAAGCCTTCTGTTGATTTAACGTAATGTTTCTTTTCAAATATTTCTTTCGTTTTTTTAGCTGTATCACTGAGGACATAACAGCCTGCTCATATGCAATAATCTCTTTTGGGATGCCATATGAGGTGGGATGAATTTGGATTTATTGTCAAGCCCTGTTACCTCTGTTTTGCCTTTGTACCCTTGAGGCGTATTTTTCGACAAAACTCGATAGTTTCCATTTTTAATTTAGTAAAATCAGTTGCCCTATTTGGAACAAACTTTAATCCCAATTCAAGTGCTGACTCTTCACTTTTAGATAAAAATGTTTTGGGACAGGTTAACTATGGAACTTTTTTTTCAGGACTTGTAATACTGTCTCCTGGTTCGCATTTCCCAAGGTTGTTGTTTGAATCGTACCTTTCCTTTCTGCTCACCTTTGTCTAAAAAAGTATTCAGTCTCTTCTGTGGCCCAGGTCGTGGATCTGAATCACTAGAAGACTCAGAAGAAGAGGTTTCAGAAAAGGTCATAAATCTATTTCGTGAACGGCCTTGGTGATACGTCAGTGCTCTATGTGACTCTGTGGAAGTATAATAATCTTCCTTTAGATAGGGATAAGCGTGTTCTAGGCTAAATGCTTTACTATCTTTCTCAAACTTCGACGTTTTGCAACTGATCGTATTATCTTTAAAAACCAATAACTCCTTCTCAATTTTCTCAAGCAATGCCTTCGCCTCGCTGTCAGAATGATTGTTTTTTAAATCCTGTGTTAATTTCTCTAACTCATCAAGTTCTTTTTTACATAATCTTTGTGCTGTATCTATGATATGGACCATGAGTTCCCTACTGCATTTCGTGCTTATGCAGGTGAATCCTTTCTTATATTCAGGATCATCTACAAAGATGACCGGGGTGTTCTTAACTTGCAATCCCCACAGGACTATGCATCCTTTTAGATGCTGCAGAAGGAAATGACCATGCAACTAATGTGTTCTAATGTATTTCTTATTTAACTGTGTTAAACTATCAACCTCACTTTGTTGTTTAGCTTGAGTACTCAGAGTGACTGACGAAAAGTGTGAAGGGGCCGAGACTAAACTTTGAATATGTTCCTCTGTAAAGGACAGGGTATCCTTTTCTGACATCCTACTCAGGTGATTCACAAAACCACTACCAGAGAATACTGTGCTCACTACTTTTTTATCACTCTCAGTCTCTATACCCCCGCGAGTCAATACCCGCTCTATAATTAAATTAAACAAAGGGTTAGGCCCATTGGACAGGATCCAGGTAAGGCCTTTTATAAATGCAACAAGGATAAAACCTGGTATCCTAATTAATTATGACTTATTTTTTCCAACAACCTCACTATATTCTTTTAGTGATTGGGCTTCTGGGTATTGTAGTTAGTGTACCGTTTCACCAGTGTTGCAAGACTATCAAGCCCTTTAATCATCTCATATTTCCGCGTGTAAATTATGACTCACCCGCATAATCGACATTGAACTGAATTATAAAACCGTCTAAGCAAATCTAATGGTGTCATTTTGGAGTGCATATGGCACATTGGTTTTGTGATGTATTTATGTTGATGTGAAATAATGTCAAATTGGTGTTTGCAAAAAGCGTTGGTATTGTATATTGTGATACATGTTATGTAAATTGTCATCTGTGTAAATATGTATATGTTACTTTATATGTGTTCCACTAAAAGGATATGAGGTCCTTTCACATAAAAAAAGAGTTGAGAAAAATAGGGTGAATAAATAACCCAATCACTAAAAGAATATAGTGTGGTTGTTGTAAAAAATAAGTCATAATTAATTAGGATACCAGGTTTTCACCTTGTTGCATTTATAAAAGGCCTACCTGGGTCCTGTCCAATGGGCCTAACCCCCTTTTTTATTTATTTATACTTGCAGCATGAAGTAATAGAATGGTTTGCTTTTCTAGATTTTCGTAATAAAAAGAGAACACTTGTTCTTGCTCTGATTGCAGTTGCTTTTGAACACCAATTAGACCTTCCAGCTTTGAATGCTGAAAAGTGCGTTTGAGGGGGCCACCCATCAACAAAGTCCCGGTCCACCCATCCCCCTCTCTCCTGCAACTACGGTTGTGCTTGCAGATGTCCCTATATCTCATTGACGAGCATTTACCACACTGAGGCATTCATTGAAAGGGACCTTCTCCTAAAAGTGCAATTAAATATATTCATGTTCACAGTAGAGCAAATGTAATTTTCCAAATCTTGTTTCAGATTTGTACTTGTTTTTTTTGTATAGTGCACATAAACTGGAGCTTAGAATTTTAGAGTACATCGTGATGGGTAGTGATGGATTTAAGACTGTAATTTATCACATTTATGTAATTAAATATTGAGATAACATCATACAGTTGCCACACCATTCAGATAAGGACGAAATATTTTATCCAGCAAAATCCATGATGTTGTATATCAGTGCTTGACCTCTGTTCAAAGGGTTATTTCTTGTTTTACTTGTATCCAGTGACATGGCACAGAAAGAGAAATTGAGGGGTTAATTAGGATGATGGGCGCAACACTGTATCCGTCTGGAACCGCCCGACCATAGGTGGGCGATTCCGACCTCGCAATTTGGATGCCATCGCCCATATGGGGGTCAAAAACATCCATTTCAATATGGCAGCTTGCTCGGCGGGTGGAAAAGGCCCGCAGCACAAGCTGCCATAGTGAAATGGATGTTTGTAAACATCCCTGCATTGTGTGACAGGCACTGTACACATGGTGCAGGATGTTTAGGGGGCACAGGCCCAATAGCAGAGGGCCAGGAGGAAGGGGTCCTGCTAGGGCCCCCCAAAGTCATTTTCTGACAGCCTTTCCATGTCGGCCTTTCCGACATGGAAAGGCTGTCGGAAAATGACTTCATAATCCTGACGGTAGAGCCACTGTCATTAGGGAATTATGGTGTCTTTCCGACGCACTGATGGGCTCCTTGAGCCTGTAGGAAGTGCTGCGGCCAGTCCCTTTACCCGATGCCTCCCCCCACTGCATCGTTATGCGGTGGGTGGACCTCAGGGGCAGAGGTCGGTGGTTCTGACACTGAGAAGCTGTCCGTGTTGGACCCACCGACATAGTAATCAGCCCCACAATGTTTAGGGCATGCATTAAGAGTTCATTTTTTCCACAGATTAGGAACATATTGGTTCAGCTCAATGAAAATAGTCCACAAATGACATTTCTGGGAGGGGTGCCCTTAACACTTGTGATGTGTTCCACAGTCATCGCAAGTCCCATTGACAAGAAAGCTTTTCCCTTATACGTTTCAGTTAGTGTGGTAATATGCATATTATTTGGGGATTTGGTATTACATTTTAAAGTAAAATCTATTCCACATACTGGTATCATTTTTTCCATTATCTTTAACAGCTTTTCTTCAAAGTTCTGCCATCATTCATATCAGTCTGGAGAGTACATATTCTATGCAGCAAACGAGGATGAGCACGTGCAGAAGAAGTATACGCTGTTCGTGAAGCGTAAGTCTAACAGCACCATTCGATGAGTTGCATTGCTCTTGTTACAATTACATTCTTAAAGTAAATAAGTATTCAATTAGAAAACTATTTGTCATTCCAATTCAGTGATTAGTTTGTAAAACTAATGTGCCTGTGACCATGATTTCTTAGAATGCCCCCTCTCACTCCCACCACCTACAACGCCCACTTCCACTTTCGCTTCTAGCCAGACCTGCTTCTTGCATGGACATTGCCCAAAGTCTATAGTGATCCTACTATCCCTCAGGCAACATGTACCGTTAAAGGCAGTAAGGGGGATCCTGCGTGTGTTATGTTATGTTATGTTAGGCATTCTTGTATAGCGCTCGAATCACCGTGGGGCATCTCGGCGCTTTACTCAGAGTAACACCAGCGAAGGAACAGCTAGACTGGAGGGAACCTTAATACAGGAATGCCTTTAGATGTTTCCTGAATACTCGGTAAGATGGAATCTCTCGCAGGGATTTTGGGAGGCTATTCCAGTATTTGGGGGCCAGGTAAGAAAAAGCCTTGCCCCCTGACCTATGAAGTCTGATACGGGGTAAATGCAGTAACTGACGTGAGCTAGACCTCAATGGACGGATCGGGACATGTTTTTTCAGTTTATTTTGCAAATATATTGGACCCTGACCCTGAAGTGCGTTAAATGTCAGACAACAAACTTTAAAAAAGGATCTTTGTTTTATAGGTAGCCAATGTAGGTTTCTTAACAATGGCAGCGAGGGGGAGCCCGCCGGCATGTTCAGGACCAGCCTGGCCGCCATGTTTTGGATTACCTGCAGTTTATTTAAAGATGTTACACCAACTTCTGCTAGTAGGGCATTTCCGTAATCCAAGCGGCTAATAACCATAGCTTGGGTCAACGTTCTGCGGTGCTCCATAGGAATGAAAGGGAAGATTTTCCGCAATAGTCTTAGCCTATAATAGCAGGCCCCTGAGACCGCTGTTACGTGGTCCTGCATTGAAAGAGAATGATTTATCTTAATGCCGAGATTAGTGACACACTGTTTTGGCATAGGAGAGGGGCCCAACTGCGTAGGCCACCAGTCTTTGGACCAAGCTGCTGCAGCCTTCCCTAGAAGCATGACTTCTGTCTTAACAGGATTCAACTGTAGACAGTTGTTAGTCATCCAGTTTGAAATTTCGAGGATTCCTGTAGTAAAGCGGAGTCTATCGGCCTCCAGGTTTGGGCCGATGTTAAACAGCAGCTGGGTGTCATCGGCATACAAAATAGTTTCGAACCCCAGGGCTTCCACCACCTTAGCCAAAGGTGCCATATAGATGTTAAAAAGAGTAGGGCTAAGGCAGGAGCCCTGGGGGACGCCCTTGTCCAGTGGTATTTTCTCAGACTCATAGGACCCATGACGACAGTTTGGAATCTGTCCGTCAGAAAGTTCTGTAGCCATTTGAGGGCCAAGCCCTCAAGTGTGTGAAGGGGTCTTATCATTTTTAGCTTAGAGCCTGATTCTGAATGGGTTGTTTATTCTGACCTGTGCTTAAACCCCTATTTATGCTTGTGTCGAAATTACAAGTTTTGTTTTATTTAACGCATCCTATAATTATACAACCTGCTGAAATTTAACAGGGTAAACTGTACGGTATTTACCATACCATGAAGATTTTGATGCGTCAAAAAAACTAAATGTGCATGTTATTTCCCACAAACTAGTAATAGGTGTTATTTGTTGTACACAATAAATATTGTATCCTGTGGTGTTGTTCTTTATCATGTGCGATAAATAACACCTTAACTCTTAATCAGGGTGCAGATCCTGCTGGACAAGTACACTGAATAAAATCTAGCATTCTGTATCATGGTTGATCATTACATCTGACCTGTCGTGCAGTGATCAAGTCTGCCTTTCTCACTGGGGTTTCTTTGGAATCAGGGGTTGTCCCCAGAGACTTATTTAAAAAATGAGGACAAATACGATATTTTTATAGAATCATGTGCATATATATTAATTTGTTAAAATGTCATGGGCCCAGATGCATGAAGCTAAAAACCGCTCGCAAAGGGGCAGATTCTTAGAATCTGCCCCTTTGGGACCGGTATTTTTGCATTTGGGATGCATCATCCCAAATGCAAAAATCGCAAATAGAGAATTCGCTAAATTGCTATTACTTGCATTTAAGGAATCTCCACTTGAGATTCCTTAAATGCAATGCATTGAAGTTTAAAAAATAGCGATTTCGCTAATAGGGCACACAAATTACCATGAAGTACAACTTCATGGTAATTTGCAAAAACTTTGAAAAATGCACTAAGGTGCATTTTTCAAAGTTTCATGTTGCGCACACACATGCCCTAAGGGCATATGTGCACAGATCAATCTCTAGGCCCATAGAAATGAATGGAGAGGTATTCCTTAATTGCGACTCGCAATTTGCGAATCGCAATTAAGGAATTTTAAGAAATCGCTATTTTTAAAGTGATTTCTTCTTGCATACCATTTTGCTATTCCTTATTAGCGATTCCTTATTTTTCGCTAATAAGGAATCGCAAAATGGATGCTTGATGTATCTGGGGGATGGGCTCTAAATTTGCGAATATTCCAAAACTTGTCTGGTATGTGAAATGTTAGAGCTTTTTCTGAATGTGCAATGTTGGTTCACAAATGATTTTTCAGTACTAATGATTTTTATGATGAATATAGTCATAACCAATGAAGTATTAATGTTGCACTTGAAACAATTTTATTTATAAGTTTAGAAGTGCATTTATTAATGTATATTAGTTATGCCATATTTTTGCAATGACACCATTTTATTAAACTGGATGCTATTTCTCGTGTTCTGTTCAACGTGTTCTGCTCATTATCCCTCCCAAACAATGTTCCCATGCATGTCTTCTTCCCCACCAAGTCTTCGCAGAGCACTGGACACAGTGACACAATTGGATATTTTCCTTAGAGACTGTGTAATGTGAATTAAACTTGCTTCTGTAGGACATTGGTGGAAGTTCCAATGTAGGCCTGCTATAACACTGGTGTATGAGTCTTTGTTTGAAAATGTTTTGCATTGTGTTGTACGCCACCAGACTGCGCTGTTTCCGTAGTAGCTAAGGGAAGATTTCCTCTGCCTTAGAAATGGGTTAGTGTTGTCATTATTATTGTGACATGCATCAGTCTGCTCCATATGTGTTATCAATAGTTGTGCGGAACTGAATTTGCATTTTTTGCTTATTACCTATTCATGAAATATGTATAGAAATGCCTGGTTTTGGGGGTGATGCAGAGACCTTTCCTAATCTACTAGAGGTGCTGTCCATTTATTCAGAGGGTTTCCTTTTACTAAAGAGATGTTGTCCATTCTACTTATGATTTTTGCTGTTTATTGGGACTTAGAATAATTTTGATTTCTGATAGTGTACTGTGTAACTGAGCCTTAATGGCATTCCAGTTTTTCTGTATTGCCTATTTTGAGACCTTGTAACAGAAATCTTTAACTTTTGATTGATCTAGAACTCATTTATTTAGTGGCCCCAGTCATTATTTTATTACTTTGCTATTTTGGTGGGACGTATGCTGAGGAGGGTGGTATTCTTATTGCTGGAACAAGGGTGCTGGAGCCAAGATACCGGCAGTAAATCTTTGGGTGATCTAAATATTGGGGTGGAATAAAAATTTGGGGTTCACATCACACAAAAGCAAAGCCTGACACTCTCCTAAAGTGATGCAGATTTACCCTCACCAGGATTGCTTTTAGATAACACTGGTAAAATCCTCAGTTTCTCTGCACAACAGCCCCTAAAAATCTTTAAAATCCATTTGTGGTACAAGAACTTAAAACAAAGCAATTGTCAAAGCTTGTTGATTGCCATGTGGTCACCTACTATAAATCTTCCTGCACATTGTAGAAATAACGTTTTTTTAAGGTGCTATGGTTAGAAACATGCAAATTCAATTCAAGTGAACCAGAGAATTAGTTAAAAAATATGGATAACATTTATGTTTTGTGCATTCCACAATCCTTTTCAATATGAAAATGAAGTCGCAATGACGTCAATGAAAAGACAGTTGTGACATTGTTACATGTTTCACGGAAGGCCTTGAAATATATAGAATTATTGATGGGTAATAGTGAATTACGGGTAATTTTTCACTGAGGGGTTTTGAGTGACATGAAACAGGCAATGAGAGCGACCCCTGCGAGCAGCTTACCTTCCGCCAGGGCTGGACTGGCTACCGGGCAGTTTGGAATGCTGCTGAGCTGGGGGCTGATTTCGTTCATGGAGAGTAGACCTGCGTGTGCTAAACGGAATTCGTTTTGCTTTAATTATTTCGAAGCACACGCAGGTCTCCATGAACAAAATCAGCCCCACCGCAGTGAAATCAGCCCCCAGCTCGGCAGCATTTCAAACTTCCCGGTAGTCAATTCGGCCCTGCCTTTCGCCAGGGGAGGGGATCTCATAGCCCCCCCACAAGCCACTATTGACCCCAGGGACCCTTTGTTTTTGATGGGGAAGGGGCTGCATGCAGCCCCCACTCCCCAAGCCAATATTAGTACCTGGAACCTCATTCGTTAGGGTAAAAAAATATATTATTAGAGCAGGAGGTTGTGTGGTCCCCCTCCCCAAGCCTTTATAGGCCCCGGGGAAACCATCCCCCGGGGCCAAATACTTTAACATTAGGGGAGGGAGGTGCATGGCCCTCCCAAAGCCCAAAGGGCCTTGACAACCCTCTCCCCTCTGGTCACATTTTAATTATAGGGGAGGAGGGAATGTGGCCCCCCTCCCTGAGCCTAAGAGGCCCTGGGGTCCCCGTCCCCTGGGGCCATATTTTAATGATAGGGAAGGGAGGCATGTGGCCCTCCTCCTCGAGCCTTAAAAGGCCTGGGCCCCATCCCCTGGGGGCAAATGCTCACTATTTGGAGAGGTGGACAAGTACCCCCTAAAGCCCAAATGGGTCCCTGAGACCCCATCCCCTGGGGCCATATTTTACTTAAAGGTAAGGGGAGCATGACTCCTCCTCCCTGGGACTTAAAAGGCCCCAGGGACTCCAAGACTTAGTGCCAAATCCAATTTATAAGGAGAGGTGGCCACGCAGCTCCACTCCTGAACTTTACTAGGCCCCAGGGTCTCCTTCCCAAGGACAAAATCTAATTTATAAAGGGAGAGCGGTTCACAATAAAAAAAACGTTCCCCCCTCCACGATGCTTATTAGGGCTTTGAGACCCCATTCCCAGGGGCAAAATACTTAATTTAGGGGAGGGTCTTGCAACTCCCTCCCTGAGCCGTATTGGGCCATGGAGACCCCATCATCCGGTGCCACAGCTAGGTTATAAAAAATTGGCACAGCTCAGAATGTCAGATATACCCAATAGCTTGTGAGGCCAGCTGAATTAGGAATTCCAAGGCACACAGAATGGGGGCCTTAAAAGAGGAGTACTAAACAATATTTGATTCGCTTTTTTTACAAAAATGACACTTTTCTCATGCTCACTGCATCACTGAGTCAGCGATGCGGCAATCTCAAGGTAAGTGCTTTTCTTTTTTTAATTTTATTTTCACTCGTTGTCATCTGTTGACTCCCAAACCCGCCCCACCGCCCTTTCCTGCATGGGCCACTCCTGGATTTGGGCACATTTGTTAAGTCAGTAAGCTTAATGTGCGCTTGGTCTTGCTGGCCATGAGCAATCACTACATGTGCCCCCCACAAAAGACGCTGGTCCAGAAACAGAGAGACCTGGCACCTGTTGTATTCTAGAGATAAAATGCAAACAAACACACTCCCTCCTATAGAAGTCAATACCATGTGGCTTAGCAAACGAGGGTTTGATGTACTAAAAACTGGTTGCGAAAATCTGGTCGGAATTTGTGACCAGTATTTTTGCTCCCAGTTAAGGATTTTATAAATCCACCAATTTACTAATGAGTCAATCAGAGTGGGTCACAATATGATCTATCTCCATCTATCTCATAAATATTAATCAGCAAAGTAGCAAGTTGCAATTCACTCAGACTAGTGATCATCACAGAAATGATGTTCGGCTAGGGTCGGCAAACCAACCTGTCTGTAATTGCCTTATTTTTTTGACACACTCCGTTTTCTTTAAAGGAATGCGTGCTGTGCTTAAAAAAAAGAGTTACTTTTTTTAAAGCTTGTTTAAGAGTGGCAGTGATCCCGGGGACTAGTGCCTCCTCCCCAGAAAACGGTTTTTTTTACATTCACAATGCGGAAGTAGTCTCTTTGGGAACCCTTGCCTTTTACAAGTGCTTTACTGCCTTACCATCCCATCTAAAGAGTCAGTAATTTTTTGCAAAACTTTGATACATCTCATACCAAATCGCTGTTTGGAATAGGTGCCTAAAATATCCTCTTTAAAATAGTGATTTAGTATGGAGCCCCAAAGCCATTTTAGCAGTTGGTAAAAATTGACTGATTCCTAAAATGGCTTTGGTACATTACAAAAAAGTTTTTTTCAACATTTGGACTTTTTGCAACTATAAAAACGTTTATTACATCTGCTCTTAGATTCTTCAGAAAAGAAATAGCAAATCTAATAAGTTATGTTTAAAGGTTTCGAATTCTCCTGAGTTTAAATTTAAGGTGCATCTTCAAAGTCTTTGGATTTTCTTTTTTTCCTTCGTGTTTGAGTTCTGTGGGGCATGGCTGTGCAACAATGCTGCTTATCATGTCATTGATACTGCTGCTTTTAAGGGTTCACATTTTAGGCCACTCTGGTAGCACCAGCAAATTATTAGTTCCAGATTGGTGAATACATTTGCACCTCTACATCTGACCTAACCCTTGTTCCATTTATGTTTATTATTTTTGAAGAGGTGGTGTTCACCCATGTAGATGGTCTGCATGGCATCTATCTGATGTCTTCAGACATTGGGCCTGGTTTAGATATTGGCATGCTTCCCGCTGGCTTACCATGGCGGTGGGCCTGAGTACTCCATCATGCCGATGGCATCCCGCCCACCGTCTTGAGATGTGTACGCAATACACAGAAGACCACCAGCCCGGAGGTCTTCTGTGCTGCCTCCATTGCCATTTTGACGGCAGGGTACAGCCAAGTTGATTTAGATATTCCCATTGGGCTGGCAGTGTCCTGTTGGCGGAGTCTGGATGGCGGGCAACCGTGGTGGTGGGGAGACAAGTAAGTCACATTTATTTGTTTACGTAAAACATATCTATGTAGTGTATGTGTGCATATATGTGTGTAGGATATGTTTAGTGATGAGAAAATGTACATACTGCTGTGCACACAACTAACATACACACACCATGCAATGTATACCCACACACATCACATACACCTACCTTTGATTCTGTTGAAACGGCGTGCCAGACCATCACAATCAGGGTGCAGCAGGACAGGGGGGACCAGGACAACAGCGAATAGGAAGAAACAGCAGGCCATACCCCCGGAAAAGATGAGTATTCACCCCTTCTCTTACCTTTCAGCCGATTCGAAGTAGGAGGGATTCCCACCGGAATTCCTGTAGAAACAACCCAGATCCAAATCTGGAGGGCGGGAATCCTAGCTGGAGTCCCTCTGCCGCCTGCTGCAGCTCACCCTGCTGATTGGGCATGCAACATATTCCTGGCGGAGTTGGCAGGACCGTGGTGGTCTTACCTTCCATTGCCTGCCAACATCTAAAGAGGGCTGTAAAACCACCAGATTGGCGGGCGGGAAGACCACCAAAAAGGGGACTCTTTTGCAGTCTTTCCAACATCTATATCAGGAACTTAGTCTGACTATCTTTTTACTTGTTTATACTGTTGCAAAGGAACTATTTAATGTATGGGAGTCGTTAAAATGTTTGAGTTAGCAGAAGTGAGATCACACAAATGTTGACCTCAGGCTGGCACCAAACGGTTGACTCCTGGTTTTACCATTTGTCCTCAAACAGTCATCGTTTTGCTACCTTGAGGTTAGGAAAAGTCTAAGAAGAGAAAACTACAGAATGCTAATATTTCTCTTAAATTGCTACCTCTGACTTCTTAATTTCTTTCATATGGGATACAGTGCTATGCTAGGGGTAACATATAACAAGATTGGGGTAACAGCTGCAACCCTTAAAAAATGTCTATGAGACACCCAAGTGGTTTTAGAATGTTCAGAGTTAAACTGAGCTGATTATATTAGAGCACATTTAGGAATGATGAACGGGGACATATCTTAGCCATGACTCATTAAAAACTTAAGGCATCATTTCGATGCCGGTCGGACGAGCATCCAACCGGCATCTTGTTGGAAACAGGACCACCTGACAAGGAGTCGGAGGTCCCGCTTCCCTGATATTGATGTGACCGCCTTCACTGTGGTTAGAAAGAGAATATTTTCCTATTGCGGCTTGTGCTGCGAGCTGCAGGAGAAGCCGCCATTGGAAATATGCAGTTTTGAAACATCCCTGCACCATGTGGCTGGCACCAAGCAGTGCCTGCCACACGATGCAGGGATGTTTGCGGGGGCACCCCAGGCCTATAGTGGAGACCCAGGGGGGATTGAGTCCTTGCTAGGGGCCCTCAAATTCCCTTTCCTTCTGCTTTTCTATGGCGGTCAGACTGCCATATACAGGCAGACGGAAAGGGATATTACAATCGCTACGGCGGTGCCTGAGCAGGCACCGCCTTATTGCAGGGATTACTGTCCATCCGACAGACTCCTTGAGCCCGTCGTAAAGCGTCGGATGGTTCGTCTGCCTGCTGCTTGTCACAGCACACATTGTAATGCGGTGATTGGACCGCATCAGTAGATGTTGGGCAGACCACCACCGACGAGCTGTCGGATGGCCTTCTGCTCAACATCTGAATAAGGGCATACGTTTTTAGACATTATATGGATTTCACAAGCACAATCGTAATTCTAGTTACTCCAGCTTTAAGGAAAGGATGCAATATTAACCCTAAAGCAGGTCCCCATTCCTGTGATGGCAGCAATTCTTAGTGGGTCACAATTTGCTACCTACCTCATGCATATTAATCCAGTAGGTCAAATTGCGACCCTCTATGAATCGGAATTTTGCGAATGAACATGTTTGAATATATGCTGGTGTGCAATAAACCAATAAATTCCGTAAAAAGTGGTGCACAAATTACAACCACTTTTTCTGAATGCTTTTTACAAACATAAGGCCCTATGTCCTTACACAGCAAAATTATTGCTGTGATTGCTTTCACTGAATACCTGTGAAGAATTAGTCATTTTTTATGGGAGAAAAACAGAGAAGCTATCGGAAAAGCTATCTTGGGGAAAAATTCAGTTATTACAATTTCCTGTATGTTGGTACATAACAATATGATGCAGGGAACTTGCAGATACTATAAAGTTCAACAGCTAATACCTCAACTCTGTGTGGGGTACATTGGTTGTTTCTACTTATGTGAAATGCCCTAGCACATTTATATATTAGCCATATTTCTAGTGCGAAAAAGCAAATGTATTTGTTTTTTATGATTTTTATGAAACAAGGATACTTGCACCTGTTGCAATATGCTGCAACCAAGTCTGTTTGTTTATTCACAATTGTCTTGAGGTTCTCGAGCACAACAATGAATGGGAATCCCACCAATACATGTAGAAATAATCTACAAATATTCATTAGCATGTCTGGGTGAACTACACGCAAGAGTGGAGTGAGAACTTGAATTCACTATTATGGACCAACACAAGTGAAGTTATAGACTTTGAGACTTGGGTGATTTCAACACGTAATTAATCTAGACTTTTATGGCCCTTTCTAGTTTTGTTATCAAGTTTTAGCTCAATCCAAACATATTTAGTGGGTTTCCTCAACTAAATCTCTTTTCATAATGATTTAGCATTGGTAGAGCCAGGTTTCAGTAATGAATGGGATGCAATTAATTAATTCTAACAAATATTATCTCCATTAAATGAATAACTTAGCAAAGATCAAGAATGACAAGAAAATAATCCTTCCTAGCGATCAGGATCAAAAATAAGAGACAGCACATTGTTGCTTGGGGACTTTGCTCAGACCCAATACATGTGTGAGGCACTGGTAACAAGTACTATTGCCACTGACTATTGATTTTATGTAAATGTAATATTCTTGCAGCAATGCAGCTGTACGTCCACATTGGTAGTGTGGCCTTCCTGTAAGCTGCACATTCAATGATGCTATCCAGTCATGAGGTGTGATGCCTCTTTTGACACTTTTAAGAATAGTTCTTTTCACCGTAAGAATATATTAGGTATTAATTGTCCTCAGTACATTTAACTGTGTATTCCGCGACTACATTTCAATATACATTTACATTTTAGGTTGTTTGAAACATTCAAAGTGTGATCTTCTTTTAAATTATATTTTTGCAGGGAAGCCTGATGTGAAAATGATCATGAAAGAGGATAAAACAAAGTTGTTTTGTGAGTCTGAAGGATACCCTTCATCAATGTGGATTTGGAAGAAATGTGCTGAAGGGATTTCTAAGTAAGCCTTACACGTTTATATAGATGCAAACAGGAAGTACATTCAGTAAAACATTTAGCTTCATGAGGTAGTATTGCTACATATAGACCTGCATATCAGTAAAATGGTCACCTATAATGCCACAACTTCAAACAAAGTATTCGTATGATCTATTTTTCTACAATGAACAATGATCACCAGAAAGGAGATATATATGGCAACATGATTATTTTTTACAGGAAAGATAGAATCTCTTTGGATATTTCTACATATTATTAGACCCAACATATTTTAGTCTGACTTTAATTAAACTTGTTTCTTTTTGGAACAAATTACTCACTGATTTTTGATGTATTTAATTTGGCACTACAAATTCTGATTTATGCAGCATATTTGAAACCACAATATGTCTTTCCTTTAAAAGAGCAAGACACCAAGGTGCAGATTTAGCAGTATTTGATGCAGCACAACACAGCAAGACAACGTGTTGCGCTGCACTGCGTCAAATGTGGAAGTCAGGAATGCTCCATATCTATTAAGATATGGCACAATCCTGCTCTCTCCCTGCGGTGGTGCACTATGTGCTGCCTAGTGCCAATGCAGGCACCCTTGCATCATGGTGCAAGGGTGCCTGCATTGTGAGCAGGATTGTTTTTGTGCAGCAAAGAACACCTTCCTACATAAAACAATGCTAAGAGGGTTTTTCCTCCTTCTAAGTGAGCTGCGCAATGCAGCAAAGTTAGAAAGAGGAAACCAACGAGGAGAAATAAAGATTTACCAAGGCTAGTCTTGGTAAATCTGGAAATGTGCCAAAAAGCATGGGTGGGTGAAAGGGAACACCTAAACTCCACCCATGTGATGCCTTCCTAGTGCAGAGTGAGGGAAGGTATCGATTTGCACTGTCTTGCATTACTCTGAATCTACCGAGCCACGAAGGGCCACCCAAGGCAGCCTTGTGTGGCTTAGTAAATTTGATTTAAGGATTGTGTTACCTTTGCGTCACCATGCGTGACGCAAGGGCAATGCAATCCTTTGTTAAACCTGGACCCCAGAATGTAAGCGGTGTGTTGGAAGGGCAGTGGTGAGACCATGTATTATATGGGATAAAACCCCTCTGCCCTACAGTAAAAAGGACATTTCAAGTCACTTAGCAATTCCATGACTTTATAAAGGAACTTGGCTTTGAACCTTCATCAGTCAATTAATGTTTCTCTACTAACGACAATGAAAAATGGGTTTCATCAACTTTCCTTGCTTTTTTTTCTAGCTGCAGTGAAGTGATTGCAGATGACATAAAGAGTGAAACTCCGCAGAGAATCAACGGGTTATGGAAATCAAGCAGTACTTTTGAGCTCAGCAAAGTGCTGGAAAGCATTTCCATCTCTTGCTGTGCAAACAACTCTGCTGGCTTATCATGTGCAGACAAAACTTTTAACCACCCAGGTATTCAAAATGTGCTATGTTACCCTGTTGAACTCAGGTAGTAAATATAGATTGCCTTATCTGCTCTGGGCACAGAGGCGAGTCAAAACCTCATTGGAATGGTTTCTACCCATCTGGTGAAGATTGGTATCAAGTGCTGTCTTCAAAGAATTAATATGGCAGTTCCCCATGGTGTGCTGTTTCATCCATGCATACGGATATTTTCATTTACATTAGCTACTGGCTTATGTAAATGACAAAACGTCTCCATCTGTGGTTGAACTCGTATTGTGGATCCTGCACCATTGGTTATGTTTTACAATCAGGGACTCATTTCCAAATTGTGGGCATTTTTGGGTGGGCACTCTTGCAAAAGTAGGTGTGCTTGCGAAATTGAAAGTTTGTGGGGATCCATAAGTTTGTCCAGTCTATTTCTCACACTGAATTTAGCCTACATTTATTCCTAGTGGGCCAGGAGTAAATGTGTATTAGGTGAATGTAGAGAGCCATCCGGACCATCCACTACAATGTTGCACCTTTACATGCATCCCTACACCACTCGGGGCGGGCTCGTCCCGGGGTATAAATATAGAGCCGAGACTGCTCGAGGTCCCTTCCGGCCACAAGTGTATAATCGTTGTCTGGTTTATTAAGTGCTGTTGCGGCCTAACATCATATAGGCCCTGCCGCGCCACTTTGGCGACGAGGCCTGTCACACCCACCCGTGCCCGCCTACCTCTTGTGGTGCATACAGGGAGCGAGCGGTGCCCACCCGCGTTGCCCTGCTCCCTCTGGTGACGTGGGAAGAGCCGAGGATACCTCGCGGGGCACACACGCATCGCTCTGCGCTGGTAGGCACCTGCGGCATCTGAGGTCCTGGCGACGGTGGCGTCTGAAGCTGCACCTCCTGCCTCCGCTGCCCAGCTCAAGGCCGCCCACACGTCTACCCGGCCATCGGGAGCATATTCAGCCGGCGACGCTCGCTGGAGCAGCGCTCATCGAGGGGTGAGTGACAGCAGCCCCGCTCGCACAGTGCCCTTCACACGCAGACGTCTCTGCTCCTGCTCCTGCTGCTGAGCTGGTGCAGCAGCGTGGCTTCAGGCCCATAGGTCTTTCACCACCACAGCGTCCTAGCAGCGAGGCCCCGAGACTGGGCTGCCCCCTCCACTGCCTGCGCCTACCGCAGCACCTGGTGCCAGGAACACACACATGCCCGGGATCCTCGTGTGGTGCCGCATGTGCTAATGCAACTGGAGCTGTGCCTGAAAAACAGACAACAAGCATTAGCAGCAGCAATAAAATAAAAAAAGGATAAAGGAGGAAAGTATGGACTGGTGTGGGTCAAAAGGCAACACATTCGAGATCACGCCACTGGCGACAGTTTCCTGCCGCTCAGCAAGATGGAGGGCGCAATCCAGTTGTTGGTGCCATCCACCACCACCAGTGCATACCCACACTGCAGTTGCACCGCTAACCCCCTTCAGTGAAGCCTCGGACCCCGCTATTGCTGTGCCAAGATGGAAGGCCTAGGTCAGACGACTCAACCATTACTTCAAGGGGACAAGGGAAATGGATGACACCGTGAAACGGTCACTCCTCATCTACTACGGGGGCTCGGAGATCTATGATCTGTTCGAGACGCTCCCCAACACCGGAGAAGAAGATGACTACAAGGCGGCGGTCGCAGCGCTCAATAGGCACTTCGACCCACAGCTCAACCATGATTTTGAAAAGTTCAAGTTCAAGAGAGCGCGGCAAACTGATGCCGAATCCATCAACATGTTCTATGCACAGCTATGCCGGCTGGCTAGCACGTGCCACTTCACAGACCAGCGGGATGAAACCCGTGATCAGATCATCCTAGGCAGCCGCTCAAAGCTCCTGCGGAAGCTAATCCTCCGGCAACCTGGAATCTCGCTGGATGAGATCCTGGTCCTGGCCCGCTCCCAAGAGCTGTTGGACGTCAGGGCAGAAGAAATGGAAGCTGCCCTACATACACTGGTTGCCGCGTCTCAAGCACTCAGACACCCGCCAATCAAGGAGGAAAAGGTGGATGCAATCCAAAGACGCCCCACGACACCTCACCAGGCGCCTAGACTGCCACCAGGTGGACCGTGTAGATACTGTGGCGAGGATCACCCCGAGACGGCCGTATGCGGGCAAAAGGGAAAACGTGCTCTCGCTGCGGAAGGTTAAATCATTACGCCAGAGTGTGCCGCGGTGGGCGGTTCCGACCATCATCGTCGAGTCCCAGAAGCATGTCCCAGCATGTTCGCCAAATCTCCCTTGACGACTCACCGTCAGTGCCGGATGACTAACCACAGGAACGACGCCCCATGTATGAGGACGAAGACGACGAAGAAGTGTTCGTGGTGTTGTACATAGGCAGGACAGAAACTCGTCGAAGGCCACCTCCTATGTGCTCAGTCTCCATAGAAGGCACTGACATACAAGCCCTCATCGACACTGAGGCATCTGTCAATGTGATGGATTTCGACCAGTACGACCACCTGTCACCGCGACCTCCTCTATGCCCCATTCTCTGCGCGAATCTACACGTAGGGAGTGACCGACCCACTTCCTCTCTGTGGCGTCATTCAGACCACCGTCACAAGCGGAAGTTACTCCACCAAGGCAAGGTTCTACATCACAGATGGTAAAAAGGGGACTTTACTCAGCTGCCACACGGCCGAAGACCTAGGACTTGTCTTGTTCGCCAACCAGATCCATGAATCCCATGCGGAAGCAATGTTGAAAGAGTTTCCGGCTCTCTTCAAAGGACTTGGGAATCTCAAAGGCAAGAGGTTCAAGCTCCACATTGGTAAGGCCCGTGGCCCTCAGGCACGGTCGGGTGCCCTTCAACCTACGCCTGCAAGTGGAGGAGGAGCTGAGAAAGCTCTAAGAGCTGGATGTAATTGAGAAAGTCTCTGGTCCTAATCCGTGGGTGTCCCCGCTGGTCGTGGCACCCAAACCCAAGCAACCAGGAGCCATTAGACTCTGTGTCAATATGAGACTGCCAAATACCGCCGTGAAGAGAGAACGTCACATCACCCCCACAATGGACGATATTGTGGCAGGCCTAAATGGGGCAAAGTGGTTTTCCAAACTAGACCTGAACGCCGGCTATCATCAGCTTGAACTGGAGCCCGAGAGCCGGTATATTACCACCTTCTCGACGCACGTTGGCCTACATAGGTACAAGAGGCTCAGCTTTGGAGTGTCCTCGGCCACCAAGGTCTTCCAAAACGCCATCCGGGAAGAACTGTCGGGGCTGCAAGGGGTGATCAACCTCAGCGATGATATCCTCATGTTCTCCAACACGCTTGAGGAACACCATTCGCACCTCCGAGTCACTCTGAAGAGGCTGGAAGACTGTGGGCTAACTCTGCACAAATCCAAATGCTCATTTTATCAAGAAAGCGTTGATTTCTTTGGGTACACGTTGACCCGAGAAGGACTCCTGGTAGATCCGAAGAAAGCCGAAGCCATCAGAGCTACCAGCACACCTCGACACCCCACCGAAGTGAGGAGTTTCCTCAGTATGGCCACGTACTGTGGACGTTTTATCCCCAAGCTTGCAGCCATGTCTGAGCCGCTACGCGTCCTTACACGCCACGATCATAAGTGGAAGTGGACACTGGCGGCCAACAATGCGTTCCACGACATCAAAGCAGGATTGCTGGACAAGACCGTATTGGCTCACTTCCACCCCAAGACGACAAACGGAACTGATCGTCGACGCTAGCCCCGTTGGTCTATGAGTGGTCCTCCTTCAAGAACACGGCCCGGAGGTGTGGAAGCCAGTCGCCTACACCAGCAAGGCTCTCACCAACACCGAGACCAGATACGCCCAAATCGAGAGGGAGGCGTTGGCTATCAAATGGGCGTGCCATCACTTCCACCTGTATCTGTGCGGCCAGGAGTTCCATGTCGTGACTGACCACAAACCGCTGCTTCCGCTGTTTGCTGGCTCATCCCGGCTAGCACCCCGAGGATTGAATGATGGACGGTGAAGTTGCAAGCCTACATCTTCAAAGTGATCTTCCGCCCAGTGGCCCACAACCCTGCCAACTATCTGTCTCATCACCCGGAGTCCACGATGCCATCCGACACCATTGGCGGATGCCTGCAGCACCCAAGCGTTCGTCAACATGGTTTTGCAAGGAGCGTGTCCCAAGGTCATGACACTTGAAGAAATTGGCCGAGCCACTCAAGAAGACCCCACTCTCTCCCGAGCCCGAGGAGCACTGGAGAACAATGGATGGGCCCACTTCATGGACGGCGCTCGCGTCCTCCGGCTGGAGGTCAGCCATGCCCGCCAAAAACTGTGGCAAGTTTGGAGCGAACTGAGTGTGGGGGAAGAAGGAGTTGTCTTGAGGGGATACCTGATTGTGGTCCCGGAGAGTCTTCAGAAAAGGATCCTCGCGTTGGCCCAGGTTGGTAACCAAGGAATGGCAAAGGCCAAAGCTAGGTTACGGGACAAGGTCTGGTTCCCGGCGATGGGCTCCATGGTAGAGGAGATGGTGAGGCAGTGCCATGCCTGCACGATCACCAGAGGGGACCCAGCTCCGGCACCGGTGATCATGAAGGAACCGAGCAAGACTCCTTGGATGCACCTCAGCATAGACTTTGGGAGTTTCCCGGATGGACGTCACATGCTGGTCATGGTTGACTCATTCTCGAAGTTCCCCATTGTTGAGGTGGTGGTGTCAACAGCTTTCCCACCCATGAAGAGAGTCCTGGACAGGGCCTTTGCAATGATGGGACTCCCGGAAGAGGTCAAGTCCAACAATGGACCCCCTTTCCAGGGGCGGGCGTTTCAAGAGTATCTTGAAAATCTAGCGGTGCGCCACAGGAAGATAACCCCGCTATGGCCCCAAGCAAATGGGGAAGTAGAACGACTTATGAGGACAATTAACCATGCGTTGCGCTTCACCGTGGAGAATGGAGGAGACCCTGAAGCAGCCCTTGACCAATTCCTCTGTGCGTACCGACAGACCCCTCATCGCACCACCAAGTGTGCTCCGGCTTATTTCCTGTTCAAGCGAGCCCCACAAGACAATATCCCGTCAAACCCGACGTGGGTGCCAATGGAGCGGGATGATGCAGCTGTCCAAGCGAGGAGGGAGACAATGAATCGGAAGGCCAGTGATGCCCGAAGAGCCCAAGAACCTCAGCTAAGTGTGGAGACCAGGTGGTGATCAAAGACTGACACCTCGGGTGGAAGTTCCTGACGCCCTACGAGCCAGAAGTGTGGCTTATTGTAAGTGTTCAAGGGACCATGGTCACTGCTCAAAAGGGACAACAATCCATCACGAGGAATGTGTCCAGTTTCAAGAAGATAACTGAGGCAGAAGCAGACCCAGAGGCATCTGTTTATCAGGACTCACTTCCGAATTTCTCTCCCCCGTCTCGCCCAACATGAGGAATGCCCTGCTGGAGTCACCCGGGGCAGTCAGCCAAGGATGTGCTGATCGTGCCTGGTCGACTAGCCAGAACACCGCCACTGAGTCGGCCGAGGATGACCCGTCCCGGGCCGCGGCAGAATCCTGTGCCTGGAGCCAGAAGTATGGTCTCCGGTCGAATCATGTGCCGAGTCAGCGGCTGAGGGACTTTGTATATACATCCCCATGAACTGGGATAATTTGTTGGTCCAGAACTAAAAGAAAAGAGGGATGTAGAGAGCCATCCGGGACCTTCAAAACAATGTGGCACTTTTACATGCATCCCTACACCCCTCGGGTGGGCTCGTCCCGAGGGTTATAAATATAGGGCCAGGACCGCTCGAGATCCCTTCCAGCCACGAGTGTATAATCGTTGTCTGGTGTCTGTTATTAAGCGCTTTTGCGGCCTAACATCATATAGGCCCCACCGCGCTACAGTGAAGAAAACTAAGGGCCATATTATCAAGAAAGGGCTATGCATTATCGCTACTTTTATCGGCAGGAAACTGCCGCTAAAGCGGCGATAATGGGCTTGATAATATGCCCTTGTGAATTCTCATAGAAGCCCAGGTTAACACCAGAACCTGGGCTTCTATGAGAATTCACAAGGGGATATTATCAAGCCCATTATCACCGCTTTAGCGGCAGTTTCCTGATGATAAAAGCGGCGATAATGTATCGCCCTTTCTTGATAATATGGACCTAATGCCTGCAAAACTGAAGGTTATTCTAGAGAAGGGGTTTCTCCACAGGGAAAAAATGTTGCTCTCTGTGAAGAGAAATAGAAAAAAAATGAAAGTGCAAAATACCCATTTGCATTCCGTTTACACGTGTAAGTATACACCATAGACATTTACACATGCATAAACGTCAATGTTTAAGAATTACATAAAATTCACCAAAAATTCCACAGTTCCTGCATGGAATCTTCGTCTTTTGCCGATTCCCAGGAAAAATTATGGAATTGGGTGGCCATGCTTACCACAGTAGTCAGCATCCACCCAGCTGGTCCAACCAGTCTGTACATAATGGGGTGCAGTGCACATCTATGCTGTGCATTCATAATTATGCACTGGACACACAACATTAAAAAAAACACTACATGCTTCACCTGATATCATTGGGTGTGCCAATATACGTGTGTTGGATTCTCACCTTCGAATTGATACAAGACAGATGTTTGGTCGTTTTCTGTTAATGAGCATGTCAAACTGCTGTTGGATGTTTAAGCATATGGTAGGCATTCACCTAGGTGGCTACATTTCTGACTTCCAAGTCAGATATTATATAGTTAGGATACGTCATATTCTAAAGGAATTGGCACTTTAGAAGTATATTTGTCAGAAAAGAAACAACATCCTCAAAGATATTGACCATTCACACGTGGATTTCATTTTTAGGTCTAATCAATGTGATTTTTCAGAATACTGTACGCTGCACTTTGTGTATGTTATCTCTATGGTCTGCCCGAGTGCCTGTTTTCCAGCTGTGGCAGGTTTGGGGAGGCTGGTGGATTTAGTTTCACCTGTCTTGCACACAGAAACACTGTAACCCTTGCTTACAACTGCAGTTGATCCGACATAGAGCCAAGTATTCTCCACCCCCTTGCATTGCTTTGCATTTTCTTCCCTGAATAATCTTAGCTCTTTTATTTGTTGAATCTCCATCTGGGATCAGCCCCAACTCAAAAAAGGAATACAACATCTGTACATTAGCGCAGTACACTGATATCAGTGCCATTTGATTTGTCAACAGGGTAGTGATATAATAAAAGAGGAAGATGCCTGAAATTGTCTCATATGAAAGATCTTTTACCCAGTGCTTCCGTTGTGCCATTGGTTGGAACCAGCAATTATGTTTAGGTCTTGGTTACAGTTGAGACTTATTGTTTCCCCTACGTTAATAATACTTACAGTTGAGTTTGAGTCTGTTCCTTGTTCATTACTAGATCATTTTCATGACTAGATAATTTTGATATCTGTATTGCGTTCCTACTCCATATTTGATGACTTTCCTCCCAAGTCTTGTATTTGCCCCGCCCAGGAGTATTTTGATTTTATTGTCTGATTAGACAATGTATCCCTCCATTGCTGGTGTCAGACCTTGCTTCTTTGCCATGCATGGGAGGGACAGTTTCCTCTCTCTCCTCCTCCTCCCCCTGACATCATTCTTCCACCCTTCCCACCTGCCAGCAATCATCCTCCTGCCCCCAGCCTCATTATTTACTTCATTTTTAGGTCTTGCCTAGGCAGCGCTTGCGCTGTCTCGTTGAGACATGCTGTATACACTATAGTGTATATAAGCTCCGCCCACTCTCCACCCATCATTTTCATTGGCTGGTGTCTTAAATGGTACCTTCTGATTGGTTGTAGGCTTGTTAGTCCCTCCTTATGATGGACATGTCTTCATTTGTGTCTTTCCACTGCTATTGGCCCCTTTACTGCACAGACTACTTTCTTCAGATGCCTTCTCACACCACCATACTTTTGCATTGCTAATGCTTGTTTTATTTGTCTCTCCCCACAATGCTTCTGAGACTGTTTAATTATGTATGATTAATACAGCCCAAGCCTTCCTTTAATTATTTTTGATTAATACACCCCTCACTCAGACCAAGCGGAGGATCGAATTCTGCTCTCCAGCTCCAAAGTCGGCAGCTTTATATGTTACTGAAGTGACCACACACCACGGTAAGTTGAAGAAAGAGGTACGTTTATTACCGTTCGTCTCCACAACTTCCAGGGAAAATGAACCAACAGCCCTGAGAGCTTCAGCGTCAACATTCTATCACCATGGAGGTAGAGGAACATTCACATTAAAAGGAATAGATGACATGGGAGGAATGCATAACATTACTACAACATCTCCCTTCTTCATAAAGAAACAAAATAATCAAAAGGAGCAAGAAAGGAAAAGCAAAGAACACAAAACATGGTGTAAACAAAAGTAAATAAACATGAAAAAAACATACTTAAATATAATGTGTAATGATACACTAAATGCAAAATAAGATTACACATCAAAAGATGAATTACATATCCAAACGTTTGGGTGGAACCTTTCTCCGACTACTCTTCCGCAAAGGTGGAGTTTGAACAGGACTACTCCCATCATTGGAACCAGATCTTCCAGAAGAAGAAAAAGTTTCTTTACTCATATCAGAACCAGGACCTCCATGGACTGATTTATTGGGAGGAGATGCGGAACTAGATTCTAGTCCCATTTGACGTACAACCTTATCAGGAAGTTTTAAACCCTGGAAATGTTCCACCAATTTTTACCATTGACCCTGACTGCATAATGAGAGATGGCATCCACAGGAGCAGGCGGACTGAATTGAGACAAACCCTTGGGTACATTGTAAGGAATTTTAATTTTGACCCAATTTCCCACCTTGATTTTGTGAGCTTAAACCTTCTTGTGAGAACTGGTGTCTGAAGGAAAACAAACAGTCACTTATGTCACTCCCACCACTACATCCGGGTTTGAAGATCTCACCACAAGCTCCCATATCAGATGAAAAGATGGACATTTTAGAAAATAAACTCCACTGCCTCATCCATACTGGACACATACTCAAAGTGGCTACTCTCCCTCGCAACAGTTCAAAAGGACTTTTCTCCAAATCAGTACATGGAGTGGTTCGGTGAGCCCATAACATGTTCTGTACAGCTTCTCTTACATCAACTTTGCTAGATACAGCCCACTGTACACACTCAACCAAAATGAGGTTCATACGCTCAATGAAACCATTTCCTTGAGAATGATAAAGTGCAACACGACGGTGAACAATACCAGATTGAACTAGAAAATTGGACATCTCCTTCTAAACAAATTGGACCCCATTGCCTGATACTAGCTCTTTGGGAAATCCTCTGGCAAAGAGACTTTCCAAAAATCTAATGACTTCATGTGTGTTAGGATCAACCATAAAGTGCACCTCCCACCACTTGCTATAACAATCAGCAGCCACCAAAGCAAACTTATACTTATTAGATAATGCATTAAAAGATCCAATAAAATCTACAGCCAACTTCATCCAAGGACCAGATGGCAACTCAACCACCACTATAGGGGGAGTAACGGTTTTGATCACCTTTTCACTCAAACAACAGGTGATACAATTTTCTACAGCATTCTCAATTTGTCGGTCCATAGAAGGCCACCAATAAATTGCTTGAATTCTGCATTTGGTGCATGTTTGTCCAACATGACCCTCATGTCCAGCCTCAACAATATGATCTCTCAACCTCACTGGAGGTACAAACTTATCCCCACGTATGATCATCTATTTTATTTATTTTATTTATTTAATTTGTATAGCGCGTTATAACCACCGGGGTCTCTAAGCGCTGTTTGTCCAGATTACGTAGTGGGGGTTCGGCAATTACTTGATCTTAACACAGCGCCTAAAGGCTACTCCATGCTTGCCTAAACAAAGTGGTTTTTAACTTTTTTCTGAAGGATAACAAGTTGCATTCCTTCCTTAGTTCTGGGGCCAATTTGTTCCATAGAGCAGGAAGCGTGTTGCAGAAAGCACGTCCTCCCACCGTGGCCAGTTTAAAGCGGGATTGGGACAAGAGGGTAGCGTCCGACGAACGCAAAGTCCTGCTCGGTGTATAAAGGGACAGGCGAGATTTCAGGTATCTCGGTGCATTACCATACAACGCCTTATGTACGATGCACAAACCTTTAAAAACAACCCTCTGCCGAATCGGGAGCCAATGTAGCTCCTGCATCAGAGGGGAAGAGTGGGCAGTCCTAGGTTTTTTGTAAATCAGCCGAGCTGCGTCGTTCATAACCCCCTGTAGCATATCCAACAGCCGTTGAGGTAGGCCAATATACAGGGAGTTACCGTAGTCCAGCCTAGCCAGAATTGTGGCTGAGACCACGTGTCTCATGGTGGAAAAAGAGAGTAAAGCAGAGATCTTCCTCAATTGTCGCAGCAGGCCTATACAAGTGCCCACTACCGTGGTAACTTGTTTCTTCATGGAGAGTTTATCATCCACGTATAGACCCAGGCTTTTGACTGCAGACGCCGGCTCCGGCGACACACCCAGCTCCACAGGCCAAAATTTCTCACTCCAGGGGTTGCCCGTGATGGAAATAGGCAGCACTTCCGTCTTGTCCGGGTTGATTTTTAAAGAATTCTCGAACATCCAGTTAACGGTGGCTTTAAGTATGTCCTGCAACCTGGTAGTCGCTCCCGGGCCATCATCCAGCCGGATGATTATCTGGGTGTCATCGGCGTTGTTGTATACAAGGCAGTCCATCCTATTCAGGAGTGCAATTAGAGGCTGCAAGTAGACATTGAAGAGTAGGGGTGACAGGGCAGAGCCCTGTGGAACCCCACAAGTGATGGGGCAGAAGTGGAAAGAAAATCCCCCAGCTGTACTCTCTGTGTCCTGCCCTGCAGGAATGATGTAAGCCATGCATGTGCTGTACCCCTGATACCAAAGGACCTCAGCCGCGACAATAGTTGTTCATGACACACGGTATCAAAAGCCGCGGAGAGATCCAATAGTACCAGGGCGCTCGGTGTTTTTATATCGGCTCGACTCCTCAGTTCATCCAGAATAGAGAGCATGACTAATTCCGTGCTATGATTAGCACGGAACCCTGCCTGATTGGGCTCCAGCAGGTTATTGCTCTCTAGATGTCCTCAGAGCAATGCCAGCACATGCTGCTCGATCACTTTAGCCAAAAAAGGCAACTGAGAGATGGGTCGAAAATTCTTCAGACACTTCGTGTCTGATCCAGGTTTTTTTAGTAAAGGAATCAAGCGAGCCTCTTTAAAAGCTAGAGGGACCTGTCCTGTGTGAAGAGAAGCGTTCAGCAGATGTAAGACTTCATTCTCAATACCTGGCAATGCCAGTTTGAACACATCCGGAGGGCAAAGATCAGCCTTAGAGCCAGATTTGACTCGATCCATAATTGTGCGTAGCACCTGTTTCGTCATTGGGATGAACTCAACCAGCGGTATAATATCCGATGGGGTAGAAAGGTCAGGTGGGCAGGGACAATCGAGGGGTGTAGTTGCGGCGATTTCTCCCAGAATATTGGAGATCTTATTCACAAAGAAGTCCTGGAACCTCTGACAGTCCACCTGGGCGAACTCAGAGCTTTGCTCTTTGTTTGTCCTGAGTTCAGCCAGGACCCGAAAGATTTCCTTCTGCGGATTTCTAGCCGCAACTATTCTTTCCTCAAAGAAAACAGCCTTCCTAGATTGGATGGCTAATTTATACATCGACAAGGAAGAAATATATTCTTTCTTTGCAGTGGCGTCATACTCCTTCCGCCATGCTCGTTCTTTCCTCCTCACCGCACGTTTCAAATCCCGTAAGGTGTCATTATACCACGGAGCACCAGCTCCTCTCTCCACCTTCTTCATCCTACGAAGGGGTGCCACCAAGTCAATGGCTCTCCCCAATCTATGCTGAAGGTGTCCACAAAGAACGTCAATATTCACGTCCTGCTCCTTTACTGGAGGGGACTCTTCCAGGAGATGCACCAATTTCTCCCCATCGATGTTTCTCCACTTCCGGGCCATTTTCCAACCTTCCCCCAGTTTGGACAAATGCCCATTCAGTAGAATTCTACCCCTTAATAAAAAGTGGTCAGACCAAGCGCATGGCAAGATCTCTAAAGGGCCCTGGGCTGGCATGGTGGTCCAAACTAAATCAAGCACATGTCCCTTCTCGTGTGTTGGTCCCTTCACTTGCTGAGTAAAGTCCAAAGAGGAAAATGCTTCCTCAATCTGCAGCGCTTGTCCCTCTTTAGGGGATTTTCCCCAATGGTAATTAAAGTCCCCGACAATAATCATTTTATCATACCTCGAACGCAGATCCTGAACCAGTCGAATGAAAAGAGCCGGGAATTCAGGCGAAGCCCAGGGTGGTCGGTATAGCACCAGAAACACCACACAGACCGCCCCCCGCCTGAGTTTTACCCCCATAACCTCAGCGCCCCCTAAGGTTTCAGATAGAAACATTTCGGCACGGAGATGGGCCTGATAAAAAAGGGCTACTCCACCTCCTTTCTTAGCTCCCTCCCTATTGAAATGGAGTGCCAGATAGTTATCTGGTAAGGCCGCCACTAAATCCGGCGCCGAACAATCCTCCAGCCATGTTTCGGTAAGCGCAAGGGCATCTAGCTCCCCGTCTTCCAGTAGTGAGAAGACCTCCAGCTTATGGGCCTGCAAAGAGCGCGTATTCAACAGGCCGTAGTTTAGAGCATGCGCATTAGAATCGCGCTGCCCCTCTCTGGGGTCCCTGGCTGTAAATAGGAGCCCCTCTTGAGCTAGCAGATTTAAACAATCCTGATCGAGGTGGGACTTACCCAAGTTGAGCCCCAGGAGGTCGCATCTAGAATAATGCAGAATTGGGCCAGGGGTTCTGGCCCCGGGTCCCGGATGGTCACTGATGGGCAAAGATGGGCTCGCCTCTGGCGCGCCTATGGCGCGCCTATGGCGCGCCCGCTGCGCGTCACCGCTGCGCGTCATCATGGGGGCGTTTAAATAGCACCCAATCGTGCTATGTCTGCCGCGACAGCTAGAGCGGCAACAAAGATGGCGTCCCTTGCCGGCACTTCCCCTCCCAAGATGGTGCCTACCCCCAGTCCAGCTAACGGGCCGCCGAACAGCGGTGGAGATAACAGATTTCCACAGATCTCACCTCCTTCAAGAGACAGTTCATCGGCTAGCTTCGAGAAAGGCTGAAGTACATCATCTAAATGCTTTTCTTTGGGCTACCCTTGAATAATGAAAGTTTTAACCTCCTTGAGAATAGAATCGGATTGTAAGGCATCAAACCATTCTTTTTCATTAAAAAATACACCATTGCAACATCAATGGATGCAATTAGACATTCCTCATCTTCATCACCTGCTGAAAAGTCACTTTCAGAACAAGGTAAAGGTAACCTAGAGAGAAAATCAGGTCTAATATTTTTTCCCCCAGAAATGTGATCAATAGAAAAATGATATTGAAGTAATTTTTAGCTCAACCTGTCTATCCTAGGAGTATGTTCCTTTATCACAACTCCATTCAAGATCGGGATAAGAGGCTTATGGTCAGTCAACAATTTGAAAGTCCTACCCCAGAGAAAACTTCTGAATCTCTCCACTCCCCAACAACAAGCAAGAAGCTCTCTCTCAATTACTGAATAATTTTTCTCACTAGGACGTAGTGAGCGAGAAACAAATCCTACTGTGTGTTCAACACCTTATTTAATCTGAGTTGTCATCCCACCAAGACAATCCAAACTCTCATCGACCGAAACAATGGATTGTAAAGAAGGATCAAAAGGAGTCAAAATTTTACAAGCACCAAGTTCACCCTTGATATCTTCAAATTCATTTTGTCACACTTGATCCCACAAAAATGTATTTTGTTTTTAAAAGATCATGTCGATGGACAGTTTTAGCTGAAAAATTGGTAATTAATTTGGAATAAAATGGTACATACCCAAAAATGATGAAACTTGCTCTTTTGATTTCGGACACGGAGCCTTAACAATGGCTTCTATCAGCCCTTCTCTTGGCTTCCCAGAAATACAATGGCCTAGTTATTCAATAGACTCAACTCCAGATACACATTTACTCTTATTAGCGACAATCCCTTTTCCTTGTAACCTACTGAAAACCTCAGTTAGGTTTTTATCATGAGAAGTCTTGCACTTTCCTGCAACAAGGATATCGTCCTGGAAAACTACAGTGTCTTCAATCCCCATCAATACTTTCTCCATAATGCGCTGAAAAACGGAAGCCGCTGAAGCCAACCCAAACGGCATTCTTTTAAACTGAAAAGTCCCTACAGGAGAAACAAATGCAGTAAGGTGTTTGGAAGACACGTCAAGCTCGACTTGATGATATGCCGAAGATAAATCTATCTTCGAAAACCACTTGGATCATTCAAACTTTGAAACAATATCATCAATACGTGGCAATGGGTGAGAATCTACCCATATTCCTTTGTTAAGACTGCGTAAGTCAATACAGACCCTGAGATTTCCATTTTTTTTTCGTGCGACTACCAAGGGACTTACCCACAATGATGATTCTACCGGTTCAATCACACCTGATTCACACATTTTCTTCAGCTCTTCTGCTAAATCATCTCTAATACTGAAAGGTACTTTGCTTAACTTGTGTTTCACCGGAACCGTTTCATCCTTCACCTTGATAAGATGTTGAAAACCTTTAATTAATCCAAGATTGTCGCAAAAAACATCAGGAAATTTGGTAGCCCACAGTGATGAATCATGATTATGTGCTTCCTCATTTACACAGACACAGGTTCTTTTGTGCCAGGTCTGAGGGCCATACCAAATAACCCTTGGTGGTACCACCCTAGAATGTTCAAACCTTTCTTTGCAACATAGATTTTTCCGGTGATAAATCTTTCTTTGAAAACTAGTGTACTTTCAAAAAAAACTTTCAACTCAATCCTCCTTCCTTCGTTGGAGACAGGATTCCTGTCAGGGGGTTCAAGACACTTATCACCCCACACAGACTCAAACAATTCCTCTGTGATCATCGTCATACGTGCACCTGAGTCAACGAGTAATTGTAAATTTTTACCATCAACAATAATGTGGACAATAGGGTCTACACAATCTTCACAATCATCCTTAACTACTAACATCAAATCACTCATTGAACTCACAACATCCACATTTGTGTCAGATTTATCGCTGTCATCCCATACAGCATTAACATTGCTTTTGGAATTACACACTTTAGCAAAATGCCCTTGTTTACCACAATTTCGGAGAATTTTGAAACAAATCAGACGAAAAGATGGCTCTGCTTCACACGATATGATCCACATGCGTGGATGGAGACAGTGAACGGTGGACCACCTTGTCGCCAATTGAAGTGACCACACACCACGGTAAGTTGAAGAAAGAGGTACGTTTATTACTGTTCGTCTCCACAACTTCCAGGGAAAATTAACCAACAGCCCTGGTGGCTTCAAGCGTCAACATTCTATTACCATGGAGGTAGAGGAACATTCACATTAAAAGGAATAGATGACATGGAGGGAATGCATAACATTACTACAGTTACGCCACCACTCCTCTCTTCAAGACAAGCCCCTTAAAGGGGTTTATCTTTGTTTCCATTGCGTGCTCATTACAGTGCACCTGGGGCACAAGCAGGGACCTACTAGAGTGCTTCTCTATCAGAATGCACTATGTGGTCCTCCCGGGGCACAAGCAGGCATCCACTTCAGCATGCCTAAGCAAGCGTGTGATGAGTGGATGCATGTGTGTGTGCGTGCGCACGCGAGGCTGCAGGAGTGGACGGATGTCATTTACTGCCATTAAATCTCGTTTTCGGTTAATTAATGTAAGCGCCTTCTATTTAGGAGCAGCATATAAAATGTCGATTGAAGTGGAAGGAAGAGGGCGTTAGAGGCCGGCCGGCCGCCCCTGAGCAGCACGAGCTTCTTGTGCGCTTCCTCTGAAGGTAACAATCTCGGTTGGTGGCTCAAAGGAACCCTGCAAGTTTTGTACTGAATGAAGGTTTACTTGGTGGCTTTTCATTTTTCAAGGAAATGGGGCAGTTTATAGTTTAAATGTTTGTATGCCACTGGCACGCCCCCCACCTCTCCATCCCCCACCAAACACCCTCAAGAACCGACCATTTGATGGGTATAAAAATAGGAGATTTGCACACAACATAATACATTTTCATAGAGTAACTCAGAGTCAAGGTGTTATGTTTGTATGGTGCTGTGGCCCAGAGGGGCATCTCAGAGCAAACGTGCGTACCTCTCCCTCCTCCCCGGCCCCTTACGTGTCCCTCTTTTTCCCTGCAGCACTCACCCAATTCGGCAACCCGGTCCTGATGACGATCCTGACTAGATAGGATCGAAACGCCTTCGACCCCCAATACAGCGCGACTCATGGCGCATCATCTACTTTGGTTCTCAATCGAATCTCAATTACTCATCCACTGAGGACGAACCATTGTTTTTGTATGAATTGTTTTTTCACTGTGTCACTTTGCGTCCTTCGCTGTGTTCACCCACTTGTCACTCGCGTAGTCACTCTTTGCTTCACTATCATTTAGTGCACAAAGCCCCCTTGGGTTGCCATCACATTCTATGCCTACAGTGCTGCTTTAACTGTCTTGTATAAAATGTGTTCTTAAATATTTGATGCTAAATGCACTTTCTAAAAACTGAAATTCTGAGTCTCTCTTCCTTTTCATCCACGTTCTTTGTAATATCTTGTACATACAAATATATCTGCTGCTTTATTGAATCCGATTGAGATATTGTTGTTTTATACATATGTACACCCAGATCTCAATCTGGTCTGCGGGTTATAGTCCTGTTGCTTTTCCCAGTATTAATATTCCCAACACTAATAATAAACTACCAGGGTTACCACATGTCTCTCTACCGGTGATAGGCCCACCGTGTCCACATGTAGTCCAGACTTCTCCGACATCCAGACCCTGTGAAATATAGATTCCCTCCCCCAGCTCTTTACTTGCTCCTAACACCCAGAACTGAACACTTGAGTGGGAGTGAGGTTAGTAAGCACACTGGCACTGCACAGTGGTTCTGGGCAAAGGTCCTCACTTTAGAAAATAAAAAACACACAGGGGCTTTTATTTATACATAAACAGATCTTGTATGTGACAGCATGACCCACTGAATCAAACTTCCAGCTCTAGTGCCAGAGCATAGCCAGAACTAAACTGTATTTTTATTGTTACTCTCCGTTTATATTTTTTCCTAAGCACCATATTTTCTGTTCTGGCTAATTTCTGTGAAACACGTTGAGATGAACGTCGAATCTTCTCACTTGTGAAGGCGGTCTAGTTGATTCTGAAATAAAATGTAAATTACAAAAAGAAAAACCAGTGAAAAATGTGCCTTCTGTTTCTCCACCATTTTGTTTTCTTGTTTTTCAGATATACCATTACTAGGCATAAGGATTAACCATCAAAGCTCAGTTATGTTGATGTATCAGTAGAAAATGAGGTTGCCTGAAAAACACTTTATCATAAGGGCAACTTGTGCATATAAATACTTACATTATAATTCTTAATACAATCATAATACGTAAGTGGTCTGTTACAGTGTACTTGAAAAATAATGTTTCAGTGGCACATTGCTCCAGTGACTGGTGATTGTGCAGAGTACAGACAGACAGTCTAGCACATAGATGCACATGGGTACATAAGCAAGTTTTAGCTGTTGCTTGTTTGCAATTATTGCGTAGATTATTGCAAATTGTATTATTCAGGAGTAGTGAACTGAAACTATATACAGTAAATATTTAAAGCTCTAGAAAGGTTACTTGCAGGGTCTTCATCAGGACGGTAATTCAGAGACAATTCAGGGTAACATCCCTCTGATAATCTGTACTGGAAAGGAGGCTCAAGGTCTCAGGGAGTGAATCTGGACCAATGCTATCACCGATATGTGTTCAGTATAAGAGAGGTGACGAGTGTCCACCTCCTTCAAAGGCAGCAGTAAAATGTCTTCCAGCATGGCACCATCTCCACCAGCTTTAGAAGCTGAGCCAAAACTTGTTTTGGTGCCTTTGTGTATCTGTGTACTTGAATGTTTGTCTGTTCTCTGCATAACCATAACCACCACTCTCTACATTATGGTTTGCAGCATCCTGTATCAAAACCATTGTGCACTATTGTTGCATTCCTTATTAAAATGTCATTATTCATATACACAAGTTGTAACTTACTGTAACATTTGTGTTCATTCATCCACGTTTGCCTTTGAGGAATCAATTCAATTTGCACTTAATGTGTTTTGCTGACTGATACTAATGCACAATAATATAGTCACTCATTTGATTTGGTCAAATTGACTATGTTTATAGTTGATTTCGACAGAACGCCTCTCCTAGTAGATTTGACATGGTTGAGTCCTATTCGTTGAATTTGTCTATTACTTATCTTTATAGTTATAATGGGTTCTCAAAACCTACTTTGGTGATGGATAATGACAAGAAGCTCTGGCATCCTTCCAGTATATTAAGCCCAAAACACAATTTTTGATTTTGTGTGTGCTTTTCAAAGTATTTATTGTGCTTTTCATGTTCTTTTCAGATCCAAACATCTAGGTGTTTTGTGAAGCTGACATTAAAAGTACACTATAGGACGGAATGATCTCGCGTCAACCTTTGGTCATAGGTAGAGCCAGCCAGGGACTTGGGCTGGCTGATGCACTCCCAATATTTAGGAACTGTGTGATACTTCCAAACTATTACTGTTGACTGCCTTTATTAGGACGTGTTGCAGCCTCCTCAACATAAAGAGGCTAGCCCTTGTGCATGGAGGAGTGTGGCTCACTGATTAGAGCGGCAGACCCTGATGCAGAGGTCTGGCCCGAGACCAGGGTTCAATTCCCAACGCGGCAGGGTCCTGAGCCCAAAAATGTCCACGGACTCGATAATTCTCGCCTCGGTGCCTATTCTAATCATGGGGTCCTACGCTGCAACTCTGGGCAATAGTTGCTTAATCTCCACTACGGCGACCCACCCGCTGCGGGATGCCTGGCTTTCACCCTGGGGATACCCAGTAGGGGTTATCTCACAGGGGAAAACCAGGACGGGTTCCCAAGGCAAGCGCCTTGATGCCTTCGGGTGATACGTGCGCTATATAAGTCACAATACATTTACATTACATGATGTATTATGATTAGAGATCCCAGTTTTATGTCAGTATTTATCCATATTTATTTTTTGGCCATCTTCTTGGTATTTATCCATATTTATTTTGTGTTTGGAGAAGAAATGGAGTCACAAAATGGTATGTTTCCACACTTAATTAACTCCTGCATTCATACCTGGATTCCTGTAGCCTTTTAGCAAATAAAGAAGCCCCATATAACATAACACTACACCCACATGTACATATTTGCATACTACAATTATTTGTTAACATATGTCTTATTTAAAGAAATCTCATCCTGTTTTTTGAACTCCCTAAGCTGTCTGTCTGTTTAGATTTTGCCTGGAGTTCATGAAAGACAGACTGGAAAGTCTCTCACAAGAAGTACAATTTTCAGTATTTTTCCGCTTTTAACAATAAGTACAGACAGGAAATACATTGTTTTCAGTCTGTATTTATCTATAAAAATAAGTGAAGACAGAAAACTGAGAGCCATAACTATGATTAAACCTCATAAGGTGCCTTGGCCATAGAATACTGGACATGCATGCAGTGTGCTGCCTCTGGGGTACACGCTTTTCCATCCAGCTCATGACTTCTTCAAGGAGGCAGGTAGTAACAATGGCAGGAACATAAAAGGCCACAAGTTCGGACTCTGCAGCATATAATGATGTCTTACTTACACCAGTGACTGCAACCACTATGTCTAACGTATTTGTCATCTTTTACGCTGTCAGATTTGTATTAAATGATTATTTGCGTGAATATCAGCTTTACGTCCAACTAGGTATCTGCTTCTGTAACTTTTCAGACTCAAAGCCATGTATTGACCCAGTAATGACCCAGTAATGAACTCAACCTCACTTGCTGATAATTTACCAGAACTATCAATGGCCAAGGATTTGTGTTGTGAAACTACAGCCTGCTACATCAAGGAGCCCATCACTGACTGATTAAATATTAAAATAATCCTCAATAAAGCCTGGAGTGGAGCACACAAGACTGGGCAGGGTAGAGGGAAGAATTTGCACATCTTGGGGAAGCATGTCTCTGTGGCGTCTCATGTCTAATCCTCCGCTTTATGAAGAGCAAGCAAAAGCTTGTCTTGAGGTTAGAATTGAAACCTTTTATGCTAAGTCAGTTCCTAAGCAGCCCCGGTCCATGTAAGCTCAAAAGAAAAAATTATAAAATTCAGATTTAATGCCGAATGTTGGAAACACTGCTCTAAAACCCCACAATTCTCCATTGTTTTCCATTTAGCCCTCTTGTTTGCCTAGTTTGAAGGCCAAACTACTGGTCATTTTTAGATCGAGCATTCAAAACCTCTTGTATATACTTTAGTTTATACTTATATGTGTATTTATTTTGTGGGCTCTGGAGATCAGCCCTAGGACTTGTCTGCTTCCGCTTAGGGACTTTTTTTCTGTTCAACTGCCTCTATTTAAAATGTTCTGGCAACTGCCTCTATTTAACTTTCTTGATAGAAAACGACCAGCAGAGGTCAGTAAAATATCAGAATCACTTTAGCATTCTCTAGATTCCAGTCCATAGAAATTGTCTTCCACAAGCACCCGTAGACAATATTTTTTTCAAATCTTGTATTATCATTGATACGACCACCGAAGGCCCTGATTTTATATTAAAAACAGAGCTTTGGACTATACTATTTCCCTCTGAAAGGCAATATTTCTCTCCATGTGTTCCCATACCTGTCGTGTCATGCAGTTTGGTGCTTACTTTCCCTCCGTTATTAAAGAACAGTAGATGTTTCAGCACGCAGGCTAATGGGCTGCATAGCTAAATACAAATACAGTCCCAAAGGCGGGACCAAATGCATTGCAAATGCTTGTTTGTTTTTGCTGCTTGCTGTGCTATTAACAGCTGGCCATCTTAAAATGATTCTCTGACCATTCCAAGATGGCCTCCCATTATATTAACAAATGACATTCAAACAGGATTTATTAAAATAAAAAGTCCGTTCATAAATAGCATGCATGGATGAAAGTGCCCATCTTTAAAAGAACATTTGTAAATTGATAACAAAATGCATTCAAACAGCCACTGTGGATACACATTTATCTGCAGCAGCCATCTTTAATGCAGTTTGTTACATTTTATAAACCTGTTCCAAGAGAGCCACTAGGGTGTGTGCATGCATTTGAAGCATCTTTTTTAAGATCAAGGATACATTAAAAGCTATTGGATTTCAGGGCTGAGACCTATTGGCTTTGCCGAATGTTTATTGGAAAACAGAGTCTTATTTTGGCTCAGAAGGTCAAAACATGGAGACAAGAGAACTCACAAGATAGGAAAAAAGTGACAAAGGGAGATAAAAACTGTCAAAAGGAACCTGCAAGATTGAAATAAAGAGAAAGAACGTCTAGGGTAGTGGAAAGAAATGACATGAGGTGGATTCAAGAACCAGCAACCTTGTTCTTTGGGAACCCTCGCATTTGAGAAGGCTGACAATAGTACCCTGTTGCATCGTGGGCCCTAGGCCCACATGATAAGGAATACAGGACACAGACGCAGAGTATATCGTTACAGAGACTGGCCACGAGCACTCTGGCTCTTTTATTGGCAGGGTCATCTAACCGGTGACGCCTGTGTTGGATGGGTGTGGGGTGGGTGTATGAGCCAGCCCTCGAGGGAGTGGCTGGCAAAAACACTAGACTGTGTCCAGCAGGACACAACATTCCTCCCAAATGTTATTAAAATAAAAACAACAAACAAGAGTCCAAACTGTGGGAAGGAATGAGAAGACAACTAAAAAAAGCTGAAGTCTCACAGTTCAGAGATGCAGTTCGCAGGACAGCGGTGGACAGGTGCAGCGGAGAGCACCTGGACATCTTGGCACGTACCCACACATTAACCAGGTATATCTGGACACGAACACAGTGCTGATGAAGTCCGGACCTTTCAGCTCTGCGTCAGTTGAGTGACAATCCACCTATGTGACGTTTGTCGATCCGGCGTACTCTTGCTGTGAGGCAAATAGTGTCTTATAGTTCAAACATAGGTGCATCAGGAGCGTAGCTGGAGTCCATTGCAAACACCTGATGGCGATGTTGCTTGATCCCTTGAAAACCGTCTTGACATTCTGTGACCTGTTGAAGCTTCTTTTGCCTGGCGACTCCCTGGAATCCATTGGTGGGGCAGTGTAGAGTTCATCTCTCACGCATGAGGGAGGCCCCTTAGATGAGTTGCCACGGGACTGCCTACGGGCTGCACTGGGTCTGCACATGTCTTCATCTGGACAGCCACAAGACTACCTCGGAGCCACCGCCTAGTCACTCATGCAATGTCAGGGGTGGATGTGTCCTGGTCCGAACATGCTCTTGCTACCGGGTTCAGGATGTACGCCAGCTAGACAACTGATCACTGGTTCTTCGGATCATCACTCTGTATGGCAATGGTGCAGGACTCCAGTCATGGTATTTGATGCTCCAGGGATGGTGAAGATGCACAGGGCAAATGATGGAGTGGCTGCCATGAGAAGACTTGTAGAACAGGTGGTGATGACTGGCAGGGAGTAAGGGTGACTGGCGAATCTTTGCAGTCATGAGACTCGTCAGACACTTGGTGCAGCTCTTCTTATTCGGCATGTGTGTAAGTAAACAGGTATCCCCTTTTCTTTAAGCAGCCGGTGACAGGTGGCTGGAGGGTCACTGAAGGATGGGGCAGATACACAGTTCGCGCATGTAGGCGGCTTACATTTGGTACTCCCACTGAACAATCTCCTGTGGCGTCAGGTGATGGTACGAGTACTCGCTCTTGTCCCCTTTTGCTGACTTCTCCTGCGCACCTGTTGTGGTCTGCTTTTCTGTGATAGGATTGTCACCCTCCTATCTCTCTACTCCTTTTCTTTTCTGCAAATGTGGCAACGTGCCATGCTCTTTTCTCCTTGGTTCTTGCTTCATGTGTAATGTGGAGTCTGGCCACGTCTTCTTTGTAACTGTTACAAAGTGGCATGGGCGCGCAAATGCATGTCTTTTCTAGACATGCTCTGAAAAAGTGGCGACAGGCCACGCAATGCATGTCTTTTCTACACATGCTCTGAAAAGTGGCGACAGGCCACACATTCTCACAGGGACCTCCTGTTCACTCCGTCGTGTCCTTTGGACTATGCATCTTCTCCCGTCACGGACACTGACCGGTCCGGTCCTGTCAGTAGGACTGGACGTCTTCTCAGGTGCGTCAGCCATCTCAGGAATGGCAGAGGAGGTAGGTGTACTTTGATGGATATGTTCTGTAGTGCCTTCCATACCCTTCTTTTCCTCGACAGAGTATTCCAGCTGCAACACTAGATCGCTGTGGGAGGTACGGGTCTCCCTTCTCTTGCGTCAGTGGCAGCTTGCCGCTATGGGATGTGCGACTCTCCTCTTACCTGTAATGGGACGATGTGGAACACAGTCTTAAGGCAGTATTTTGGGTACTTCCTGAATAGTCTGGCCCACTGCAGGGCGGCGCTATTGCAGTTGAGGTGTGTAGATGATCCTCTATCTGCATTCAGGCCACGCAGGACCCTTCCTCTGGGATCTCCTTGGTGCTTAGCTTTATTAATGGCAGGTAACCTCCCTTCCGCCTCCTCTTCGCTCGAGGGCACAGCACTTGTGCCTCAATGCTGCTCCGTCATGAAGCGGTGCACTGTCTGTATTCCTTGCATCTGGGCCCTCTCTGTATCTTATTTTGGGTGCATGCGGCACCCTCCGCCATGGTGGGTTGACCTGTTGGGCCCGTGACTGTTGTCACCTGTTCCTGGAAGCATGTGCTGGTGGCTGGATACCACTAGGGGCGTGCAGGGTGTCCCAGCTGTCCCGGTTTCACTTTTCTCTCCCTTACCGGTTCTCCTCCAGACCCTCTTTGCGAGCCAGTGACTGCCGGTGATGCAATTTTACCAACCGGTGGCGTTCTCCCAGCCAGACTCTTCTTTCTTGTGTGTAGTGTTGCTGACCAATGCAGCATAGCTGTTGTTTGAAGTACACAGTTTCTTCAGACAGCCACTGGGGGCACCGGTATACCATGGGCTGCTATAGGGGCAGGTGCAATCTGTGTCTGGGTCAGTCTCTCTAGCTGTTCTTGCTTCTCCTCACAGGCACTGCAGCCTGTGATTCAGTGGCAGGTGCTTCTCTACTCCTCTTCAACTTCCTAGGCGCTGCTTTCCTCATGCCCTGCTGCTTCGGGCTGGGATGTATTGGTTCCATTACTTTGGCTGGACTGCTTTGGGCATCTTGGGTCTCTGTGTTTGTTTATTTATTTATTTATTTGGAAAGTTTTATAGAGCGCGAACAAGACCCTTGCGGATATCAGAGCGCTTTACAATCAGTGAAGAAAATTATACACAAAATGGAAACAGGTAGAATACGTATACATAACATATTGTGCAAAATAAAGCAAAAAGGTGCAAAACAGAAAAGTCCCGTGGGACAAAGTAGTGGCAACTGTGGTGCCAAGATTGTCTGGTTGGAACATTGTCATAAAATTAAAACTGGAGGAGGTACTGGTGAGGTACTGGTGAACTCTTAGTTTCTTTAGATATCGATCAAGTGAATTTTTCCATGAGTATTGCTTTTACTTCCTTTTTGAAAAATGCCGTAGAGGTGATACGTCTGGTTTCTGGAGGTAGAGCGTTCCAAACCCTAGGTGCCATCCCTGAGAAGGAACGTTTTTAAGTTTTTGTCTTGTTGAATCGATGTAGTTTCAATAGTAGGTTTCTCAGTACTTCTTGTGGATCTAGTACCGCCAGAGATAGTCAATTTCTGAGTGAGATAGCTGGGTGCATTGTGGTGTATAGCCTTATGAGTCATGCAGGCAATTTTCAGGTGAATTCTGGCTTCAAATGGTAGCCAGTTCAAGGATCTTAAGTCAGGGGAGATGTAGGACCTTCTTTTTGAGCCTGTGATGAGTCTCGCTGCAGCATTGATGGAGGCTCTTAGTGGTGTTGTTGTCGCTTTGGGGCAGCCAACTAGCGCTTGAACTGCCATCTTGAAATCGTTGATCGGTAGGAAGGGTTTCAGCTTCCTCAATGTAGTTATCTGGTAGTTTGCCCCCTTTGTTGCGTTGCTAATATGTTTGTGCATGTTGAGGTTGCAGTCTAGGGTTATACCCAATGATTTTGCTGAGTCCACAATGGTTGGTTGAACGTTGGACGTCGTAAGATGTTTGAACCATTCATGTAAGAGGGGTATTTTGGCAGGAGGAGCTCTAAGGAGGAATTTAATTTTTAGTGCGTTTCGTTTGAGATGGTTCTCAGCTAGCCATGACTGGGTGTTCAAAAGCATTGTGTTAAGCAATTTGATGTCTTCTGGTGTGTGAATCTTAAGGTATAGTTGTGTATCATCTGTGTACATGTGAAATTGCACTTAGGATGCTTGTAGCAGAACAGTAAGTGGTTCCATGAATAAATTAAACAATGTCGGGGATAGTGCGGACCCTTGTGGGACTCCCAAAGTTACTGGCACGGCTTTGGACAGAGTTGTTGACCTTGAATTTTTTAGTTCGGTTTTGAAGAAAAGAGGTAAACCAGTTGAGCACTGACCCTGATAGGCCCATTCTGTGAGTGAGCAGATCTATCAGGTTCTCGTACTTGACCGTATCAAAGGCTGAGGGGAGGTCTAATAGGGTGAGTAGGCATGAACCATTCTGATCAAGTATTTGTAAAGCATCGTCAATTATATGTGTCATAGCTGATTCCGTGCTGTGCCATGCTCTGAAGCCTGATTGGTGTTTGTCTAGAAGGTCGAAGTGATCAATGTGTTTTGTCAATTGGTGGAGTACACATTTTTCCAGAAGCTTGGCCAGTGTAGGGCTATTGGTGATAGGGCGATAGTTGTTTAGGTCCGTGGGATCAGCTATGGGTTTCTTTAGGATGGGTGAAACCTGTCCTACTTTGAGGGTGTCCGGGATGCAACCTTGATGGAGTGAGCTGTTGATGATTTTGGTCCAGAGTGGCAGAATCAGTGGGGTTTAGTCTTTAACAACGTTAGCGGGGAGAGGTTCAGTGGTGTGATTGGACGGCTTCAGGGTGTTGAGAATCTTGCCTATTGCATCTTCCGTGTAGGTATCAAAGGAAGACCAAGCAGCGTCGTTTTTTAGTTCTCGTTTTGAGGTGGTTTGTAGTTACGACATTGGAAGAGTAGGGGGTGTTTTGTGTGAGCACTTGAATGTAAGATTACGTCATTGAGGAGGTCTTTCTTGATGTTATCCAACTTTAGATTAAAGAAGGTAGAGAATTCTTCACAAGTGGGTTGTGTATGAACTAGGTCTTGTAGTCGCTGAGGTTCATCCTTACATTGGGTTTTTATTAATTCAAAAAGTTTTTGGGGACAGTTTTTTGCTTGATCTAGTTGGTGGCTGAAAAAGTCTGCTTTTGTGCGCTTGATCTTTCTATAGTAAGCATTTCTATTTTTTCTTAGAGTTTTGAGGTGTTTGGCAGATGGGACTGATCTCCAAATGCATTCGGAAGATCTAAGAGAGCGTCTGTCATCGTTCAGCAAATCGTTGTACCAGGGTTTGAAGTCTTTCGAGGCAACTCTCTTAAGTTGAAGGGGCACCACCTCATTAATCACCAAGGTCATAGAGTTGAGGTAGTGGTTGGTGAGATCATGTATGTCGGAGAGACCAGCCGGAGGCTGGAGTAGTTTGGGGCTGTATGCAGGTATAGTGTTGGGGTTGAGTTTTTTCAAGTCTATTTTCCAAATCTTTGGTTTATTGGACTGAGCTGTGTTAAGTTTCACTGTTTCCCTGATAAAGAAGGCGATGATATGGTGGTCTGACCAGCCACAGGATAGTATTGACTCAAGCTGAATAGAGTCATTTTTGGAGATTATAAGGTCCAAGGTTGCGCCTTTGTTGTGTATGGAGCTGTTGCAAATTTGGGTGAGGTCTAACACGTCGATAAAGTTTTTGAGACTGTTAACCACTGAATCGTCGTGGTCGTTCCAATGGAGATTGAAGACGCCAAGAAATATTTGGGTGTTTTGTCGCCCGGTGTTCGTTGTGACCATGTCCATGAAGTGTTCAGTGAATATGAGGTTGTCACCAGGTGGATGATAGATGATGTGGAACGAGCATACTGGATTGCCATTACTGTTAATGTCAATGCACATGTATTCGCAAGAGGAGAACACTGGGGATAAGGCTATGTTTACTGAGATGCTGCTAAGATGTATGCAGGTGATTCCTCCCCCAGACTTATCAATCTTATCCACTCTGATGATGTCATAGTTAGGGGTTACAAGAATGTCAAGAAGGGGCGAGGAGGATTCTGTTAGCCAGGTTTCTGTTAACACAATTAGGTCAAGATCGTATGAGATGATGAAGTCAGCTATATCCGCTGCGTGTCTAAAGGCCGATCTGCAGTTCAGAAGTGTGCATCTAAGACGGGGTGTGATGAGGGAAGGGGTGAGATCTTGTGTGAGAGGGATTCTACTAAGATTATTATTAATGATTCCTCTATTATTGTGAGTGGAGGACCTGTGTGGGTTAGGGGAAATCGTAGGTATGGCCATGTGTGCGGGAGAGATGGGGGTCATGAGAGGGGGTTCCTAGGAATGAAGAAGGGAGTGTATATCACTCTCCGAAAATGGGTTGATGCTACGGATTGGGCGGGTAGGAAGGTTAGGGATGGACTAGAGTTCCATCTGGGAAGGGTATGAGTAGGGGTGAGTGGAAGGCGAGTTGGGGGCTTGCTTGTTCTAAATGTTATGGAAGATCTGATGTGCCTTGGTTGTCTAGCTATCATCTCTTTAACAGTGGGGGTTTACAGTCTGTCCCCTTTAACACTGGGCAGCCCACCGGGTGTGTGGCACTCAATTGGCTGGTCTCTGTGTTATGCTTCCGAGTGAGCCGTTGGGCCTGCACAAGCAGTGTGTCTCCTGGAGCGTGCAGCAGCCTCAGTTCTGCAGTGGGCTGATCTGATGGACCCAGTCACTGTTGTTGCGGGTGCCTCGAGGGGCCACATACCTTGTCAGCAACTTACTGGGTGTGGGAAAACACCGGTGCAATGTTTTCTTCAGTGCTGGCATAAAGTTTGTACAATGAAGGAACGGCTAAGATGTGGTATGAGTGTGTAGTAGGGGCCGTTTATTTGCTCACTTGCTTGCTTCGTTCAGGTGCGTTCCCACAAGCTGCCACCAGGTGGCACTGCAACATCTCCTTTGAGGCAGCGGCATCCTTTTCTGAATCGACAGCCTGCACGGTCTGGAGATACAGGCGTGGGAGCGCTCAGTCCAGGAGCAGTGTGGCTACCTGCCGGTGTAGCAAGGGCTGGGAGCAGTGTGGCTACCTGCCTGTGTAGCAGTGGCTGGGAGCAGTGTGGCTACCTGCCGGTGTAGCAGGGACTGATCGCGATAGGTGCAGCCTTTGGGGCCCATTGGGGAAAGGGAGGGGGGGAAGAAAAGCACCGCCTGAGACTCAATGTAGGTGTGACAAAGGCCGCTTTATTGGAAGCAGGTGCATCCTACACAATAACATCCTTGGCCTGCGACGTACAATCTAAACCTCATAAATATGCAATTTCCTGACTCACCCCCATCCCCTCCCCTAACTGATTCCCACAATCCACAAACAGTAACAATTAGCAAAACGTCAATTTGCCTGTCCACCTGGCTAAATACTTTATTGTGCTTGACCTACCCCCCGATAACCCAAACAGATTTCCTACTCTTCCCCCATATATTAGGAAGAACCGCCACTCGAGGGACGTGCTAACGGTCCTCGACCCCCCCCTAGGACTCCCCATCGCTTAAACCCGGGACGTGCCGCATGGCCCAGCCGGCCGGACCACACCCCGAACCATATGGCGTGCCGCGGACCCCCTTCAACACCGTGCTGTCAGGTCAATGCCTTCGTACCGCCGGCAGGTCCTCCCCCTTAACCATATGGCCATGCCCTCCGTCCCAGTGTATAGGGCCATGCCCTCCGTCACCACGTATAGGGCCATGCCCTCCGTCACCAATGTATAGGGCCATGCCCTCTATCACCAATGTATAGGGCCATGCCCTCCGACACCCATGCATAGGGCCATGCCCTCCATCACCCATGCATGGGGCCATGCCCTCCGTCACCAATGCACAGGTCAATGCCCTCAGTCACCAATGCAGAGGGCCATGCCCTCCATCACCGATGCACAGGGCCATGCCCCCCGTCACCAATGCATAGGGCCATGCCCTCCGCCACCAATGTATAGGGCCATGCCCTCCATTACCAATGCATAGGGCCATGCCCTCGACACCAATGCATAGGGCCATGCCCTCCGTCACCAATGCATAGGGCCATGCCCTCCGTCACTGAAGGTATAGGGCCATGCCCTCAGTCAACGTCACCCCCTGGGGCGTGCTTCCAGGCCGCGGAATCGAGCTCCCTACGAAGTATGACCGCACCGAAAAGGGGCCGTGCCCTCTCTCTGGCACCCAGGGCCCCCCCCTGTCAACACAAGGCCAGGGAAGCCGCCCAGCGCCTGCAGGCAGACCGCCGAAACCGGCCGTCCCACCAGAGAGAAGCCCTCCGGATGGTGCGTCCCACACCGGAGCCCGTCCGCCAGGAAAAAAACCCTGCCGCAGTGCCCCCAACACCCCCGTCACCCACCATACCCCGCCGCCCCCGACATGGCTGCGTCACCGTTTCGCGTCAGACCCCACCGCGCGTTGCGACCCCCCTGTCCTCCGGCGGGCGTGCTCCCTGACCATGGAGTCGAGCTCACTACGGAGAATGACCACACCGACATGGGACCGTGCGTCCTCTCTGGCGCCCAGGGAGAAGTCCTCCACACAGTGCGTCACCCCCCAGAGCCTGTCCGCCAGGAAAAAACCCACTACCAAGAACGTACCTCTCACCCACGCACGACCCCCAAACGCCCTTGAAATGCCCGCGGCCTAACCGAGACGCTTTCCCTGTTCACGCCTATAACGCCCGTACCGTCCGCTCGAGCCCCCCAAACCTGCACCTAGGCCGACACCCCAAAAAGTAGTCAGCATCTAAAACACCCCATGTTCGCCATAACGGCAAGAAAAGGATCCAGTAGGCTCTGCCAAAAACCCCCGACCCCTCGAGACGGGTAGACTCCACCCCTTTCAGATCCCCAGGTTACCGACAAAAACTGCACTGGAGCCCGAATGAGGCCCGAACGACTCCCCTATCAATGCCCCCCGTGTCCCTACCTACAACTCCAGCCCCCCCCCAGACCTTCACCCAGGCCGCCCCAAGCAACGTGTAGTCCTCCAAGACGCCATAGCCAACCCAGACACTCTAGACCATCTACCCCTGCACTCGGCTCCCCCTTATAAATACCAATATGTGCTCAGCTGAACTAATATTGTGCTGCTTCTGGAATTGCCTCCGCTTATATCATACCAGTAACCTTACACCTACAACCAGCCCTGACTATTGGCTTTGTCAAAGTTGTTAGTTGGATAAGATAAATATACTACATGCAGACATAAAACCATGGCTTCACTGTATATACTATTGATAATGCTTTGGTTCTCGTGCGAGTGGCGCAATGGCTAGAGCTACTAACTTTGGAGCTCAGGAAGCAGGTTTGAGTCTCCGCATCAGCTCAAGGTACAGTGTTCCTGAGCAAACCAACTAATCGCCAGTGCCTACCAAATGTCAATGAATATGTCTTTGTTGATGCCCAGGGAAAGCACTCCGCATTTCCCATATATTACTGCAAACAAATAAAAGTTACGTCAAACAGTGTACTGCTGCAGAGGTAAGAAGTCTGTCCAATCAGGGAGCTAGGAGACATCTCAACCCTTCCCTGGGCCAAGACCTCAAACCCAGCCTCCCCCATTCTATCCTATAGGCAGAATGGCCATCCAGCAGTGAAAAAACCAAATGGAGTGTATTTTACTGTCAGGACATCACACACACCTTAGCACATGTCCTTCCTTTTTCCTACACTCCACCCCGCACAGGGAGTACCCGGGACCTACCATAGGGGTGTCCAATGCCTTCTCCACGCACCCTGTAATTACTGGTAAGGCAAACATACCAATCATGGCCATCCCATTACCATTACACTTTACACAGGGAACACTCGTACTGTGACACTGATCAGTAGTGGCAAAGTACCCAAGCAGACAGATTGGCAACTCTATGTCAAGAAAATGGTCCACGGGGAAAGCAAAACATTTAGAGAGCTGTCACTAAAAAGGGGCAATTCTTACAGGGCCCCTAGGGGTTGAACAATCTGGAATCCCTCAAATTCATTTCCGACTAAAGTTGCCATTGCATGATTATTTCCCAGGTTTTAACACCAAAAGGACGAACTAAACCCATGAACTCTCATAAACCTTCCCCCAGAGATTTGATGATACCTTGTTGGAAACTACCAATTTTGTGTGGTATCCCCCCCCCAGGTTTTTTGCCGTCCGTTACCGAACCTTATTTCGTGAGCCAGTGGTAAAATGCTTGCGCTGTCCACTTTAAACAATGTAAACTTGGAAGTCACCTAATTGGCACATTTAATTCCCTTTTAAGATCCCCAGTATCTAGACCTGCCTGTAACTAGGGCCTGCAAATTAATGCAACTAGTGGACTGCAGCACTCATTGTGTCACCCACTAAAATAGAAGATTTTAAAACATGACTCCAGGGTGGCCAATGCAGCCTGAGTGTGCAGGTATAAAATGGCTTTCTGACCTGACAAAATTAACCCTTTTTCCAGGCCGAAACCTTCCCTTTCAAATACTTTTAAGTCACCCATTAGGTAGTCTTTAAAAGCCGTAGTAGACCACAGTGCAAAGTGCATGGAATTTAAAAGCCAGTATATTAATAGCAACAGGTTCTGACAACGAAAACCTCCCACGTAATTTTTCACTGTATCCCGACTGGCTCTCCCATAGATTAACACTGGTTTACACTACTTGCCTTACTAAGTGCAAAATGCAATCTGTGTACCGCTATACATTATATTCCAAGGGCTCATTTTACTAGCAATTAAAAATACAACTTACATTCTTACAAAATAAACTTTTCTGACACTGGGCGAGGTAGTTTGTTCCTGCACCAGCATCTTATCATTGAAGTTCTTCCAGTACAGAGCTGATTTATCATGCCAAAATATAGCTTAATATGGGCTTGCACTATCCAATGCGGAAGACTAAAAGCCTACCTAGGGAAGTCGCTTTATACTAGCTGAAGCCAAGGTCTGTGCATTGCGCTTGAAAAACCAACTTCCCTAGTGTAACGCCGGTAGGAGTTTCAATTTGATAAGTTCCAGTATAGTTAACCGAGAGGGGCCCGTGAAGTCACTGGCCATGCGTAGTAATGAGGAAGAGCACAAAAAAGCGATGACTGGATTACTTAAATTAATCTCAGCCCCTGGCGATTACTCAGGACACATATGCATCGCAACATACCCCCAGCGTACACTCCTAAAATCACCACCCCCCAAGAAGTCCATCAGTCCTTTCTCCCCTGCCCCGAAACAACAAAACCCCGGCGGCCGTAGGGACCCTTCGGGTAGAGGCAGCTGGGACTCACCTAGTCCCACGTGGGAGCCCGACCGCCCGCACCAGGCAGAGCCGGCCCATCCGCTCGGCCGCGTGGAGCCGCATGCTGCTCTCCCGAGCTCCACCAACATCCAGCGACGTGTCCCGCATACCTCCTGCCGCGGCCCATCCCTGCCCCAGCGAAATGTCCAGCCGAGCCCCGGTACTTCTCCAGGGACACGAGCTTGCCCTTGATGTTCACCGCCTCAAAAGTGTAAAAGTCCTTGTCCTTCTGCTGGGACAGGGAGAGCGCCAGGAGCAGCAGCGCGAGGGTGACCGTGACCATGGACGAGGACCCAGACCCTCTGCCTGCGCGAGATGCTGCCTGCGTGGCGCTCGCTCTCGGGCTCCTGCATCCCACTGGCCAAAATTGTCCATCTGAAAATGTGCTCCAGAAATTCAAATGCCCGCATCACGTTTTTCAAACTGTCCCCCTCCTGGTCGTTACGCTTGTGTAAATAGGTCGCAATAATACTGTACAGGGTGTCCCCACCGACCTCCTCACAGAGGCGGGAAGCAGGCAGTAAAATGTGTTTAGCTCTCTCCTTCTTGGTTTCCTCGTTGCACGGGGACAGTTTTCCTTGAAGCCACCTTCCTTCATAGTACGTGATATAGTCCAGGAAAAGGTTTTCGGCTGCTTCAGTGTAAAAAAGTTGTCCAACCGCCACCCCCGCCCGGCGGCCGAGACACCACACTTAAAATGGTGTCTCCGCCGCGTGACCGGCCGGATACCAAAAGCCAGCCCAAAAGGAGCCCAACAAAGCCCCGCCCCCAGCCCAAAAACTACCAAAAACACGCAAACCCGCCCCCGGGCGGCGCCAGCTCCACCCCCCCCCCTTTCCCCGGCCCCAAATTCCCCCGGGCGGGGCAGGCCTCCCTTTGGTCGGCCGCCCCCCCCAGGACCCCCATTGTGCATTCTAAGGCTGGTGACCAGACCACTCTCTCAGGTCCGGTATGGCAAAGTTCCTGCGGGAGGCAAACAGTCTTCTTTCCATTCATAGTGGCAGCAGGCATTCACCAGGGAACCGCACTTTTACTGCTCGTCCAGTCTTTTCCTCATTCCCCTCGTGCAGAGTGAGTCCATGGGGGTTGGGCTTCTCTCTCGCCACACAGCGCGGTGGGTTGAGGGTGCATTGTGCTGCTTTGGCACAGGCGAAGCTGTCCTTGCTGGGAATGATACTGCTTCCCGGAGATAGTGGGGCCCAGGAGCGTCTTGGCGCGTCTGTTCTTGTGCTTGAGTGTCTGCCATTTATTGCAGTATTATACCTCTACTTGTACTTTGTACGCTGTTGTAACCTGCACACATCACTTTTTCCTCCTGTAATGCACCGTTTGCTACCTCTTGTATTTTGTTTGCTTACAATTGTCATTTTTGCCTCATGTAACTTAACGTTTGCTTTTGTAATTTGTTCACTTGTAATGTTCTCCTCATGTCTGTTCCTATTGTGAAGCGCTCTGACACCTTCGGGTATATTATTCCGCGCTATATAAAAACGCATAAAATAAATACATAGATAAACAGCGTCATCACAGGCGGGTATCTTTATTACCGCCCGATCGCTCGAATGCACCGCGGCATGATCCCTGCTGAAAGCCCATGTCAAATCATGCTGCAGGTAGATCGGCCCAAGGCATCGCGTTACAGATGACCCTGACCTGCGGGGTCGGTTTGCACCGTGCAGCTGCTGCTCTGCCCTGGGGTTGATGTGACCTGTGGCTTTTGATTTCTTTTAATCCGGCTCAGTTGCGCCGCTGGCGGGTGTGCATAGGGAGCTCTGTGGGGCCTTTCTGTGCTGCTTCCCCTCACTCGCTCCCAGTGTTGCGCCAGTATTGTTTCTGCCCCCTGCCCCCTGACCTCAGTATTGTGCCTGTATTTGTTCTGTTATCGTTGCATCGTTGTGCCCCTGATCGTTCTGTGCCTCCACCGCCGTTTTCTGCCGCTGCTCCCCGCGGCCCCACCCCCGCTCCCTCCAGTATCACCGCTCCCCTCCCCTCTCGTTACCCCGCTCCCGCCTCCCAGCTGCTCCTCCCTCCCACTGAACACAAAAGGTGGTGTCCGCGAGGCGGGAAGCTGTGACCTGACCTGACCTGGTCGCTCCTCCCGCCGCGTGGCCCACCCCGAGTGTACCCGGGACCCGCTTGCCGCCGCCGCTGCCAAGTTTGTATCTGCCCCCTGAATTGTGTCTGTAATTGTTCACTTTCATCGCCAACTGTTGTACCCCTGTTCCCCTGTGCCCCTGCTCTCGCTCCCAGTGTTGCGCCAGTATTGTTTCTGCCCCCTGCCCCCTGACCTCAGTATTGTGCCTGTATTTGTCCTGTTATCGTTTGCATCGCTGTGCCCCTGATCGTTCTGTGCCTCCACCGCCGTTTTCTGCCGCTGCTCCCCCGCAGCTCCACCCCCGCTCCCTCCAGCATCACCGCTTCCCTCCCCACTCGCCACCCCGCTCCCGCCTCCCAGCTGCTCCTCCCTCGCTCCGCCCCCCCACTCTCCATTTATAGGCAGAGTCCGCAAGTACGCGCAGCATTCACGCGCAGCGGACGCGCCAAAGGCAAGCCCGTCTACGCCCGTCCGCGCCTGTACCGCACCCAGCGCCAGACCCCCTGGCCCCCGCAGATGCCATCCCACCCGCCGGACGTACGACGCCACCACCCTCAGCGCACTCAACACCGGCCGACTCCCCAGCTGCCACCGAAGCGCCCCAGGACGCACCCACGGACCCTTCACCTGCCGATCCTGCAAGTTCTCCTGCATCCGAACCTGCACTGCTCCCGCCCCCACCAAGCCGAGCACCAACAACAACCACCTGAAGTGCATCCTGCTCAACACCCGCTCCGTCCACAGACACGTTATGGAACTATGGAACCTGCTCGACACCACATCTCCAGACGTCGCCTTCCTCACGGAAACCTGGATGAACGCCTCCTCAGCGCCCGACATCGCCATAGCCATCCCTGACGGATACAAGATCACCCGAAGGGACCGCGTCAACCAGACAGGAGGAGGCATTGCCATCATCCACAAGAACACCATCCGCATCACGACCAGCTCCGACGACACCCTCACAACCGCCGAACACCTTCACTTCCAGATACACACCGACCCCAAGACCACCCTCAGAGGCACCCTCATCTACCGACCCCCAGGACCCCGCACACAATTCAGCGAAGACATCGCAGACTTCATCAGCCCACACGCCCTTCCCTCCGCTGACTACATTCTCCTAGGGGACCTCAACTTCCACCTGGAGAACAACAATGACAACAACACCACCACCCTGCTGGACAACCTCGCCAACTTTGGACTCAAGCAACTGGTGAACACCCCCACCCACTACGCCTGACACACGCTCGACCCAATCTTCTCCTCCAGCAAGTACATCTCCTTCAGCCACTCCACCGGACTACACTGGACAGACCACAGCTGCGTCCACTTCAGCTTCAGAAAGACCACGACTCACCACCACCCACAACAGGTTCCCCGCAGGAGCTGGAACAAGACCACCACCGACCAGCTCACCACATCACTGAACCAGAACCCCCCCACCAGATCAACGGACCCCAACCAAGCAGCCAACAACCTCACACAGTGGATCACCAACTGCGCTGACGACCTCGCACCCCTGAAAAACCATCCCAGCAGGCCTGGATGCAAGAAAGCCCCCTGGTTCAACGACGACCTCAAGAACTCCAAGAAGAACTGCCGTACCCTCGAGAAAGCCTGGCAAAAAAACCCGACCACAGACAACATGACCGCCCTCAAGCACGCCACCTGCAAACACCACCAGCTGATCCACACCACCAAGAAGTCAGCATTCAAGGACCGACTAGACAACAACGCACACAACAGCAAGGAACTCTTCAGCATCGTCAAAGAGCTCTCCAACCCCAGCGCCGGTAACAACGAAATCACTCCCTCACAAGACTTCTGCGACTCTCTCGCCTCGTTCTTCCACAGCAAGATCGCCGACATACACAACAGCTTCGGCGAACAGACCACGCACCCAACCACAGAACCAACACCCCCCCACCACCACCCTCCGCGCCTGGACCCCTGTCAACACCAAAGACACCATCCGCACGATGAACACCATCCACTCCGGATCGCCAACCGACCCATGCCCCCACTACTTCTTCAACAAGGCCGACTCCGTCATCGCACCCCAACTCCGGGACATCATCAACTGCTCCTTCAAAGCCGCCACCTTCCCGGAAAGCTGGAAGCATGCCGAACTCAGCGCCCTCTTGAAGAAATCCTCAGCAGACCCCACCGACCTCAAGAACTACCGCCCCATCTCGCTCCTCCCGTTCCCCGCCAAAGTCATGGAGAAGACCGTCAACAGTCAGCTTGCCGCCTTCGTCAAGACGAACGGATCCCTCAACCACTCACAGTCCGGCTTCCGAGCCAACCACAGCACCGAGACCGCCCTCATCGCAGCCACTGACGACATCCGAACCCTGCTCGACAACGGGGAAACAGCGGCCCTCATCCTCCTGGACATCTCCGCAGCGTTCGATACTGTCTGCCACCGCACCCTAGTACAACGCCTCAGCAACATCGGAATCCAAGAGAAGGCGCCGGAAGAACCCAGAGAGTCTGCCTCCCCCCGTTCAGATCCAAGGCCACCGAAGTCATCTGCGGCGTACCACAAGGATCATCACTCAGCCCCACCCTCTTCAACATCTACATGAGCCCCCTCGCAGCCATCGCACACCAACACAACCTCAACATCATCTCCTACGCCGACGACACCCAGCTGATCCTCTCCCTCACCAACAACCCTGCCACTGCCAGAACCAACCTACACGAAGGGATGAAAGAAGTAGCCGAGTGGATGAAGAACAACCGCCTGAAACTGAACTCAGACAAGACGGAAGTCTTCATCCTTGGATCATCACCCTCTGCCTGGGACGACTCCTGGTGGCCCCTGGCCCAAGGCAGCGCACCCAAACCAACGGACCATGCCCGCAACCTGGGCTTCATCCTGGACTCCTCCCTCTCGATGACCAGACAAGTCAACGCCGTCTCATCATCGTGTTTCAACATCCTACGCATGCTCCGAAAGATTTTCCGATGGATCCCCACCGAAACCAGGAAGACGGTCACCCAAGCACTCGTCACCAGTCGACTGGACTACGGAAACACCCTCTACACCGGAACCACAAGCAAACTGCAGAAAAGACTCCAACGCATCCAGAACGCCTCGGCACGACTCATCCTGGACATCCCCCGACACAGCCACATCTCCGGACACCTGAGAGACCTGCACTGGCTCCCCGTCAGCAAGAGAATCACGTTCCGTCTCCTTACCCACGCACACAAGGCCCTCCACGACCTGGGCCCCAGGTACCTCAACAACCGCCTGACCGTCTACACTCCCACCCGCCAGCTACGATCGACCAACCACGCCCTCGCCTTAGTTCCACGCATCCAAAAAGCGACCATGGGAGGAAGATCCTTCTCCTACCTGGCAGCCAAGACTTGAAACTCCCTCCCCATCCACCTCCGTCGTACCCAAGACCACCTCTCCTTCAGGAAGCAACTCAAGACCTGGCTGTTCGAGCAGTAGCGGACCCCCCTCCCCCAAGCGCCTTGAGACCCTCTGGGTGAGTAGCGCGCTATACACATTTCTTGATTGATTGATTGATTGATTGATGCAGGACCTTGTTGTCCCCACTGCCAGACAGGGAGCGTTACTTGCCTCAACTTTAGGGGCCAGAGCGCGTTCAAAGCGCGTTGCTTATCGACTTCCTGCCAATTCGCACTTCTGCCTCACAACAGGCAGTACGGCGATTGTTACAGGTCGCTGTGGCAGGCAGACAGGTTGTCTCCGTTTCCTCCCCCAACGAAGAAAAAAATTCAATTTTTGCTCCAGCTCGTATTGGGTGACTGGTGGGGTCGACCCGCCTTGTCGCCATTGTTGCATCGTGGGACCTAGGCCCACATGATAAGGAATAAACACAGACGCAGAGAATATGGTTACAGGGACTGGCAACTAGCACGTGCGCTCGTGCTGTTTTATTGGCAGGGTCACCTGACCGGTGACGCCTGTGTTGGATGGCTGTGTGGTGGGTGTGTGAGCCAGCCCTCGAGGGAGTGGCTGGCAAAAACACTAGACTGTGTCCAGCAGGACTCAACTTTCCCTAAGAAAAACATTGGGCCTGTAAACTTTTTTCATATAAATTAAACACTGCTTTTACATCATTGATGTCTTGCAAGCAGCCATGAGGTTTGCTGATGTATTTGCATTGGGAGGTCATGACAGGGGAACTCAGAACATTGTACTGCTTCACTACAGGCAGCAGTTCCAGAAGTTGAGGGTTTGGGGAAACAAGGGTCAAAGAGACATCAAACAGCACTCATCAGAAAATCATTCTCGATGAAGTAGGACCATTGCAAAGATTTTTTTGAGCATTAGGCCAAATGACATTTTGCTGCCCGCACTTTTTGCAACAAGGACACATTTGATGTTCCTGCAAACTGCTCTAATTTTACCTGTTTTACTTCAGGTAGCACAGGCCTTACCATTCCCTTAGACAGGAGTTTGCTTTTCAACCTTTTCTACTGTGTATGTGTGAGAGTCAAATATGGTAAAATTGTCATAAAAAAACAGAGAGATTAACATTCTTTCGAGTTGAATTTTTTTCCCGTAAGATACCAGTCGTATGTAATATTGATGTCTTTCTTGTTTACTATTTCAAATAATTAAATAAATAATTGTACTTCATTTTTGTTTCTCAGGATTCACAACTTCTCCTGAGGCTTCTGATAAAGTGACTTATTATGCAGCTATTGGAGTTTGTCTTCTGTGTACCATCACCCTAATTGTTTTTATAAGTCACAAATGCAAAAAGGTAAAGGGTTTTGATGCTTATTAATGTCTCTCAGGGCTGTCACGGTGCTTACTTACTCCTTTCTGAATTATAACCTTTCTTCATTTCTTCAGAAATACAAGTTTGAAAGCCAGATGCAGATGATCCAGTTTGTTGGCCCTTCAGACAATGAGTACATCTACATCGACTTCAGAGTTTTCGAGTACGATGTTAAATGGGAGTTTCCACGGGAAAATCTGGAATTTGGTGGGATATCCGTGATGTCAGTGATACTTGGCGAAGTTGCTCTATAAGCCGACACCTGCTCATTAATCCTGTCTTTGTCCTGCAGGGAAGGTGCTTGGGTCTGGCGCCTTCGGGAAAGTGATGGAAGCTTCTGCCTACGGAATAACCAAACCAGGGGTCTCAATACAGGTTGCTGTCAAAATGCTTAAAGGTACCGGAAATCATGAACTCTTTCTGAATTATAAGTGTAATGTAAATTGTAATGTAAATTGATACTTGTATAGCGCACTACTCACCCGCAAGGGTCTCAAGGCACTTGTACGAATACCGCTGTGGAACCCATCCTGGCTTTCCCTGTGAGGTGTCCACTCCTGGGCACCCCCAAGGTGGAGGCCAGGCATCCTTAGCGTTGTGGGGGCCGTTGTGGAGATTAAGCAAGCTATTGCCCAGAGTTGCAGAGTGGGACTCCATGATTGGAATAGGCACCGAGGTGAGAATTATCAGGTCCGTGGAATTTTTGAGCCCAAGACCCGCCGAGGCGGGGAATTGAACTCTGGTCCCGGGCTAGACCTCTGCATTAGGGTCTGCCGCTCTAACCATTGAGCCACACTTCTCCACACCAGTAAGTAGGTAAGTAAGTAAGCATACATGTTATGGCATTTAACATGTTTGACATTCATGTCATTTATTTTTTCTAATTTCATTTGCATTTATTTATATATTTTTTCAGTTTAAAGCTGTTATTAAAAAGCAATAAGCTAAATACATGTGGCCATACATGAGAAAAAGAATCAAATATAATGCAATATATTGCAGAGGTGGAAACATTTAGAAAATTATAATAATAAGATATTCAGCTTTGTACAGACAATTTTAATAAGATCGACTCATTTATTACATTTAAACAGGAAAAAGGGGTAAAGTTGAAAAGTATTTAAAAGGGGAAAGAAATGGAGCACCTAGCATAGATAAGCTTAAAGAATGTGTATACTAATGAAGTGTATAATAACTGAAAGATATTGGTCAATCTAGAATGAAACTTAAAAATATGGTGTTAAAGAGAGTAAAAATTGTGAGAATTTTTAATTAAACAATACAGTGTTATTAGGCAAATGAAAATTAGCAACCTCTTCTCTAGAAACCTGTATTTGATTTATATTTAATTGCACCTTATGAAGATAGGAGGTCAAGGGAAAGGGAAATTATAAAGATTGATTTTTAACAGTTAGACCCCCTATGAGATATTGGAATTCTTTTCATCTTGTGAGTAAAACATACTTCATTTTACCAAGCATTATGTATCTTGAAATTACTCTTCCACGTTCACATCCATATTTATTAGCTCTTTGTTAAAAATGAAACGGCAATTAATATATTTCCATATGTATTTAAATGATAAACATACATTCACTTTGATATCTGTAGTGTTTTAGGGGCTTAGTATCATATACTAAAATGATATGCTCAACTGAAAATCCCAAAAAGAACAATTGATGGACAGAATGCAGAACAATGTCATACATTCACCCCAGTAGAGGGATCTGGGCCTAAATCCATAGTTTTTTTGCTCACCAAACCATTCCAGTTTGAACCCAGCCATATGCATATCAGTCTTGACTGGGCCAAATTAGAACAGTCCAGCCCGAACTGCCAGGAAAGGTACACCCTGGATTGGAAACAAGCATCCTAGGACCAGTTTCGGGGTTTCACCCCTCATCAGCCAGCATCACTTGACTCCAGTGGCATGGAGAGGACTGAAAATCCCAAACATCAATAACTACAGATGTGCAGATCTGCAGCTGCATGAGATTCATTACCAGCGCTGAAAAGAAAATCTAATGCCTCAATTCTTATACTTTTAAAACTAAATTCTGACAGGTTATCATTGTTTGTGTCTATATGTAAGGGTAAAAATCTGTAACAATGAAAAACTAAAACCTTATTCTAAATGAGATTCTTAGTAGAGTGTGTCTTAGTCGAGTCAGTGGTGTAGCAAAGCTTGAGTGGGCCCCCCTGCAAAGTATATGGAGGCAGTGCTCCCCACCCCAGGGTCCAGCCAGGGGCTCTCAGGCGAGGGACCCGCCGCTCATACACAGTGCCAGAGGGGGCCACCGGGAGCTCGGAGGCCCCTCCTCACCAAGGGGCTGTGGGGGCTAATGTTACTCCACTGAGTAGAGTAACATTGGAGCAAAAGAGAAGGTGCCTTTGAGCATCTGGGCTTTGCTCCATCCATTGATTTGAAAATTATTTATAACGCGCAACCAAAACCCTAAGGTGTCAGGGCGCCTAAAAAATAAATAAAAAAGATGGCAAATCAAACTACGCATATGCGAACGCAAAGAGACGGGTCTTCAGGGCCTTTCTAAAAAGCTGCAGAGTGGGGAGGGACCTCAATTCCATAGGAAGAACATTCCACCACTTGGGTGCCAGATTGGAAAAGGCTTTACCTCCCCATCTGGCTTTTCGGATACGCGGGACTGATAGAAGAGCCTTGTTAGAGGAACGTAAGTTCCTGCAAGGACTATAACAGGACAGGATGGATCCGATTCCTATAAGGCTGTTTCTTGCTAGGGCCCTATAGATTAAACACAGGATTTTAAACAGAATACGATCCTCCATGGGGAGCCAATGAAGCCGTTTCCTAGCCAGTGTGGCTGAGGTGCCCCGAGGTAGATCCAGAGCGAACCTAGCCGCTGCATTCTGGACCACCTGCAAGCGCTGCAGCAAGCTTTTATTCAGTCCCGCATACAGCGCATTGCAGTAATCCAGACGAGAACCCACTAGAGCCACTGCCAGTTGTTTCCTAGCCTGCTGCGAAAGGTAGTGCTTAATCCTCCTCAGTATGCGTAGAACGCCCCAGCAGGTAGCAATAGTCCTGTTTACCTGTTGACACATACTGAGGGAGGGATCGATCACCACCCCAAGATTTTTAGCAGATGCCGCAGGGACAGGACATGCTCCAAGTGAGTCCGGCCACCATTCAGCTGACCATACCTCCTCCTTGCCTCCAAACACCATCACCTCAGTCTTCTCCCCATTCAGTTTCAGCGAATTGTGAATCATCCACTGTCCGACCGCCTCCATGCAAGATCTAAAATTGGAGGCAGTCGGAGTAACTGACTGGGAGAGACAGACGAGGATCTGGGTGTCATCCGCATAGGAAACTACCTCCATCCCAAAAGATCTAATTAGTCTGGCAAGGGGGGTCACATAGATGTTAAAAAGGGTCGGACTAAGCGCCAACCCCTGAGGGACCCCACATTGCACAGACAGGGATGGAGATAGAAACTTACCCAGCTTCACTCTTTGCTCTCGCTTGTCGAGGAAAGAGGTGAGTAGAGCCAATGCCTCCCCCTGAACCCCAATCTCCCTCAGGCGAGATGTTAGCACTGAGGGAGAAAGGGTATCGAAGGCGGCGGTAAGGTCTAAAAGGATCAGGAGGGAGGTCTGTCCCCCATCCACACACATACGGATATTATCCAGTACTATGGTGAGGGCAGACTCTGTACTATGTTCCCTCCTGAATCCATGCTGGGAAGGATCCAAACAGCCAGATTTTTCCACGAAGGCAGCAAGATGTTTATTCAGATGGATTTCTAACATCTTCGCGGGGGCTGGGAGCAGTGACTTGGGACGGAAATTCTATAGTACCCCAGGGTCGAGAGAGGGTTTCTTGAGTAAAGGTCTTACTACTGCATTCTTCCACTGCTGGGGAAAAATGCCCTCCCTCATGGCCCTGTTCATGATGTCTACAAGAGGGGGTAAAAGAGAATCTCCGCACTGCTTTAGGATCTTAAGCGGGCAGACATCTAGAGGAGAGCCAGATTTAATTTTACTGAGAAGTATCTCTGCATCCTGTAGGGAGAGAGGAGGGAAGGATTCCAGGCACCATACCGGAGATTTCTCCGAAAGGCCAGAGTCCAGGACAGCTGGGGCAACGGGCTTAGTGGTAATAGGTTTCAGCAACTCTAGAGCGGTATAAATGTCCAGGATCTTAGTCTGGAAGAACATCGCAATATTGTTGCAGAACTCCTGTGACGCAATCACCGGATCAGGGGTCTGAAGGGTAGTAAGGGAATCTGCTATCCTAAAGAGCTCTTTAGGAGATGAAAGTGAGGAAGTTAGGGCAGTAAAGTATTCTTGTTTTACCCTAATAACTTCCAATTTATACTTTCTTATCAAGATCTTATGGATTTCCTTTTCCCTTAGATCCCAGCTGGTATGCCATAGACGCTCCTGTCTCCTGGCTTCCTGTCGGAGTAGTCTTAGATGCTCCGTGAACCATGGGGCTGAAGGTCTTTTCCTAGCAGAATAGCATGGCCGTATAGGGGCCAGAGAGTCCAGAGCCTCTGTAATGGTCTTGTCATATTGTGAGACAGCCGACTGGACATTGTCCCGCAAGGAAGTAGACAAACTGGTGATCCAGGGTGTGAAGGAACCTTCTGTGATATTATTCAGATTCCTAACGTAATTCCGTCTTGCTCGGAATATTTCTGAAGCCATCCAGGATCGGACAGGACATAGTGAATGGTACGGCCAAGTGATCTGACCATGACAGAAAAAAGGAATCATTTACTGTCAACCTCCGATCGTTGGAAAAGATTCCATCGAGCGTGTGTCCTGCTCGATGGGTGGCCACTTTCACCAGTTGGAAAAGTCCACAAGCTAGCATAACATCCACCAGGGAGATGGTATCATGAGCCTCTGACAGCTCAAGATGGAAATTAAAATCTCCCAGAACCGTCAAGTTTTCGCAGCCAAAATAAGGTTCTAGGATGTGAAGCAGTTGCAGTCCGAAATCGGTTCTAGGGCCTGGAGGACGATAAACTAGAAATCCGTTAAATGTGAATTTATAGGGGCCTGTCAGAGAAAAATAGAGAGCCTCAAAGGCATCCCTAGGAACCTTGACAGGTGTAATAAGGCATTGGAAGCACTCTTTATAGAGAATGGCTAGCCCACCTCCCACACGGCCCACTCTGTCATGCCGTACCAGGCAGTACCCCTGTGGGACTGCTTCAATAAGGTCAGGACCAGAGGAGTCCTTTGCCCATGTCTCCGTGACGAAAGCCAACGAGGGCTTCCTGTCAAGTATGAGCTCCTTAAACATGATGTTGTTCTTAACAAGAGAGCGAGCATTGACAAGAATACAGTGTTCGTGCCGCGTTTTAACTCCAGTATCCCCCGGGGAGTATGATAGGTGAGTGGAGGGGGATAAACCAGAGCCACTGGGGCATGCCAGAAAGCAGCCACAGTGCGGAGATGAAAGAAGATCATCAGGAGAGCTTCTATGATAGCACGAAAGTCTTGTAGGCTTAAGCCTTAGCATCTCCTGTAGCGAATACCTACCAGTCAATGAGCCAGCTTCATTTTGGCCAGCCGTCCAGCCGTCCAGCCCATCCTTAGCGCGGACGGGCGCAGACGGGCTGGACTCTGGCGTGACTCCGGCGTAGCGACGGCTTACACGCTGCGCGCACACGCTGCGCGTCATAGGTCCGGTTTAAATAGGGCTCTAGCTACTCTGCCTGCCTACTAGAGCGCCCAATAGTGCAGCGCTTCCCCACACCCACCCAAGATGGCGCCCACCAATTGTAAGAAGCGAGGGTCAGGGCCGCCTGAATAGCGGTGAGGACACAGTTTAAAGTGCAGGATTGCGGACAGTGACTAAAAGCAAGGGATACTGTGCTAAAAGTAATACCAAAATAAAATGACAAAAACGGGGATTTTAAAAGCGCTAGAAGCATCTCAAAGCCAGCGCAATGCGAATAATATGCAGCCAACAAGGAAAACGCTCCTACCTCCAGCCTGCTTTATAGAGGATGTCAGGAACTGCCTCTAGCTACTCTGCCTGCCTACTAGAGCGCCCAATAGTGCAGCGCTTCCCCACACCCACCCAAGATGGCGCCCACCAATTGTAAGAAGCGAGGGTCAGGGCCGCCTGAATAGCGGTGAGGACACAGTTTAAAGTGCAGGATTGCGGACAGTGACCAAAAGCAAGGGATACTGTGCTAAAAGTAATACCAAAATAAAATGACAAAAACGGGGAATTTAAAAGCGCTAGAAGCGTCTCAAAGCCAGCGCAATGCGAATAATATGCAATTGATTCTGTTGCCACAAAGACTTGCTGTGCAATAAATCAAGAGGTGCCCCTGGGGTATCGTAGAACTGCACCTAAAAATATGAAACACGCAAAGGTCTGCTAAAGTACACCTTAAGGATCCCCTCTCATCTCCAGATTTGTTTCAGGGCCGATCTTAAGTCTAAGGAATAGGGTTCTACGTGTAAACTAATCTAAGACGTCTCCTAGGACACATGACGTACGATGTTTGCTGCGTATGGTTGCAAAGAAAGACCTTATGCCATTGCAAAAATTGCTCAGCCTGAAAAGTTCAAAAATAACATCTAGCACTGGCCAGCCAAACCAAATATCTTTGCAAAATTGCATATTCTCTGACATGATATATAATTTGGCCTTACCTTTCCCTAAATTTGCTCTTAACCAAATCTTATTCACGCTTATGAGCAGTATAGGTTTTTAGTAACATCTTCTAATATTAGATATGCAGCCCTGAGGGCCAGCCTAGACAATTCCATTCATCATTGTTTCCACTCCTGCTTTTCCCTTTTTGCCTCTGGAGATGTTTTAAAGAAAGTTAAAGAGAATTACATCTGTAACCTGTCTTTGTAGCTTTCCATCCTCTTAATATCATGATGACATGCTTACAAATTTTGGTGAGTGATAACTGAACATTTCAAATTGTTCAAATATCAAAGGAATGAATGCAGGACACTTTGGGATACCACATATGAACAATGGCTCAGTCTAGGGGTGTGGACCACCAAGTGACTCCAACAACACACTAACAGCACATTTGTTCTGCTGCATTAGAGCTAGGGTGAATGCTGTGCCCTTTTACCTTATGTGCTTGTTACTCATGGCAATCTTATGTTTTCTTTTTGTCTTTACTTTTAGGTGCCTTCCCTGAGTTTTGTTTTATGTTTTCATGGCTAATCATTAACTTTCTATCACCCTGTCGTGAAATGAATTAGTTCGCCATTTATACAGATAATTGTGTCTGTCATGGAAGCATTATGTACAGTCTCAACGGATGAACTCATTGCATATACTTCAATAATACATTTTACGATCGATTCAGTCTCTTCTAACGCATTTGCTGATCTTTATAGTTAGACTAAAGATTCGCATTCTTTCTTTTCAGACACCTCTGGGGCGTCCGAAAAAGATGCTCTGATGTCTGAGCTAAAAATGATGACTCATATCGGAAACCATGACAACATTGTAAATCTCCTCGGTGCCTGCACTATGTCAGGTAAGGATCACTCTTTAAACGGGATATAAATAGTGCAGGCATTGATTACTCGTGAAGAACAAGGTATTGACCAATCAGAATTCTTTTTGGATCTTCTGATTCTAGCAAGATTTTTCTTGTCTCGTATGTTCTAATCAGATTTCTGTGCAGTGCATTCTACTCCATAAGTACACAGGTTTAATCCATAAGAGGTGAAGATGAGAGTTATTTGGTTCAGCACATGATCTCTTGAACATTCAGGGGCATATTTACAAGCTCCTATCGCCGTGACTTTTTCCGACATTCCTTTGGCGATAGGGGCTTCGCCTTATTTAAAAGGCAGTGTTAAGCCACTTAACGTGACTTAACGCTGCCTTGTAAATAAGGCCCCCTTTCATGCTATGCTGAGTACAAAAGGGGAGGGAAATGGGTGCTGCTGTGGGGGTTCCACCGAAACACATTGTTTCTGACACAGCCCCATATTTACAAGGGAGGCGTTAGTAGGAGACAGCGCCAGAATTAAGACTAGGGAAAACCTGGTCTTACCCTGGCTCAATGAGGAAAAATGTTTAATTTCTCCTTGTTTTTGCTGTTTTCATGTGTGCTGCGTTTTGCAGCACACATGGAAACAGCGAAAGGCCAATGATTATTTATGTACAGGAAGGTCCCCTTCTTGACCATAAGCAATCGTTTTAAAAAAATGCAGTTTTGCGACTGCTATGTGTTCTGCAATAAGCAGCGCACATAGAAGTTACAAAGCAGCATTTGATGGTGCATGCTTACATCCTTGCACTATGGTGCAAAAGTGCCTGCGTTGGCGCTAGGCTGCTAAGTGAAGTGCCAGCGCAGGGGAAACGTAGGGCTGCACCATATTCTCGTAAATATGGTGTAGCCCTGTGTTTCTGAAGTGGCGGAGAGAGGCATTAAGCCAGGAAGGCTAACGTCTCACTCCGCCACTTCCCTTGTACAAATGTCCCTCAGTGCCATCAGTTAATTTAAAATTTGACTGTTAGAATCTGAAGAGGTTCGATCACCACTCTTACCCCTTTACTTGAACTCCACTGGCTTCCGATACATGTAAAAGTTACTTGTAAGAATGCCTGTATTCTGTATAGAACCTTTCTCAAATATAGCCAGGTTCTTCTGACAATGAGGTTTTAGAAGTGTGTCCCTCCCTATCCGCTCAATTTGAGCTCGCAGCTGCTCTTTAAAAAGCAAGATCAAATTCAAGCAATGGGTCGGTCAGGATTTTTGAGACCAGGATGTCATCCTGGAATTTCGTTCCTCGCGTTAGCCTCTCTGTCAAAAATCTGTTGTAGCTTAAAAAGAAACATAATCTTAGTTTTCTGCCTAATAGTTAAGATTCAATATCGGACCATAAGACCATGGTTCTTTTGTTTAGTGCCACATAGAGGTTTTTGTGCTGTCAGAAATAACCATATAATAATAAAGTTTTGAGGGTCAGGGTACATCTGGAGTAATGGTCCAATGCAATAATGATGCTAGCCTGTAAGCATTAAGCAATATTTCCACAATTAAGGATTTGTGCACCACAATGGGTAATGAACTGGTGTACTGTATATTTTTAACATTTATGTGCTGAACATTTGCCATCAACTTTATTCTTGTTGTTATAGTCTTGTCCTTCGTATGTTCTTCATAGTAACAATAACTATTTCAGGACCTGTTTACCTGATTTTTGAATACTGCTGCAATGGTGACCTCCTGAACTACCTGAAAAGCAACAGAGAAACCTTTCATAGGACTTGGAGCGAGATCTTTCAGCGACATAATTTCAGCTTTTATCACAATTTTGATGTAAATTCGAACACCCGGTAAGAGTTGTTGCTCTGATCCACATGTATAGCTCTATGCGACTATCAACCAGAAAATACAGCCTTTTGATTAGGGAAAAGGCAGCAAGGGCATGAGCTAAACGCTTGGTGCCCCCCTCCGCATTGACCTACATTGAGATCGGCAACATTTTCCAATCTACAATTACCTCTGCCTCATTCCGTTGCTCAAAGTGGATCACTGAATATTGGAAACAAAAATATTGTGTTGACTGAGATTGTGCCAAAATCGAAGACCACAATATCGAGAAGGTAAATGCAAATAGGTAATTATAGATTTACTATTCTTAACTCCACATCTATGTATCTTGACGAATATATATATATATATATATCTATATATATATCTATATATATATCTATATATATATATATATATATATATCTATATATATATATATATATATATAGATATATATATATAGATATATATATAGATATATATATTCACTGAAAAAACCATAGGTTATAGACCATATATAGTTAGGAATTAGCATTTACAAAACCTTGAAAATTCACTGAAAAAACCATAGGTTATAGACCATATATAGTTAGGAATTAGCATTTAGAAAACCTTATTTTACTCACACAAAACCATTGAAATTCCATATATAGTTAGTTGCACTAACTATATATCGCGCACCCGCAATCCACTGCTGATGATGTCACATATTACATCATTCATGAGATGGTCAGTGACATCACTGATGACATCACTGATGACATCATCTAGTGTCTGTGTGTTTTTGTAAAGTTTAAATACGTTTTACATATTGAAGAATGACTGGATGGATGGAAGACTGAGTGTGTGTGTGGCTGGCTGGGAGGTGTGTGACGCTGTGCATATCAATGTGTACTTGTATCAGTGATTGTATAAGAGAGTAAGTATGTGTTAGTATATGTGTGAAAAGTATGGTGTTCTGTGTTTAACTATAGATGAGGAAATCGAAGTGTGATTGATTCTTCACAGGACTGACTAGGTGTATGAGTGCATATGATAGTGTTCTAATAATAACTGACTGTATGTATGAGTAATTGTATGGGTGAATGAGTGAATGTGTGTGTAGACGTACGAATCAGTGAGTGCGTATGTAGTAACTGGTATTGGTGTGTCATGATGTCATCAGTGATGTCATTTGAGATGTCATCAGTGATGTCATTTCAGATGTCATTAGTGATGTCATCAGTGATGTCACTGAAGTATGGTGTTCTGTGTTTAACTGTATAGATGAAGAAATGGAAGTGTGATTGATTCTTTACAGGACTGACTTGGTGTGTGAGTAACTCCATGGATGAGTGGCAGTGTGTGACTGTCTGCATAGGTGTATGAGTGCATATGATAGTGTTGTAATAATGAGTGACTGTATGTATGAGTGATTGTATGGGTGAATGAGTGAATGTGTGTGTAGACGTAGGAATCAGTGAGTGCGTATGTAGTAACTGGTATTGGTGTGTCATGATGTCATCAGTGATGTCATTTGAGATGTCATCAGTGATGTCATCAGTGATGTCATTTGAGATGTCATCAGTGATGTCATCAGTGATGTCACTGACCATGTCATGAATGATGTAATATGTGACATCATCAGCAGTGGATTGCGGGTGCGCGATATATAGTTAGTGCAACTAACTATATACGGAATTTCAATGGTTTTGTGTGAGTAAAATAAGGTTTTCTAAATGCTAATTCCTAACTATATATGGTCTATAACCTATGGTTTTTTCAGTGAATTTTCAAGGTTTTGTAAATGCTAATTCCTAACTATATATGGTCTATAACCTATGGTTTTTTCAGTGAATTTCATTGGTTTTTTAACAGCTAATATCTGTAGCTGTAAAATGTATTCTTCTTTAAATCCAAAAATATATTTTATATGTTTATTAATAATTTTTTTTTAAATATTTTTTTTCTTCGTTCCCGCTTCGCGAATCGGGAAGCTTCCCGTTAGCTGACCTTGATGCCGCGAAATAGACCGCGAGCCGGTAAACGTTTCTTTACCGCAACTGCCGCGTTAGAAAACAACATCGTGACGCCTCCCGTCCGCATGACGTTTCGCGTTGTCGCGTGCTACGTCATATGACGTGCTACGTTAGCGAACTGGTACGCTTACCGAGTCGCAAAGCACAGGTTTCTGGAAGCAAACCGGGAGGCCCTGCAAAGCGCTTAACGTAAACACAGCAGGTCATGTGACTTGGTAATAACACTTTTCATTGGTTCATTTCACTTTTGGTTTCCTAATGATGTAAGACTAGGTCATATAATCTAAAATGAACACTTTTCATTGGTTGAGAACTATTGTTTTTCCCAAATGATGAAAATCCCTCCTTCTTTCCTCACTCTGACTTTCATCATTGTGAGAGAAAGACCCTTTGTTACCAGTGAGCAATGGCTTCTTTAGTAGCTTCAGCTGGTGCTTCCCCACCACCTCCACCACATCCAAGGAAGAGTGGACCACCTGCTCAAGTTATAATTCAGCAAGAAGAGGAAGAAGAGGAACAGGACGACGAGCACGAAGAGAGGCACTTTTTGCCTGAGGAGCCCAGGACGTCTCACCGGAAAGAAAACTTCATTTGGCAATTTTTTAAAATTCCCAAAGGTCAGAAAAAAGTAAATGCAAGATACGTAACTTGCCTTATATGTCAAGATAGACTGTCCAGAGGGACCGACAAAAAATACAGTTTCGGAAACTACACAATGCATCGCCATATGACTAGGTGGCATCCTAACAACTACAGTGCTGCACAGTTTCGTAACGACCTAGATAATCTCCCTATTATGGCCAGAAGATCTGTTGTACCGGAAGTAACGGGACCAGAGGGCAGGGAGATGGTGCCAAATATACAAACGAGATTTCGTGAAGTAAAACAAGTCTGCGTACATTGCAGTGGATTCATTTGCTACGGAGAAAGAAGCATCACTCTGATCAACAGAGCTATTGACTATCATATGCAAGTTTGTACGAAACGCCCCAAATAATAAATACTTTTTTTTTGTTTTGTTGCTCCTGTTGAGCCCTTTACAATGAATCGTTTTCATTGCCCCCTCCAAGAAAAACCCAAAAAAATATAAAACTGTTCAGAAAAATTCAAAAAAAATAAAAAAATGTTCAGAAAAATAATAAAAAAAATATAAAACAAAAACAATAAAAAAAAAAGTTCTTTTCAGAACTACCTCCCCGTTATTAAAAAATTGGTACAATATTTGGAACTGTGCCAACCTCTATTTCTCGTAGTTCGCTTCCCAGTTCGCTCGCCGGTACGCGAACCGGAAGTGAACCAAAATTTTTTTTTAAAAAAAAGAACAGTAAGTATAAGGGAAGGAAACAGACACTTATGTTAAAAGAAAGACAGCTATAGGGGAGTAAACTAGAGATACTATTACCCGTAATCCACTGCTGATGATGTCACATATTACATCATTCATGACATGCTCAGTGACATCATCAGCAGAGGATTGCGGGTTTTTTGGCAACGTGCCTTATCCACGGTTTAATAATGCTGCCTTTTGCTTTATATAAGTTTTCAAATTGTATGAAATATATACCAATAGGTCGTTATGAACCTTTAGGTAGTGCTTTTCTTCATGAGGTCTGGTCGCTTCCATACACATACAGATGTTTCAAAGATGATCAAGAAGTTTATCTGAATGGAGAGGAATGCACTGAGACGCCAGATCATTCACTAATGTGTAGGCACATACAGTTACACGGTTCATGCAACAAACACCGACCAAATATGGCTTGCGTGTTGCAAGGCACGCCAGTTCCTGCTATCATCCCCACGTTCAAGTTGTTGGAAAATGGTAGTTATTTGATGCTCAATAATGAAGATTGTTCTGGGTTAATTAAAAGTATTCCTTTTATCGTAACAGTAAGTGAACGGGTTATTTGCTGCAGAAATGTTCTATTTCCTCCCACACATGAACATAGGGAGTTTTCAATCTGGCCACAAATACCAACCTTGGGAGCAGATTTCAACGGCATGGCAAGAATAAGAGCTCTTTTGTCTCAGAGAGAGGTGGCCTTGAGTTCGGCCCGTGAAACTTTCGTGCTTCACATAGCGAACACCCGTACAGAGGTGCAGACCCTTTTCAATACTGATTCGCCTTTCCATTTCAGCAAGATGGTTCGGACTATCTTTAACGCGTCCTCCACAAAGGCCCTGGCGCACTTTTTTAAAGTTGTTACCAGTGGTCTCGTGACTTCATTTGAGAAAATCTTTGGAGTCATCCCTGCTTTCTTTCATTCTATTTTTTCCACTGTGCTTCGTGGATTGCCATTTTTACTTGCATTACCAGCGGACGCTCTTGTGCTTTTTTACATTTTTAAATATGGATGTCCCTCCTGTGCAAGCTCCCGCCCTGCAGCTGCTGACACTGTTCCGCAATCGCATGCTAGAATATTATGGCACAATGCCGTTGGCGATATTAAGCACGGCATATGGATTATCTTTTCGATTCTCCTACTTCACCTGTGTCCAGCCTGTATTTCACTGCCTGACCTGTGATTTCGATTGGGCCATTGATTTGTGTCTCTGCGGACCGGTTTCTCCTGACGTCGACTTTAATCAGCTGATGACTCCTATCATTACTCACAAGTTGGTTTGTCCTGGCGAAAGGATTATGGCTGTGGCATTGATGCATGGACTAATTGGTCCCTGGAATTTACTGGCGGCAACACAGTCTTTCTTGGAACAGAGGTTTCTTGAAAACCCACCGAGCTGTCTGATGGTAATAGAGGATCCGGTGCTGGGAGAGCACGTATGTTCTTTTCCGCTTTTAAATTGGATGGCTGAACTCTTTTCGGATGAAGACGGTGACTTCCTATTGGAGGCTGTTGCAGCTTATTTTGCATACACAGTTATGTCATAGACCTTTTTCATGTTTGATATGCTGAGTACTAGCATTTCATTGACAATTCATTGACTTATTTGTCAAGTTTTTATTATTTAGCTTGCCTATTGGCTTAAGACTCGATAAAGTACTTGGCTGTTTTATTTTTCTTTAGCATTAAATTTTCCTAGTTTTTAATGTTTTACCTTGCGGACCGTCCACATATAAAGTTGCAATCTGCTCTCATGAGATGGCACTTCTATTATCTTATTCAGTTCGTTTCCGGATCATGGGGAGGTGTCATCTAGGTCCTGGATATCTTTACACCGTGTTAAGTTAGCATGGGCTCATTACCGGTTTAAACGCCATTTTTCCTTTTTTGCAACTTCTGCACACGACACTTAGTTGTTGCTTTAGCTTTCAACCTAGTAGTTCATCGTGGTTTACATGAGAATAATATGTTATTGCTCTACTATCTGCTTTGCTTGTTAAACTATATCTGTACAGCGAGTGCTGAAGTTTCAAGAACAACACGATACAGAATTGTTATGAGGTCTGATCTCCACGACTTCATACTCATAACATAAGTGCAGCTTCTGCCAATTCTGGGCATGAGGCGGGTTTTATATTGCTTTGCCGAACACACATACACAACAGTTGATGCGGTTCACATGAAGAGAGAGCTGGTGTATGCTGATGTGATTCCTTCAAATCTAAGACACTAAAGTATGGGCACGCCCTAAACCAACACAAACAGACCTTCTTAGCAAATAATATAATATGTGTATTAGGGAGGGTGAGATATAAGCAGCCGCGGGCCGTGGAGGGAGTTACGGTGGGGCAGGGAGGCGGGGAGGGGGAGGGGCAGGGTGGAGCCCTCTCCACCCTGCCCCTCCCCCTCCCCGCCTCCCTGCCCCACCGTAACTCCCTCCACGGCCCGTGGCTGCTTATAAGTGTTGCTAACTCTTATTCATTTACAGCATGTTAACATACTGTCACCATTCGCTTTTTATGTACTAGTAACTATGCTGGTAATTTTGCTACTGATAATATGTGTACTTGTATTATCTAAGATACTACGCCTGAGAAGACGGCATTAGTAAATAAACATTTCAAATACACATGTGTTCTTCTTAACTCCATGTTCTGGTTTCTAAGAAATATATAACGACCGACTGTTCATGAGTTCCACGTATCCTGAGGTACTATAAGTTCATATTCTGGATTGTCTAAACATTGAGAGTTTGTTATATCCAATGTGACACTGTACCTAGCTTGCTAAGGGGTTTTTGATTACTAAGGTGAGTTTTGGGGCACCCTAATTCGCCGAGGTTCCAATCCTCTGTCCACAGTTCTGTGTGAGAACAGAAACCCTGCGACAGGGGCACCCCCGACCCTTGCTGGAGCTTCATCACACTTGCGATACAACTCCAGCAATGCGCCACCTTTACGGCACAGATACATCACGCATCTGTGCTGTTTTTGCCCCATGATGCGCCGCATTGTAAATGCAGCACACCATAGGTGACGGAACAGCGGCACAGAATGACTAACACATCCCTGGTGATGCGCCAGTCATCATAAATCTATCCCTATGCTTCTTATCTTGTTAGAGATGAACCGCCATATGTATCATCAAAGTTTTTTGCATTTCCTAAATAGCGAACTTTAAGGAATAAATAGCGATTCTTTACCATTCCTAGTTTGCGATGAGCTATTTGCTAATTACAAATTACCCATTCATTTCCTTCATTTCCATAGGGCGGTTGGACTCACTTTTAGCTCGAACGGCTGAATGGATTTCCACGAAACTTGGCAAAATTGTAGGGACTGGTAGCCCGATGTGCCTTTGCTATGTCTCAAGATATATGCTCCAGTGGTTTTTACGAAAATTAACTTTGAAAAATATATATTGGGCTACATTGGCCTATATATATGTTGGAGCCCAAATGTAGCCCAATGTAGCCCAATGAAGCCCAATGAAGCCCAATGTAGCCCAATGTAGCCCAAAGATGGCCGCCAGAGACAAAAAAAACAAATGTAGCCCAAATATCAGCCAGATGTAGCCCAACTATAGCCCAGTGACAGAATGACCAATCAGCTTCGCAAACCTCCGTTACGCGAAGCGGAGCGCTGTTACAGATATATATCTTTTTTTGAACGTTAATTTCTCAAAATCCACTGGAGCACATATATTGAGACCTAGCAAAGGCACATCGGGCTACCAGTCCCCAATATTTTACCAAGTTTCGTGCAAATCCATTCAGCCGTTCGATTATTATTATTATTTTTTTTTTTTGCCCCGCGGGGCCCTTTTAAAACCTCCACATCAAACCTAGGGGGTCAGCGAGGATCTACTATGCCCCCTTATGGTCATTTGCCCCTTCGCTTTGGCCTCCTCTTGTCTCTCGATCCTACCGAGAGACAAGATGGCGGCCGCTACGGACTGTTTGGAATGTTTACAGACGCCGGAGAACCAATCAGCTTCGCTTCACAAAGCTCCGTTGCGCGAAAAGTACGCGAACTGGAGCGCTGCCCGGTCCGCTGTTACAGATATATATCTTTTTTTAAACGTTAATTTCTCAAAATCCACTGTAGCACATATATTGAGACCTACAAAAGGCACATCGGGCTACCAGTCCCTACAATTTTGCCAAGTTTCGTGCAAATCCATTCAGCCGTTCGGGCTAAAAGTGAGGCCAACCGCCCTATGGAAAACTCAATGTTAAAAACACGTTTTGGGACCCCCCTTTTTTCTCGACCCCCCCTGGACGAACCCCCCCCCCCCCCAATTTTCAGGGGCTGCTCAGAAACAAAATGTGCCATTTTCCTGAAAATTTCAGCCAATTCCGTCCACAAACGCCAAAGTTATTAGACATAGAATTTTCAAAAATCCCATAGAGAAAAAATCCTAACTATATATACCTACTGGCGACCGCCAGTAGGTAATATAGATATATATATATATATATATATATATCGTCAAGATACATAGATATGGAGTTATATATTGTAAATCTGTGCTTACCTATAGAAACTTCCCTTCACTATATTTTTGCCCACAATATTCTTGACACGATATTATGTCCCACAATATTTTCGTTTCTGATGTTCTGTCTAAATACCACTCAAATTGCCGCAATAAGGAGTTGGAATGGTAAATCATTATCGAGGTCATGTTTCTACATATTCTAAATGTCCTCCAACAGCCTCCAAGGAAAGCAGAGCTCTGTGCGAAAACATCATGAATCCATGTAGCAATGTCCCAATGTCCCAGCAGCGGTGTCTGAGGATTGCCCAGCAAGGATGCTGTGACACACAAGAAAAGATATCTCCTATACCGTAAGATGAAGAGTGCCATCTCTAAACATGTGAGCTTAGGAATTGCTGGGGAATGTGTCTCATCATCCAGATGGCTTTGTGTGATGCATTCTTAGCACATGTAAAGCCTCACACCAGACAGCACTTCCACTCTGTGGAGACCCATAGACATTCATCGTCTGAGTTGGGTCCGCCGCTAGCGGTTTGAATATTGCCCCTGCCCCTCCTACTGAGCCATAGGCAATAAGCCATACCTCTTACCTTTACACCCCTCCGGACACTCATGCCTTAAAGCTGGGCGTCCACACTCATTCAAAGAGTGGGAGGACTCACCATTGCTCTGGGAAACAGATGTGTAAGACAGAAAGAGCAGCTACCAAGTGCAGGTGTAGTTCCAATACTTCAAAGCTGTACCTCAAGACTGTAATGAGGCAGAAGAATAATAAGGACACAAGGCAGTGGCGCCCTTTACCTCAATCCTGAGTAGACTCAGGAAAGTAAGCGGGATTGAAGGGAGGAAACACAAGGCAGTCATGAAAATGACAGGAAATAGGCAGAAGGTGAAGAGAGAACGTTAGAGTACCTGTCTCTCTTCTGCTTCCCGTGGGTCTGTACAGAGTTAAACCTGTGATAAGGTGGAAGAGGAAATGACCGCAGCAGCAGACGTACCCCCACCTTTTCTCCAGTTTGTGAGAGCAAGAGGTAATGGCATAGCATTTATGTTAGACAAAGTGGCAACCCAAGTCTTCACTGGATCTTGAGAATAGTGTTGTGACTACATTTACAGCAGCTTAGCTAGTTTGCATGTTTCTGTGTATATGGAACCTTGGAGTGCATGATGACAGCGTGGAATGTTGGTATGCCTGGTGGGACTGGAGGAGTGACAGTTGGAATGAGTGGGTGAGCTATGAAGATCAGCTCCTGGTGGGGCCATGTACTAGCTTGGATTAACTTTGTACCATCTTGAATTGATCCTGTAACCTACATGAATTGATCCTGTAACAACTTAATAAATCACTACTTGGATCTACCTCGTGACTACCATTATACTTCATTTAATTGGCGACGATCTGGCGAAGAAACCCTGGCTACCTGATGTATGAGACTATTTATATACTAAATAAGGATCAATATAAAGAAACCTCTTAAAGAAAATTATATTTAAAATAGGAGAAGAACGCCCACTTGCCCCACCAGTGTCCATCATCATCAGGACAGCCTGCATAAGCGTTTCTTACTCCTTACATGAATTAACTTAAAGGAAGAGGTTAAGCAATTACAGTGAAGCTTACTGCTGTTTGTGATGAATTAGCAGCATACTGAGCATATCTGAGGCGGCTGCTTTCACTTAATTTATAAACCATTGAAGATAATTGGTGTCAACCTGTGCCCTGAGTAAACAGCGTTATGAGAAAACGAAACAGCGTTAAAAAAAAAAAAAGGACAGCCCAAGAACCGATGTCATGCACCCATTTATCTCTTTTCATAAACTGTCAAGATTAATTACACAGCTAATTACAACTTAAACGGAGAAGTTGACATTAAACAGTCGAGCAAGATTGAACAGTGGCTTAATGGAAAGGAAACTGTTTTTTTTTTTAAAAACTTGTCGTCTACAAGTATTGTGTAAAAGATTCCTGCCTTTCAAAAAAAATAATAATAATAATTACCCGACCAGTGAGGGGTTAAAGTGGATGTCTAGCAGCGGCATAATGGAATTGAAATTATCTTTGAAATATTAATAACACTCGCGCAGCCACATGTGAAAGATTTGAGTTGACAAGTTAGAAACGATCATCTAATTCGAAAGGAAATTGTCATTGAAGCACAAGTAGCACTCGAGTTAATAAGCAGAGTGTGCTCACTTTTGTTCTTTACATGCACTGGAGGAACGTGAAAATTTATTGTATGTTAAATGTATTTTTCACTATCTATTTCTGAGGAGATGCGGCTGCTGTTGCCAACTGTTGTTTTGTGATTCAAATTTCGAAATAAGCTCTCGCACCTAACCTGGCTCGTGCTGCGGTGAAGGAAGGCTGCACAGCTCTTCATGACGTTCCTTTGTTGTTCTATCATTTGGCGCTGCTAATGGACGTTTTGATGCACAGGTGTGCAGGGAGCCATCCTGTGCGGCATAAAATACGTGCCGCCATCTTAAGTTGAAGACAACGCAGTGCGTCTTATCTCAGCGATGCACACGCTAAACTTTAATTAATTAAACAAAGTGTGTCAGGCATCGAGGCGCTATCTCGATCTTCCTCTCCTACAAGTTGCTGATTTTTACCTTTGTTTTATTTTTTTAAAGTTACTGGACCTGCATCTGCCAGTTCCTTTGGTTATCGGTCGCTTTCCCATCATCTACTGGAGGTATGACAAAATATTAGATAAGATCGTTTTTTTTTCAAGCAAACTCTAATATGAAGACAACTTTCAAGCAAATTCTAATATGAAGACAACTTTCAATGTTATTTATGACTTTGAATGTCTGCCGCAGCGTGAGATTGCCTTGAGGTCGAAGGGTCAATCTGTGGAAATTGCTCTGTTTATTTTTACCATGAGAGCTTGTATTTGCCACAAGTTTACATATTTTATTCGTTGTCCCAAGCATGGCATGTTTAATGGATTAGTGTGCACTTTTGGTTTACCAGAAATAGGGACATCAAGAGGCTTTTATTAGTAATTGTCCAATGTGCATACTCTAAGCCAATCAGTCCACTTCTGTTATTTAAACACTGTACTTATTTAAAAGATGTACTGCTTATGATAATTTGTACAAAATTTTAAGTAGAGTTGATTTATTTTAATGACTTGCAACAATTTTCATGCTATTTTACCATTTGAGTTAAGCTATACAGCGTTTTCAGGGATACCTTTTTATTTATGAAGATATAAGCAGTTTACTTAGCGGATTGTATATGTTTTACAATTATAGCGTTTTTATGCTAATGATTTATACTATATACTTAATTAAGATTCTATGTTTACGTCAAGTGTAATTCGTGCAGCAATCCAGTAAGACTGCCATACTATACTATTTATACAGCATTTCAGTAAGTCTGTATTATTTTAGCGATTCTTACAGCATTTCAGTAAGACTGTTATACGTTAAATGATTTATACAGCAATTTGAGTAAGACTGTTTTATGGGTATTACAGCAATTTGAGTAAGACTGTTATACGTTAAATGATTTATACAGCAATTTAAGTAAGACTGTTATATGGGTATTGCAGCAATTTGAGTAAGACTGTTATACGTTAAATGATTTATACAGCAATTTAAGTAAGACTGTTATATGGGTATTGCAGCAATTTCAGTAAGACTGTTATACGTTCAATGTTTCATGCAGCAATTTAAATATGTTTCATGCAGCAATTTAAATAAGACTGCAATGCCTGGAGTAATTAATTCAATACTTATTTCTAGTTATTCACACTTCTATTGTGTGTTATGTGGTACAACTTTTGTGTGAGTTGCTTAATTTTCTCTTAGTATTGCTGACACTCTAAGTTTATTGGATGTTTTTTATCGTAGGGCGGTAGTATTTAAGAGCTGGTCTCTATACTCTTGTTCTAGTCTGCAGTGTGGGTTGTGCGCACATCCTTTTCACTGTTTTCACCCTACCTATATAAACTTTGTGTCTACATTACTTTGTACTCACCTGTACCCGTTTTATGGTGTGTTTTGTTTAGATCTGCACACGGTTTTTTGATTATTACTCTCTAACTTTCTATATATTTTTATGATGTTCCCTAGAGAAGGGGTGGTGTGTCTCGCTACGTCTTCTTGGTAGCATCCTGTTAGCATCTATTCATTTACATCCTGTACCTAGTATGTACTTTAGTATGTACTATTTCTGCCTGTCTTTATCTTTGGCTTTCTGCGCTTTTCTTTATTATTTGATGTAACTATTTGTTTATTTGTTCTCTTTGTCTCCTTAAGGAAAGAGGATATGTTAAGACTACATTTACAGCAGCTTAGCTAGTTTGCAAGTTTCTGTGTATATGGAACCTTGGAGTGCATGATGACAGCGTGGAATGTTGGTATGCCTGGTGGACTGGAGGAGTGACAGTTGGAATGAGTGGGTGAGCTATGAAGATCAGCTCCTGGTGGGGCCATGTACTAACTTGGATTTACTTTATACCATCTTGAATTGATCCTGTAACTAACATGAATTGATCCTGTAACAACTTAATAAATCACTACTTGGATCTACCTCGTGACTACCATTATACTTCATTTCAAATAGCTACTAAAACTCCTTATGTGTGTAAAAGCTTCATAAGAAAGCCATATATATATTCCTACTCATTGCCTATAGAAATACTTAAATTTTTTTATTGATGTTTTTTCTCTGGACCTACTGGGACCTGCAACGAATGTTAGAAGAGGAAAGTCACTGAAAAATGACTCATACATGGCAGTGAGCAGAACAGATGAACGTACTGATGAACGGGTAAAACATGACTTGGATTTCATTCCGGCGATGGATGAAAGTATGTATTACTCAGAGGAAGGTAAGTTACTGCACATGATTGAAAGAAAATCCAATTATTTTATACATTTCAGTGTGAATGACTATTGGTTATTGTTTTCAAGCTAATGAAATGAACTGTCCAAACAGTGATGATAAAAAAAGCATTGGTGTTATATCATCTTCAACTTTCATTTGGCAAAAGTCAGCTAGAACAAGGATAAACATATGAGGACAAAATAATAGGAAATGTAGCAGTGTATGCACCTTTTCTATTGATACAATGCATTAAATCAAATGATTATTCTGACCTAGGCATGAATACTTCATGTTTTCATATCCATGGTGTGTATTTACCTTGTAAAGATTGGCAGTGTGCATGTTGAGGATTGGCAAATATTCATTCATAAATATAGGGTAAATATTCCAATTAATCTTTAGGATGGTACTGGAAAAGTATTGAGTTTGCCTTAAAATTACACACATGAGCTTTTAGTCAATTAATCTCAGTAAAAACAGTTTGAACTGAAAGTTGTATATTGGTCATAGTCGAATATACATGCCCTGGAAGGCGGAGCTTGGGGCTGGCCAAGATGGCAATTACCTGTGGGAGCTCCATGTAGTAGCTGGCCTTGTACCCCCTGTCCACCCGTTCAGAGGGCTTGTTGCTGCTGCCTATGCACAGGGGAGATGTGCCATCAGCACTGCTGTCCTGAGGAACCAGCTTCCGTCCTGAATATGGTGCTGCTGCTGTTGGGTGGGACCATGACCAAATTCTAGGCGCAGTGCCAGACGCCCTGGGCCCTCTTCAGCACTCAGCCAGCAGGCCCACCGAGTGGCCGGTTGTCCATCTCACCCGTCTTCCTTGGAGCTGCACAGAGCAAAATAGACACGCCAAACAGTAAAGCAGTGATGTCAGCGGTCTGGGGACTCCATTACGCAACCACACATTGCTCTGCCTATATGTTGTTAAGGTACTGCTGGGGCCTGGCAGGGAAGCCGTCTAACCACAGGTCTGTACCTCTGTAGGACAAACGCCCTTCTCGTCCCCTCAGCCCCCAGCTCTGACTAGGCCATCCACAAGGCTCCTGGCTTTTGATCATTGAGGGAAGATGCCCACTGGGAACATTGCTTGCTGACCTCATACTGTAGAGAGCCTCATCTGGTCCCACACCCGCCGGATGTTCTCGACCCTTGAGGAGATGGTCCATGGGGAAAAGAGCATCTCCTGTTGCCCTGATTTATTGACTCGCACTGTTTACTATCTGGACTCTGGAGCACATCGTGGAGCGATCCCTGGCTTCCTACAACAATTGACAGTATATAGCCTTATACGGGGGACAATCCTGCCTGCAGCACACAGCAGCTTACTGGCTAGACTCAGATCCTTGAGGTGCTTTTTGAACCCTGCAGGTGCTTTTTGATGCCTTTTTGAACCATGCTCCCTTTTTCTCCCTCAAGAGAAATACCGCCTGAGGCGCCCCATCTGTTTACTATCTGTGCTGGCTTCGGCTCGGGGGGTGGTCCCAAGGCTGCATTGATATTGGCCAGAGTCTGGGCTAGGGCGTAGGCCCTTCATGTCTTCTTAGAAGCAGCCAGCCAGGTCATCAGTTCCTTTACTCTGAGGCTGTATGATGTTCTCAACCTGCCTCGATACCCTCCTCTGTGGCCTCCCCTGACACCAGCATGGACGCCCTCCTCAAGATGATCTCGACCATCGGTACCACCCCCTCCAAAATCTACGCGAAGATGACAGACCTTATATCGGAGGTGAAATCCATGCAACAAGAGATGTCCTCCATACATTCACGTTCGGGCAAGGCAGATCATAGACTGGATGAGGTGGAATCTCAGTACACTCACCCGATGGACTGGGGGCAAGACATCAGATCCCTCCACAGTAAAGTGGCAGAACTGGATGATAGAGCACAGAGAGACAACTTCCAGGTGCACGGGGACCCAGAAGGGACTGTTTTCTTCTTCTATTGGACTGACTCTCTCTCTACACAGCGCGGGGACACGCCGGGAAGGCGTAACCAGGCGCTCTATAAATTTCCTTATTATTTATTATTATTATTACAGAACAAGGTAACAGGCTGAGCTATTTAAATACACTGATCCCAGCGTTCCTCCATCTCCAGCTATGTGAACCTCTAGAATTTCAGAAAGCACCCCGAGTCAGGTCACATCGTGCCTCCCAGGCAAACTCCACATGACCAATCCTGTTCACTGCATCACCTACATACTAGGGCCATCCTATCAATGGCCAGGAAGCTACATGAACTTCTCAGAATGGTGGGAACCGAATCTCTTTCTCCGAAAACAAGGCTTCAGGTACCAATGCCAAGTGCAAGAGGTTCCTGGCCCTTCACAGTTATCTGAATCACAAAGATAATGAAACCTGCAAGGATGGTGGTGATGGTGAACGGAAGATGCAGGAAGTTACTGACCCAGGAGATCTTAATCTATTTCTGTTTCTTGATACTCTAAGAGATTCTGGGATAGACACTAACATTAGTAAAACACCTGCACCCCTACAGCTGGAGGGTCCGCCTCAGAAACCTCCTAGATATCAGCTTAGTCATTTGTATCCAGGAGGAGATAATCAGATCGAGCTTGTCTGCAACAAGTAGTGGAAGCATTACACAAGGACAGAGAAAGAGACAAATCGAGGTCTCCCCTGAATCTGGGAGTGAGTGATGCTGGAAGCAGAGGAAAGGCTTGAATGTACCCTATACATGACAACCCATGGTTGCTCACTCTGTAGTGCTTGCTGTCTTACACATTGTTCTTTGCACATATTGTCTTGCGTTTCTGTCAGTTTGTCCTTATGTGATGTTCTTCCGTGTTTGGGAACTGTTTGATGTGCTCGCTTTGCTAGCATGCCCCGCTTGGCCTCTCAACACACACCTTTGTAAAGGAACTGATGTCTGGTAGGCTCTCCAGACTGACCGGCCACAGGCCTAGGGGTTGGGTGGATTTAACTTTCCTGGGCCTACCCTGTAGACTTGCACTTGGGCCCCACTTGGGCGGCTGCACCTCATTGAACCCCAAGCTGAGTCACGACGGGTCTCCACCTACCTGTAGAGATACATGCAGTGGACGGCTATGAACCCCATTCTGTATCAATGATTCCTGCTCTTACTTGTAATTCTGGGTGCTGCTGGGAGTGGCACCCTGGCCACGCCAGTGCAGGATCGAGCCAAGACCCAAAGCTTAGAGGAAACTGATGATTGGGGTCTATCCCACCGCCCCCACTAAGTTTTCACCACCCTTCCCCAGTGGGTCCCCTGTCCCCTACCCTCTTCTCTAGTCATCTCCTGAATTTACCTCATATTATCACATGTTGACCGCAACAGGTACTCTGATCTCCATCAACGTCAATGGCATGCTGCACCACAAGAAGACCCTGCAATACTTTCACACTAAACATACTGATATAGCTCTGTTGCAGGAGACCCGCCTATCACAGGTGGAATCACCTAAGCTTAAATTGGATTGGGTGGGTACAGTCATCAGCACTAGCAGATTGGTCAAAGGCCAAGGGAATGCTTGTGGTGTGGCAATCCTTATAGGATAAGGTTTTATGTGTAAAACTATTAAAGCCTGGATGGATGGAGGGGTCACTGGGTTTTGGGAAACTTACCGGTCCTGGGTAAAACATTCATTTTGGGCTTCAAATATGCACACAGCACAGAAAAGCTTGCTTTCTGACGCAGCTTTCCAGGCTCTTATCTCCACTTAGCAAGTCACCTGTGTGGTTGGGTGGGGATTTGAACAATTCTGGACAGGACTGAGTGTAGTGATGTGCATAATCGAAATTAGTGGGCACTGCTCTGTGATCTTGCAGATGACTATGTGTTGGTGGGAGTTTGGTGTTTACTCCACCTGAGCGACAAAGAATACACTTTCTTCTCTTGCCCCGATGAGACTCAATTTCGCATAGACTATTACTTGCTTTTGGCCACAAAAATATACCAGAGGGAATCCCAAATGGCCATTCTAGCAATCCGCGGCATTATAGGGAGCCTCTTTATACACCCCATTGATATTGCGAAACGATTTTTTTCATAATACACCTACCTCTATACGTTACACCCAAGGGCCATACCCAATCAGGTGAGTGTCTTTCTAGCTCCTTTATGTATTGTATTGTATTGTATCTATGCTTATATAGCGCTACTGCCACCCTACGGGTATCCTGGCACTTTTAGATATCCAGACACTTGGTCAACTGGCTGATGAAGAGAGACAATAGGACATAGATCAGAGTTTTGGGAAAAGCCAGGTTTTCAGGCTTTTCCTAAATTCGATTAATGAGACACTCTGTCTGATCATTTGTGGTACCTTGTTCCATAGCTGTGCCCCTACCACACTGAAAGCCATCCCCACATCCGGGAGCGTTTAAATTTCCTGACTGCCAACAAGCCGGTACCCGAGGACCGGAGCTGTCTCTGAGGAAGATACCAGGAGAATCTTTCCTGTAATGGGACTGGGCTCATCTCATGTGAGGCCCTAAACACCTGGCAGAGTGACTTAAAAAGAACCCTTTCCCTGATTGGTAGCCAGTGGAGCTGCCTCAGTGCGGAGGTGGAGGAAGAGTCACGTCGCAACCCCAGTACCAATTTTGCCGCCGCAGACTGGACTCTTTGCAGCCCCTGAAAGATGTACTGGGGGGCTCCTAAATATAGGGAGTTACAGTAGTCCAGTCTGCTCAGCACTGTGCTGCTTACTACCATAGCGCCCAGTTCTCTTGGTGTTATCAGAAAGGGGGCAAGCGCTTTCATCAGAGGCGCTCATGGATGAAGACTTGACTGATGCTATATCTGCCCTCTCAACGAGCAAGTCCCCCAGGGTAGAATATGGGCTCCCAGGAGAATACCACAAGGTGGTGAAGGACCTCCTTGTGCCCCTTTTGACTCAGGCATTTAAGGAAGCAGAAGTCCAGGGCTCTTTGGGAGCTTTTGTTAACAAGCCCGCTATTATTCTCCTCCCTAAAGACAACAAAGACCAGTTTGATTGTGCCAGCTACCGCCCGATCTGCTTACTCAACATGGATTTGAAAATCCTGGCCAAAGTGCTGGCAACATGCCTGGGTAAGGTAATCACCCACCTTCTCCATGGTTCTCAGGAAGGCTTTGTTCCAGGCTTTAGTTCCCTTGACCACTTATGGACACTGGGGCATCTTTTATGGCAATCAAAGAATTCCCCATCTGTAATGCTAGCACTTTCATTGGATGCTGTGATGGCGTTTGCTCACAAGGAGTGGTGCTGCCTCTTTTAAGCCACGTCTCATGGGTTTAGGAGAGGGATTCATATGTTAGGTATGCCTTCTCTACAATATGTCCATGGCTGACATTTCATGTTAGGGCTTCCTGTTTAACCTCTTCAAAGTTGGGTTTGACACTCATCAGGGGTGCCCTTTGTCTCCACTCCTTTTCTTACTAGTCTTAGAACCCCTCAAGGCCAGCTCTTCTGCAGGTGGAGGAGGTGAAAGGCATTCACATCAGAGTGGGAAAGGTCAAAGCCCTTCTACATGCAGATGGCATTCTTCTCTTATTTTCTCATCCCGTGCTTCGATACCAGCAGCAATGTCTATTTTTAATGATTTCTTTTTGTTAGCTGGCTACAAAATTAACTGATCTAAATGAGAGGTGCTTCCGCTGTCTCACTCTACTGTGATGGAGTTCATCCATAACTATATGAGATGGGTCTTCGTGGGGCCCTGCTATCTGGGTGTCCAAATCAATGAAGGTCTCTCTCACATGGTGGAGGAAAACCTCCTTCCAATGATAGAGAGCACAAAGCAGGATTTCTGAGGTGGTCACACCTCTAACCATCCCTTTGGGGGAAGGTACAGACTGTTAAAATGGCGTTACACCCAGGTTCCACTACCTCTTTAGTATGCTCCCTCTTTGAATCCCTAGCAAACTCCTGGCGGGCACAGAGGCGAACATCTACTCCTACATCTGGAGTGGTCGCAAACCAAGGCTTTGAGCATCCCATCTATAGGCTGATAAGACAGCTGGGGTTTGTGACTACTCCACATGAGATCTTACAGTCTGGCCTTCCATTTATGGCAGCTGGCAGTGTACCAGGGCCTTTATGGGAGGCTTCCTCTGGGTACGCCTCGAACAACTTCTTCTAAATGTCTAATTTCTTTCTTTGCCGACATACCTGACCACCTCAAATTCTGCAGTAGCCTCCAATCTAGTCCTTGTGGCAATGGTGGTGTCCTAGAAAGGGGCACACAAACGTGTGGTTGCCACACTGTTGCTGCTCCATAAGGAACGACTGTGGCACAATGCAGCCCTCTGTATTGGAGACAAACCATTCTTTTGAGCATCCTGGCATGCAAAGGGGCTCAAGTGGGTGGATCGAATGTATGACAGTGAATTGCCCAAGCCATTCCCTGCTCTGCAGACGGAGTTTAGAGTGACGGTATCTCCAACTAGTCCACTGCTTGTCGGACGTCCTTGGCACTCATCTGGTGGTATTCCCCATCTCGGCTATTCTTTAATACCTCCATGCTTCAGGACGCTATTGTGGAGTAGTCTTTGGACTGTATGGAATTATCATTTAATCTTTACACTCTCATCCTTGCAGCAAATCGAGCAGATTAGCTTGTCAACTAATATTGGGCAAGGCCTACTCACCGGAGGAGTGGACAAATCTACTGGAAGGCAATGACAGGGCACTCAAGGACTCCAGACTGAAGTTTCTCTACTTTAAAGTACTCCATGACTAGTATTGGCTAGAATGTAAACTCAAACGGACCAATTTACTACCCTACAAACAGTTCTGGAATTGCAGTGTAGTTTGTTGCAACCTATAACATATTCTCTGGTCCTGTCCGATGCTCTACAGTTACTGGGAGGTAGTCTTGTCTCACTTTCATCTTCAAGACCCCTTCCTTTTTACCCCACCCCACAACTAGCCCTCCTACACGACCTTTTGGGGCATACCAGACTTGATGATCCATGAGCAGAGATGGATGGCAGACTCCCTTGGCGTGGCCAAACTATGGGCCAGATGTAGGTAATCCAGATTTACCGATTCTAAAATACCGAATTTTACCGATTCGGTATTTTAGAATCGGTAAATGGGATGTAGGTAAACATTCGTGAAACATTACCGAATCGGTAAAATTCGGTATCACCCATTCGGTATTTACTGATTTGGTATTTACTGAATCGGTATTTTCCGAATCGGTAATTCCCATTCATTCCTATGGGCCTCCAGGCCTCCAGGCCTCCAGGCCCCTAGGAATGAATGGGAATTACCGATTCGGTAAATACCGAATCGGCTATTCAAAAAAAGAAAAACCCAGGAGTCAGCCAACCAGGTGCAACCAGCCCCCTCCCAACCAGGAGGTGGCCACACCCAGGCAGGTGCAAGCAATCAGAAGCTTCTGGAGAGGCTTGAGAGCAGAGTCCCTGAGCCACAGGAAAACTTTACTGCTTTTGAAAGTGTAAAAATGGCAAATAACAGTGAGAAGGAAGGAGCAGAGAGGAAGAGAAAAATAAAATTCAGCACCATGGAGCTGCAGGTCTTCGTGGAGGAGGTGGTAAAGGAGCACCAAAAATTGTTTGGGAAGCAGTCCCTGACAGTGGCAGAATCTGCCAAAAGGAAGCTTGTCAACTAATATTGGGCAAGGCCTACTCACCGGAGGATTGGAAAAATCTACTGGAAGGCAATGACAGGGCACTCAAGGACTCCAGACTGAAGTTTCTCTACTTTAAAGTACTCCATGACTAGTATTGGCCAGAATGTAAACTCAAACGGACCAATTTACTACCCTACAAACAATTCTGGAATTGCAGTGTAGTTTGTTGCAACCTATAACATATTCTCTGGTCCTGTCCGATGCTCTACAGTTACTGGGAGGTAGTCTTGTCTCACTTTCATCTTCAAGACCCCTTCCTTTTTACCCCACCCCACAACTAGCCCTCCTACACGACCTTTTGGGGCATACCAGACTTGATGATCCATGAGCAGAGATGGATGGCAGACTCCCTTGGCGTGGCCAAACTATGGGCCAGATGTAGGTAATCCAGATTTACCGATTCTAAAATACCGAATTTTACCGATTCTGTATTTTAGAATCGGTAAATGGGATGTAGGTAAACATTCGTTAAACATTACCGAATCGGTAAAATTCGGTATCACCCATTCGGTATTTACTGATTTGGTATTTACTGAATCGGTATTTTCCGAATCGGTAATTCCCATTCATTCCTATGGGCCTCCAGGCCTCCAGGCCTCCAGGCCTCCAGGCCCATAGGAATGAATGGGAATTACCGATTCGGTAAATACCGAATCGGCTATTCAAAAAAAGAAAAACCCAGGAGTCAGCCAACCAGGTGCAACCAGCCCCCTCCCAACCAGGAGGTGGCCACACCCAGGCAGGTGCAAGCAATCAGAAGCTTCTGGAGAGGCTTGAGAGCAGAGTCCCTGAGCCACAGGAAAACTTTACTGCTTTTGAAAGTGTAAAAATGGCAAATAACAGTGAGAAGGAAGGAGCAGAGAGGAAGAGAAAAATAAAATTCAGCACCATGGAGCTGCAGGTCCTCGTGGAGGAGGTGGTAAAGGAGCACCAAAAATTGTTTGGGAAGCAGTCCCTGACAGTGGCAGAATCTGCCAAAAGGAAGATTTGGCTTGAAATACAGTCAAAGGTAAATGCAGTTGGAGTGACCTCACGGGAGATAGACGACTTGAAGAAGAGGTGGTACGACCTCAGGAGCTTAACCAAGAAAAAAAATTCAGAGCTCCACAAAGAGGCAAACCGTACTGAGGAGGGAGGAACAGGGCACCTGCTCTGACAGAGCTGGAGGAGCTGTTGGAGTCCACCATAGAACCAGAGAGCGTCTGTGGACTGGGAGATGCAGACAGCTCAGCCAGAGCTGACACCAGAAAAGGTAAGAAGCATGCACAGCAATCACCCCCACTCCATCACCTTCCCTTTCCCCTATGTGGCAGTGTTAACCCCACTCCAGTAAAGGTAGCAATATACACCAGCAATGCATTATGGGAGATTGAAACACCTACCAAGCAACAATTTATGCGAAACACATCCGTGATAAGCAAGCTGACGCAATAGCTACAGTGTTTCAGTGATTAGAATTTAATTGTATAAGCAGTGCTGCAGGAACACAGAGCTAATGTACGCTTTTATGTCCACAGGCGAGACATCTCGCAGGCGTACCAGGGAGAAGGAAGGCAGTGCATCACAGAGGGACGACACCCAGGAGGCAGGCACAAGTGCAGGGAACACCACAGAGGACACTGGAGTACAAACAGCACAGCAAGCCTCCCAAGACCTGCAATTCTCTCCACAGCTGCTGGCCTCCCCAGAGCGTTCTGGCTCCCCTCTGCTACTGTCCTCACCTGAACTGCCTGCGTCACTGCCTGCATCACTGCCTCATACAACACCTGCTGTTCAAAAGAGCAAGAGGCATGTAATTGCCACACTAGTCCGAATGGAGCCATCAGCAGGTGACATGGTGGGGGATGAGACACCAACCCTGGCTGGGGAAGAAAGCACTGCCATACAGCACTCCAGCACAGAGGGTGCCCGCACAGGTACCAGATGCAGCAGGGCCAGAGACAGCAGTGCTGCACAACATGTGGAGGGTCCCAGTGTCTTCTGTGGGCTGGAAGGGTGGCATGGTAAAAATACAACGAATGCAGGGGAAGGCCATCCAGTTGGTGCAACGCCAGATGAGGCACCTAAATGAAAACATGGCAAACATAGGAAAGGGCATCACTGCATTGGTGGATGTAAACAAAGAGATGGCATCAAGCATGAGGGAGATGGCTGCAGGGATGCGGGACATATCACAATCCGTGCTGCTCTTGTGCACAAAACTGGACCAGGACAACAAGGTGGAAGGACAGGCAGCAAGCGCAGCAACACACTAAGGCAGTGAACCGCCTGGCCTCAGCCACTCCCTTCTTTGCAGGCGATGCGTGAAAATGCAAGAGGGACTAGCACACAGCAGCAATGAGGTGTCCAGGGGCCTTACAAGGATGACGAGTGCTGTAGAGGTGCTGCTTAATGCTCAGTCAGCACATACTGCTGCTATGGATGTACCTGAGAGTGAGGAAAGCCCCAGTAGGAGCAGCATGACAAGCCCCCTGTTGCTGAGACACAGAGGAGCAGCAGGCTCCATTGTGCTCCCACTGCCCACACACCCAGTGAGGACAGCCAGCCAATTTCATCTGGCACCGGTAGGCGTGGCCGTAAATGGCTAATGCTGCCAACACTCCCTGACCTTTAACGAGGAAGTGAGCCAGGAATACCATTATTATTGGATACCATTTGTGTTGCACATTTGTGCCTTTGAGTACTTGCGTAGTGTCAAAAATTAAACTACTTTGGGTACATACTCCACCTGTCTGTGTCTCTTTACTTACTTAAAAGTAGTTGCGTGTGATCTCAGCCTGTCTCTGTCTCCCATCTGTTGCTGGCGCCACTCCTGCTGTGTTGGGGTCAGGCAGTGCATGCTCATCATCGTGGTCCTCATAGTCGCTCAATCCACCTCTGTGCCCTTCTATGTAGCAAGGTTGTGCAACATTGCGCAAGTTGCAATGATCTTACAGCAGATGAGTGGTGAGTTCTGCCGTGCCCCTCCGCTTTTGTGGAGGCAGCGGAACCTGCTTTTTAACAGCCCAAAGGTGCGCTCCACAACGTTCCTAGTGGATTTGTGTGCCACGTTGTATCGTCTCTCCCTCTGAGTTGATGGGTTGAGGTAGGGTGTCAGGATGAACGAGCGGACGGCATATGCGCTATCACCTATTTTGAAATGAGGGAGCCATTAATCACATGCGCACAAACACATACACCTGCAATATCTATCAGGGTGTGTCACAGTGTTATACCTAGCAGGTATCCTTCTCCGAATTCCCCCGCTGTCAGGCGTGTGTAGATCCCACTGTTCTGAAAGATGTAGGAGTCGTGGGTGCTTCCCGGGAATTTCGCCACAATGTCTGTGATAATGTTGTTAGCATCACAGATTACCTGCACATTGATAGTGTGGGTTGACTTCCTGTTTCTGTAAATGTACTCTGTCACAGCAGGTGGGCAGATTGGGATGTGGGTGCCATCAATACAGCCGATGACGTGTGGGAACTGTGCCAGTTGATAGAAGTCAGTCTTGGTCTTTAGCAGTTCCGCATGTGTGTCAGGGAAGCTGATGTAATGATGCATTCTCTGCATCATGGCCTTTAGGAACACCCGGAAGAAATGGGACAGGCAGCTCTGGGACACCCCACCTACCGCAGCAATCACCCCCTGGTAACTCCCAGATGCAAGCAGGTGTAGGCTACAGAGCACCTGCTGCCTGTAACCGTAGCCGCCTTGCTATCACGTAGAATGCCGCTGTTCTGGTCACACTGTTGCATTTTGGGGCCTTTTTTATAGCCTGCACCGGGTTACCACCTGCTTTCAATCCATGGTAATTACCGACTCTTAAATACCGAATTTCATGAAATTCGATATCTTAGAAGTTACCTACATCTCAATTCTCACTTTTTACCATTCCTTATTTACTGATTCGGTAAATTCCGATTCGGTAAATTCCGATTTGGTAAATACCGATTCGGTAAATTACCGATTCGTATTTACCGAATCACTCTTTTTTGGGCTCCTACATCTCAAAAGTCCAATACCGGTCGGTAACAGCCGAAATTCGGTATTTTCGGCCGTTACCGACTGGTATTTGGCTACCTACGTCTGGCCCTATGTATTCTGAGACATTGGAGGCAGCCCACCACACATTTACCAATAATGAGTGGTGGATACTGCTTCAGAGAGAGGCTAGCCATGAATACGCCACATACAAATTAAATGAAAACTTGGTTGCTTTCAATGCAGTGTGGGGATCCTTCCTGACAAAAGATGAGACTGACCCAGCCTGAAACTGCGTATTTCCCACCTTCCCTCTCTGGAACCAGAGGGATGTGTGTCTTATACCACTTTCGCTATCCTTGGCACTCACTCGGTCCCTGGAGATGCGATGGAACCTTATCCTTTATCTCGAGCTCCTGTTAAGACCCTACCTCATCTCGAATACTCTCCCATCCTTTACCTCATTCCTCCTCCCCTTTTCCACCCCCCGTCGTACGATGCTGTCCCCACTCTTTGTAGTCCAAAGGTCACAACTTATTTATGATGGTTAGTGTACTCTTACCGATTCTGAAGTACTTTATAGTGGTGCCTGTAGCACATGTTAGTTCGACCCCAGTTTCTGCCGGGTTTATTACTTATCACTTGTCCCCTATGTTTTACACTGCAAGTGCATGCTTGTTCGATTTTGTGATGATCTTGAAAATCAATACAGAAATGTTGCACACAAAAAAAGAATGCCCTTATTTCTCAAAACACACTTACACACTAAGGCCAGATTTCCAAAGGACCTCCGCACCCATGGCAGAAGCCCACAGTCATGCTGGAGGACCTGCACTCATGACGGGGGGCCTGAGCTCGTGGCAGGAGCTCCAACGGCAGTTACAAATCAGTATCCAAGAATTTTATATGTCCACCAGGCATTGTAGTTGATATTTCCACTTTATTTCTGATCTACGTATAAATTTAACAGGAGTCCAACATAAACTTGTAGACAACACGTGTTTCGTATCAAGGTAAATCCACCATTGACTTTGTCAGGGCTACAAAGTAAATACTAACCAGCCTAAATATTAATCTTAAAAGGTTCCTTCTCACTTCTAATCTACCACCACGGTGATTGTTAGTGATTGTGAAAGACAGCTTTTTGGAGGCATTTTCTGTCTTCAATTTTGGGAGGGTTGAGGGGCCGCTCCTAGTCCTAGGAGCACCGTTTATGAACTAATAATCTGGGACATTGTGATACATGATTGTGCGCAGATTTTACCCTGCCACTTCTTGTTTATGGATGCATGTCTATAGTAAAAAAAAAATATCCTTTAAAAATCTGTTATTATGTTTGAAATGCTTAGTTTTTTTGTTAATAATCAATTATTTGATTATTTGAATGTTTAAATGTCTCATACAATATACAATACAATATATGGACTACTTGAAAATTTATTGTACAAAACTGCTATGTAAGCTATGCGGTTTCTAAAACGTTTGGCTCTCTTCCACAGAAAGTATGACCTATGAAAACAGAAGACCATATGAAGAGGAAGAAATAAATATACTCACGTATGAGGATCTACTCTGTTTTTCTTACCAAGTTGCTAAAGGAATGGAATTTCTTGAATCAAAACAGGTATATTGTTGGTGGGTTCTCATATTTAGGTCTAAATAAAGGATCTTTGCATCTATTCACATTCTTGCACTTTTTACTTGTTTCCTTGTATGCATGTGCCTATCTGCCCTGTCTCATCAACTGAGTTTGTTTGCACTGTATTAATCAGTTTGACTTCCTATTTCTACACGTCAGCTTTTGTTTTGCATCGGTTTCTTAATTTGTCTCACCAACCTAATTTAATTTCTATCTATCTGTGTCTCTTCATCCAATCATCTGTCTGTTGAACCTTCTCTTCAGTGTTTTCACAAACTGTGCATTCACCTATTCCACCCCACCTGAATATATGCCTGTCTCTGTCAATCTCTTCTTTGGTTGTCTGTCAATGTCACATTTCACAGGATCTAATTAAATGGTACTTTCATGCTTGTAGTTTTTAAGAACAGATTAGGCATGATCTAGATTGTTTCATAACCTTTGGAAATATTTGCTTTGGAACAGCACATCAACTTTGTGTGTTTAAATACCATTATCACATTTATCTTCACATATTAAAATATTCAGCACTTACTATGAGCACCAAAATCATTTACAATATTATCTAAAATACTACTGTGACAGCAACCCTAAACAATAATAATCTGAATTATATTAAGGATATTATGACATTAACACAATCCGAATCATCCATAATGTCCATTGAAGACTAGACCATGAAGATTCTTCTCCATTTGTTTCCCCAGAACCAATAAGGTACTGAAAGTTAAAAAGATAATATTTAGCTGAATAAATCAAGCCACAGTTAAAATAGAGAACCAGATCGGCTAGCACTTACGACCAACACATATGTACCCATGATAAAACAGTACATTCGAAGTGAGTGCTTGGTACTTAGAACTGTGTTAACTGGCAAGCAATATGTTTGAAACTTGATAGGACCTCCTGACAACCGCAACCACCCAAGGATCATAACATGGGTTTGACTGATTTGCCTAATAATACAATGTAATTTACAGGTCAACAAAATAACAAAATCTAAGGAAAACCTATAGTCCCAAAATCGTATCATACCATCACAGTGAGTCCTCCAAACTGTGCTGCAGTTTTTGGATGTTCTTTTTTTTTAATGGTCAAAGAGTTTTAAAATATGTCTTGAAAGGAAGAAAATGTTTGGTTTTTTATCAAATATTGGTTTCCCTGAAGTCTTGGGTTAGTTTTCCACAAGCTCAGGTTCTTTTTGCTTTAACAGAAGTTCTGACAGTTTCTATAGTAAATCTTTCCTCATTCTCATCTTTTGTCGGGTACCTGTTTCTCGTGATGGTGTCTGCAAAGGAGGCCTCGTCTCCCCTCTGCACTCCCAGTTGCAGACAGATGTATGATGCGCATGTCTATAAAAGTATGTTGCTTGATGGAAAAACAACGCACAATTTAGGGCCTTTGGTCTCTGTATCAGTATAAGCTGTCCAAAGATGTAGCAGCAATCAAATAATTACAGTTCACTCACTCATCTGACAAAGTCTGCTGTGATTACCTCCATTGACCTTACCAGCAAACAAACAATGACAAAGACAATAGGTCGGCAGTGACCGTTAGCCTTCTAACCTTACCAATGCTGATTTTGAATGTGAATGTTTTTGTATGAAGACACATGAAACATGAGAGAAGCCATATAGCACTGTCTAAGAGCCAATATATATGAGTATATATATATATGTGTATAAATTTAAAAGCTCCCGTTGCAACAATGGTCCCTAACATTGAAGGGGACAACCTATTACAGACGGGAAACGGCCATTACAACGAAGCCGTTTCCACGAAATCGTTAACCACGCATGCAGTACAACGCATGCGTGGTTACCACGAAAGCCTTTACCACGCATACCTTTACTACGAGGTTTGTAGTAAAGGTATATGTGGTAAAGGTAAAGAATAAAAAAAGGGGGGTTTTGGGGGGTTTCCCCCCCCGCAAAAACAACTCACCTGATGTCACGTCGGGTGTTGTATTTAATCAGCGTCGTTTAAGAGAAATCAGAAAATATATTTCCGTTTTCTCTTAACGACGTATGACGTCACCACGCAAACAATCGAGGTAAATGTTATGCGTGGTAAACGAATTCCGTTGTAACGCATGCGTGGTAAAGGCATGCGTTGCAACGGAATTCGTTGTAACGTCATATATTCATTACAGACATGGGCACATTGTGCAAGAGCAGAATGCCATAATTCACATTCAGGTAAGCCAATGACTGAAGTGGGACACGCCTGTGCCCCATGATGTATTATGTGATGGGCGAAGTAAATGGGAATGACACTACAGCACACCTGTGGCTAAAAAAGGCTGACATAAAGCCCCTTTACGTATGTGTAATATATACTTTTGGTTATGAAAAGCAAAGGATTTTGGCTAATACGTGGCCTAAAAGGACAATATACATTAACTTCACTCTTGTTGCACCCATCAAATAGTGTTCTTTTTATTATGAGCTAAGAAGACTCAACCCCTCCCCTTCTTTGGATCCAAACTGAAGAATCTGAGGAATAGCAGTCACCTCAAGCAGCTGATAGTGGGGCATTTCACTGTGACTCAGATGAGCATACCTTCGGCATTGGCAACTGCTTTGCTGCTGCTGTGTGTATTCTCTTGATATTTACCATAGGTTTATTAATGGTGTGACCATATTCTTGCCTTTTTATGACACATTTGGTTTAACTGCCTTGTTGTGCTACTAGGTACTCCCCACCAACGTATGACATCTCATTAGTACTATCTTTCCTATGCGGCAATCTCCTTGCAATGACAGAACAAATACCATCATCTTCTTGTCCACTTTACTGATGGGAGTGCTTACATGTATGAGTCCTAGCGATAGATACCAAATTGTCATTTTAAAAAGATTTCCCCATTTTCATGGAAACAATATAGGGCTAGATGTACGAAGGGATTGTGTGGTTACAAAGGCTCAGATTTGCAAAATCTGAACCTCTGTGACCGCAAATTGACCTTTTGATATGTAAAAAACCCAAATTGCAACTAGGTACCATGTTAACGAATCGCAATTTTGGGTTTGCGAGTACTAATCAAATCGCTATTTGGAAGGGGTGTGTTTATTGTGTGCCTTCCAAATAGCCGTTCGTTGTGAGATGTAGAAATGCAAAGGTTTGTAAAGCATGTCATTTGTTTTTTAAAGTCATCCCGATTTCCTTGCAGGCGAACGGAATGCACTTAAAAAAAGATTGCTTTATTGAAAAGCAATCACAGAAATGGTAGTCTGCTGACACGAGCCCGTCAGCATTCCTGTGATGGTAGTGAACCGTAGTGGGTCACAGCTTGTGGCCTACCTCTCTAATATGCATCAGGTAGATCGAGTTACAACCCACTATGATTCAGTATTTTGTGACCAGACCTGTTAGTACGTAGGTTGGTTTGCAAAAAAACATTGGATTCGCTAAAAGCTGGTTTGCAGATTGCGACCACTGTTAGTGAATACAATGTTCATACACCTTGCCCATAATTCTCTATTTACTACTTGGTACTGACTCCATCAAATTGCTTACCACAAATTCAGATACTTTCTCCTGATCTAATGTTTGAAATTTGCCTTGAGACCCAGACATATTTCAGTAATCCTTGCCTACTATTATGCTAAAACACTTATTACGATGGCGATTGGATGAGTGTCTAACCACCATCGCAGCAGGATTGGGACCTCCCGACAAGTAGTCGGTGGTCCCAATACCATAATATGACAGGACCACTGTGTAGGCAGTCGAAAACATGCCTTTTTCTATTGCGGCTTGTGTTGTGGCCCAGAAAAAGGCCGCAGCACAAGCCGCTGTAGAAAAAGGGATGTTTTTAAACATCCATGCCCCATGTGCCAGGCGTTTATCTGGTGCCTGGCCCACGGGGCATGGATGTTGGGGGTGCCCTGCTACACACCCCCAGAGTCCCTTTACGACAGCCTTTCAAAGGCGGTGAGACCACCATGAAAAGGCTCTCGGAAACAGACATCGTAATCCATAAGGCGGTGCCTGTGCAAGCACTGCCTTCATTGTAGGGGTTACTCTCTGACCGCCGCCCCGAAGGGCTGTCAGAGGCAGCGATCTTTTCCCCCAAACTCTGGCTTCGACCGCCGGTATTGTAATCCTGTGGTCAGACCACTGCTACAGATGTCCAGTGGACCGTCACCGATAGTTTGTTGTGGCGGTTCGCATCGTAATGAGGGCCACTGTTTTTTTACATCTTTGAAAATAATCCAAGTCTCACATGAAAATCTGGAAAACAAATTACTCTCAGCCATTATGCTAATTGACGCTTCTTATGTCACAGGGTGTAATGGTCAGCAGTGACAGCACCAACTTCATGAGGGGTCTTTTGTTGTTCAGTTCACTGCACCTAGGTGTTCGGATACCAGGATGCACTAGGAAGCTGGTATGATGGTTCTAACGTTCACTAAAAATTTTGAAACTTCCACTTTTTTGGTTATTTTAAAACATGTTTAGTTTTTTGATCAACATAAGTAAGAAGCGTTCAGGGTTCAAAAACTGCCGCACATACAATAAGGTAATGTGCTGTGATGATTTACTTTACCTTTGAATGAATGAATGACCGGTACTTATAAAGCGCACAGCTACTCCAGCAGGAGTGTCCCGGCGATAACAGTTCACATATGGCTGCCCTATTAGAAGGCTTAGGTCTTAAAAAGACATGTTTTCAGCTTTTTCTTTAAGTGGGTAAGATCTGTTGATGCTCTCAGAGCCATCAGCAGTTTATTCCATGCTTGGGCTCCTAAGAAGCCAAAGGACCTACCATCTATACGCACCAGGCGTGTCTTGGGGATTCAAGCCAAATCGGCCGAGGATGATCTAAGTGCTCTGGAAGGTGTGTAGCGGCTGGCTCACTTTCTAAGGTAGCCGGCGCCATTGCCATGGAAGGCTTTGAAGAAAATTACCAGGGACCGACTCAGTAGGAATGCTTTCTGGACAAGATTGTAATTGGCCCCTTAGTGGATTTTTCTGGCCTTATCTGATACAACATGCTATTTCCATGTCAACATGGGGTCATTTGTAAAGAAATTGCCTGTTTGGTTGCCAGGCATTCATGGCTGTCCATAGTCCTGTAAGTCACTTTCTGTTTTTTGTAGGTAACTTAATACTTTTTAATACTTCTTCTGCACACTTATTTCCTGCTTCTTCCCAATAAAAGGAGCTGGAGCAGTCAATACCATGTGTTGCAATTGCTCCAGTAATGTTTTGCCCCTACTTAATTATTTTTGTTACTGATTTTATTCTTCAGTAATATTTTCCTAGATTCTGGAATGTTATGTTTATGCGCTTATATTTTAACATGTGTACCTTTGTTATGTTATAACATGTGTACATTTGTAAAGTGCAAGCGCTACCCCCAAGAAGGGAGGGGCTATCCAGGTACTAACACATCATATAAAACAATAACAGAAAATGCAAAGCTAACTCAGTTTGAAAGCCCTTATGGTTGAGGAAAGATCAAAATGTTCAGGTCCTGTCTGAATAATAAAAGATTGATTCTTTCCTCATTTTCAATGGGAGTCTGTTACACCTCTTTGCTGCAGCTATCAAAACCATTTGACTGCCAAAGGAAGAGCAAAAGAAGCACAGCAACCTTCAAAAGAGGTTGGGCATTAGACTTAATAACCGAGGAAGTTGGTGCCAATTGAATGTGCCTGTTAGGAAGGGGCCATCAGACAAGTACATCATCTTGTGCACCAAAGACAGCAATTTAAAAACAACTCTTTCTTTCACAAGGAGCCATGAAAGGAAGCCACACATCACACACTTTATGATTCCTATAATGTCCCCCTTCTTAGAACATGGCAGTCTTCCTATTTCTTCAAGGTGGTAGATTTCCCACAAATGGGTTTCTCAGCTAAGGGGCTCATTACGATGTCAGGTGGAAACTTTCCGCCCGACAACGTCTCAGATTTGGGAACCGACTGACTCTCTGTCGGTGGTTCTGCCCAACCAATTACAATGCGACCGAACACTGTTCGGTCGGAGTCCCATTGATCCCTATGGGAGCCTGTGTTCCACCCGACAACACAGACTCCTATGGGGAAATAGGGTGCTTGCAGAAAACCCTGCACCCTGTCGCAGGCACCCTACGGGGCCTGCTACACAGTGCAGGGTTATACAGGGGGGTCCCTTAGGTACCCCCTCATCCACCAACCGGAGGCCTCAAAATGAAGGGTTCCCTGCTCGGGGCCCCAAAGTCACTTTTCAGCAGCCTTTCCGTGTTGGACAGGCTAACTCGGAAAGGCTGTTGGAAACCAGCATCATAATCGCTCGGTCGGAAACTATGTCTTTGGAGCTGTACGATGACATTCTGACCTACATGAATCCTCCGAGAGCTGCTCGGAACAGATTCGAAAAGACTGCGTGGTTTAAAATCTGACCGCGAACATCGTAATCAGTCGGGCGGATTGCAAACCGACCGAGTCGATCGGAAGTGTTCCAACACGGTCTAGGGGAATCGACTGTCTGGAGGAGGCTTTCCGTCCGACATTGTAATGCGCCCCTAAGAGTCTTACCCTTTCCCAATTGTATGTTGGTTTACATCTTGTGTTTGCCACCATTGTGATATATGCATGGAGGTTCTTCACTCCATTTCTATTGCTTAGGGAGAACATGAATCCCCAGTGCACATGATAGCTCTGTCTATCCAGTGGTATCTTTGGATACGTGGAAGAGCAATACCTGCATCATGAACCCTCAATGTTAATTTATCCTTTGCCATAGCTGGTAGTGCATTGTTCTATTGAAGAGACCATACTTCTGGTTCTGCGTTTCTGAAGAACTCCTCTGGTACCGATATGGTGTATTTTAAATCGCGTACAAGAATTTGAATAGTGCAATCATTTTGTATACAGTCACATGACCCGACAGTGAAAGTTTTATTATCTTCCAACATCCCACATTCTCAGTGAATTTTCCCCAGATTTTGGACGGATTACGTCTAATTAATTAATCAGCATCTCATGTAATATATATTTCCATGTACATAATCCACCTCATTCATGGTGAATTTGGCTATTGGTTTAGGGTCCCAATGTGACAATGGGTAGAGAATTAATTTCTGCCAGTTAATACATAGGCCTGAGTATTTGCCAAACATATTTACAATCAGCAATACCCGATCCAAGGTCATCTCTGTGTAGCAACATAAAGCAGGATATAAAGACATTCTATCATCTCTTGTGGTATTTCATCCCTTGCTAATGCATTTTCCTAGATCCAGCAAGCCATGGGTTCCAGAATCAATGCAAAGCTCATAGAAGAAAGAGGACATCCCTGTCTTGTACCCCTTTTTAAATTAAACAGATTTAATCTGGCTCCATTGACTGTGACTCTGGCTTGAGGACCTCAATAGAGGACTCTGAACCAGTTTAGATAGTTTAGTTCAAATCCCATCTTCTGGAGGTCTTTAACATATAGTTCCTTTCCAGGGAGTCAAAAACCTTACTTTAAGACCACATTGGGTTCTGCCACCCTACAGTATGTGCCATCCACCCATACATCTTAGATTCCGGTGGATGCTTCTGTTAGGCATAAAACCTGATTGGTCAGGAAACATCAAATTATTAGTTATCACTCCAAGAAGTCCGGTCACTCTTTTTGCCAGTAGCTTATTTTCTATATTTGAAAGGGATGTAGGTCGGATTGAAGCACACTCATTCAGATGTTGGTTCGGTTTGTAAATGGGCAGTATTGTGACCATTTTGAGGTAATTTGCTATCGTGCCCTTGGTTATTTTGTCTAGGTACATGTTTAAGAGTTCTACTGGAAGGCTGCTAGGTCCGGCCTGTAGGTCTCCTAGACTGTTGGTCGTTAATTGTCTCTTCGATTCCCCTCCCCCCATTATGTTGGAATATAACTTTTCTCAATCAGACAAAAAAATGCCTGCCAACAATAGGCCCGTCTAAAAGACTTGTATGTCAGCATCCTCCGTCACTCTGCGAGGTATAAAGGGTTTGGAACTAACCAGAAATATTTTGTTTATGTTCATGTTTCCTTGCACCACAATTCCATTGGGATGTATGATTTGCCAAACCCGTTTAATCTAATGTTTTCACCTACTGTGTTGTTCATCTTTCTCAGCCAGGCGAGGAGTTTGCTCACTTTATTTCCCATCTTATAAACCCTCTGTTACATGGCAAGAAATGGTTGTGTGCTTTCCGTTTGGCAGTTGCCTGATATTCCTGCTTATTTTAAGCTAAACCGGGGCTCTAATATCTCAGATTCATTGTTTAAATATCTTTTTTCCAAGTTGAGATTTCCAGCTTCTATTTGATTCACTCCAGTTCGCTTTCCCTTTTAGATTGCTGAAGTCAGGCTTCTCGTTTCTCTCCAAATAATACTTGCATTCACTTCTCACAGCACCATCCCTTGGTCTTCTGATTTCTGACTGACCTCTCTGTGGCTTGGCTTATTTTGTGTGTTTGTACAATTAGGTGTTTTGCTTCTGTTCTTGATAATGTCTATTGTCATACACCTCAGGGTCCTTTATCAAAGGTGAGTGGTCTGAAATACCCCTATCCAGGAACCTTTCATTGTTAAACCTGTGTATATGCCATCTCCATTAGATAATTCTCGCCTCGGTGCGTATTCTAATCATGGGTCCGACTCTGCAACTCTGGGCAATAGCTTGCTTAATCTCCACAATGGCCCCAACAATGCTAGGATGCCTGGCTTCACCTTGGGGGTGCCCAGGAGTTGGCACTTCACAGGGAAAAGCCAGGAAGGGTTCCTCAGCGGTATTCGTACTAGCACCGAGATGCCTCATGGGTGATTCGTGCGCTATACAAGTACCACTACATTTACATTTTACAAGGCAAGCTAATATCCAATGCCTCTATAAAATGTGCACTAGATGTCGCAGACACAGCATCTAGAGCTGTAAATACCAGTGTCGTACTCAGGAGACATGCGTGGTTACGCATTTCAGGGATCAAACAAGAAGTGCAAACCACTATTTTGAACCAACCATTTAATCAGAACCAATTATTTGGCCCAGAAGTAGACACTACACTTGAAAAGATGAAAAAAGACACGGACACCACCAAGTCTATGGGGGCTTTACAGTCCACACAAGCTAGAGGTTCCTTTCGTCGCTCCTTCTATAGAGGAGGCTCCAAGCAAACTGGAGCAGATACTACTACATCTTTCAAGTCACACACACAAACGGGAAACAACCTTTACAATGCACCTTTTACAACGCACTACCATTACAACGAAACTTTTACAACGCAACATCCATTACAACGCATGCCATTACAACGCAACCATTACAACGCATGACACTACAACGCACACCACTACAACCCATGTCTTTACAACGCAGTCATTACAACGCATACCATTACAACGCATAACATTCCCATCCAACACTTACCCTACTGTTGCACCCCCTGGAGTTAGAATAGTAATGTTTACCCCTACACTATCCAACACTTACCCTACTGTTGCAGCCCCTGGAGTTATAATAGTAATTTTTACCCCTACACTATCCAACAATTAGCCTAATTTTGCACCCCCTCAATCAATCAATCAATCAATCAATCAGGTCATTTGTAGAGCGCACTACTCACCCGTAGGGTCTCAAGGCGCTGGGAGGGGGGGGTGCCGCTACTGCTCGAACAGCCAGGTCTTGAGCTTCTTCCTGAAGGAGAGGTGGTCTTGGGTCAGGCGCAGATTGGTCGGAAGTGAGTTCCAGGTCTTGGCGGCCAGGTAGGAGAAGGATCTTCCTCCTGTTGTCGCTCTTCGGATGCGGGGGACGGCGGCGAGGGCGTGGTTGGTTGATCTGAGGAGGCGCTTGGGAGTGTAGAAGTTGATCCGGTTGTTGAGGTAGCTCGGGCCTTGGTCGTGTAGGGCTTTGTGCGCGTGGGTGAGGAGCCGGAAGGTGATTCTCTTGTTGACCGGGAGCCAGTGCAGATCTCTCAGGTGTCCGGAGATGTGGCTGCGTCGGGGGATGTCGAGGATGAGTCTCGCCGAGGCGTTCTGGATCCGCTGGAGTCTCTTCTGGAGTTTGGCAGTGGTTCCGGCGTAGAGGAGTTAGAATAGTACATTTTACCCCTATACTATCCAATACTTACCTAAACATGCAATGTAATGTTAGGCGTTGTAATGGTATGCGTTGTAAAGGTATTATGTGTTGTAATGGAAGGAATGCGTTGTAAATGTAGTTTTTTAATTTTCGTTGTAATGGTATGCGTTGTAATGGAATGCGTTGTAATGGATGTTGCGTTGTAAAAAAAGTGTTGTAAAGGTATGCGTTGTAAAAGTGTGCATTGTAGTGACATACATCCCACACAAACATCCCCTAACAAGGGATATTTTAGAGGAGGATACAGAGGCAACAATAGCAAAGGAAGAGGTCGCGGTAACAACAGCAACCGATCCTCTTCCGCAATAAAACAGTGACTTCCCTCTGCTCCCCCAACAGCATTCCACTCCTGTAGGGGGCAGATTAACACAGTTCCTGCCTGTCTGGCACGCCATTACAACAGACAAGTGGGTAAGACAGATTATCCAACATGGCTACTGCCTAGAACTTACAGCAACCCCTCCGCACATACCTCCCAGGCAGCGTCCAATGTCCACAGACCATATCACTCTGCTTCAACAAGAAGTTCTATCACTTCTACAAAAAGATGCTATTCAACTAGTTCCTTTAGAAGAACAAGGAACAGGGGTTTATTCGCTGTACTTTCTAATTCCCAAGAAGGACGGGACACTGAGACCAATTCTCGACCTCAGGCCACTCAACCAGTACATTCAGTCAGATCATTTTCATATGATCACTCTGCAACAAGTGCTCCCACTACTGCAGCAGGGCGATTTCCTTTCAACATTATACCTAAAGGACGCCTACTTTCACATTCCTATACATCCTGCCCACAGGAAGTATCGAAGGTTTGTAATACAAGGTCAGCACTATCAGTTCAAAGTCCTCCCCTTTGGAGTCACAACAGCACCTCGGGTGTTCACAAAGTGCCTAGCAGTAGTAGCAGCACATCTCAGAAGACAGCAGATTCATGTCTTCCCTTATCTGGACGATTGGCTCATAAAAGCCAAATCATTCAACCAATGTGTCCAACACACACATCAGACAATTCAAACATTGCACAGCTTGGGGTTCACAATAAACTACACCAAGTCGCACCTGCAACCTTCGCATGTACATCAGTATCTAGGAGCTACAATAGACACTTCAACAGCCCTAGCATATCCCAGTCCAGCCAGGATACAAAGCATTCAAACCTTAGTTTCCACTTTTCACCAACAACACTCTCTCCAAGCCAGAGTGTTCATGAGACTAATAGGCATGATGGCATCTTGCATCTTCATAGTACCACACGCAAGATTGCAAATGCGACCATTACAGGAATGCCTAGCATAACAATAGAACCAAGGTCAACTAACAGACCTGGTGTTGGTGGACAGCCGCACACATCGCTCTCTGCAGTGGTGGAACACCAAAAACTTAACAAAAGGTCAGCCGTTCCTCGAGCCTGTTCTACAAGTAGTGCTCACTATAGACGCATCCCTCACAGGATGGGGAGCCCATCTCTTACATCATACGACTCAGGGTCAATGGATCAACCAACAAAACTTGTTCCATATCAACCATCTAGAGCTGCTAGCAATATTCTTAGCACTCAAGTCGTTCCAACTTCAAGTACGGAACAAAGCTGTCTTAATCCGGACGGACAATATGACAGCCATGTACTATATACAAAAATAGGGGGGGACACACTCTCTGCAACTGTCCCAGCTCGCACAGAACATTTGGAGATGGGCCATTCCTCAAAACATACATCTGCTAGCAGAACACCTTCCAGGAGTTCACAATCAGATAGCAGATCTGTTAAGTCAGCAGTCACAACAGATTCACGAATGGAAACTACATCCACAAGTTCTTGAGCCATTCTTTCAAATATGGGGGCATCCACACATAGATCTGTTTGCCACCCACGACAATGCAAAATGCCCAACCTTCGCCGCCAGGTTACCACACCCACTGTCCGAAGGCAATGCGATATGGATGAATTGGTCTGGCAGATTTGCATACGCTTTTCCGCCTCTCCCACTCATTCCACTAATAGTGCGCAAGCTCAGACAACAGTCTCTCAAATGATACTAGTAGCTCCCACATGGGCACGCCAGCCGTGGTTCACCACACTACTAGATCTCTATCTGGTTCCACATCAAAAGTTACTGCTCACACCATCACTGTTAACAGAGAACCATGGAGAAATCAGACACCCAGACCCAAACCAACTGAATTTCGCGATCTGGCTCCTGAAGTCTTAGAGTTTGGTTATCTAAACCTACCACTAGACTGTATGAATATCATCAAAGAGGCTAGGAAACCCACTACCAGAGCGTGTTATGCCGCTAAATGGAAAAGATTTGCAATCTATTGCAAAAATAATGACATTGATCCACTGGATGCTTCCATCCAAAATATCATTTGTTACCTTTTACATCTACAAAGGTCTAATTTGGCGTATTCTTCCATACGCCTACATCTTGCAGCAATTGCAGCCTACTTACAAAACAGGCAGCATCTATCTCTTTTCAGAGTACCTGCAATCAAAGCATTCATGGAAGGATTAAAAAGAGTAATCCCACCCAGGTTACCACCTTCTCCTGTATGGAACCTGAACATTGTCCTTACAAGACTCATGGGACCCCCTTTCGAGCCTATACATAAATGTGAACTGCAATTCCTAACCTGGAAAACAGCTTTCCTTGTTGCCATTACCTCTCTCAGAAGAGTAAGTGAAATACAAGCGCTTACTATACAAGAACCATTTTTTCAAATACATCCTAATAAAGTGGTTCTTAGGTCTAATCCAAAATTTCTCCCAAAGGTTATCACTCCTTTTCACCTAAACCAATCTGTAGAGTTACCTGTGTTTTTCCAAAACCCAGACTCTGTAGCAGAAAGGGCTTTACAAACATTAGATGTTAAAAGAGCTCTTTTATACTATATAGATAGGACTAAATCTTTTAGAAAAACAAAACAGTTGTTTGTATCTTTCTCTCCTCCACATAAAGGCAACCCCATCTCTAAAAGTGGGATTGCAAGGTGGATTGTAAAGTGTATACAAATCTGCTATCAAAAAGCTAAACGTACACTAACAGTTCCTCCTAGAGCGCACTCCACTCGCAAACTAGGAGCCTCTATGGCTTTCTTAGGAAACATACCACTAGAGGACATATGTAAGGCAGCAACATGGCCTACTCCACACACCTTCACTAAACACTATTGTGTTGATGTGCAAGCCAAGCAGCAAGCTGCAGTAGGCCAAGCTGTCCTTAGAACACTCTTTCAAACTACTGCAACGGATACAAGCGACCACCGCTAGGGGAGACACTGCTGCACAATCGATGCAAAGTGTACGATCTGCAGCTCATATGCCTCGAACGGAAAATGCTACTTACCAGTATGCATCTGTTCTTGGCATGTAGAGCTGCAGAGTCGTACACGCCCTCCCGCCTCCCTGGGACTTGTATCCGTTCCAGTTTTCATCTTATTTAGATGCACACGCATGGACATCCTTTTCTCTTTACTTCTACTAACTCCATCATTTCCCATCATGGCGAAAAACAATCTAACGATGGAGCCGATGCCCATGTGCAGTATTGTCCAAGGGAGGAGTCACCTATCTCGTGACTACAAAGACTTCTTCCAAGAAGACAACAACCTGCAATAATCCGAGCCCAACACCAGGTGGCGATCTAATGCAAAGTGTACGACTCTGCAGCTCTACATGCCAAGAACAGATGCATACTGGTAAGTAGCATTTTCCTTCTAGAAGCATGTGGGAAGTGCTGATTACAGAATGAATACATTTAACGCCCGCAAAGTGCAGTCCAAATGTCTTGGTCTATCTACTCACAGGGTTATCTCCATTGATTATTTGGGCTTCTCCAGGAAAGAGAATGTGAAAGTTACTTTTGCAGAATTCCCTCCATGTTTTGAGTAAATATTGGAATTTTATAGATTTAACAAAGGTTTCTAAATGTACACCTGGGAAGCAGTGACATCCGCATAATCACAGGAGCAGTCCTGGAAAATACATTGGCTCATAGTAGAGATATTTCTCATGATGCAATTACACTTTGTAACGTTTTTCATCCCCTTTTCCCTGCAAGATAATCCTTCTCTTACACACCACCACCAGATTCTGAAGTATTCCCTTTCCATTCTCATTTCGCCCCTGGAAAGGGATTTACTCCTGCACTTGAGAGGAATAACTCTACACATCTCTGGGTGAGAAAATGTTTGTGAATATCCGCAAACTTGTAGGCAGGACAGTGTCATGGTGGAAAACGAATTGTGGAAGTAAGCCTTATTTACAATTGTAAAACTACATTTTCTGAATCACAGGCCTGGCTTTACACTCTAAACTTGATTTGCTGGTAAGTTAAACCGTGCAAAGAGTTTTGTGAATAGGTCCATTTCCCCTGTTCTGAGTACTGTATACAGACAAGCTATGCATTTCTTTTATAGTGTATTCACCGAGACCTGGCTGCTCGGAACATACTGGTGACTCATGGAAAAGTAGTGAAGATATGTGACTTCGGGCTGGCAAGAGACATCATGAATGACTCCAACTATGTCGTCAAAGGCAACGTAAGATAATTCTTTCTAAACAGTCATTTTCTAAAAAGTGTACAAGAAAAGCGGTAAAAATGAACTTGATTCGTAATATGTAATTCATATGATAACTTTACCCTTGCTTTATAAGTGACATATTAAATGATGCTTCGGTGACGTGTTGCAAACTGTGAAATCACTGCAGCAATCAAAGGGTCCCTCAATAAATACCCTGAAGCATATTTAGCACAAGATATGCAGTTAGTGTTTCTAGGTTGAGTAGATGGTTATCGTAAAACACGTAAAATTGTTTCTGCATAGCCTGCTAGACTATGTAGATGGTTATCGTAAAACACGTAAAATTGTTTCTGCATAGCCTGCTAGCCTATGTAGATGGTTATCGTAAAACACGTAAAATGCTAGACTATTTGTTCGTGTGTGTGTGTGTGTGTGTGCGTGCGTGCGTGCGTGCGAGCGCGCGTGTGTGTGTGTGTGTGTATGTGTGTTATGCACGTAGTGAATCGAGTGTGGGCACATAAATAATTCTATGTATTAAACCTATGTGACAGATCAACAACAGTACCTTAACTGGTGGGCAGTCATGCCCTTTGTCAAACTAATTCACAACTTATCAATGAGCACTTGTTGGCACTGTAAACAGTAGCCCAGGTTAATGTGCTACATTGTCACCCAAATGGCTCATAAGTTAATGATTGCCAAGCTTCTATGGTACGATGAAGCTAACGTTCCTTTTTCAACTGCTCATCACACAAGTAATTCAAACATTGCAGGAATGGCCGAACCTGTGTGCCACAAAGTTACCAAAAATTGGGATGTCCACATTCTATACTAATGACTCCAGGGTATGGTAAGCTCTGTTGAAGACAAATGCATAACCTGCTCTAGTGGTGTGAAATAGCATCGTAATAATAGCAAAAACAATGTATTTCTAATATGCATACAATTAAAAGTAGAACTGTTAGAAATGGGAGTCTCTGATTAGCTCAAGTATGTACCTTTGTCCAAGCAGGGACCCTTGCTTCTAGTGAGGTTAAGGTAGTTAACAGTTAAGATAACCCCTGCTCGCCCCCTTGGTAGCCTGGCACGAGCAGACAGGCTGGATAACCAATCATATTACAATTTATACAGAGAGCATTTGCATTTTAGCACTGATCAGCAGCGGTTAAGTGCCCAGAATCCTAAATCCAACAAAAACAGGTCAAGAAAAATAGGAAGAAGAAGCAAACAGTTTGGGGATATACCTGCTCAAAGGGCCATTTCCAACAAGAACATATTTGATAAAAGTTGATTTTCATCCAGGAAATGCATGCATATAGCACCAAGCCTGCAGAGTATAAATACAGAAAGGTAATACACATGCCAGCTAATGGGGACTCTTTTGCCTGTGGACTCTGGTGTAAAGAAGCCAGCTGATTTCACTCACAAATACCCTGTTTGCTAACTCCTGTGAAGTGGATTGAGTTAAACATGACTGATGCTACCACAAAGCTAATGGCTGAAGAGGACTGACCCTTTGCTACATTCTATGTAGACTGTTGTTTGGATTGATCCAAAGTCAGAACGACAGAACAACTGATCATAATGTCAACTGGTCTTAATGGGGTTGTCTCAAAGCTCTTTTTCACAATTATTAAAATTGCGAATATGATGTATTCATTGCGAGAAACCAACAGGTTGAAAACATGTTTCAAGGCCAGGCCAAAAATCAACTCATGCCTGGAGTGGGCTTGTGTGCCAGGGTGTAAGGGTTCATACTTTCCATGGAGTTGTATAGCTGTAACCAAAAGCAGCAATACGGTAGGGTGAGGCCCCTTATACAATCATAATTACAGGCCGTTCTCTTCTTGCAACCATCATTGGGATTTAATTGACCTTATGTAACAAATTGGGTTGTTGGTTGACTGGAGTGTGAGCCCTGGTCAAGCAGTAACCACAAACTTGCCAGGATGAAGCACAAGCCAACACTAAATTAACCTGTGCTCATCCCTCTGGTAGCTTGCTCACATCTGTCTGGCTAAAATTAGAGGTAATCTGTAAAGTATTCATGTACCACACAAACAGTAATAAAGTGAAAACACAACATAAGAAAATTCCCAAACTAATTTAGAAAAATATAGTCTATTGCAGTAAAATTAAATTATACCACAACGATAAACACCTAAAATATTGAATATTAAAGGTTTCGATACAAAATAGTGCCAAGAAGCACGAACTGCCAACTGAGGGTATCTGCTCTCACTGGACTGGGACAAAATTACAATGTTAGTCTGACAATGATTGAGTGCAGGACCAGCACAGGAGCAATTTTAGTCCTCTGGGAGTTGTACCTTGTGTCCTTGGTGCGAAGTCTTCATGGTGTGGCTTTGCGAGGCTTTGAGTTGCTCAACGTTGGTTCCAATGAGGCTATCAGCTGTGCAGTGAGGCTTTACATCTATCCACGTTAGTTCTGACGAAGCTTGCAGCTGTGTGTTGAGTCTTTGTTGGGTTTTGTGTAGCTCTACGTCAGTTCGGATGAAACTTTTAGCTGTGCAGCGAGGCTATGCAGGGTTTTGCATTGGTTAGCGTCAGTTCCCATGAAGCTGTCAGCTGTTCAGTGAGGCTTTGCGGGGCTTTAAATTGCTTAACATTTGTTCCAATGTAGCTCTGGGCATCACATCAGATTTGATTGAACCCACAGTTAGGCCGAGAATAGTCCTCTGATGCCAGCCAAGGGTCCAGGGACGAGGGGGCAACGCTTGGGGATCATGGACTCACTCCAGTCAGAGGCCTACAGCATGGCTCTCTCAGGTCCAGTTGCAGGTTTGAGCAGGTACACTTCAGCAGGTCAGCTGGGCCTTTGCAAGAAGGTTTCTGAAATAGTTGTGACTCCGTAGCTTACTGTTAGATATGGGATTTCTGGTTGGCTAGGGCATGCACCAAAGCCAGGCAGAAACCACCACTCTAGTCAGGGCAAGGGAGTTACACACTGAAGATAACCCCTGCTCACCCCCTTGGTAGCTTGGCATGAGCAGTCAGGCTTATCGCAGAGGCAATGTGTAAAGCGTTTGCACAACAGACACACACAGCAGCAACACACTAGGCACACTACAAAAGAGACTCCACTTAAGGTTATATAAAAAATAGCCTTTGTCTTATCCAAAACACATTAGAATCATAATCACACATATACACGGTGCCAACTGGCACCAGGTCATAATTTACAGGGGATTATATACATGACAGGGCCAATCAGGCCACTGTCAGAACCATCACAAAGCACAAGTAGCACATATAAAACACAAGCAGTCACCACTGGTACAATACTGTACTCAGTCTTATCACCTGCAACATAAACGCATTATGTCTGCATCACTTTGGCATGAAACACATTATGCATAAATCATCAACATAAACACATTATGCATAACCACTATAGTATAACATTAAGCATCACATTGGGGCCTTGCGCCCTACCAACATAAAACTGACCCCAGGACAACTGGCCTTTCACTGGGGCTCAAATACCCTCTGTCCAAAATGTCAGGGTGTAAATGTAGGCCCTCTCAAGTAGCACTCTGGCTGTCAATGCAGCGGAGATACTGCGCAATGTGCTGGGGGGATGGGGTGCAACTCACCCTAAGAAATTACCCCCATTGGCAGTAGTAGTGCCCAGCACCATCAATGCTATCTGAGCTCAAAAAGAAATGCCCAGCCGTTACAGCTGCCCGCGCTCTCGCGATGCAGCTGTGAGAAATAGCCCTGGCACCGCAGGGCCTCCTGAGTCCCACTCTGGGACTCTAAAAAGAAATATTGCCCCCTAAAGCGAAATGAGCACAAGGGAGCTCCATTCACTATGCTCCTCCCAGTGCCCTTCTCTGTGCCAACTGTGCAAATTGGAGCCCCACTCACCAGGCCCTCCTTCTGGACTCCTCCGGTCCCTCCTACAGGACCTCTCTAGATCCGCTCCGGTCTCCTCTGGCGGCCACACGTGATCTCTGCGGTCTCGTTTCTGGGCTCCCACAAAGGGCCCCCACTGGGCAGCTCTCACACTACTCAGGACCCGGGTCTTGGATAGCTTGAGCACATGGAGTGAGTCTCCCGGAAGGCACACAGAACCTAGGCGGCTCTGTCTTGACAGCACCAACGGCTCCAGAGTGAAGACGAAAGGCTGAAGCTACACGCAGGGCTCTTCTCGACAACACGGGAGCCCCACCTACCAACAGGCTACAACTCCGCCTGACTTCCGGCTCCACCCACGGTCAGGCTCAGACTGGCTTCCACTGCCTGACGTCCTGGCAGATCGAGAACACGGAGCGAAGGTCCTGATCCACTCCCCTTGCGTGCTCTCTTCCTGAAGTGCGGGGTAGGCTCCCGCCTTGAAATACTCATAAACGCAGGGTGGGCTCCCCTCCTTAATCCTTACAAACGTTTGATGGGCTCCCGCTTTCCTTGAGCAGTGGCAGTGCGGGTGGGCTCCCGCTCCACTACCAGCAGCACGGCAGAATCACTACGCAGGGGATTCCTTCAGAAGCGATGTGCAGCTCAGCGCTGCAAAGTTCCAGCACTCCCATCCCCCGTTGTGGAAGCACTTCTCCTCTCATGGCCCATGAAGATAGGAAGCACGGATGCAGGCTAGCACACGGGACCCTGGGGCAGGGAAACAGTCCCTTCAGTATATCAGTATCCCAGGAAAAGTCCTCAGGGGCACAAGGCTTGGCCCAGTCAGGCCAGCTCAAAGAACCCTCCAGCAGGGAGGTAGTCCCTCGTGGCAGTTCCTTCTGGGGCCCAGCAGCAGCAAGTCCCTCCCAAGTCACAAGGAAGCACCAAAAGCACAACAGTACCTGGGGTCCCAGCCCCAATATTTATACAGCCTAATCCTTCGTCTGCTCTTGGCGCAGGGCTTGGGGGAACCAGCCTGAACTGGTTCTGGGGAGTTTTGGAGCACTCTTTTTACAGGGCTCCTGTTTCCCATTGTCAGGTGGGGGCTCGGTCATCAGACCACCACAGGGGGGTGGAGCCAGCATTCACCCAGGCAGGCCCAGACCTATTGAGGGTCAGGGGATTACTCCTTCCACTACTCCAAATGCAGATCTCCCATTCAGCCTAGTGCTGACTCACCCTGCCCTCCCTGGAGCATCAGGCAGGCAGACACCTAACTCCCAGAAATGCCAACTTCTAGAAGTGGCATTTCTAAAACAGTGGTAATAAATCTGCGCACACAATTGCGCAGCATTTAATATTACTATTCCAACCATCCAAACTTGACCACACTGCTCCTCTCATAACAGGAATTACCACTGAAACACTTATCAGGGAATCCCCAATGCATTCCTATAAGAGGGCAGCCTCACAGTAGTGAGAAACCAAAATGGCTGTTTGTCACGACCAGGACATGTCACGCACTTAAGGTAACTGTCCTACCTTCTACCTACAATGCACCCTGCCCATGGGGCTAGCTATGGCCTACCTTAGGGGCGACTGACATGCAGTAAAAGGGGGGTCACAGACATGGCACACACTTGGGGTGCCACATCACAGCGGCAGTAACACTGTGCGCACACTTTTTACCCTGCGCTCGCTGCATCGCCAACCTTGGCGATTCAGCGAGCACAAGGTAAATAGTTTTATTTATATATTTACTTACTTTACTCATGGACGTCGTATGTCCGACTCCTCTACCCCCCACCCTGCCCCTCTCCCTCCCCACCGCCCCGCAGCACTCTCACTGCGAGCTGGCACTGGTTTCATGCAACAGTGGTAACAGCTCTTAAGTCGCTAGGCACTGTTGCATTAAACCTATATCTCAGCAGAGTGAGTCTGTGAGTTATAACACAGAAGGGACAGAAATGCTGACTTTAGGGCTAGGGAAACTGGTTGGACTCTCTGCGCCCCTTAACATACTGTGGTTCTGGGCAAATCACTTAATCATCCTGGTGCCCATAAAAAATTATGGTAAACAAAGCACTCCAAAACATTTGGGTCGACTCTGGGTGTTTCAAATGTTGTCATGATAAGTAATTATTTGCAACATGTCTAGATCTTACTTACACTGATATGCTATTGTATGTACTCTTATCCAGGCTCGGTTACCAGTAAAATGGATGGCCCCTGAAAGCTTGTTTGACGGAATATATACCATCAAAAGTGATGTTTGGTCTTATGGAATAATGCTGTGGGAAATATTCTCTCTTGGTACAGTATGGTTCATATGACTCGAGAAAATGCCATTGTCCATGTGTAGCATAGTCTTAGCAGTGAATATGTACCTCATTATCTGCAGGTGTGAACCCCTACCCAGGCATGCAGGTGGATGGAAACTTCTACAAACTCCTACGGAATGGCTTTAAGATGGATCAGCCCTACTATGCCACAGAAGAAATGTAAGTGGTCGTTGAACTAGTATGGAATAGGACTGCTTGCGTTGTCAATGAAAACCATCAAATAAAATAGGTGCCAGAGATCACAGAGCTGTTAATGTTTTTTCCATAAAGATGGGTGTCCTGAAAGTGTCCCTCAAAAAGGCAGGCATATGTCTGTTGAAGTAGATCTACGCAAAATGACCTTGAACTAGCACACGTTTGGGCGATATGCATTTATGAAAAGTAAAAGAGGCTAAACAAAGAAAAAAGCACTAGGCGGGCAGCTATACTAAATAAAACCTTATTGCGTAAAGGTTTCTCCTTCTTGGCATTAAGGATGGCTTTGTGCACCACCACCGTAGAGCTAAAAGTGCAAATATTTCACAACTGCATCAGTTTCAGAGTACTGCAACAAATGTTTTAGGAATGGCATTGTTAAGCTTGGTGAAATACACTCCAAAACTAAAAGCTCCTTAAAGTGGGCGTTGAATGATGTCATGTATATGTAGGTGAGCCAATGATCTGCCATATTATAGACAGCCGCTAGATGCATCCTCGTAAAGGCTGAATGGCCTTCTGCTCCAGGACCCATTTATACTATGAGGGGCAGCACAAGGCCAGGAAGGGGCAACTGAGGAGAAGGCACAATTATGTCATACATTTATACATACACGCACGCACACACCAAACATTCAAAAGCATAAAACTTGCCTGTCCTGCAGCTCCCGGAGAGGAAATCCTCGGAGGTCCCAAGAGTGTTGGGACTGCTGCCTTCTCTCATTGGCTGATCTTAGGTCAGAAAATGAAGGAAGGAAGAAGTCCCTCACTCATCGCAGAGTGGGATGGGTACAGTGAGACTTACTGCCCCCACTCCACTCTGTGACGAGGTGTCACTGATTGACACGCAGCCCTGTGCACTTCAGGGCTTAAAACTGAAGTGCCCAGATCCGAGGCAATCAGTTTCACGCCCCCTCTCGTCACGAGAGGGAGGGCCTTGATGCACTTTTGCCTGGCAAGGTTCAGCTCAGGCAGCCAGGAGCCTCTGCACTTAGCACATGTCTAGCTCCTTGCTGCCAAGCCTCAACAAGAAGAGTGTCTGTTGGGCCGACCTTTGTTAGCCTGACAGAAACTCTTCATCGCAGGAAAAAGGTGAGGGGTTGTGGCCATTTCGCCTGTATGGACAGGCAACGGCTGGGCACATTAGAAGAATGAGAGCGAGGGGTGCGTTTTTTAGTGAAGACAGGAAGAAGTGGCGCTCAGACTGGTGTGCGTTCTGGTCTTAAGGATCTGAGTAGATACGGTGCTGCAAGGTTGAGGGATTTACCCGATAACCCCCTGATTGGTGTGGGTCGAGAGATCCACACTGGAAAATGGGCACTGTCCTGGGCACACGTGATGAGGATATTGCAAAGTTAGTACAAATGTTTTCTCAGATCTGACAAAGCAGCAGTCGACAACAGTCTAGGTTTTGAAAAAAGGGTTTTTATATCACATAGCAACAACTGTATTGGGACAAAACAACCAGCTGACAGGTCCCAATCGACCGGTGATAATTCCAACCCGGTCTGGGGTGTGCGACTATCAACTCTGTAGGAACCTACATTTGGGTTTCAGTCTAATTACACCTCTAGAGGTATAGTTAGTGCTAAATTACTGCACACTCCTGACACAGGTAAGTTTCTCCTTGTGGGGTGACCAAATTTAGCTCTAGTTGGTTGGACTAAATATCAAAGCAAAAAGGCACAGGCTCCAGTGACTCTCAGAAAACCTGAATATATTAGTGTGAAATTACATGAGCATCTGTGCAATATACACAATCCGATATACGGGTCCTTGCCCCTGGAATTTGATCTTCATGTTTTCTTTGTGCAGAAGAATATACTGAGAAAGGTTATTCAAGAATTTAAATCAACATAATTCTCGACCAGTGCTAATATTCTGTTTGGCACTGATACATCACTGATAGGTCAATAAAGGAACTTTCTTCATGTTACTACCCTAATGGCTAACAACCCGTGTCGGGAGTGCTGATCAAACCTACTCCCATATAGTATTCAGTCAATCTATTTGCTGTGCTCTAGAAAGGATGAACAGGTTTGAACACATCCGAGAAGGACTTCATGTCTGTCTATGTTATGAAACAAAGGTTACTTATATGTGACCATCTATTATATTGTAGATTGCAGCATTTAGCAGTTGCAGTCTGAATTAACACATGCTATCCTCAAAGGTTAAAGTTCACAGGCATTGACAGTCAGAGCGTCTGAGTGCAGGCATCCTCATAATGCCACGATAATAAAGCGGTCCTGCTCCCTATCCCATAGCTTAGATTGGCTCAGTGGCATAAGGAAACTTGAGGGGGTCCCTATGATAAGTAGATGGAGGGGCCCCCCACGCTCCAGACCTAGTTTGAATCTCTCAGGCAAGGGGTACTCCTCCCACGCATTATGCAGGGAGGGGGCTCCTGGAGCAAAGAGCCCCCTCTCCGCACCACAGGGGTTGCGGGGCCTATTGTTACGCCACTAGATTGGTTGTTTTTTGAAGCATGATTGCTTCAATGCATTACATCTGCAATAATTCTGCTTAAGAAGGACTGGCATTGTTAGATTCTACACTGTACAGACTGATGCCTCCTGCAAGGGCATTGGTATCCTCTTGGTGCAGTGGAACAACATGGGCAATGGTCGCCAAGTGGCGTCTAACAGTTGTTGCCTCCTATCCAGAGAAGAGAACTATTTTATGAAACTAAGAATTATTTTTCACAAGTATTAAAATATCTAAATTTAGAGCAATTCGAAGATTGGGAGTCATTGATTAAATGAAGGTGTTGATTTTGTTGGTGATATAATGCCGTATTCCTTCAGCCATATAATTATTAAAAATTCAATATATATAAGAATGAACAAATGATGTGTAATAAAAAAGAAAAATGTGAGAATCTTGTGAGATTGTTGCCTGGAATATCACAAAATAAAACCTCATTTAAGGGCTTGCCATTTTAATTTTCAATTGGAAAGAAGGTAGCTTTAATAAGCTCATGGAAAAAGCAGATTAAAACATTAAAAACTAATTATAGAATAAGATATAAAACACTATAAGAGTAAAATGTACACTTCTACTATGCCATTAACTACATAATTTGTAATAATAAAATGAAGGCGCAATCCACCAATTGATTGAACGAAGGAAATCACTCAGGTACTAAAAATCAAGATTTTAAAAACAATACCACAGTAACTTAAATCCTAACAGAATCATGTATAAAGTTAATTATTATCACCGAGGCCCAAGATACTTGTTATATTCATCAGAAATTTCAAGAATCTTAACATTTATGGCGTGGATTCTCCCTTTAGGTAGATTGCCAACGCCTTGTTACAAGAAGGGATGTGAAGGGTTCTAAACATCGGCTTAACCAAACTTTTCTGAGTGGAGAAAGCTCTCCACAGATACACACAATGTGGATTAGTGATTTTGTAGGATAATTGCATAAGCCACATGTAGAGTCTGTAGGTCCCTTCAGCCTACCATATCTATAGCCTTTTAATGAAATCAGGCCAAATTGCAGATGCATCAGCTGGTGTTTTTGCAACTTTGGAAGAGGCGATGTGTAGGCAGTCACAATATGTCATAAGGTTTGCGTGACCAGCTATCATGTGAGCATTTTACCAGTTCATCTAATTCAGCCCAGGCAGAAATCATTTTTGCCTGCTTGGTGAGTGCCCTCACAGGTAATTTGAGGACAGAAGAGGCATCCCACAGACCTTTGCATCCAGATTGTGCAATGCCTGCTTGAGGTGAATGCTATTTATTGCCATATGAGGCTCTTGAGGAATCCCTTGTGGGCTGTCTCCACTTTTCTGCAGTAAAATAGAAATCTAGCCATAAGCATAAGATTTTGTCTCAGGAGATTGAATTCTAGTTGAATTTGAGCTAACCCGGTGCTTGAGGACAGATGGAACATTTGTCTGTAGCAGATGCCAAGAAGCAAGTTTGTTTGGCATTGCGATGGCGCCATATGAATGCTAAAGAGATATATTTGTGTATAAAACAGAGGAAAGCTTTAGGATCACAAATTATAGATCAGATGGCAAATATTATGAGAACTAAATCACTGGTATAAAATGGGGCTGTTAGACCTGGGGGTCTCTAGTTGCCTGAGGTAGGTACCTTAGTCCAAATAAGGACCCTTGCTTCTAGTCAGGGAAAGGAGGGACACACTCTTAGATAACCCCTGCTCACCCCCTGGTAGTTTGGCACGAGCAGCCAGGCTTACCTCAAAGGCAATGTGTAAAGTATTTGCAACCACACTCCCAGTAACACAGTGATAACACCACAAATGGACACCTCACTGTTTTTTTATAAAAAATAGCGGTATCTTTATCAAAACGAATACGATAAGACCAAACGCTAGAAATCCAGCAAATGCGTATTTGTAATATTTCACTTTGCCGGTTATTAGGCCAGCAATCACTTATAGGTTCTTGCGGTATTAATGAGCAGTTCACAATGATTTCCTGCAGTCCAAATGCAATGCTATGCACTTCATAATGCAGTAATAACACAGTCCTTAATGCACGTGTTAATGCAGTTCGTAATGCAGGAATAATGCAGGTCATAATGCAAGAATAATGCTATTCGTAATGCAAGAATATTGCAGTTCATTATGCAAGAATAAGGCAGTTCGTAATGCAAGAAGCAGGCAGTGGTAATGCAAGAATAATGCGATTCGTAATGCAGATATCAGACAGTTCGTAATGCAAGAAAAATGCGATTCGTAATGCACAAATCAGGCAGTACGTAATGCAAGGAATAAAGCTTTACGCCAATCTGCGCTGTCAACTCGGGCCCCCACTAGACCCCAGCACCAGAGACAACGGACATAAGCTTAAAGGGGCTGCCCCGGTACTGCTGGGCAGGTACGGGCCGCTCGGGGACTCAGCGCATCGAATGCTGTGCAGCGGGAGAGAGCTCTGAGCACTCCTGTACTCCTCCTGCATGCCTCCCCAGGCCACACACGCTTGCAGCTCCTGACCGGAGTCTAAGCCTTACCTGGGGGGGGTGCACTGCCTCGCTTTCTCTCTCTCCCCACTCGTCGGACGTCCTGCTGGGCGGCCCGATGACGTTCAGCTCCGTTGTTAGGCGATGCTGTAGCCGGACCGGTTACGGCACTGCCTTCTCCTTTGTTGAGGACCTTGTGCAGATTCCTCCCAGTGAACAACGATCACGATCCCTTTCACCTTGCAGTTTTCTTAGCTTCAACAAATCCTTTAGTACGTTGCAGCTCGGGCCAGCGGCGGTGATCCTTACTCACAGCCTCAGTTACGATGACGGGTTGGGCCACAAACAGCAATACAGCAGTGTGGATGATGTTTCATGCTGCAGGGGGCAATGCGATCATGGTGAACCTCATAAACAGTACCACAGACCACACAGCAGTCTTCCAGAAATCCTGTAGCACATTGCGGCTCGGACTGGCGGCGGTGATCCTCACTCACAGCTTCTGTTACGATGGCGCTCGGGCACAAACAGCATTACAGCAGGGTGGATGATGTTTCACGCTGCTGGGGCAATGCGATCATGGGGAACCTCATAAACAGTACCACTGACCACACAGCAGTCTCAGGCGTGCAAAAGCACCACAAACCAAGCGTTGCTGAGACACGGTTGGAAACTTTTATGTTCCTGAGTTTCCACAATAGGGGACCAGCTATCCTCAGGCCCTAGGAGACATGCTACTTCAGGAAACAGCACACAGCAAGGTCCTCACAAGCAGGGGGACACAACATACAGCACCGTCCCTTGTCCTCTCTTTAGTCAAACCAGCAAACTGCAGGCCAGCCCCAGAACACACTGCAAGGGCAGTCCTTCTCTTTAGTCTCTTCAGCTGTTCTTCTTTGGCAGAGGTTCCTCTTGATCACGAAGTAGGTTCAATCCCTTTTCAATCTTGCTTTCAGTCTTGAGTTCAGGGGTTTCAGCTCTCACACTAAATGCCTTTGAAGTCAGGGGGCTCTGACCCCAGTCCCAACCAGGCCTGGGTGTCTTCCTGCCAGTGCACACCCTCTTCCTTTGATAGTGCAGGTCTGGGCCCCAGACGCTCAGCAGGAGGTGGAGCCATCCTTTTGTGGCAGCAACACAGCCCTCTTCACATCCAGGGGGGCTACTCCTCTTCCCTCACATCAAATGCAGGCCAGCCTGTTGCTGTCTCACCTACCCCTCTCTGAGGTCAGGGCACTCCCTAGATCCTGTCACATCCAAACCCAGATGGTCAATACACAAACGGGCAGAGGCATCCAGGATGGTTTAAGACAAGAAACCAGCCACTTCTAAAAACGCGGTTTCTAAGCACACAATTTAAAAACCATCTTCACAAAAAGATGTGTTATTAAATTTGGAGTTCAGGCTCACTAAACTCCATCTCTCCATCTTATGCCTATGGGAAGATATGCTGGAAACATGTGACACAGCATTCCGCATTCTGTCCTATGGGCAAGATGGCCTTTCCACAGTGAAAAACTAATTTGGCAGTATTTCACTGTGAGGACATGGTACACACCTCAGTACATGTCCTGCCTTTCACATACACTGCACCCTGCCCAGGGGGGTACCTTGGGCCTACAAAAGGGGTGTCTGATGTACATAAAAAGGGAAGGTAAGACCTGGCAAGTGGGTTTACTTGTCAGGACAACAAAGCAGTTAACAAACTGCATGGAGGCACTGCAGTGGCAGGCCTGAAATCTCTTTTTAGGGCTTCTTGGGTGGGTGGCACAATTAGTGCTGCAGGCCCACTAGTAGCATTTGCATTACCAGCCCTGGCACACATAGTGCACTTTACTAGGGACTTTACTAGTAAGACAAACATACCAATTATGGACAACCAATTACGATAACACTTTATATAGGGAACACTTGCACTTTGACACTGATCAGCAGTGGCAAAGTGCCCAAAGAATCTAAGTTGGCAACATTATGTCAGAAAAAGGTCTAGGAGGAAGTCAAAAAGTTTATGGAACTTTAGCCAAAAAGCGGCAAGTCCAACAGGGGCCCACTGTGATAGCCCAGTTGACTAATGCTTAAAATATTGAGATCTGTGTCTAAGCTTGAGGTTTCAGGTTTGAATCTAGGGGCCTGGTTCACAAAGGTAAACTTTCACTTTTGTGTAAGTTTATGATTTGTTTCCTTTTCACAATGGTACTTTACATGGAGGAGACTCTGCACAAAAAACGATAGAACAGCCCTATCTTTTAATGTGTGAAGTCACCACCATGAGTGCGAAGACTCCGCAGTCATAAAGATATTACTCGTAAAATATCTTTGTGAATAGGAAAAACTTAGCAACTTTCACAAAATTGTCGGTTTGTCTTTGTGAATAGGGCCATAGGAGTGCCCACACAACCAAACAGTATTTCAAGATCAATAAAATGACTACTTTGATACAGTTTATAAATGTGAATGTCTAACATCAACTTAAGTGGTAAAAATGGATAGCACAAATGAATCAGAATCTCTGGACATTGCAGGCATTTACACCTGCAGAGGGAAACAATGATATAAAAATCTAGAAGTATGGGAGACCTGCTACACATGTAGGCTTGGAAAAATTAAAAAGAAAAAGGCAAACGCCTCCATCTATGCTCATTTGGAAGGAGACCCCCTTATCCATTAATACCTCATCAAGCCTGCTCCAATTTAGAAAAGACCTAAACATGCACTTTTTAAAGAACAGTACATCACCAGCCAGTAACAGTCCTCTACCACTCTCAAAATCCAGCTACAACTACAATCACTCATTGACTGCTTCTTTGCCTTTGACCCTGTATTGCGCTATGCTTTCTTCTGGCTACGTTTGCGCAATATGAATGTCAAACACCACATACAAACATATACAATACATAAAAGATGGGAACATGGGTGTTTCTTGGAGAGGGACAGGAAGGTGGCCATTGGTAATGTTCATAAAAACCACAACATGGTACAATCCATAACATTTTAATTTTGTTGGTGTTCACAGTTCAGTTGGGCCCAGATTTACAAATCTGACACACAACGCAGCGTAGTACCCAAAGTCAACAGAGATATGGCTCTATCCAGCTCTATCTCTCTAATGCTGGCGTGGAATAAGGCTGCCAAGCACCACACACACACTTGTGCACCATAGTGCAAGGGTATGCAAGGGTATGTGCATAATGTCTAACATGTTTTTATTGGAAGGATAACCTTCCAGTACAGAGTACTCTACCTACACACATTTTAAAACTGTTCCCACTTTGGATGTGTGCTGGAGAGTGCAATAAAGCCTTTCTCCTTTTTACCTCCTGCTGTCAAATGGCGTTAAGTTGTAGCGCAAAACCCTGTCTACTATTGTTAGGAGTCTTATGGATAAAATTGTGACAAAACCCTATAAGCAAGTTTTTTGGCTGCCAAAATCTGTATCGCCCAACCCAAGTTAGGTTGGAGTTTTCATTGACAAAATAGACTCTTGTTATGGCTGCAGCATTCCTCAAATGATGTCACAAACTGCGATCCTCCGCCGGTGGCTCATTGGCTAGCCTAGCATGGTCTGAAATCAACCTCCAAAGAGGCAAGGGTGAATTAAAAAAGTACCTTGAAGGAAGTATAGAAGAGCTGGGGTTGGCCCGGACTATGAGTTTAAACACACCCGCCCAAGCATTCAGAAGGGTGTTAAACAAATCCATCAAGTTGCAAAGCTGGCTGGAAGAGAAAGGAGAAGTGGCAAAATGGTCACATGGGTGGCTGGTGTTGAGCGGGTGCTCTCTCTAGGGGCGGGAGAATTCACCTTGTGAGGCTGATCGGAGCCCCCGGGCGCACTGTTTCTTCCTGCCTGGGCTTTCCCTGAGCTGTTTGTTTCGCCGCCATTGACCAGCCCACGCCATTGCTGGACTTCATCTCCCGGCAGTGCTCGCGGCGCACACGCTGCCACCGTGACCCTTAGCGCCAGGAGGTGCTAAAAGGGAGGAGAGAGCTCCGGTGAAGCAGGTGCTCTTTCTAGGAGCGGGACAACTCACCTTGTGAAGCTGATCGGAGCCCCCGGGCACACTGTTTCTTCCTGCCTTGGCCTGCCCTGAGCTGTTTGTTTCGCCGCCATTGACCATCCCACGCCATTGCTGGACTTCATCTCCCGGCAGTGATCGCGGCGCACACGCCGCCACCGTGACCCTTAGCGCCAGGAGGTGCTAAAAGGGAGGAGAGAGCTTCCGCGTCGCGGGACGCGCGCGGGCGGCGCCGGGCTAAACCCGGGACAAGGGCGGGACCGTCCTAGGCCATCTGAGGCCGGAAGAGGCCGGGCCGGGCAACCCCTCTAAATTTTGGATTTTTGGGGACTTTCTTTGCTGTATTGAACTTAAGGTACTGTGACCCACCCCAAAGCGCTTGTTGTTCCGCTCTCTTTTGTGTTACTGTTGTGCTTTGTGATGGCCCCAATAATTCCCCCATCTCGGGCACAAGGGAAATGTGCCTGTGCTAAGAAGCGATCATTACCCAAAGTCACCCCTCCTTTAACAGTACTTCCCACAGCTATAGACTTAATGCTCCAAAAAGCGATAGGTGTGGTAACATCTGAAATTGAATTGACAGAAAGACATCTTTCTATTACACCTGACTGCTTTTTACCAGTATCACCTTCTTCAGATGTTGCATTAAGTCTACCTGAATCTATTGGCCCCCATAATTTGGTTACAGTTATTAATGATCCCATGTTGTCATCAGGTTCAGATTTTAAGCCAGAGGACTCCCCCCCCCACCCCCCCCCCACTGGCTGCCCGTAACCTTAGGAAAAGGATCTTGGCCAATAATCGGGGTACTAGAAGTAGAAAACCTAGGGGGGTGGTGGTAACTGGTACCAAGAAGTCAACTAAAAGTGGCGCTGTCGAGCTTAATGATAATGAGCCCCAGCAAGCCCATACATACCCTCCTTAGGCTCAGGCTCTAATGGTCGACTTTTTGGCTTAATGCAGAATGTTGATAAGGGAATAGATTCATCCAATTCTTCAACATCTTCAGAATTATACACCCCCCTCAATTCCACCACCAATACATCCCAAGAAGGAAGCTATTATTTGCGTTGTAGATAACACACACAACGTGGGATCTTTTATACCTCAGGAAGCAATTACGAGCCGGTGTTCACATTCACCTAAAGCTTCCAACAAAGAGCTGCCCAAACAATCTAAACTCAGCAATTCAACGGGCACTGCAAACCCTTTCCCTGGTCAAGGCCCCTCTCGATTCATATCAGCACAAGGTTCTCAGGGGGATATCCCTAAACCACCTAAGTCATCTAGTGGACCTAAAAATCAATCTGAGCCAAATATAATAGATGAAGATTCAATTGCGTTGCCCAATGCCAAAGGGAATGTAGGGGGTGGTAGTGGCTTGACTCAACAATCCTCTCTTCCCATTATTAATCTTCCGCCTGAGGCTGTTCCATATGTGATCGTCCTAGTGGGAATTCCGGAATTAAAGGAAGATCACAAAGAATCTCAACTAGAATTACGAAATAAGATTTCGTACTGGCGAGTGAAGAACAAGCAGTTCCCTTATGATAAGGCTGGTGAGATTTTAATGGTTAGGAGGGTTGCATGGGTGGGCCTTACCCACAAGTCCATTAGTGGAGATTGCGTAATTATCAACTTCAGGCATCCAGGAATTAATCAAAGAATAATGTCTCCAGTCTCAATCCCTCTTCTAACCAAACTCTGTCTATCAGAGCCCTTACCCTAGATTTTGTTTATCCTGGGCCAGGGAGGGAAGGCTTCTTTCAGCCCATAAATCGTTTTAACCTACGGGCCAACAATTCTCTTAGTATCCGTACCTTCTGTTACCGCAACCCATTTTCTTTTGGTTTTCCTGTTTCAAATCGGTTTGCCCCCCTGGAGGAAGTTGACTGACTAAGTGGGCAGGATACCCTCGATAACCCTGTCTCCCAACCCAGGTCATGTTTGGCTACATCTATCAAGGATCTGTCCCCTGGAAAATTAGATCCAGCTGCCATCACTCTAGGTAGGGATCTTTTAGTAACTCTTGACACTCCAGAGCCAGCCTTATCTGCAGGTCACTTTCAACCGGACTAACCATTAAGGGGCTGCAGGAAGGTGGAAGCCAGTAATGTTGATACCGTAACTAGTGATAGTAGTTTTGCTGGGCAAGCCCCAGTGACTAGGATTGAACCTGTACACAATGGTGGGGTGAAAGGTCCTAGTGATCAAATTTCTATTTTCTCCTGGAATGTTGCAGGACTCTCTTACAAAATGCATAGCCCTGACCGGGGAGGCTTTATAGATACGTTTGATATCTGTCTCTTTCAAGAGAATTGGGCTAGGGAAAACGTGCATAGGGTAGAATTTTTGTCAGTACACACTCTGGCTTTGTCGGGTGCGAAAGGAAGACCCTTTGGGGGCATGAATATTTTGGTAGGCTCCCATTTGGGGTGTACGGTTACACACTTAAATCCCCCTTCATTAGACCTTCAATGCATTAGACTCTCCTTTACTCCAAAGTTTAGTTTAACCCTTATTAATGTCTATTCCCGTCCTACCAGGGCGGGTAGAGAATCTCCTACTTTGGATATACTAGATAATTTCATCACACAAGTCAAGGGTGAGAGTATTTTGATAGTTTCATGAGATTTTAATTGTCAATATGAGCCGCTCCCAGGCTTACTAGAATCTATTTCTAGCACTGAGGACTCTCTATGGTCCATCCCTGATCTGCTAATTTCTCTGATCAGGGCCTGGACCCCTTTAGCACGCCAAATGAATTCCATTGCATTGTGCCACTCCTTGAGAGCTTGTAATGGTCGTACTAAATCTGACCTAGAGGGTAATCATACTTTCAATCGGCTAGCCCAATCTTCCCGTATCGACTATATTTTGGTCGAGGCTTGTACCTGTCCCAAGATCATTGACGTTGTGGACCTTCCTCGTCACAATGCCTTGGTACTTGATTTAAATCTCCCTGAATTGGGCATAACCCAGGGCGATGGAGCAACCACCTGGGAGCCCCCATTAATATCCAACAACAGAAGAAGGCTCAAATGGCCATCTGTGAAAGCTCTCCCGAACTCACGAGTCTACTGTATCAAAGTGTCCTTCGGGCACTGGGTGATATAAGTGGTCACTTAGAACGGGGGCAGGAAGCACTTCCCAACCAAATCCTTAACACCCATTCAGAACTATTATCGAGTCTTATGCAATTACTTAACCCACCTGCCCGTAATCCAAGGAAAAATAGGAGGGGAAGTTCTTGGTTCAAAGCTAATTGTAAGGCAGCCAAGGTGGCACTTCTGGCTGCTATTAGAGCCAAGAATAGATTATTAATCCAAACCAAGAGGCATGAGTATAATAAAGTACAGACTGATGCTAAACAGCCCTGGGAGGATTCTAAATGGACCTCTATAAAAAATGCCCTCGGGTCCAGGGACATGAGGGAATTTTGGACCATTGTTCGCTCTGGTAGTAAGGTGGGTCAAAAGGTTGATGTTTGTAACATCGCACCTGAGAGATGGGCCGAACATTATCAGAAGCTGTATGCTTCTCCCACTGAAGATGGTACCATAATGGATGTTTCTATTCAGGTACCCTCCTATGTCCTAGCCTCTAACAACAATCTGGTCCTTCCTCCCTTTGCCCCCTATAATGGTCAACCCTTAGAATTCAAAATAACACTGAAGGAGCTCAAAACAGCCATAACTGGGCTCCCATGAGTAAGGCGCCTGGTCTCGACAAAATTCCTGGAGACCTTTTTAAAGATCAAATTGCGGTCTGGGCCCCTTATCTGTACATCTTATATAATGCTATAATGCAGGGTGCCACCTTACTCAATACTTGGGTTGGTGCTGAGATTATTCCGGTGTTTAAAAAAGGTTCTCCACTTCTCCCGGCCAACTACCGTCCGATCAGTTTGATCGACGTTAGCCAAAAAATCTTCTCTCCCATCATTTTGGATCGGCTTCAGTTTTGGATGGAGGAACATCAGATTCTCAGACCTTTTCAGGCCGGTTTCAGGGAAAAGACCTCCACGGTTGACCAGTTATTAAGATTCCAGCTTCTTTACTGGAAGACCGTGAGAGTAGAGGGTGGCAGCACCTACTTAATTTTTGTCGACCTCAAAACGGCCTTTGATCTAGTACCACGCAAAATCCTTTGGTATGTTTTGGAGGACTTGGGGGTTCCGGCTTACCTTCTCAATATCATCGAGAGACTCCACTTTAACAACTTTGCACAAATTAAGAGTGGTAAATGGGGTAGTCTGACACCCAAAATACCAGTCAACAGGGGAGTCAGACAAGGGTGTGTGCTGGCGCTCACCCTTTTTTGTCTCTTCGTCAATGCCCTGATTTCCCACCTTAAGGGGGTTAAAGACATCGATGCCCCCAAATTGAACAACGAACAGGTGGCGGCATTGATGTTTGCAGATGACACCCTCCTATTGTCCAAATCATCTATGGGTATTCAACGGGCCCTGGATAGTTTTGTTAACTTTTGCCATTTTTTTTTTTTTTTTTTTTTGCTAACCCAGGTCAGTACCCCCCGGGAATGTGTTGTGAAGCCAGACGCCACTATGTGTCCCGCCAACCCTCGTGTCTGTAACATCCTGCTGTGGGCAGGCAGATGAGTTTCCTGCAAAAGGGCTAAGTCAACCCTGTGACGGTGTAGATAACTAAGGACCTTCCTCAACTTGCGGTGATCATTCAAGCCCCTTACATTCCATGTCATCATTTTGAGAGTGTGCGGGGTGAGTGCGGGATCATTCAGGGCGGCATTCGACATTGCAATCGTGAGTGTACCATCGTGACTCTAAAGATGGCGAGAGCAACGCCCCCCAGGCCGAAGGCAGTCACCGGTAGCACCAGGCAATAAACAAGACACAGCATTACACATTTCCCCGTCGCAGGCCGCAATCCCCTCAATATTTGAACATCCCCACGTGCTTGAACACACAAATCCCCCCCCCACTACCCCCAGTCATCATACACAACATACCCAACAAAGGAACTAGAGAACAACCTCCCTCCCGCCCACAGCCGACCATCCCCAACCCGGTCAGACAGACCCCATCACCACCCATCATCCCCCCCCTGTCCGTCAACAAACTCTACAAACCCCAAAGAGCCCCCGAAGGAGCCAAAAGCCAAAAGCGCAGGGGCAGAGGTATCTAGCCAGACAACAGCTCAAAAATGGGTCCAAGACCTTAAACTTCTCACGCTCCCCCACCCCGCCCCCGCCCAGCATTCGACATCACTGCCAGCTCTTGTCTTCACAGTCAATTAATGTAGTTCCCGCTCGTGGGAAGGTCCACCCCACAGCAACACAGAGCCAGCAGAGCGTCACGCCACCCACTCCCCAGCACAGTCAAACCGTCCCGGAAGAAACCAGAAAGATCTCACCCCAAACTCATGTCTCGACGGACCCGCACCGACTGTGCCCCGGCCCCAGCGCAACCAGGCGCTGTCAGACCATCAACGCCACCCATTCACTCAGCTACTCCTGGTCGTCCATTTGGGACGAAGCTTCCATGTCCTCCCGCTGACTCCTCTGGCTATTACGTTTGTCCTTCTCCCACACCTTCAGGGATTTCTTGAGTTCCGCGGGGTCGGTGAAAAAGTGAGAGTGACCCTGCCTGTTGATGCGAAGCCTCGCAGGGTACAGCATGGCGTAGTCAAGCCCTAGATCTCTCAGTTGCTTCTTGTATGGGGCAAAGCGCTTCCTTTCCTCCTGCACTCTCGCCGTGAAGTCCGGGTAGAGGGAGATGTTCATACCCTCAAACTGCAGCTCTCCCTTCTCTCTGGCCAGCCGTAGTGCCAAGTCCCTATCTCGATAGTTCAACAGCTTCGCTATGATTGGTCGCGGTGGGAGTCCTGGTTGCGGCCGTGGCCCCAGAGTGCGATGGGCCCTCTCGACAATGAACATAGGGGAGAAGACATCCTCCCCTAAGAGTGTCTGAAGGAGTTTCTCAACAAACAGCTCCATTTTACCGGTGCTAGTGGATTCCGCCACTCCCGTAATGCGTAGATTGGAGCGCCGCGAACGCGCCTCCAAATCTTCCGTCTTATCTTGAATGACTTGGAGTAGTCGTCCGAACTGCTTGCGGTCTTTATCCCATTCCGTCTGGGCCTCCTCCGCCTCCGTCAGCCGCCTCTCCGCCATGTCCAGCCGCTCTGCGTGTTTATCAACTCTCTCGGACATGCGGTCCATCCGATATGTCAGGGCATCAATTTTAGTACTGATCGCTGCCATGCTGTCTTGCAGGCCTTTTTCCATAACCCCCAGCATATCGCGGATTTCCAAACATAGGGAGTTCTCAGAGGTGGCGGGACGCGGCGAAGTGGCCAGAGCTGGCCCTTCAGCCCCCTTCGCCTTCCGTTGGTCGAACGACAGCTTGGGCTGGGATTTGTCGCCTTTTCCCATGGCGTTCCTGGTGGTCATGCGGTCGATGTGCCCAGTAGCCAGGAACGCACCACCTGCGGCTGGTAGTTGGGCAAGCAGTGGGTGCTGTGGAGGCGGCTACTCCAGGCCGGGGTGTTACGCAGCAAGCCCGGTGCACAAGATGGCGGCTGTCCGCACCGGGATGCAGATAGGCCCTCCTTCCGAGACGCCACCCCGAACAGTGTCCCTTCTGGACCTCACGTATACTGGGCAGCCGGCCCACCTCAATTCCAGGGCGCAGTACACTCACAGTTTCGCCGTGCTCCTCTCTCAGCGTAGGGCCAGGTACAGGCAAACAGGACGCCTCTCCGGTAGACCAGCAGGTCACTTGGGCCTCCCTCCAGCAAGCGCGCGCCTCTCCCACGTCTTTACTGGTGTCCCTCTCGAGGCTGCACAGGACGGGAGCCGATCCGCTCCAACACCGCCCAGAGCCAGTCGTGTAAGCACCGACTAGGCCCAGCCGATCAGCAGCTGTTGAAGGAGGCCGAGCCCGCCCCTGCCCCTCGAGCCGCACGCAATGCGACGCAGCCTGGGCAGCCCCCTAGGATAGTCCGGGGATCGCGGCCTGGTCCGTCCCAGCGCCGTCCGCCTCGCTGCTAATCTTCCCCTCACCGGATCTCAGCCGGGCAAAGGGCCGTCACCAGACCGGAGCCCAGTCCAGAGGTCCGCTACCACTTTGAGCCCTGGCAGGGTGTCAGAAGGATGATTTTGACGAAGTTTGGCGGGGCACAGGCGAGGAGCTCAGCGCTCACGCGTCTTGCATGGACGCCAGCTAGCTCCGCCCCCCACTTTTGCCATCTTAGGGGGTTAGAAAATAATGTCCAAAAAAACAAGTTTATGATCTGTAACCCACCAAAGACTAGATGCTCTAACCCCTCCCTTAATGGCACAGCTTTGGATAGGGTAACAGTATTTGAATATCTTGGTATTACTCTTACGGATAAAATGGACTGGGCACCCCAACTTGCCAAGGCCAAACTTAGATTAGTTCAGACCACGGGTGGCATTTTGAAAATCCATCGAGAATCCACCTTTAAGCCAGTTGCTCCCATCATAGAAATTTATAAAGCCCAAGCTCGGGGAGCAATTTTATAAGGGGCTGAACTCTGGGGCCATTGTTCGGTGGATGGCATTAGCAAAGCTGAAAACCAATTCCTAAGATCACTGTTGGCACTTCCATCTAGTACCCCCTGATCCCTATGCGATTGGATCTTGGTATAACACCTATTTAAGAGGTAGTCGCACTATGCCCTATAATTTACTGGTGCAGACCATGGGCAACCCCCAAACTATTATGTTTTAGACGAGCATTAGAAGAGGTTCTGGGCCTTCCTGGTTCTGAGAAACTGCCATGGTTTGCCTTTTTAAAAAGGGAAAGTAAGAGACTGGACTTACCTGGATTATGGTCTAACCCAGCTGTGGTTTGTGAGCAATTGTCTCGTGCAGAGTTAGTCAACCTTGACCGTCGGTCAAGGATCTTGGCTACCCTTGGCAGTTCTTCCTTGGGTCCACTTACTGTCAAGTTCTTTAATTCCAAAGATGATTATTTAATTGAGCCCTTTCTTGACGAGATTTTACCTGTTTCAGCGAGGAAAATTTACCTGCATTTTAGATATGGTACTCTTCCTCTTAGGATCTTCTCCCATAAATGGTGTACTACTAAATTGATTAACTGCCCGGTGTGTGGAGCGAAAGAGGAGTCTGAGTCCCACATTTTCTTTTTTTGCCCTAGTTATAAAAACATACGGCAACATTGGCTTATCCAACTTTGTAAAAACGTGGGGTTCAGATCCCACCAAGAGGCTCTCAGGATTTTGAAAAGTAATACTTCCACTCCGGTTGTATTTTCAGTCTCTCGTTTTATCGATGCTATGTGGCGCAGGAGAAGATCTTTTTCGTAGTAACTGTTTGTAGCTTGTGGAATCTACTGATGAACCAAGTATCTATGCTGTACTTTTTTTTATGTATTTATATTTTTAGAATCATTGCTATTTGCTCAAGTTTTAATTTGTCATGAATGGCTGCCTTGCATCTTTTAAGTTCTTTTGACCGAAATAAAGATTACTTGACTGACTTACTGACTGACTGAAATCATATGATGATCAAAAGCAGCTCCCCCCCTTGGAGGCCAACTACTCCCTGACGAACAAGCAGAAACTAATGTTCCCTAGACTTAGAGAAATTCTGACTTTGGACTTCATGCCAAAGTTGAAGAAAGAAGGTCTAAGGAAGGACTGGAAATGTCACTAGATAGACGAAACACTGCACCACGTCCTTTGTATTTGCCAGGTCCTAGGCCACCAGCGAAGAACCCTGTTGAAGAAAAAATGTAATGCATTTGGGATTAAAACATGTAGGTCAGCAGTAATTGAGTCACTGTACCCAAGGAATGCAGTGCTTAACACACATCTGGTGCAACTCCTGGGCACCTTTAAGATGCCTGTCAAGGAGAATTCTCAGGTTCAGTAGGAGGCCAAGGGAGTTGGCTAAGTGAGGCTCTCCTAAGAGTCAATGGAATCCATCCCAGTTATGGTGGGCTGCTAGGGAGAACCTGTGCTCATTGTCTCCCTATGCTGCAAGGCTGGATATCTGTCCCAGTAGCACTGAATATTTGCACTGTCATGGTGGGTTGCTAGGGAGTCCTATGGTTTTTGACTCCCTAACCCGCCCTACCTGATCCCCTCGTGACTGAGTTTCAGCACTGTTGCACTTTACATGTATTTTTAGACGCAGCTTAAGGCTTTGTTAACCTTACATTATTGCATTGTCATGGTGTGCTGCTAAAGAGAACCAAGGCTCATTGGTCCCTTATCGCGTCTTATTGGGTCTGGAGGTTACCATGACTGAATTACTGCACTATTGAACTTTATGCGTTATCTTGCACACAAGTGTAATACGAAATGATAAGTTGCTATATCCCTCAGTTTTATGTGTATATATAATTTCACATGAATCAAAACATGGAGGTACCCTATTTTGGGGTCATTAACTGTTGGTCCTGAGGAGTAATGTACTTTGGAATTTCCCAAACAGTAGGCACCCTGGCCCTTTCATAATGATGGCTATACAGGTGAGGGGACCTGTCGATTAGAGTCGTTTTGAGGTGCTTGATTGTTTTAATTTTCTTCCTCCGTTCCTTTTTTACTAATCTATTTATAATGCTAGATGTTTATTTTTAACAATGTTTATGGTTTTTAATGACGAATAAACAAGTCTTACTACTACTACTGTCTACTATTGTTAGTACGTAGGGTTGCATCAAAAACACAGAAACGCCCATGCATCACTCATGTAATTCCCCTTCGATGCAGAGTATTTTTCCTGCAAACCAACACAAATACCATTATGCGTTTGCTTGCAAATCCTGCAAAGGATTTTGTTTTGAGTCTCTGTCAGAAAAGTAATGCAAACCCAATGCAAAACCTTTGTAAATCCTGCTCGTAGCTTTCAAATTGGGTATGAAAACCACAATGATATTCCAGGGGCCTCATTTATGAGGCCGTGCGTGCCTTTTACGCCGCCGGTGCGTCACTTTTTGTGACGCACCAGTGGCGTAAACAATGCGCCTTGTTGCGCCATATTTACAAAGTGACGCATCTAGGTTTTCACGCAGCGATGCGTCACTTTTCATAAATAAGGCCCCTGGAGTTTACAGTAACGCACTTATCCACAAAGAAACATAGGGCCTTATTTATGAAAAGTGACGCATCGCTGCGTGAAAACAGCGATGCGTCACTTTTCATTGCGCTCTCCCTGCGACATGATTGATGCGTCATATTTATAATATGACGCATCATGTCGCAAGGAGTTACAGATACGTCAGTATTTCTGACGTATCTGTAAGCGCAGAAAGCTGTAAGGAGCTGTAAGGGGTGTGTCACAAAAGTGACGCAACTCCAGCAATGCGTCCTTTCACATGGGGAAAGCCCCATGTGAAAGGGCTTGCGTCAGTCTTACGCCTGCTGTGAGGCAGGCGCAAAATTTTGACGCAACAGCGTCCTAAAAGTGACGCAGTGAAATCTCATAGATTTCACTGCGTCACTATTACGAGGCTTTTTGCGTGTGAACGCCCCCTTTGCATACATTATACCTGACGCAGGTATAATGTAGCGCACGGGTTTACAAAGTGACGCATCTACCTAGATGCGTCACTTTGTAAATATGGCGCAACAAGGCGCATTGTTTACGCCACTGGTGCGTCACAAAAAGTGACGCACCGGCGGCGTAAAAGGCACGCACGGCCTCATAAATGAGGCCCATAGTTTACAGGTGGAGAAAAATAGTGTGTATTTGCACCTTAGTCATAACTAAACCAGCTGATTGACAGACTGCTGCCAAGCTGACAGTTTAAAGTTAGATATGCACATGGAAATATACGTTATTTGTAGATTTCCATGTTTACGCCATTGGATCCTAGTGAATCACCAAATAATGAATACACCAACGACCCATTAAGTTACTAATTCCTTCCTGAATAAAACACACAATTTTGTATTGTTATCATTATAGAAACTTCACAAATAAATAGACAATATCATATTGTTCTAAGACCATCATGCAATATGAAATTGAGTAATTCATATGTAGTTTACTTGATCCGTCACGGTTAATATAAATGAAAATGCTGATATGTCTCATTATTTTTTGTACACTACCACAGTTACCTTGTGATGCAATCGTGCTGGTCATACGCCAGTGACAGAAGACCCTCGTTCTCTCAGCTTGTTTCCTTTCTTGGATGCCAGCTGTCAGCCATTGAAGCAGTGGTATGTTACTAAATAAGCACGTACTGTATTTTCACCTATTTAGAATTTAGGCACATACACATACTGGAAATACGTCTCTCTATTGTAATGTGTGTTACCTTGTGGTTAACTAACTTTGAGTTACAAATGGGATTATTAAAGCATATAAGAACATGTTCATGTTCAATACAATTTTCAGAGCTCCTCTCCTTCACGGTGCTTAAGCATGTTAATGATATGACTTTGTTTCATAAATGCTAAAGAAACCTGAAATCTTAATACTGAAAACAGTGGCCACCGAAATGAATTTGTGGGTGATAAAAAGCACACAAAAAAAGGCAACCTTTATTTGTAATGTATCTGTTTGCCGAACAAAAACAATGTTATTTAAAAAACCCTGGAAAACTATTTTGTGTTAAGAAAATATTTAAAAATTGATATGTTTCAATAAATTATTGTGGTAAAATATGAGTGCTCAAATATTCATAAATATATAATTTGTGCCCTGATGACGAGCCTACAGGGAATTCTTTCTGTAAAATGAGTGACCTAGACAGGGTCAATCCGCCCATACACTTCTAGTATGCAGATAATACGGTTTTCACTCAAGAGCAAATTTTAAGCTAATGTTCAACTGCAGTTTAAGAAGGTCTCTCCATGACTCAATTTTATGACCCTATGGACATTCTAAATAGTCTTTATACACAGAAAACACAAGGGACTCTGGGGCTAGATGCCACTTTCGAACCACCTGCATGTAATGTGGTTAAAAATAAAGCCCAATAAGGCAATTTTCTAATATGACGTTATTTATGGTTAAAAAGTACCTGAGTCAAATTTATAAAAGGTGGGCTTACTTCGGCAAAAGTGAACAAAGGAAAATTTGCATAATGGACAGATGTGGCCTGATAGGGTGGAAGAAAGCCTTGTGTTTTCCTGCCCCAGCATAAACATTGCTTATTTTTATATGGCCTACTCGCCCCCATGGAAGGTCTGGATCATGAGTTGAAGTTACCATGGGACCTGCTACCGCCTCATTGTTCCGCATGACAGAGCCATTGTAGCCCATTGCGGACTTCTGTGAAAGGAGGAAACCTAGGGGCAGATTTACAAATATTTTGCGCTGGGTCTGTGTCACAAAAGTGAGGCAAACCAGCGCAATTGTTTTAATTTACTTTCAGAACGTTTCCTCAAAATAGCACATTGTGTTGCTTTTCATTACTCTGCTTTCAAGAGGTGGTCCTGGGGTAGTAAATGGGCATTCCCATGCAACCACACATGTTTTTTTTAGCAAAGCCCTACCTACTAACAATAATAGACAGGGTCTTCAAATCAAAAAACAAACGCCACTTTAAAGCAGGCGTTAAAAAGATGAATGCTTTAATTTCTCCTAAACTTCCCATCTATGCACATGTGCTGCACTGTACAGCACACATCTGAATTCGGAAAACTTTTCAAGCTTGGTTTTTTACTGGAAGGGCCCTCTTCCAGTACAAAACATATGCTAGGCATCACACACACACCCTTGCACTACGGCACAAAGGTGTGTGCTTGGCACTCTGTAATATAATTGTGCACCAGCGCTATGCAGAGAGGAGGATAGTACCATATCTATGAAGGTATTGCTCTTTCCTGCTCTGTCAATGTCATGCAATGCAGCACAGCAACTTTAGGTGCTGCGGTACGTTCAGTGACATGCTTTTAGAACTGTGTGCTAGTGTGAAGACAGGGAGGCACTGGGCCAAAATGGACCCCTGTGGGAAGGTTTTCTTTACCCCAGTTGATCAGTCAAAGAGTGTCCATGTAAGCTCACATTACCTACTAGCCTTGTTCCCCTAGAAAGTCTTGATACGTGTATGAGAGGTTGCTTTGTTCAAAATGGGCACTAAAGCCTCTCACTACCAAGAAAGAGGGATGCTATAGATTCAGGTAACAAGGTGCATACTAGAATCACATAATATAGTGCATGACTTTAATCAAATGGTTGTTTTACTTTATCCCAGTAAGAGTTTTAGATTATTTTTTGGGGGGACGGGGCTACGCAATGTAATAGTACTCCCTATGTAATGACCCCGCTGTAAGGATTCCCACTGTAAGCACCTGTGAAGTAACAACTAAAGTTCCTGTTGGGGAGGTATACTGCTAGCTGGCACACAGAGTCAACGAAGCTTAGCTGAAAAGGAAAAAAGGTACATGAGAGGTGGTATTTAGGGAGGGAGAATGAGAGTCCCAGCCTGGGGCAGGCAGGAAGAATACTTAAAAGAGAGCACTATAGTTTGGGAAGAGTACATGAGAGTGTTGCAGGGATTCTGCACATGCACAGAACTATGCACAGGATTATGGGGCCTCGGTGTATAGGGTCTTAGTCCCCACGAGTCCAGGACTGACTAGCTAAAGTGTCTCATTTGCCCTTCTACACACTGATGAAGAAACAAATGATAAGACACCCCAGACTCACGGATCTCTAAGTAATCGCTGTAACAAGACACACCTTTTTGCTTATACTCTCATACTTGTCCACAATGAACTGACCAAAACACGAGTACAGTTTAAAATGTTTATTTTAACTATTGTGCTCTTACATGCAGTATTCGAGCCACAGCAAGCAGAAAAATGCATAATAACCAAAATAGTTAGCTTTGCCCCTAGGCCATAGATCATAAAGGGAGATGTCATCATACAAAGACTATGGAAAAAAGACTACAGTGCCTAACCTCCCTCCCATTAGCTAGCGAAAGTATTACTATATAATGGAAGATCTCTAGGCTTTGTCAGCAGAACCCATACCTTAGACTATAGATGGTATTTCTACATCATAGGTTTGTGTAGCTCTTCTTCCTGGAAAGGTCCCTTTCCAAGTGTCCATCGCCTAAACGTGTATTCCCATCATATCCAAGTGTGAGTCCCCAGCAGCAGCTGCACTAGTATGTTTTGTTTAATTGCTAGGGCCTGACCAGAACAGAATAACAAAGGGCATTGTTTATCGACCTTGTTCACAATGTTCAGAAAAACTCCAGGAATAAGCAGAGAACGAACAAAGCAGACAGTACTCATGTGAATGGCATAACCAGATTTGTGCAAAAGCAAGCCATGTGGTAACGTGTGCAAAAGCTGCATCATGGCTGCAGGGCTCAGGCTAACTTAGTGATGTCGACAATGTCCCTATTGGACGTGTGACAAGAGGAAGTAATGGAAGGTTTCTTTGGTGGTGTTGGAGAGTACCAAAGGGAGATCACAAATATGGGTACAAAAATACCTGAAAAGAGTGGCAGAGAACAGTAATGGAGCACATTGTATGTCGATGGGCAAGAGAATGTGCCTGTAGAGGAATGGAGGAGAGAGTAACCGAGGGGATGGGAATGGAAAATTACCTGCGAGAAATGGAGGAGAGTATCAGCGGAAGGGGCAGACAAAGAATGCCCGAGTAAGATTAGAGTATGGTCAGTTTTAGAGGGGACAGAGAAGAAAGTATAAGACAGGAAGGAAGCAGAAAGCATCAGGGGTGGGCAAGGGCAAAGTACCTGAGGTATGCGGCAGACATAAAAAACATAAAGGATTGTAAACTGATTCATATGACATGATGGGTCCCAACAACGTTCTAGGTGTTTAGAGCTATTTATGTACAGAACATCACAGGTCGGCTTATCAGTAAGTTGCACTGTCACTTTTAGATATGGGAGAACAGCAGACGATGAGGACCGGAAAGATCATTGATTGGGAGCTGCTGGTTCTGTTCCCCTCCTGCTCATAGCTGCAAAGCTTTCAGTTTCCTTACGCATGACATTTCCATATTTGTAGCGCTCCTATGTATATGTCAGTGCCTGACATATGACACTTTAAGTAACACAATATAAGTAGATCACAGGGGTCATGAAAAACCCTCTATTGCCAATGCAATGGTCTAGTAAAGTAGCTGTTGTAGTGTCGCCCTGCCTGACCTCCTGTATGAGACAGGACAGGCAACAGGAAAAGGAAGTGAGTCACAGGGAGGAGTTTAGTCTGTAAGCCAGTGTGAGGCTGGCAGGGAATAAAGTAAGACGTGCATTCCTTACCTCTGCCTCGGTGTGTTATTTGCGAGGAGCGCAAGCGCTGCAACAATGGCGACGAGGATGGGATGTTTCTAAACCCCACAAGCAGCCCCGCTCAGCCACCCAACGTGGCCGACCACCGAACCCTGCAGCGGAAAGAAAATCCGCCAAAGCCCAAGAAGCACTCGACTGCAGCCGGTGAGAAGCGCTCGCCGATACTGCCCTGGGAGGAGAGGCGCGAAGGATCCAGAGCGCGGGCGCTCGAAAACACCCCAGACACCCGACTGCCGCACCAGGATGTAGGCGCGTATGCCAGAGCGCGACCCCACGTGCCAGAAGTGAGCAGCCGAGTGTGTAGCGCTGGAGAGCAGCACCCGATCCCAGGCGCGAGCGAAGAGAGAAGAGCCAGAGCGGGACACAGCGTGAGGAGCGCCGGTGAGTTCAAACCCGACCGCTCCCCTCACGCGTGCTGTCTGCCGGGTCCAGGGACAGAGACACGAGGCCTACTGTCCCACGCGGCGGCCATTTTGGAGTCAGGCGCCGCCCTTCAACAGACCCACGCGCTCTCTCTGGCGGCCATCTTAAGGTCAGGCGCCTTTGCAAAAAAAAAAGACATTACCAGTCCACAGAGGCACCTGAGAAACAAGATTACTCAATAAAGAGAATAATACAACATATAAACACTGCGTGCAACTAATAAGCACCGGATAAACGCTTCCACAGAGTGCAGATGTCCAATCCGGGCCCTGACAGCTCATCAAGCGCTGCCACCACAGCATCAAGTGCATCAAGCACAGCAAGCTCAGGAAGCCCTGCTCCCAGCACAGGAAGCCCAGCTCCCAGCACCAGAGGCACTGCTCCCACTGCACCGGCAATGGCGAACAACCCGGTGGGTGCCTCCTTCATGCGCCAACCTCAGCCTCTACCGCTGACGCCAGGCAACACCATGGGCCCATCGTGGAAAACATGGAGTGAAGACTTTGAAGACTACATGGTCGGATCCCTAGTACAAGACAATAAGCAAAAACTTGTGGCTCTAAGGAATCTGATTGGTCCGGACATTGCGCAAATCATCAAAGAGCTGCCCAATGCTGCAACAGCTACCTATGATGAAACCAAAGCTGCACTTGACAGGCGTTTTCTCCACAAACGCAATGTGGATTATGAGCGACACACGTTCAACCTCGCCACGCAGGAGAAAGACGAATGTATGAGTGACTTCATCATGCGCATAAGGAGACTTGCACGATACTGCGACTTTGATAACTTTAAGACGGAAGATGCCCTGAGGCTCCGCATCATCGACGGCTGCTCGTCTGAAGCCCTGCGCCGAAGGCTCCTAAAGAAACCATACACACTAGAGGAAATCGAGGAACTAACAAGAATCAATGACCAGGCGGAAGACTACGCGAAGCGTATGGGGACACAGAAATCATCAGATCACAAGGACCACGCTTTGTGCATTCAAGCACACCGGTCCTCCAAGCCCGTCAAGCCCACCTCCAAGTCCTACAGGTCTCAACCGTCACGTCGAAGCTCGCGACACACGAGACCCTCAAAAGCGTCACCCACCTGTTATAGGTGCGGTCAGGACTACCCCCACTCAGGACAGTGCCCAGCCATCGGGCAACGATGCCACCGCTGTGGAAGAGACAATCACTTCGAGGTCGCATGCCAAGCCAAGCAACCTAGTCACCGATCATCAACCAAGGGGCATGAGTCACGCCATCACGCCCGAGCCATAAAAGACAAGGGACGCAGGTCCTCTAGCTCGTCCGACTCCAGCGTCCAGTCAGCATACTCACAACAGTCAAGAGGTCGTTCCGGAAGCAGCCATCGCTCCAGACGCCATGTGACGGACTCCTATCGGTCCCGCAGAGACACATCCAGTGAGTCACCATCGCGCACCCTCATGTCACAAGACAGTGATGAATACATATGCATGGTAACTACTCCGGAACGTGATGAGTACATATGCATGGTTGCTGACCCAGATCGTCTGAAGCGATATCCAAAGCTCGACATCCTGATAGGCGACCACCCAGCTAAATTTGTCTTGGACTCTGGAGCATCTCTAAATTACATCTGTGCTTTAGAACATCAATCCATGAAACACAAGCCTAAACTGGAACCTGCTGCTGTCCGTGTCTTCACGTGGACGTCACGCAAACCACTGCCTTGTCTAGGCCGTTTCCGCACCACACTCACGTTCAAAGACCGGACAATTGATGCCTACATTCACGTAGTGGAGGGACCAGATCTGGCAGATTGTCTCCTCAGTCTCCCCACAGCAGAAAGACTCAAACTCGTGGAACTCCTCTACATGACGGAGGACACTCCCGACATCGTTGCTAAATTTCCCAATTTATTCAAAGGGCTTGGGAAGCTCAATCATTTCAAAGTAAAGCTTCACATCAACGAGAACGTGACACCGATCGCCCAACACCATAGGAAGGTGCCATTCCATCTACAAAAGGCCGTTGATGATGAGCTCCAAGATCTCCTTCGCACAGACATCATAGAACGTACAACGGGTCCCACTCCGTGGGTATCGCCTGTTGTAGTGGTTCCGAAACGAGGAGAAGACAACAAGGTCAGGCTGTGCATTGACATGCGCGCGCCCAACACTGCCATCGAGCGGGAACGCCATCCTGGGCCGCATATCAGTGACATGATTACCAAGCTGAATGGTGCCACAGTATTCTCCAAGCTCGACCTTAATAAAGGCTATCACCAGCTGGAGCTCCATGACAAATCGAGATATATCACAACTTTTACCACTCACCAAGGCCTTTTTCGTTACAAACGCCTGAACTTTGGTATATCCTCGGCTGCCGAGATTTTCCAGGAAGCCATCAGACGAGTCATCCAAGGCATCCCAAATGCCTTCAACTACAGTGACGACCTGCTGGTGTTTGGGAAGGACAGAACTGAACACGACACGGCCCTGGACAGGGTCTGCCATGCACTGATGTCGGCAAACCTCACACTTAACGCGAGCAAGTGTGAATTCCATAAAGACACCTTAAAATTCTACGGACACATTTTCTCGAAGGAGGGCATGAGACCAGACCCTGAGAAAGTGGCTGCCCTGGCTGACACTCAGAAACCCCGTGATGTCACTGACCTACGCTCTTTCCTTGGCATGGCCAGCTACTGCGCGAGGTACATCCGTGACTACGCCACGATCAGCTACCCCCTGCGAGAACTCACTCGCCAAGGTCAGCCATTCGACTGGACGGAGGCGTGTCAACATGCATTCTCTGTCATCAAACATGCCGTGGGGTCTGCCATCAATCTGGCGTACTTCGACACGAAAAAGAAAACTGAAATCACTGTGGATGCCAGTCCTGTGGGCCTAGGTGCCATTCTGGCCCAATACCGAGAAGACTCAGACCAGCGTCACATCATCGCCTACGCTAGTCGCAGTCTGACAGATACAGAAAAAGCATACTCTCAGCCGGAGAAGGAAAGCCTGGCCGTGGTGTGGGCCTGCGAACACTTCCACCTTTTCGTGTATGGCAAACATTTCACGATCATCACGGATCATCAGGCACTCATTACCATCTTTGGCAACCCCAATGCGAAAATGCCACCACGCATTGAGCGGTGGGGCCTGCGCCTCCAAGACTATGTCTTCTCCATCATCCATAAACCCGGGAAAGCTGAAAACCCAGCTGATTTCATGTCGCGACACCCACTGGCGGGTGCCCGTTCTGCGCTCTCCGTAGCTGACGAATATCTTCATTTTGTTGTTGACGCTGCGTGTCCTCCCACAGTTCCCCTTGAAGCCATCCAGGAGGCGTCTGCACTCGACCCCCTTGTCCAAGCAGTGATGGCCCGAATTCGCTCCAACTCCTGGAGGGACACGAAGCAGTCCTCCTCCGAGTCTGCTCAACTCCGACAGGACCTAGCCGCATTCCAACGAGTGCGCGAAGAACTTTCCATCAGTGACAATGGTCTCCTTTTGAGAGGGGGGAGGATTGTAATTCCTCTTAAATTACGCCAAGGAGTCATCAACCTGGCACACGAAGGACACAGAGGCATTAATGCAACCAAGAAAGCCCTGAGAGAACGTGTCTGGTTCCCCACCCTTGACTACATGGTCGAGACAACTCTGAAGGACTGTGTCACTTGCCAAGTAGTCAGCAAGGAAGAGCCACCGGCACCGTTACAAATGTCAGAACTGCCAGACGGAGTATGGCAACAGATAGCGGTCGACTTCTTTGGCCCACTACAATCAGGACAGTACATCATTGTTGCCATGGATGAATACTCCCGCTTCCCCTTTGCACAATTGATATCATCAACTCGAGCAACGACAGTAATCCCAGTGCTTGATGAGATATTTGCAGCCTGGGGCATCCCACTGCGAGTAAAAACAGACAATGGACCTCCTTTCAACGGTCATGATTTCACGAACTTCGCGACCCACCTCAACTTCAAGCACCAGAAAATTACTCCGCTATGGCCACAGGCCAATGGCATGGTGGAGCGTTTTATGGGGACACTAAAAAGAGCAATCCAGCAGGCAGAACTGACCCACCGAGATGTCCAGCAGACACTAAACGAAGTACTCAGAGCTTATCGGAATACGCCGCACAACACCACAGCCCAGTGCCCAGCAACTGTAATGCTAGGAAGGACACCCAGGACAAGACTGCCCATGCTGAATGACAGTCTGCAACAACGGACAGTCACCGTTGATCACAACACCCTTGTGGACATTGATCACACCCGGAAAAATCAAATGAAAACATATGCTGATCAACGTAGACATGCCAAAGACTCCAACATACAAGAAGGAGACTGGGTAATAGTGCGAAGTGAGCAGCGATCCAAAGCAGATAGTCGATACCTCGACATTCCCATGCAGGTCACCAAGAAGAAAGGGACCATGGTCACAGCCAAAGCTGACCACAAACAAGTGACAAGAAACATCTCGCACTTCAGGAAATGCAACCGACGTGGCGGCCATGATGCCACGCCAAGCCCATTCTCAAGTGACTCTTCCAACCAGAGTGACAACAGTGACCCAAATCATCATAGCCCCATGCGGATGGTGGAAACTACACATCAATACAGTCCTCACAGTCACGGTCCCGTGACAAGACACAGAGAACGACCGCAACGCTTAATCAGGAAGCCTCGACGTTTGGTTGAAGAGATATAGAAGAAGTGAGACTCTGCAAAACAGGGGAGATGTAGTGTCGCCCTGCCTGACCTCCTGTATGAGACAGGACAGGCAACAGGAAAAGGAAGTGAGTCACAGGGAGGAGTTTAGTCTGTAAGCCAGTGTGAGGCTGGCAGGGAATAAAGTAAGACGTGCATTCCTTACCTCTGCCTCGGTGTGTTATTTGCGAGGAGCGCAAGCGCTGCGACAGCTGTGACAACCCGGAAGTGGCTATGTAAGGTATAAAATGGACAATGCTCAGATGGAGCAAAACATCACTCCAGTGTGCACGAGCTCAAGTCTATACAGCATAGGACAGTTAGATACTGTAGTGAAGGAATGGCATATCAAAACTATAGGGATTGATGATCTATCTCCTGTGTACCACAAACAGGCAGAGAGTATGATATACCAGATAAGAAGTTTAACAACAGCAACGAAGCAAAAACAGTCGGAAACAAATCTAAGACTGTGGGCCTTATTTAAAGTTTGACAAATGGAATGCTTCATCACAAATGTGGCAGATGTACCCTGTTTGCCGTATTAGAAATGCATTATTCCTCCTGGCACTTGTTATGTGGTAGATAGGATATCCTTCACATTTTGACGGAGTATCCCATTCAACACATTTTAAAAATAGCCCTCAATCTTTTGACTTCTATTTCTTCAGTGTTTACCATTCTATATGGCATTTGAATGTGTTCGATCAAAAGGTATGCAACACCACAGAGGGACTTGCAAAAATGACAAATTACTAAAAGCTGATGGCTGGGGAGAAGGTGAAATATAAGAAAGAAAGAAGATGCAAATATAGAGCATGCTTGTAGAATTATGGTACAAGTAGCATTACAAACTACAGTGAACATGTGACACTTTTGAGAGCTTAGCGACAGAAGAGTAACTTAGAGCAGACTCATGCATGCAGAGAGGGGACGAAACTTGACAACTACAAAAAAGTGTATTAAAAAAAGTAAAGCAAACTAGCAAATTCTTAGGTTTAATGTAGTGATGCCACTGGGCCAGGGGCAAATCCCTACTCAGCCAACATTAATGAAGTGAAGATAATATTGACGAGGCTAAAACTTAATTTAAAATTAAATACTATGCAGAATGGGGCAACAGCCACTGCCATGCTCTACATACATCCGCCTTTCTTCTTGACTGTTGTACTCATTTTTGACGTTCAAAATGCCTACAGGAATCAAGAAGCACTACCTCTTTAAAACATTGCTTGCAATATAAGGGAGTCCCCTTTGTTTATATCTGAATACTAGCCATCTCCAATGGGGCTTCTGCCATAACCAATAGCCTTTGTATTTGCAAATTCTTATTAGTTTCTCAAAATACACGAAGTTATTTGTATGTGGACAGTTCTCTCCAATACATCTTTCAAATATTGCTTTCCCTTCTAAAACCCCGAGCAAAATATGGCGAAGAAAAACTAGTCCAATTTCTGGTGGCATTATAGATCAAGGAAGTGTACCCTAACCAATATGAACAACTCTGCTGTACAGTAAAGAGGGCAACATTAGGAATTTGGGAATATGAAATATCCCACGGCCCTATACAAAAATTTGACTGTCACGACATGTCCATTGATATCAATGTAATTATCCAAATATCCAAATGTTAGATGGCTTCGACCTATATAGAAGGATAAACATAGAAAAAAAAATACTTACATGATGGTACACGTTAAACATGCACCCTCAGCCACTGCCAAATGGAAATTAAAATGTTTTTAAGAGAGGCGTCTAAAATTATATTTGGTAATGTAAATATTCTATTACTAAGGAGTAATGTATCACAGCAGTAAATAAGGATGGTGGAGAGGAAAAAAGTGAGGATGAGGAGATAGTATCAGACAATTAAAACCCATTGGCTGTTGTCATCTTGAGCTGGGCCAGATTGGGTTCACGTAACACCTCCACTGTTTCTTTCCTTTCCTATACAAGACATATTCTTCTGATGCTCAAATCCCATCTGTTTATTGGTTCTACAGTAAGGACTTGGAGAATTGGAGTTGTGTTTGGGATTTCCAAACTTAGTAGGAGATCCCCTAACTCCAACTGCCAATAGTCATTGGGTCCGATTCACGAAGGCAAACTGAGATGAAAGTATAAATTTCCGACTTTCGGTATTTACAAAGGGCATTTATGGGTAGTAAAGCTGGGGCCATATTATCAAGAAAGGGCGATACATTATCGCCGCTTTTATCGGCAGGAAAATGCCGCTACAGCGGCGATAATGGGCTTGATAATAGGCCCTTGTGAATTCCCATAGAAGCCCAGGTTCTGGTGTTAACCTGGGCTTCTATGGGAATTCACAAGGGCCTATTATCAAGCCCATTATCGCCGCTTTAGTGGCAGTTTCCTGACAATAAAAGCGGCGATAATATATCGCCCTTTCTTGATAATATGACCTTTTGTCTCAGTTTTGGTCTCAGTTAAACTTAAGACCAAAACTTAAGTTTAACTGAGACAAAAATCTAACTTTAATACTCGTAAATGCCCATGTGAATGCTGAGAGTCAGAAAGTTAGACTTTCATCTCAGTTTACCGTTGTGAATCAGGCGCATGATTTCTCCGGGCTGTGGAGTCTTGTATGAGTTTTTAGCTCATCAAATCCAGGATTTTGTTTTGCAGTCTGAGATGTATCATTCTATTTATTTTATCATAAAATCCGATTAGTCTCAGAATGCAAAGCAAAAGCCTGGATGAATGACCTGGTGATGAAGGCGCCTGGGAAACGTGGGAGCCTTCATGACGGCCTTTAGGCATTTCCAAGATTAGAGTGAAAAGGGCCTTACTAGGCTTGACCATCTCTCTGTACTTGCTTCCTTTGTGCACCCACAGCTACATGCTTCTTTCAAGGGATGTGGACTACTTATTCCATTACCAGAAGTCACTATGTACTGGTAGCCAAAGTCAAACATTATATGAAGTGTAACCCCAGTTCCTAGAAATATGCTTTAATAGTAATAATAGTAATAATAAATAGTAATAGTAATAATTGATTGGGTACTTTCCCCTGAGGCGAAAAGCCGGGGGCGCTCTTCTCTTCCTTCTATCACTTGTGTTGTGCATTTTGTATTTATTCAGGACCGAATCTTAACATTGTACATATTTTATTAGGTGCGTTTTTAAATTCCTGATAATTACGCTCGTTGCGGGAGAGACTTACTTCTCCTTCGTGGCTCCCGACAGAAGCCTCATTCTACCGGCGCAGCCGACTGCAAGCGCTGACGCCGGTAGACGCGGAAGTACGCCGCCATCTTGGGAAGGCAGGTAGGGAGGGTAGCGGTACAGCTTCGCGACCACTCCCGCCCTCCCGCCTTATTTAAGGAGTGCTGAGTGTAACCCTGTGTAATAATTGATTGGGTACTTTCCCCTGAGGCGAAAAGCCGGGGGCGCTCTTCTCTTCCTTCTATCACTTGTGTTGTGCATTTTGTATTTATTCAGGACCGAATCTTAACATTGTACATATTTTATTAGGTGCGTTTTTAAATTCCTGATAATTACGCTCGTTGCGGGAGAGACTTACTTCTCCTTCGTGGCTCCCGACAGAAGCCTCATTCTACCGGCGCAGCCGATTGCAAGCGCTGACGCCGGTAGACGCGGAAGTACGCCGCCATCTTGGGAAGGCAGGTAGGGAGGGTAGCGGTACAGCTTCGCGACCACTCCCACCCTCCTGTCATGTGTAAAAGCAATCACATTTCCCGGCCGCGCAGCGGACGGGCGCAGCAGGCGCGACGATGGCGCGCCGAAGGCGCGCCTAAGGCAAGCCCGTCTGCGCCCGTCCGCGCCTGTCCCGGGCCTAGGGCCAGTCCCCCTGCCCTGGATGTGAGAGAGACCGGCATCAGTTGGACCAGAGATCAGCTGATATTAGTAGGAGCGGGCTCATGTTCTCCATCTGACCGCTGCTCCCCTATTGATTTAGATGGCCGCTCTTTTCAATGCTCCCACTGCTCCCTATTGATTCCCCCATGGCGCGAACGTACCCTCCCTCTTCCCACCGCTTTGTCTTCTTGCCCGTTAAAACTAGCATTGATTAATTGTCGCTCCCTGCCCCGGCATGCCAATGAAATTTGGTCGACCCTCACTACTTACTGTTGGGATATATTATTCCTTACGGAATCATGGACCAAAGATACTTCAAATCCAGACATTTTTCTAGCTACCCCCCCAGACTATCGCTATGTAGGCGCCAACCGGGAGGGAAAGACAGGAGGTGGACTTGCCATCCTGTTTAAAACCCACCTGAATATTATCATAAAGAAAATCACCAATATTGGTCTGATTGAAGCCATTTATTTTTCTGTTGCGGATTCTGCCGCAGTTTTTCTTACCGGTATTCTAGTTTACAACCCCCCTAAAGCCTCTCCCTCAGCCCTGTTACAACTGGTACATGTCATCACGGACCTTTCCCTTAAGCACCCTCACTTTATAGTTCTGGGTGACTTTAACCTCCACGTTGATGACCCCACCTGTACCCAAGCCATCCGTCTTCTCGACTCTCTTCAGAGCCTGAGCCTGACGCAACTCATCCATGGTCCGACGCATGTAGCCGGCCACACGCTAGACCTTATTTTTTCCAACCTCCCAGGGACTAGTACGCACCCTTCTCTCCCCCTTACATGGTCTGATCACTTTTTGCTTGCATTTGACATTTCCATCCCTCAGGCTCCCATCCCGGTGAAACCAGGGCCAGGCCAGAGAAGAAAATGGCATAAGGTCACTTGTACTTCCCTAGAGCCAATATTCAGTTGCTCTCTTGAGTTAAGCTTAGGAAATATTGATACCTGTGTTACTAAGTTTAACACCACTCTATTGGCGGCGATCGATGAAATTGCCCCTTGTATAGCGATGTCATCTGCTAGATCTCGCCCTTCTGCTCCCTGGTTTTCAGATGCCTTACGTAAAGAAAAAAGCCATTGTAAAAAACTCGAACGTAAATGGAGACTTACGTACGACCTTGAGGCAAAAACTATCTATAGAATGGCCCTTAGGAATTTCACCAAATCAAGAAAATTAGCCATGAAAGAGTTTTTCACCTCACAAATTAAAGACGCAGACAATTCGGCTAAAACACTGTTTAATATTGTCAAGGACTTTGTCAAACCCCCTGCTATGACACCCATTAATCCTGCTAGTCAGTCTCTTTGTAACGGACTATCAGACTTCTTTCAAGAAAAAATCGATAAAATTGCTGCCTCTTTCCCTCTAGCTGGTACTCTGGACCTCTCCCTTATCCCGGTTCCAACTAACCAGGACATTGTTCCTACTTTAGCTGCTTTTAAGGACCTCACTCCTAATCTTGCACATAAACTATTATTACAGTGCAAATCAGGTTCCCCCTTGGACCCGGTCCCCCCTAAAATCATGAATGAGTTGGCCACTTTACTGTTAGAGCCTCTTATTTCCATTTGGAACGCCTCTTTACAACTAGGCCAGTTCCCTTTAGCCTGGAAGGAAGCTCTGCTGGTACCCATTTTGAAGAAAGCTGATGCCGACCCTACACAATTTAGTAATTATCGGCCTATCTCTCTGCTTCCCAAACCTGCTAAGGTTTTGGAAAAGGCAGTCCAACTTCAATTAGCGGAATACCTGGAAACTTACTCTCTTCTGCATGATTCCCAGTCCGGTTTCCGTGCTGGTTTCAGCACTGAGACCGCACTGCTTGAAGTGTCAGAGACTGTGCGAGAGTGTGTGGACAAGGGCGAGGAGGCCATGCTGGTCCTCCTCGACCTGTCCGCCGCTTTCGATACGGTATCCCATAAAATCCTCCTTGACCGTATGAAGCAGATTGGAGTGAGTGGCGTTGCCTTATCATGGCTGGGTTCCTTCCTCCAAGGGCGATCGCAGAGGGTTCTTCTTAGACCTTTTGAATCAGAATGCAAACCTCTGGTCCGCGGAGTCCCACAGGGCTCAGCGTTAAGCCCCCTGTTCTTCAATGTGTACCTTGCCCCGTTGGCTAAGGTAGTAGAGGCTTGCGGAGTCAGAGTGATCTCGTATGCTGATGATACTCAGCTTATATTCTCTTTCAGCGATCACTCTGACTCCAGCCTCTCCAGTTTTCGCCACTGTCTTGGCGAAATCTGCTCCTGGATGTCCACTAACCATCTGCAATTAAACACCGATAAAACGGAGGTTCTGTTCTTTAATCAAAAAATGACCATTCCACCTTCTTTATGGTGGCCTACGATTCTCAACCCTCCGCCAACCCCGGTTCACTCTGCCCGTAACCTGGGGTTCATATTCGATGACACTCTATCTTGCAGCCCCCAAATCAATAAGGTCACGTCGATTTGCTATGGCAAATTAAAAATGATGAGGAAGATTTTCCCTTTTTTACCTATGGATGCACGTAGAACTGTCACCCAGGCCTTAATTACTTCCCACCTGGATTACGCGAACAGTCTATATGCAGGGGCTCCTCTGTACCAAATTGAACGTCTCCAGGTGGTGCAGAATGCGGCCGCAAGATTGATTGGTAACATTCCCTACAGACATTCGATCTCGGCGTTTCGCAAAGAGCTTCATTGGTTGCCTATAGCTAACCGAATTAAGTTCAAAACGCTCATTCTCGCCTTTCGAGCGTTGAATGGAGCTGGCCCAGACTACTTAAGAAAAAGACTGAGGTTGTCCTACTCGGTCAGGGATCTCCGCTCTAACAATCTGCGCCTAATGTGTGTGCCTAGATTCCGTCGCACAAGAATGGGTGGCAGAGCTTTTGCCGTCCTAGCTGCCAAATACTGGAACAGTCTTCCTATGGATCTTAGATTTGCCCCATCTGAAATGATTTTCCGCAGACGCCTGAAGACTTGGCTTTTTGTATCTGTGTAGTCTACTTCCTCTCTTCTCTGCCAATCAGTTTTTAGCGCCGGGACACCCCCATTGGGGGTAGCCGTGCGCTCTACAAAATCCATAAATAAATAAATAAATAAATGCTTTATTTCCTACTGTTGAGGATCTGCCAGATTTAGCAGACACCACTGGCTGTTTACAGCATGTCACATGACATAGGCATTTGAATGTCTATACTTCGAAAGTCTTTGTCCTTACAACCTTATCCTATTACAAAGTAAATAATTGTTTGTCTAAAAGGCAAAAAGGTGAATTTTAGTAAATTTCTAATCTGAAAAAAGACACATTTTAAAAAACAGATATGCCGAATTGATTTGTAAAAAACAATATTAATCACTTTGCTTCAGAAACTAATTGATTAGTGGTGAAGACAGATGTTCATAATAACAATTATTCAATTTCCAATCTGCCCATATTACCTCTACAGCAGATTTTAACACCAATTCACAGACCATCTTTATGAAACAAAGTGAAAATGATTTGTCCAGGCCTTCTCCTTAACCTACAGTGAATGTTAAGATGGATGTATATAAAATGCCATAAGCTGCCTTATGTTTTTAAGTTGGAAAACGTCGGTTACTTTTCAACAAAATGATCAGTTTCCCTTTCACGTGTTAGGTTTTTCAAAAGAAAGACCACCGATTTTGTCGGTCCCACTCCGAGTACAAGAACATTCAAGACTGCAGTACTGCTGATGGGCCCACGTCCACCTATCGGTCAGGAGAGGACACTCATAAGACAGAAGATGTGCAGTGACTCTTTCTTGAACTGTGTGCTCCTTGAACATTGCATCCACTGAAAACATTTCCTGCTGCTGCTATACTAATCCTACTGACATGGAAGAGCCACTTTGAAGCTGCAAGAGTACAACCGCTCTTAATTTTCTCGAGATAATTTGCAGTTGTGCCCCAAATGTACAGTATGTCATGTGATGTTTTTCATCTAATAGCTTCAAGGGGTTCGAAGTGTAATTATAATTGATGAGATACAGCCAGGGATGCATTGGGATGCCCAGATTTGAAACTCTTATATTTCCATCCCCACACATGCTGCTGTAAACCAGACACACATCTGCATGGGTGGCTTTAGGTGTCAGGCACAGCTAAGTATCATATTTCATGCAAAGAAATACATGCAGTAATCTAACCCCAAATACTCAGCGGACAAGCCCCTGGAGGCTTTAGTAAAGCTGTCCGATTCGATATTTGCCCTATGCAATGCTTAATTTGAGCTGGTGGACTGTACGGTGCCCTTAATTGCCAGCACCAGCACTTATGACTGTCTACCACAGGGTTGCGCTGTTTATCTAATTTAGAGTTGAGCACAACAACTGAGGTTTATCACTTCAGTACACATTACAAATGACTAATACCTGTCACCCAAGCCATTCTTATAGCTTTGGGGGCCTGGAATCAGAATTGTCACACTAGTAGAAGTTAGAGGGTTGGTATGTGTGTTGGTACTGTGATATGTAGCACTGGCAGGACACTGGGTGGTGCAAGTAGAAGTGGCCTCCTGCTGAAGGCAACAGTATTTTCTTTTTTTTTTTTACAAATTAAGCACTGGCCCTATAGGGGTAATACTTGGCAGGCCCTGGATACAGTAAAGGACCAAAGATGAATAATCAAGAGCACTTCTCAGTAATGCTTTTGGTATTGTCAGCACATCATGAACCACTGGGCTTAAACATCAAGTGGCCAATAGCATGCTTTTACAAGGTCAGATGAAAAGGTCACAACTGTTGTAGGCTTTTAGGAAGAGGGAAATAACATTTCGTAATTGTTGGCATTATTGATATAACAGTTTATTTTCTAAATCAAAGATTGATAGGCACATTTCATTTGATGTGGGTCATTATATTTTTATAAAGATATATATAGCGATTTTGTATAATTTTCAGTTTGCTGATTATCCAAGAATATTTTAAATGGAAATAGTACAATTGTATGCCTTAGACTTTACTCCTTCTGCCGAGAAACTTAAATTGGAAGCACTGTTATTAGATAACATGTACAGAGAATACAGCTAACTGTAAAATATACATTTCCAAATTAGAATCTTCACCTTACAAATACCAATGCAACATGGTTATCTGTAAAAAAATTTAACATTTTGATAATCAGTTATGTGTATTATTTTCTTTGTACATGAAATGTATGTTTAATATAATTAAAGTTCCCAGTTTTCCTTTTTTACTGATTTTTACAGCTAAATAAAGACAGCAAAACATGTATTTTGTGTTTGTATTTCCTATTAAATATGAATAACTACAGAGAACAGGTCTTATTTTAGATGATTCTAACTACTGTCAATCATTAGTGCCAGGTTAATCGGTGTGCAAATTGATAGGTAGGGTAGTTCAAAAAAGAAAAATAATGTTCTAGTTAACAATAAATAACTAAAGATGTACAGTTGTGTATGCTGCTCTACACTGCATATGCTTTCAGATGTCTATCATGTACTGCATATAGACAACACCTGTTTGACATTCAAATGTGAGTATGCATTTATTGTTTTAGAAATTTGGAACCATACCAATTGCAGCTTCATTTGTACACTAAACCCAATATAAAAATAGGTAGATGCAGATAAAATGAGTAAAAAATAAATATGGGTAAATATAGACGGAAATACTAAAAGATAAATGACCAGGTGTCGTAATTTATAATTTTTCTGGCTAGTCAAGCAGAACAATGTGAAAGCTAATCTAAATTACATTTGAAATACTGTAATCCACCCTCCGCTGGCTTCCCATCGAAGCAAGATCTATCTACAAGACTGCCTGCATCACCCATAAAGCCTTGCACTCCCCCTCTCCTCGCTATCCGGCTAATAAACTGAAACTCTCTGGAGGCTCTAAACCATCATGAAATGCGGAAAATCTACTGCTTGAACCTCCCACTTTCAAGAAGGAAAGATCGATGGCCCAATCCTTTTCAGGCAACGCAGTGAGAATCTGGAACTCACTTCCGCCTCAGCTCCGGACCACCACCTCCTCTCAGGCCTTCAAAAATGACCTCAAAGTTCTCCTCCTTCAAAGATACTTCCAAAGTTAATTCATGCCCTCTCTATTATCTGAAGGAAGACCTTTTAGTGTAGAAAATCTCTATTCTCCATGACTATGGAAGTGCCTTCCCTTTGTGTTCTTGTGGTTTGAGAGACTGCCATTTATTGCAGTACTACCCTTTTACCTGGGTTTGGTACTCTTTTGTAACTTGCACACATCACTTTTCTCTTGTAACACACTGTTTGCTACCTCTTACTTCTTGTTTGCTTTCGATACTTGCACAAGTGCCACCATTGCCTACGTAACGTTTGCTCTTGTGTTTGAGTGTTCTCCATTTATTGCAGTATTATACCTCTACTTGTACTTTGTACGCTTTTTGTAACCTGCACACATGTCACTTTTTCCTCCTGTAATGCACCGTTTGCTACCTCTTGTATTATGTTTGCTCATGATTGTCACTTTTGCCTCATGTAATGTAACGTTTGCTTTTGTAATTTGTTCACTTGTAATGTTCTCTTGTATCAGTTCTGTTCTTATTGTGAAGCGCTCTGACACCTTCGGGTAAAGTCTGCGCTATATAAAAACGCATAAATAAATAAACTAGCGCTACATGCAGAGGTGGGAGCTAGAGAGTTCCGGCAGCTGCAGCTGCGTAGCTTGGGGCGAAGTAAGCTGAACCGCCCAAGAGTTTACACTTAAAGCACAGTTTAAATCAACCATTGCAAACACAGTTAGCAAAGGCAATCAGTTGTTTGAAATCAAGGGTGCCATCCTGCACACTCTGGAAATAACATTTCAAACTTGGAAAAATACACTGTGAATAGGCAGGCCATGAAAAACTAACTCAAGTGGGATATCAAAAGGCTCCTGTGCAACTCCATCACCAAGACATTGGATGTCTTTTATACCCCGGGAAAGGTTCAGTCCTACTTCCAGCAAGCGCTCACTGCCCAGGAATTCAGAAAAATCCTCTTTATGAGGCTCCTCGCCCTTCCTATCGTAGACTTCAACCCTGCCAAGGAGAGGCAGGACGAGGCAACATCATGCACATTATGTAACTACTGCAGCAAATTCTGTTTTTAACTGCTGTGGTGTTGCCCCAAACTTGCCAGTGATCGTCACCATCTGCTAGTTCCTTTATGCCGGGCAGACAGCACCAGACAGTGCAGAGAAGCCTGGGATCTATTTTTCTGTACCAATTCACCTAAGACCCTAGTTATGCAGGGGAAATTCACAGACGATATCCGATCTGCACTCCTCAATGTCTCAACAGGGCGATAATGGCATAGTCGAGGTATACCACATGTATTTTTTCCTCTTCCTCCCAGGGGACTGGAGTCAGCCCACATTGAGCATTCCAAATGTCAAAATAAAAGTCGTCCCAGCCCCTGTGGTCTTGTGCACTGAAAGACAAATACTTCACTTTGCCCAATTCCTTGCACTAACCTCGTGGACCCCTTATACAGAGGAGCCAGGATGTAACATCAGACGAGACAAAACCTGTAATGTTCTCTTTCGCTAAGAATCCTGAAGCTGTTAATACATTAGCATGTCCTCTGTGTGGGAGAGCTCATCAAGGTAAGTGAGGTGCGCCTCACTCAGAACCATAACAGCTAGATCGAGGCATAAAGTGGAACATAAAAGTCTGCAAGGAGATCACATATGGCAGGCGGCCCTATGACAGGACAAGAATCTGTAGTAATGATGACATGCTGTAACTTGTAATCCAAGTAGGTGTATTCACAGGTAGGATCAGTAAGTCCTTATCAACAGGTAGGTCATCATTAACAAGTATATAACTCCTGTAGGCAGTCTGTAGGTGGGAATCAACAGCCCCACCAGGAGCAGCCTGCTAGCTGCTCAGCCCCTCTCACCAACTGTCACTCCTCATCCAGTCACCCAGGCATTCTACTCAAGGTCCACTCACCAACATTCCATACAGAAGACACACACATTGGCTGAGCAGATAGAGCAGACACACATAGGGAATAAAGCATCATGTAAGAACACTACATATATCTTCCCTTTTGCACAGAAGAATGAACAAAACCAATGCATAAACTATGAACATAAAAATACAGCAATAATTAATAGTCCACAACCCAAATATGAAAGAAACAACACCGACATCATAAAGTGGAAATTAACTATATAAAACAGAGTCAAAAGCCCAGACCCAGGGATGATGGAAACACTGCACCACGAGAGGGAAAGAAACCAAAAACAGGATGGAAAGATGGATACTAAATACAATACACATCCCCCTCCTCAAATAAGGAAAATAAACATAAGATGTGAGTTCTCCAAGAAGGAGACTAGTCATGTGGACAAAAGGGACTAAAACTCAATGTCCTGCCCCCAACATAACCAAGGGACAACAATGTAAAACATGTGCTCTCATGTAGAGACAAGTCATGAGAACTAAAGGGACTAAAACCCAATGTCCTACCCCCACCATCCACAAGGGACAACCTGAAAAATGTATATGCTCTCCAAGTGAGGAGGCATACAAGGTCTAAACCTTATACAAACAAAACGTGCGACAAAAGTAATATTACGCACACAGGGGAAATAACATGCGGCACAAGGTGTCTTACGCACACAGGGAACCCACCCCTGCAACAAATAAATAACGTGCAGCACAAGGTGTCTTATGCACACAGGGAACCCACCCCTACAACAACCGAATAACGTGCGGCACAAGGTGTCTTACGCACACTAGGAAAGAGTCTATTTGCAACATTTTTTGTGTAAATGGGACCATGACCCAAAACAAAATGTCATGGGACAAGACCCCTACAAACCAACCCTGCGTAAGGGTTAAACGTAATGTAAAGGTGCAAAAAAACTCAAAAACAAAACCCATATCAAGGTTACCAAAAACAAAATTGTGTAACTTGAACAGTACTGATGCCCAACCCTCATATAAGGAAGAGAGAATGGGAACCTAAACTTTGGAATACCAAAAACTTCAGAACTAGGTAAACTTTAAGTCTTGGAAACACCAATTCTATGACTGTAGTAAATACTTCTCATTCGAATTATGCTAGATTTAAGTTAAATTCATTTCTACTATATAAACATCACATTCCAACTTGGCACTAGATGGCAGCATACCACAGGGCAGAGAATACTGAAAAATCATACCAACAGCTTTGAACATTTTCTACCCACACTTGAACCAAAAAAACAAGTCACAGTCCTTGAAGGTGATGATGAGGGAATAACAGTTTCCAAAAGAAAGTAGCGAAGATAAGTCCATTTTCCTTTGTATGGCTTGACATTTTTGACTTGTTACATTTTTAAGTAAGAGATTAAATGTTATTCTTAGATGTACATTACCCAGCTGACATTCAAAAGACCTCATGCGCCTTACTGGGCCATGCTGAGATGCTGCTGATCAAAACTAAACTCCAAGGTCCGAGTTTCTTGACAGAAAGAATCCCTCAACGACGTGTAAACATCTCTTTTGCTTCGCAGACAACGTGCAATGGCTAAACTAATGCATGGTTGGCAACAACTACAAGGAAAACAAAAACTGCCAACCACAAGATGGCAGCACGTGGTTACGCCAATACCGGGTGGCTCAAGGCACGTCGCTGCAGGCAAGTGTCACACGACAGCATAGAGCTGCAAAGAAACAAAGTCCTCACAGCAGATACCCCTTCTCCAGCGCGTGGAACCAGCAAAATGGTAAGGTGCGCGAGCTGTCATTTAAATTTGAAATTAGGGCTCGCGTTTGGGGGTAATCAAAACATTAAAAAAAATGTCTCACCTTACTTTGCTCCTCATGAAACTACAGCTGTGAGACGAATATATGATGATACAACGAATTCCGTTGCAACGCATGCCTTTACCACGCATGCGTTACAACGGAATTCGTTTACCACCGATAAACTTTTCCTCGAATAATTGCGTGGTGACGTCATACGTCGTTAAAAGAAAACGGCATTTTTTCGGATTTCTCTTTAACGACGCTGACGCCGACGTGACTTATGGTGAGTTGTTTTATTTGGGGGGAGACCCCCCCAAGCCCCCCTTTTTTTCTTTTTACCTTTACCACATATGCCTTTACTACAAACATCGTAGTAAAGGTATGCGTGGTAAAGGCATTAGTGGTAACCACGCATGCGTTGTACTGCATGGGTGGTTAAAGATTTTGGGGAAACGGCTTCGTTGTAAAGGCCGTTTCCCCTGTGAGACACCAAACATGTACCTCAACCTGGCACCACTCTGTCAGCCACAGCCAAGGAGAAGTTGTTATTGCTTGTTGCTCATCACTAACACTCTGTATAAAGTTCATAACTCTCCCTCTTGAAGTCTCACCGCTAAGAATATCCATGAATGACAGAACTCATCGACGGACTTAAACACACAGTATAGACATCTTCCTTGCAGCTTGTAGGGTCGATTGAAAGTCCATGAAAATCTGTTTGTGCACTTACATTAGGTCTCAGAAAAGTCGAACAATCAAAGACAGATTTAGTCTCACCTCTCTTTGACCCCAAGAACACGAAAGAAATTGCTGCTGTTTGGTCTCAAATACATCGTCATACTAGTTACCGTTCTGTGAGCCAGTGCTACTGTAAACCATTTAAATTTGTTTGAACACCTCCATGTGTGACATTGAGCAAGTCCCAGTGCCTAAGAAACAGTGCTCCAATGCAGAGGAAAATAAGGCACACACATGTTAAAATTGTAAATCTTGTTTGATATAAAATGTACTTGCAAGTCACATACTGTGCAGCATGCACGGTGCTTTTATGCTCACTCTGCGCAACATCCTTGAAATAAAAGTAGTGGCTCACCGTATTTTAAGTCTCAAATCTTGTTGTAGTTGCCTCTTGAGACTGGGTACAGGACGCTTGGCTTGGGGGTGTCCGATCTGATGGACACAGGTGGGGATGCAGAGTGTGCTGTACCAGTTTCTTTTGTTCCTTTTGAGATTTCTTAACCACATGGCTGCTAGAGCTATTCCCCTGCTGTGCTGAACAGCAACCAAAACGGGTGTGGTCATGACAAGCTCAGCTCATCATGAGCACCTGAGAGGTATATGCCATGACGAGCTGAGCTCGTCATGAGCACCGAAGGGGTTACGTTTCTTTCTTACATCTTGTGCACCCTCCTTTTTACGTCTTGTTCCTGAAGTTTGCATCTGACATCTTCTCCCTTTTTTAGCTTCTTCCCAACATGTTGTAGAAGGCATCTTTACCAACAGTAGAGCGTGGGGAGGTCTCCAACCCGTCACCAAAATGTACGTAGTAATGATGACATGCTGTAACTTGTAATCCAAGTAGGTTTATTCACAGGTAGGATCAGTAAGTCCTTATCAACAGGTAGGTCATCATTAACAAGTATATAAGTCATGTAGGCAGTCTGTAGGTGGAAATCAACAGCCCCACAAGGAGCAGCCTGCTAGCTGCTCAGCCCCTCTCACCAACTGTCACTCCTCATCCAGTCACCCAGGCATTCTACTCAAGGTCCACTCACCAACATTCCATACAGAAGAAACACACTCAGGCTGAGCAGCTAGAGCAGAGAAACATAGGGAATAAAACATCATATAAGAACACTACAAAATCTTTATCTAGGAGTTCAGTAATACATGATGAAGCCCGTGGGTGTTTAAGTATTGTGGCCAGGGTTCTGCCAGGGCAATCCCCCTCACTGTAATACCTGGCTGTGATGAATTTGCCTAAAAAGTAGGTTTCCCAATGAGCTTCATCCCCATACTAAGTGATTTTCCCTCGAAGGATGACTAAGTGTTCAGGTCTACCAGTGCAGTAATAAAACCAGTTTGGTGACTTGGATGTTGTGTTCCAGTTGTGACAAGGTCTGTCTAATCGACCTTGGCTATGCATGCACCTCTGATCAGAGACTTGAAAGCTTCCCAGAGCACTGAAGGGGAAGACACCAACCCCTTGTTGAGTAAGAAATTCTGCACTATCTCATTGTGTATCTCTTCTCTAATGACCTGATCTAATAGAGCGTTTGGGGGTTGTCACCAGCTAACTGCTCAGGGGACTGCCTGTGTACTGCCCATCTGAGGATGACAGGGCATGGTTTGATAGCGTCAGTGGCATATGTTGCTACGTCTCTGGTTACCAACCAGAAGTCCAGCCTGGACCAGGGGTTGTGATGCAGTGAAATGCAAGTGCCCTCTCTTGCTTCTGGGTGCCACTTCCTCCAAATATCTATTAACCCCTGTTCCTGAGTGATGGATGTCAATTTCTGATTCGCCCTGGGGTGCAGTCTGTGGGCAGAGCTCGAGTGGTCAAGGGTATTGTCTAAGATAGCATTGAAGTCTCCACCCCATACTATTGTGTCACATCCCATCAAGGTGTTTTTGGACCAGATAGTGTCGAAGAAATCAGGGTCATTAACATTAGGCCCATATCTCGCCACCAAGATAATTTGAGTCGTTCCCAGTGTTCCTTCGGGGTCAATGATAGATCGGGATGTGGTCCAACCAAGCCCGCAATGTATCAATATAGCTACACCTCTGGCGTACTTTGAGTGTGCGAAAGAGTACTCTCCCCCTCAGCCACTATTATGTAATTTGGAGTTAGATGTATCGTTGAGATGTGTTTCTTGCAAGAGGCAAATGTCAATATTGTGCCTGAGTAAGTACGAATGGGTGAGTCGTGTTTTCCTGACATTGTTAAGCCTTACAAAGTTCCAGGTGAGAAATGTGATCAAAGTAATTTGGACAGTAGTTCGAGTGGATCTCGGATGAGGTGAGATCACATATGGCAGGCGGCCCTATGACAGGACAAGAATCTGTAGTAATGATGACATGCTGTAACTTGTAATCCAAGTAGGTGTATTCACAGGTAGGATCAGTAAGTCCTTATCAACAGGTAGGTCATCATTAACAAGTATATAACTCCTGTAGGCAGTCTGTAGGTGGGAATCAACAGCCCCACCAGGAGCAGCCTGCTAGCTGCTCAGCCCCTCTCACCAACTGTCACTCCTCATCCAGTCACCCAGGCATTCTACTCAAGGTCCACTCACCAACATTCCATACAGAAGACACACACATTGGCTGAGCAGATAGAGCAGACACACATAGGGAATAAAGCATCATGTAAGAACACTACATATATCTTCCCTTTTGCACAGAAGAATGAACAAAACCAATGCATAAACTATGAACATAAAAATACAGCAATAATTAATAGTCCACAACCCAAATATGAAAGAAACAACACCGACATCATAAAGTGGAAATTAACTATATAAAACAGAGTCAAAAGCCCAGACCCAGGGATGATGGAAACACTGCACCACGAGAGGGAAAGAAACCAAAAACAGGATGGAAAGATGGATACTAAATACAATACACATCCCCCTCCTCAAATAAGGAAAATAAACATAAGATGTGAGTTCTCCAAGAAGGAGACTAGTCATGTGGACAAAAGGGACTAAAACTCAATGTCCTGCCCCCAACATAACCAAGGGACAACAATGTAAAACATGTGCTCTCATGTAGAGACAAGTCATGAGAACTAAAGGGACTAAAACCCAATGTCCTACCCCCACCATCCACAAGGGACAACCTGAAAAATGTATATGCTCTCCAAGTGAGGAGGCATACAAGGTCTAAACCTTATACAAACAAAACGTGCGACAAAAGTAATATTACGCACACAGGGGAAATAACATGCGGCACAAGGTGTCTTACGCACACAGGGAACCCACCCCTGCAACAAATAAATAACGTGCAGCACAAGGTGTCTTATGCACACAGGGAACCCACCCCTACAACAACCGAATAACGTGCGGCACAAGGTGTCTTACGCACACTAGGAAAGAGTCTATTTGCAACATTTTTTGTGTAAATGGGACCATGACCCAAAACAAAATGTCATGGGACAAGACCCCTACAAACCAACCCTGCGTAAGGGTTAAACGTAATGTAAAGGTGCAAAAAAACTCAAAAACAAAACCCATATCAAGGTTACCAAAAACAAAATTGTGTAACTTGAACAGTACTGATGCCCAACCCTCATATAAGGAAGAGAGAATGGGAACCTAAACTTTGGAATACCAAAAACTTCAGAACTAGGTAAACTTTAAGTCTTGGAAACACCAATTCTATGACTGTAGTAAATACTTCTCATTCGAATTATGCTAGATTTAAGTTAAATTCATTTCTACTATATAAACATCACATTCCAACTTGGCACTAGATGGCAGCATACCACAGGGCAGAGAATACTGAAAAATCATACCAACAGCTTTGAACATTTTCTACCCACACTTGAACCAAAAAAACAAGTCACAGTCCTTGAAGGTGATGATGAGGGAATAACAGTTTCCAAAAGAAAGTAGCGAAGATAAGTCCATTTTCCTTTGTATGGCTTGACATTTTTGACTTGTTACATTTTTAAGTAAGAGATTAAATGTTATTCTTAGATGTACATTACCCAGCTGACATTCAAAAGACCTCATGCGCCTTACTGGGCCATGCTGAGATGCTGCTGATCAAAACTAAACTCCAAGGTCCGAGTTTCTTGACAGAAAGAATCCCTCAACGACGTGTAAACATCTCTTTTGCTTCGCAGACAACGTGCAATGGCTAAACTAATGCATGGTTGGCAACAACTACAAGGAAAACAAAAACTGCCAACCACAAGATGGCAGCACGTGGTTACGCCAATACCGGGTGGCTCAAGGCACGTCGCTGCAGGCAAGTGTCACACGACAGCATAGAGCTGCAAAGAAACAAAGTCCTCACAGCAGATACCCCTTCTCCAGCGCGTGGAACCAGCAAAATGGTAAGGTGCGCGAGCTGTCATTTAAATTTGAAATTAGGGCTCGCGTTTGGGGGTAATCAAAACATTAAAAAAAATGTCTCACCTTACTTTGCTCCTCATGAAACTACAGCTGTGAGACGAATATATGATGATACAACGAATTCCGTTGCAACGCATGCCTTTACCACGCATGCGTTACAACGGAATTCGTTTACCACCGATAAACTTTTCCTCGAATAATTGCGTGGTGACGTCATACGTCGTTAAAAGAAAACGGCATTTTTTCGGATTTCTCTTTAACGACGCTGACGCCGACGTGACTTATGGTGAGTTGTTTTATTTGGGGGGAGACCCCCCCAAGCCCCCCTTTTTTTCTTTTTACCTTTACCACATATGCCTTTACTACAAACATCGTAGTAAAGGTATGCGTGGTAAAGGCATTAGTGGTAACCACGCATGCGTTGTACTGCATGGGTGGTTAAAGATTTTGGGGAAACGGCTTCGTTGTAAAGGCCGTTTCCCCTGTGAGACACCAAACATGTACCTCAACCTGGCACCACTCTGTCAGCCACAGCCAAGGAGAAGTTGTTATTGCTTGTTGCTCATCACTAACACTCTGTATAAAGTTCATAACTCTCCCTCTTGAAGTCTCACCGCTAAGAATATCCATGAATGACAGAACTCATCCACGGACTTAAACACACAGTATAGACATCTTCCTTGCAGCTTGTAGGGTCGATTGAAAGTCCATGAAAATCTGTTTGTGCACTTACATTAGGTCTCAGAAAAGTCGAACAATCAAAGACAGATTTAGTCTCACCTCTCTTTGACCCCAAGAACACGAAAGAAATTGCTGCTGTTTGGTCTCAAATACATCGTCATACTAGTTACCGTTCTGTGAGCCAGTGCTACTGTAAACCATTTAAATTTGTTTGAACACCTCCATGTGTGACATTGAGCAAGTCCCAGTGCCTAAGAAACAGTGCTCCAATGCAGAGGAAAATAAGGCACACACATGTTAAAATTGTAAATCTTGTTTGATATAAAATGTACTTGCAAGTCACATACTGTGCAGCATGCACGGTGCTTTTATGCTCACTCTGCGCAACATCCTTGAAATAAAAGTAGTGGCTCACCGTATTTTAAGTCTCAAATCTTGTTGTAGTTGCCTCTTGAGACTGGGTACAGGACGCTTGGCTTGGGGGTGTCCGATCTGATGGACACAGGTGGGGATGCAGAGTGTGCTGTACCAGTTTCTTTTGTTCCTTTTGAGATTTCTTAACCACATGGCTGCTAGAGCTATTCCCCTGCTGTGCTGAACAGCAACCAAAACGGGTGTGGTCATGACAAGCTCAGCTCATCATGAGCACCTGAGAGGTATATGCCATGACGAGCTGAGCTCGTCATGAGCACCGAAGGGGTTACGTTTCTTTCTTACATCTTGTGCACCCTCCTTTTTACGTCTTGTTCCTGAAGTTTGCATCTGACATCTTCTCCCTTTTTTAGCTTCTTCCCAACATGTTGTAGAAGGCATCTTTACCAACAGTAGAGCGTGGGGAGGTCTCCAACCCGTCACCAAAATGTACGTAGTAATGATGACATGCTGTAACTTGTAATCCAAGTAGGTTTATTCACAGGTAGGATCAGTAAGTCCTTATCAACAGGTAGGTCATCATTAACAAGTATATAAGTCATGTAGGCAGTCTGTAGGTGGAAATCAACAGCCCCACAAGGAGCAGCCTGCTAGCTGCTCAGCCCCTCTCACCAACTGTCACTCCTCATCCAGTCACCCAGGCATTCTACTCAAGGTCCACTCACCAACATTCCATACAGAAGACACACACTCAGGCTGAGCAGCTAGAGCAGAGAAACATAGGGAATAAAACATCATATAAGAACACTACAAAATCTTTATCTAGGAGTTCAGTAATACATGATGAAGCCCGTGGGTGTTTAAGTATTGTGGCCAGGGTTCTGCCAGGGCAATCCCCCTCACTGTAATACCTGGCTGTGATGAATTTGCCTAAAAAGTAGGTTTCCCAATGAGCTTCATCCCCATACTAAGTGATTTTCCCTCGAAGGATGACTAAGTGTTCAGGTCTACCAGTGCAGTAATAAAACCAGTTTGGTGACTTGGATGTTGTGTTCCAGTTGTGACAAGGTCTGTCTAATCGACCTTGGCTATGCATGCACCTCTGATCAGAGACTTGAAAGCTTCCCAGAGCACTGAAGGGGAAGACACCAACCCCTTGTTGAGTAAGAAATTCTGCACTATCTCATTGTGTATCTCTTCTCTAATGACCTGATCTAATAGAGCGTTTGGGGGTTGTCACCAGCTAACTGCTCAGGGGACTGCCTGTGTACTGCCCATCTGAGGATGACAGGGCATGGTTTGATAGCGTCAGTGGCATATGTTGCTACGTCTCTGGTTACCAACCAGAAGTCCAGCCTGGACCAGGGGTTGTGATGCAGTGAAATGCAAGTGCCCTCTCTTGCTTCTGGGTGCCACTTCCTCCAAATATCTATTAACCCCTGTTCCTGAGTGATGGATGTCAATTTCTGATTCGCCCTGGGGTGCAGTCTGTGGGCAGAGCTCGAGTGGTCAAGGGTATTGTCTAAGATAGCATTGAAGTCTCCACCCCATACTATTGTGTCACATCCCATCAAGGTGTTTTTGGACCAGATAGTGTCGAAGAAATCAGGGTCATTAACATTAGGCCCATATCTCGCCACCAAGATAATTTGAGTCGTTCCCAGTGTTCCTTCGGGGTCAATGATAGATCGGGATGTGGTCCAACCAAGCCCGCAATGTATCAATATAGCTACACCTCTGGCGTACTTTGAGTGTGCGAAAGAGTACTCTCCCCCTCAGCCACTATTATGTAATTTGGAGTTAGATGTATCGTTGAGATGTGTTTCTTGCAAGAGGCAAATGTCAATATTGTGCCTGAGTAAGTACGAATGGGTGAGTCGTGTTTTCCTGACATTGTTAAGCCTTACAAAGTTCCAGGTGAGAAATGTGATCAAAGTAATTTGGACAGTAGTTCGAGTGGATCTCGGATGAGGTGAGGTTTGATGTTCCATGTTGTGTTATATTTCTGGAATGTGCAGTATTGATACAGTAGGGAAAGTGATTGCCTACATCCCTCAGAGTATAGGGTGAGTAAGTGCTGATATGTTCGATCCGGCTCCAATGCCTGTGTGTCCCCGCTCCCCAACAAACTGTTACAATTATCCCATCCCTCCCTCCTCCCAAAACAACCCACCCAACTAGGTTGTGACTCCTTCCCCTCTCCCACCCCCAAACAATATATCTCCCCAATCAGGATGAAAGGTGGGTTCTCCATGGGGGACTGCAATGCCGGCATGCTTCCCTGCCTGAAAGGCGGGGTGGTCAAGCAGTGTATGTGTAGAAGACAATACAGAGTATGGAAGTTTCAAATCTTCTGCTAGAGGTCAGGTGATAATAGCTTATAAAATTGATAGCAACTGTAAATAGTCCACAGGGGTTTCATGTTTCCAACAGTTCAGGCATCTAGAGATATAGGAGGATAGGTAGGAAATGCGGTGGAGCATCTTCAATCATTGTCACTCATGCTAGGCTTAGCTCCAGCTTGGATGACCCAGGGGAACGTTTTTGCCCTCTGACATATTTTGCAAATTTAAGGGGTGATTTCGCATTGGTGAAGAATTGGGACTGTCCTTAAAAAGTTACTTTCAGTTTACCTGGGTAAAGCAGGGCGTAGGGGATCTCCACCTGTTGAAGAATGCAATTTGGAGGTATGAAGTCTCAGCGGGCTGCTTGCATCAGAGGGATGAAATCAGGATAGAACAAGATGGTATTGCCTTGATGGGTTATGACTCAGCGCTCTCTTGCAAGATGCAGGATTGTGTTTCTGTCCCGATAGTTACGTTGGAGCGCTATGATGGGTCTCCGTGTGGCCCCCACAGGTGGGCTGGTGCGCTCGTTCTACTATAAACACAAGCGAAAGTTCTGGGCAAAACAGGTCACGCAACAGTTTCTCCACATAGGGTTCCATCTTGGAAATCTCAGTAGATTCAGGAATGCCTGTAACACTGAGGTTATTTCATCTTGAGCGAGCCTCCAGGTCTCATTCTTGGCTTTGATTACATTTAGGACCTTTGCTATTTGAAGGAGATGTTCCTTAGATTCTACCTGATAGTCGAGTGCGTCAGATGCACGATTTTCAAGCTGGTCCAGCTGAGTTTTGTAAGTGTCTTCTTGTTTTTTCACCTGGTCTAGCCTGGAGGCCAGGATATCTAGTTCGGAGTCAATGGTTTTAAGGCTCGTTCTGACTTCCAGTAGGACACTGAAAAAGTCGTCCCCCTGTCTCTCCCTGTCTTCCCTGGTGCAAAAATAAAGTTCTGAGTCTGGCCCAGTTTCCATCACGCGAGTGCCTCTTATGTTGTCAAATGGGATGTACGACATTACAACGCATGCTTTTACATCGCATGCTTTTACAACGCGAGTTTTACAACGCATACCATTACAACGCATAGTGCTTTGGGGCGCTGGATTGTGAATTATTTAATTTACTATTCCAACTCCAGTCCCCGTGGATAGTAGGGAAGGTGTTGGATAGTAAATTAAATATATTCCCTATCCTAGAGCGCCCCCCAGCGCAATGCGTTGTAATGGTTTGTGTTGGAAAAGCTGCGATGTAAAAGCATTGCGTGCTAAAAGTTGCGTTGTAAGTGATGTTTACCTGTCAAATGACAGCTTTGAATGTTTGGGATAGTTTTTCCCCAATTTGTTGTGTTGCAAGTAACGGGGAAACTTGCTAATTGCCTTTGGGCTGAGTAGTGTCTCAGTTCGATCTTTCCCTGCTGTCTCCTGTGACTCTGGGGCAATTTAATACTGATGTGCTATTGAGCTGAAATGTATGGTGCCACTAGGATTCGAGTTCTTTCCTGCCCAGTGACGCCTAAACTGCGGAGAAGAGCTGCGGTAGCTTCGCAAAAAGTCGTAGTGCCACGGGCGTCTCTCTGACTCAAGGAAGGTATGTGTCGAGGATATCTGGCTACGCCACCGGTGGCGTGTCTTTCACACAGTGGCCTTGGTGCCTTGCCCAGCGTCTCTCTCTCCGCGGGTCCCAGGGAACAACTCCAGGTCTCAGCAAATGCAGCAGACTTGCTGCTCGCCCACCCGCCCGGCCCCACTCAGGCCCCACTGAGTCTCACCGTCCAGGACAGCAGCGGCCAGCCAGCAGCGGCACCCACCCTGTCAGTCTGCACTCCCACCCCCATTCGGCCCCCGGCCTAGGCCACCCTTCCTGCATCCCCCAGCGTCCAAGGAGTGCCCCGGCCCAAAACCTACAGGCTAGTCGCATGTCCACCACTTAGTCGATCTCTCCACAGACGTCACCCAGCTCCTGCCATTGTGTGTTGGATCTCAGAAGTCCAGAGCAGCTCCATGCGTCTTATCAGGTGGGCCGCTGGAGATTGGGGTGCCGACCTCCAGATCTTGAGTTGCCCTCGGTGTTGGGTCTGGTGATCACTTGTGGGGTCTGGCCTGGGGGTCTGAATTCCGGCATTAGAGCTGCAGCGTTCTTGGTCTCCCAGAATGCAGTAGGCCCAGTCCGCCGGGAGCATGCAGCTTGCTCATGGGGGCCCCACCATTCAACTCTGCCGTCAATCAGGAGCACACAGCAAGCAATTAAATTACCCTGATTGCCTTGTATAAGAATTGATTTCTGCAGGATTGCGACTCATCCACCGGCCATCTTGCTGCTCGGTTAACCCATGCCCTGTGCCTATATATATCTTCTATCCAAAATAGCATATATGAATACTTATTTTTAAAAAAAATTAAAGACTCTCTTGATTGGCAGACTAATTGCCAATCAGTTGGTGTCACCTATATATTTCTGCATCATGATGAGGACCCCGTTTTAAATAATTTAAGTCCAGGGTTCGAAACGCTGACAATAACATATGTAGACAGTTTTACAAGAAACTGATAGTGGCTATCAACAATCGCTTAGCGTGGGTGGATCTCTAACACTCTATTATCCCCATCAGCCACATGTATATATTTCTGTACATAGCACGTATGCCCTTTCTGCACTTACAGGCACTTTCACTGCGCCATCATCCCTTTTTTGGAGCACCTTCTGTTCGATAGAGCAAATATAAGTTTTACTTCTCACTGTCAACAATCGCAACAAAAGTTGCTAAAATGAAATAAAAGGATAAATATGTAAGGATGAGTTATTTGTGTTAGAGGTGTTTGTACCCCCCTCTTGACACTATACCATGGAAGTCAAGAGCTACACTTTCCCCAGAGGGTGCAGAAGCTGGGAGCAGGTCAGGTACTGTGCCCACGGCATTCTGCGCACTGACAAATGCTATACACATCTGGTTTATAGGTACATAAGCTGTTGAAGGCTTCACCTAGAACCTGCTATGCTTGGCCAATGATAGCGAGGGTTGGGCATATGGGACATTGGCACAGGACCTGGCCACATGCCAGGACATGCATCATCCCCCACAAAGCTCAGTCAAATGTTGTGCACATCAGGGTTTGCATATATGGAAGGACGGGCAGGGTCTGTTCACAGTTCTGTACATATGCCATGTTCTTCAGGATCCCTGTGCACGGTCAAAGTGTGCATTGGACATGGGTAAACAGGTGATTAAGTGCAGGGCCAGGCCAGATAACAGGACTTTGGTCAGCCACCACTGCATAGAGCTGAAGCGCTGCACCACAAGGTTTGACACACATACTGTTGAAGGAATGTGTGTTTATCACAGGGCCTTGACAAATACAATAATTTATATATTTATTTTTTAAAATCTTTTTATTGTTTTAACACACAAACAAGACATTACGGAGGACCAACATGAGCATTCAATATCTAGTTACATATCTTGAGAGAGAAAAGCATATTATTCGTACGACAGAGCCACACCTCTGGGTCCCATACCAGGTCCTACCCAACATGCCCAGTCTTCTCGATCAATTTCTCTTTGTTTCCAAGCCCTAGTCCAAGGCTCGGAGCAATGCTCAATGCGTGCCCCCCCCATGCCCATAAAACTCCCCAACCCCCCACCCCCGCTGCTAAGGCCATAAGCTAGATAGGATGTGTGAGTGTTGTACTGTTCTAATGCATAATCTATGTATTCGTGGTCTCGCTCATCCTATTGAAAATCACTGTGTTTGCCCTGGAGCCGGGGATCCATCCTCCCACCAAGCCCCTTGATGTCGTGGGGAACCTCCTACACCGACCCCTGTACTTGCTCCTCCTCCAACAATTCATCTGATTCCGTTTCCGTATCTGTGTCGAGCAATTTAAGTCCCAGCACTAGTGCCTCCCACGCCCGCGCAGCCTCCAGAGCCCTATCGTTATGGGACCTTTGTGCTTGCTGCAGGCGAACCGAGGCCTCGCTGCCCGCCCATAGGAGGAACACTGCCTTCCATCTAATATAGCTAGGGCCATTCGCTGCCTTCCAGTGCAATGTGATTTCCCTTTTAGCCAAAATGAGGCCCAGGTCCATAAATTTACTAGTTATTTTATTTTTGCTAGTATGCGGGTACCAAAGCAGCAGGCACGTCCCCTTATCCATTTCCACCTGTCGTTCAGTTACTCTACCAAGGGCTGAAACTACCTCCTCCCAATTTGTTCCCAATTGGGGGCAGTCCCATAACATGTGGCATAGATCCGCTCCCCGCAAGCGGCAACGGGGCAGTGCGTTGTATCCACTCGAAAATACTGGTTGATTTTGGCTGGCATGAGGTATGCCCTATGTAATATAAAGTATTGGACGAGTTGGAATCTAGCGTTCCTAGTGCTCTTCCATGCCCTCTTAAGTATTTGTATCCAGGTTGCGTCAGGGATATCCTTGCCTAGGTCCGCCATCCAGCTCTCCCGCAGTTTTTGCAGCGGGTTAGCGTGTTCTCCCAGCATGCGCTTGTATAGGCAAGTAACAGCCTTATATGTGCCCGCCGCCATCACAACATACTGACATGCCGCGGTTAGAAGCGGCTCCGAGAGGCCGGCGCCCCAGTATTTTTGTATGGCCGTTATCAGTGCTGCATGTAATAAGTATTGACCGTGTGGAACACCAAAGGTCTCTTGTAGTGTTCCATAGGGCAAGAGGGCACCATCCGCATATAAGTCGCCTACCATCTGCAGTCCCAGTTCCTCCCACTCCCCTAGGCCAGACCAGTTGCCACCATGAGGCAGGGCCGTGCACATGCCCAGTGGTATTTCGGGAGCATATCGGCGTTGCACTCCAATTCTAGTGTGGAAACGTTTCCAACAGTACCTCAGGGTGCCCTCGACTAACGACAAGTCCGCAATCCTCAGTTTCTGCTGTAGGATTATAAAGGAGAGAACATGTCTCTGAACCTCCGGCACCGTTCTCCGCTCCGGCCCACGGAACTCCAGTGCCACCGCTTGCGTCAGGGCCTAGAACTGCGCCGCCAGGTAGTATAATTCGAGGTCAGGAGCGGCTAGGTTGCCTTCAATTCTTGGTCTCATCAGGGTAGCTAGTGCCACTCGGCGCCGACCAGTACCACAAATGAAGCCGCCCATTGCAGATCGCATTCGTCGGAAAAATGCAGCAGGTATTTTTATGGGCAAGGTTCGGAAGAGGTACAGCAGGCGAGGCAGTGCCACCATTTTTAAGAGCGCAACCTTGCCTGGCACTGACAGCGGTAGTGTCCCCCAAAATCCCATACTACTCTTCAGGCCCCTCATAGCCCTCTCGATATTTCCTTCCATAAGATCTTCCTGGTCATAGTAGATCCATGTTCCCAAGTAGGGAAGGCATCTCGGCTCCTATGTCAAACCAGGTGGCAACTGTGGCGGAGCGCATGCGCTCGACACCGGGAAAACGCAAGTTTTCGTCCAGTTAACCCGTAGGCCCGAGATATCCCCAAAACGATTTAGGAGGTCACGCGCCCCATCTAATGCGTCCCCCGCATCTGCTAAGAACATGATAAGATCATCTGCGTATAGCGAGATGTAGTGCGCTTGACCCGGAGTTGTAAGGCGCTGTACGCTTCCCCCCTCCAGGCGCACGCCGCTAGTGGTTCAATCGCTAGGGCAAATAGCAGCGGGGACAGGGGGCAGCCCTGCCTAGGGCCCGCCCCACCGGGTAGGATGAGGAGACAGACCTGCCCACTCGGACCCTGGCAGTCGCCGATGACTATAGTATTTCAGTCCATCGGGCATATCTGGCGCCAAGTCCAAAGCTTGCCATAACTGAAAAAAGATAGGGCCATTCCAGGCTATCAAATGCCTTAGCAATATCCACTGATAGGACCAGTTCCTGTCCCCCTTGCCCGCCACCTCCATCCAAGAGTCCCAACAGGCGGCGCACGTTGCTGGCAGTGTTGCGTGTAGGAATGAAGCCGGCCTGATCTAGGTGTATCAGCCGTGTCATGAAAGGGAGGAGCCTGGTAGCCAGCACGCGGCTCAATATTTTATAGTCAGTTGTGAGCATGGATAGAGGCCTATAGGAAGCCGGATCAGTTGGTAGTTTATCTGGTTTAAGGAGTGGAACAATGATGGCCTCCCTAGTTGAAGCCGGTAATGTCCCTGTTTTCCCACCTTCCAGGAACATCAGCAACAATCTGGGAGCCAAGATGTCGATATAAGTTAAATAAAACTCGATAGGTAAACCGTCGCTGCCCGGCGTTTTATTACGCGCCAACTGCTTAATAGCGCAGCGAATCTCAGCTAGTGTAATATCCAGGCCGAGCGCTGCAGCCTCATCCTCCTCAAGAGTGGGTAGTTCCAGTCCCTCTAAAAAGGCACGTGTGTCTTCCTCACCAGCCTGCAACTGGCTCGTGTAGAGCTCCGCATAGAAAGATCGAATGCGGTCATTTATGCGATGTTGTTCATATTCCAACTGTCCCGTCGCCAAAGTCAGTGCCAAAATTGGCACACAGCGTGTTGTGGGGTCCGCCAGCCAGGCCAGCAGCGTACCCACCTTATCTCGTTCTGCATGGGCACGAGCCAAGTAAGCCTTGTGGTCAAAGCACCGTAGCCACTGTCTCTCTCCGGGCCAGGACCAGCTCATGCGTCCCGAGCCTTCCGAGTGAGACCTCTCAGCCTCCCGCAACGCCCGTTCATTCTCGTCCACCTCCCGCAGCAGCAGCTTCCTAACTCCCACCCATTTGGCGATGCATAACCTGCGGACCACCACCTTGAATGCGTCCCATTCAAGGGCCGTCGTTGTGGCAGTGCCGGCATTCTCCGCAAAGTAGTGTTCCACTCCATCTCTCAACTCCGTTCTAAATACCTGATCCTCCAGCATCTCAGCTCGCAGCCTCCAGTTAGGAATCGTAGGGCGCACAGCCCTCCAACAGAAGTTTACTAGTAACGGATTGTGATCCTATATGGTTCGTGCTAAATATTCACTGCTAGCCGCTAGCGGGGCCAGAGTAGAGCTACACAAGATGGCGTCTAGCCGGACGTGTAGGTCATGTAACGAGGAGTAATAAGAGTAATCTCTATCGCACAGGTGTTGCTCTCTCCAAACATCTAGGAGTCCCTAATTGTCCTGCCATTGGGCTCGTGTTCTCGCCAATTTATTAATCGGGCCGTGGGTAGTGGAGGGTGGGACCTGTCCAAGGACACATCAACCACTGAGTTAAAGTCTCCTCCTAGCAACATCGGAGTCGTGAGATCATTTGCAACGGCAGAGGATAGAGTCCCGAAAAAGGACGCTTGGTCTACATTGGGAGCGTAAATACTGCAGAGGGTCACCTCGCGTCCAAAAAGGCGGCCCCGGACCGCAACGTACCGACCCTCAGGATCTACCAGTTGGTCCAGCACCTGGAAAGGAACCCCAGCTCTAACCCAAATTAGGACCCCTCGCGCAAACGCGGAGTACGTGGTATAGAACAGCTGTCCGCGCCACCTGCGCTGCAGGGCTAGCCCCTCCGATCGGACCAAATGTGTCTCCTGTAAGAGTGCTATCTGTGCACCTCTGCGTACTAAGTAGGAATGTATCTTGTGTCTACGCCGCATGGAGTGTAATCCCCGAACATTCCAGGTAATGCACTTGACATCAGGTGACGGACCCATAACATTGGTAAAGTAGCCACCACAGGCAGCCCTTCCTCCCCAGCCGCTGGGTGACAACAACTTCAGACATACACTCAACACTGAATTGCAGTAATCCGTAAAATAATCTCGGTGGCAGGCAGGTTCCCTTAGCAAATCCAACTCCAACCCCCAACTCCCCCTTCCCACCCAACATGACGCCCACCCCCCCAAGAACAGGCACTAACAGAGTGAATCCCATCCAAACTGCCCCAAAGATATGCCCCATGCTAGATTAGGGCACAGTAAAGGTTACCATCTAGTGGGGGGTGGGAAAGGGCCTAATGGGTGATTCGCTGAAAAGCCTATAGCACAATCAGAGCACGCCCCAGAACCCCTTCTGCTTCCCCACCTCCCAGGTCCACCCTAATCCTCCACATCCATCATCCCCATTCTGGTGCTAGGCCACGCCAGCAGTCCATCCGCCGTCCCAGGAGTGACCGCCGGCAGCCGCTGCTCGTCCGACACATAAGTCTCCGCTCCCGATTGACCTTTACCACTGCCGACGTCTGATGCTTCCGGTGTGGTCTTCTGCAGCTCAACAGATATCGCCGATACCGCTTCCAGGGCTCCTTTGCGCTCTATAGCTGTCTGGGATAGCGAAGGTCTCCGTAAGCCCCTCCTGCGATGCTGCACTCGCTGCGATCTCCGAGGCTGGGAGTCCGCCGCCAGTTCTTGCGTCCTCGTCGCTCGGTCATCCTTTCCTGCTCTGTACAGCTCCAGCCAGTCCCAAGCATCTTCCGGAGATTCATAAAAGTGGAATTTTCCATCCATTACACTGTGCAACCTAGCTGGGAAGAACAAAGAGTACTGAATTCCTTCCGCCCGCAATTCCTTCTTTACTGCTTGAAAGGACATGCGGCGTCGTTGCGCGTCGAAGGAATAGTCCGGGAAGACGGTAACACTGCTGTTGTCCACTTGGTATGGGCCATCACTACGGGCCCTCCGGAGGAGCAGGTCGCGATCACGGAAATGTAGCAAGCGCGCCACCACCGGCCTCGGGGGGCGGCCCTGCAAGGGTGGTTTCGCTGGCACTCAGTGCGCCCGTTCTAGAGTGTAGAAAGACGACAGCCCCTCCGGGGCCACAACGGTTTGCAGCCAGTGTTCCAAATAGCTCACCATGTCCGATCCCTCAATTTTTTCCGGCAGGCCCACTACGCGGATGTTGTTGCACCTGTTGCTGCCTTTCGCATCCTCAGCTCTCCGCTCGAGTTCTGCAAGCCTGTCCAGGACCCTGGCCATAGAACTGGACAGCGCAGTCTGCGCTGGGGCTAACTTTTGGAGCGTAAGCTCTGTGTGCTCCACTCGGTCCACCAGTTTCAGATTGTCCGCGCGCAGCAAATCCAATCCAGTCATGACCTGCGCTATGTCCTGCTGAGGGCCACCCGGGTGTCTGTTATGGCCGTCAATATCCTGTCTAGCTGGAGCTGTATCCCCGGTTCCCGTGGCGTGTCCGGCTCGCTTTGACTTTCATGGGACGGAGACTCAGCCCCGGAGGGCTGGGGGTCTTCTTCCTTCTTGCCTCGAGGTTTGCCCATAACTGCTGTTGTGTGGGTCGGGCGACTGTGCGCAGTAGTATCTCCTTCGCCCCTTTCAATCCCGTGAGGACGTACTCTCCGCTTCTCCCAGCTATCCGGATGCGGTCCACTCACCGAGGCTGCACTGCACAAGAGGGGTCCCAATCTCAGCGATCTTTCCAGGGAAGGTTATCTGCAGGCTCACCACTTCCCAAGTTGGCAGTCCAGTTCATGTGATGCGCCCGTGCCCCAGCAAGAGGCCCCTCGCTCAACGATCCAAGCAGGAGTCACTCCTATGCACCCCAGACTCCCAGGCCTGTGGATGGGGTAGGGGGAGTGGTGTATGTCCAAGCCCTGGTGTGCTCCTTGCCTTGCCGTCGGCACACCCTCCAAGGTATCTCAAGGCCAACCGCTAGTCACGCTGTGCCCGATGTAGGGGAAGGGGGAGGGGGCACCGGGAGCGGCCCAGCGCGGTCCTCAGGGCCCATCCCCAAGCAGGGTCCCCCAGTCGGCGCCATCGTGCCCTCACTGCCCATACGATATCCTCGCTCAATACAAGTGGCAGGGGGCCGGGGGGGGGGGGGGCGAGTCAGGTGTGTCCCTAGGAGCATCCCCAAGTGCTACGCCTTATTCAGGTAGCGCAGTGTTGGAGCCGGGGAAATCCCAGTCAGGGCACCCTTCCAGCGCTTCGCTCGGCGTTTATAATAATGTCTGAGTTCTCCTGCAACCCCCACAGCCCGGCCTAGATGGTGCGTGATGAGGCCGGGGCCATTGGTAAGGGGCTCCCCACCTGTCCTCTGGGCCCACTGTCGGCGGCATCCCGCACTCTGCGGGATGCCCCCCCCGGGTGATTGGCAAGGGGTTCCGATCAGTGGGGCGCCGGTAATGGACAACTCCAGCAATGCGTGACTTTTGGACCAACAGATGCATCAGAATTTCTGACACATCTGTTAATCCTTCCGCCATAAAGAAATACGTTCTCCTCATTTGACCACACAGGTTGTGATTAATTTGCTTAAATTACGAGGGTTACTTGTCACCCAATAAAACTGGGCAGCATAAAAAATTCCAGCTATTGTCTATGCTGATGACCTACTGCTGTTGGATAAATCTCATTAGAACTTCAACACTCGGGGCAAGATGGCCGTGGGCAGTCTGTAGTGAGAAGTCGCATCTCACTCCTCCTCCCTCCTCATACCGAATGATGTACTGATGGCTCTCTCTACAGCAATGAGATAGGGCCCCACCGGACACCCACTAGCTAGAATTTGCTAAAAACATTTCTGGTACCAGCACAAAGAGGATTTGCAAGCATCGCAGCGCTGATCGTAAAGGGGCTCCTCAGAATGCCACCGCGTTCAACTAAGCTGGGCAAGGATCAGAAAGACCTGGCGCTGAAAGAAAAAGAAGACAGTAAGGCTCCTGTAACTCCCGCCACGATGCAGCGATCTGTTAGCGCCAGTACTACAAGGAGGATACAACCAAAAAAGTCTGGCAAGCAACGGAGCAACAACATCGTGGCCCCCGTCCCTGGAACTATACGGGATGTCCCAACGCAGAAAACCCTCCGGGAAAAAGGGAAGAACAAGGAAACTTTGTTGAGCCAACCCACCTTGTCAGAGGCATTTGCAATTAAACCCCCAGAGTCGATGGATGCAGTGGACGCCAGCGCGATCAGAGGTGAGGGAGACTGCAGCGCCGTCCTCAACGTCCTCGAGGACGCTGAAGAGCCGGTAACCAGGCAACCACAGGAGCAGGAGCTGGAAGACGCTGCCCGAGCACCGCCCTAGAGAGAATCCTCGAGTCGTTCCCCAGAGGCTGAATGCGCTCCAAATGATCCATCCAGAGGCACATGGGCTAGATCAGGCAGAGTCTGCTGGAAGGTACACCACCCCCACTGATGGAGACAAGGGTGAGTCACGGACTCTGATGTTGGGGGGGACCCATGCGATGCAGGTAAAATTGTTAGTACCTGGGCAAGTGATCCTTTACTGGCATACCAGAATAACTCTATCGACTGCAACCAAACAGGGATCCAGGAGAGAGGGGTCTCTGGGGGGGCTGGCTCACCTGACCGATTCTTCTCAGTAAACGAAGACTCGGAATCATTTGTGTCGAGCGAAGTTAGCACTGAGGAGGACACTGACTCTGGGAGCAGCTCTAATGCCCAGAAAAGCACACAGAAAAAAACGCAGGTCTAGAAGGAAAACCAACCCTTCCGGAAGCCCTTCAGACCCTACTAAAAAACTAACCTGGGACTATTCTGCTACATCCCAGATATATCAGGATCACGGCAATCCACCTATGCAAACAGGGGAACACTCCTCTCCTTACCCCCAGCCCCAACCTGCCTCATTAGACTTACTATTCAGCACCTTGAAACAGATGCAGAGCGAGGCAAGGGTGGAGAGCCACAGGGCCAGGCAGGGGACAAATAAAATTCTAAATTCCCTGAGGAAGATGAATAAACTTTATGAGGAGGTGGCAGAGCGAGTGTCACAAGTCGAAGAAAGGACTGGAAAGTTGGAGGATGATTTTAGTAGCTTACAAACCTTTAAGCAGGAACAACAGAAGATGGCAGAGGATATCCAGTGGAAGCTCGAAGACTATGAAAATCGACAGCGACGCAATAACATAAGATTGTTGGGTGTGGTGGAGGGGCTCGAAGGGCAGGACGCAAGACTGTTTGTCATGAATTTAATAATGGGGGGCCTTTTCAGAGTCACCTTCCTGACAGTTGGAAAACTAAATACAAAGGGCGCATCGCTTACCGCTCACAATGAGGAAAGGGCAGGGCACAAGGCAAGAGGATAGGCCTAGGGCAATCTCGGTATGTGTGGGCAATTATTTGCTTAGGCAGGAAATCATAGAGAAAGCTAACCCAGAGACTAAGCGCTCATTCAATAAAATTACATTTTGTCAGGCCCGACTTCTGCCATGTCACGGTGGAGAGAAGGTGGAGGCAGAGGCAGCTAATAGCTCCTATCCAGGCTCTGGGCTCAGAGGCATATCTTCTATATCCCGCCAAACTGAAAGTGGTTACTAGAGGGCAGGTTAAAATGTTCTTCTCGGAAATAAAAGCAAAAGAATATATGGAGGAGGTGCTGGGTTACAAAGGGTGGCGATAAACCCATTAATAGTATGACGAGTAGGCTCAAGGCCCCCTTGATGTAAAAAGCCAGTAAGGCCTCAGCTTAAAGCACTTCGAAGAGGTAGGAAATCTAGGGATTGGGGGCTATGCACAATAAGAGGGAGACTCTATTTTGTATAAAGTCGGGGGAGGGAGGAGGATGCGACAGCTACATTCCAAACGGCCACACATAGGTCATAATGGACCTATTTGCCTGTATGGGGGGGGTTAGGGGGGGGAAGGACACAGGCGAGGGTGGGGGAGGGGGAGGGAAGGGGGCACACACAGCACAATGTCTTTGGTTTCACTTAAAAAGCTGGTTGGTAAGGCAAGAGAAATCTTCGATGTGTTTTAATGACCTGCCGGATTGCCTCAATTAACATCTGTGGGCTTAACAATGGCAACAAAAGGGGGCGGGTAGCTGCACTTCTTAGGACAATGCGATTGGATCTTGTCTGTCTGCAGGAAACACATATAGAGGGGGCTAAGGGATATCTACTGGAGCAGATGGGTTTCTCGCAGTTAGAGCATACAAAGCAAGGCTCCAAGACTAGAGGTGTGGGTATCTTGGGCAAAGGAAGATACATTATTGTAAATAGGAAGAAGGAGGACCAGTGGGGTAGATGGGTGTTGGTGGAAATTTTTGAATTTCTAGATACAGAATTAGCCCGCTGGCCAGAGCCCATTATATGTTGCGGGAACTTCAATATTAATTGACTCTCGGGTTCTGAGATACAGGCAGGGTTGGCATATACTGGCCGGAATAAAAAATGCATTGTGCAATATCCGCTATGGCGCACCCCAACTCATTAATAGACCTCTGGGCAAAATTGCATCCCAAAAATGCTGGTAGTACATTTTACTCAGCAACTTATAAAATCTTGGTAAGATTAGACTACTTCTGGATGTCCAACTCCCTAGTTAGTAATATCCCAAATAGAAAAACACCCTTGGATAGTATCGGACCATAACCCGTTGATAGTAACTATTAAACTGGACAGGGCAGGCAGTAGGGAAAAACCTTCGAAAGGGCATTACTTAAGGATGACGAATATGTTAAATATATGAGTATTTGGATAAGGGTATTTTGGGAGATTAATAGAGGAAGTACATCTTCAGGGACAGTATGGGACGCATTTAAGGCAGGATCCGAGGGGAGGCGCTGAGCTATACGCTTTATAAACAGAAACAAGAAAAGGCTAGAGTTGAGGATATAGTTAAACAAGCATTGAAAATGCAATAGGTCTCGCAGCATTAGAGTTAGTGCTTTTAGAATTGTTTATGGGTTTTTTTTGTAAATCTTTAGCATTTTTGTTTCCTGTAGCCAATGCTAAAGAATTTCAAAAAAAAAAAGCCATAAACATTTTTAAAAGCTCTGAAATGCAGTCTGAAATGCTGGATATATATTCAGTACAGATACACTATATTGTTAATGAAGACATAGGATATAATATGTTGTCCTGTATACACACAATTAGATGGGAACGTGCTGTGTGTGTCAGCGATTGAATGTGGAGGTGATGGTGGATGTGGTGGTGGATGTGGTGGTGAATTCGGTGGATGTGGTGGTGGTGGATGTGGTGGTGGATGTGGTGGTGGATGTGGTGGTGGATGTGGTGGTGGATGTGGTGGTGGATGTGGATGCGGTGGATGTGGTGGGATGTGGTGGTGGATGTGGTGGATGTGTTGGTGGTGGATGTGGTGGTGGATGTGGTGGTGGATGTGGTGGTGGATGCGGAGGTGGAGGATGTGGTGGATGTGGTGGTGGTGGATGCGGTGGATGTGGTGGTGGATGTGGTGGATATGGTGGTGGATGTGGTGGTGGTGGGTGTGGTTGATGTGGTGGTGGATGCGGTGGATGTGGTGGTGGTGGATGTGGTGGTGGATGCAGTGGTGGATGCGGTGGTGAATGTGGCGGTGGATGTCATGGTGGATGTGGAGGTGGTGGTGGATGTGGTGGTGGATGTGGTGGTGGATGTGGTGGTGATGGTGGATGTGGTGGTGGATGCGGTGGATGTGTTGATGTGGGCGTGTGAGGGTGAGGGGGTGTGCATTCTGAGTGGGGGGGTGGCGGTGTGAGGGGGTGAGGGCGTGTGAGGGGGTGGGTGAGAGGGTGGGTGAGAGGGTGGGTGAGAGGGTGAGTGAGGGTGAGGGGGTGAGTGAGGGGGTGAGGGGGTGAGGGGGGTGAGTGAGGGGGTGAGGGGGTGAGTGAGGGGGTGAGTGAAGGTGAGGGGGTGAGTGAGGGGTGAGAGTGAGTGAGGTGAGTGAGGGGGTGAGAGTGAGTGAGGGTGAGAGGGTTGTGAGAGTGAGTGAGGGTGAGAGGGTTGTGAGGGTGCCTGTAGATGGCAGACTCGTTCCCTACATTCTCTGGGTATGCAATAGGTCTGATAAAAACACATTTCCTGGGCTGCTGTTTCCTCCCAGTCCACCACTGCAACAGAGGTGCAACAGAAAAGAATACAGTGACATAGCCGAGTACCCAGTACCCTGGAAAAGAGTCAGTCACTGCTAACTGACCTCTTTATATAGCAGGGATAACGAGTTCTCGTGGGTGCTTTTCCACACGAACACACCATCGTCACAAGATGTGTTGTTACTTCGAATTGGCTAGCGTTACATTCGCATCTGCTGCTCAGAGCCTGCTTGTTCAATAATGAATTCACAGTTCGGAACGTGTTAACATTAGGACATTTTGTCTGCTTGGAGAAATGCATTTTGTCAGATGCAAATGGGAGCGCCTCAAACCCCGAAGCACATTTTTAATTGTTTTACTCCTGCTAAAAATGACTGCATACCTGCAAGCATCTGTCAGATCGTTTATGAACTGAACAAAATGTCTGCACCCCCGCGTGCTCCTCCAAGGGTGTGCTCGGTCTATTGTTTATAGGCCCCTTCGAGCTATTCTGCAGCAGAACATAGCCTCGAATAGACTGTGGCACTGCAGCGACAAGGATGCATGTTTCACCCCAGCTGTAGAGCAATTCAGAGTAGGCTGAACCATGATACTAATTGATTGTGAAAGAACAAATAACAGTTTTGTCACTTTAAAGCACTGCTCGACTCATTTGAAAGAATATGCATTAACACCTCTTGATCTGTGTCAAAGTGAAAAAGAATGTTGAATATTAAAGGGATGAAGGCTTATTGCTGCATATATCAGCTTTGATCTTAATTGGCTCCTGCTATCGCTAGTTACACTTGGGTTGTTTGCCAGCTTTCCTATGAGAGCAGGCGCCCCTCCCCCACGCCAGAGCAGGCTGCCAGGGTGCTTGCAAGTGGCCAGGATGACTTCTAACGATGCAGATGCTAAGTAGATGATTGGCGGCACATCGAGGTCTGACGGCTCAAGGGACGGGAAATGTACCGCTCGTCAGGCTTTCAGCAGGAAATTAATTAAAAAATAAAAAACTAGGGGGAGGGGGCGGGAGGCGGAGAGTTGAGGCAGGAAGAATTAAGTGAGAGAAATGTGTGGAGAACAGATGAGCACGAAGAGAAGTGGGGGCGAGAGGGTAGAAAGAAAAGAGAAAGATGTGAGAGTAGGCGGGAGAAACGAGGAGCTAAGGAAACAGAGGTAAAGGGAGGCAAACGTGTGGGGAGACGAGGAAAGCAGACGTGGCAAATGTTGGAGAAAAGAAAGGAACAGGAGATGGGCATAGAAGGAGGTTCAGAGAGGGAATAGAAAGGAAGGGATAGAAGTAAGGGGCAAAGAGTGACAAGTGAGCAAGAAGAACAAGACGGAGGGAAGAGAGGGGAGGGGGGAGGAGAAATGCGACACGGCGGGAAGGGGCAGGCAGGATGACTCAGGGGAGGGGGCGGAGCAGGGCAGAGCGGCATGTGGGTGTGAAGAACCGGGCCTTTGAAGTGAAGCTAAGCTTCACTTCAAAGGTGTCGGAGGAATGCGGGCGGCTGTGCACGCGCTTTTAAGCTCAATGCACATGCGCATTGAGCTTAAAAGTCACGGGCACTGCAAGGAATCGCCACGATTCCTTGCAAGTTAGATAAAGTGTAGATGAGCCCCTATAGTCTCGCTTGCTCGATGCGCATGCGCATCGACAGGCGAGACCTAAAAACTAGCCAAGGCAGAGGAGGACTTGAACTTAGCATTTCAGTAGAATGTGCCTCTGGAACCATTCCTACCTAAAATAATTTTGGATAAAACCGAAGCAGTAGAGGACATTGCAAGTAAAGCTGAGAATCTTCCCTCGGGAAAGGCGGCTGGCCCAGATCAGATCCCGGTCGAGTTTTATAAGGTTTTCCAAAGGGCTCTCATCTCCGATATCCTGAATACCGTACTCCAGGCACAACGGGGGAGTCTATTCCTAACTCCTGGGGGGGCTGATGTTGTAGTAATTTTGAAAAAGGGCAAACCATCTATAGCACCGGGATCCTACAGGCCCATCACTCTGATGAATGCTGTTGCATTCATCAGAGGTGTGGCGCCGCGGCCAAGGCGACTGATGCTGGAATCTGGGGATCACGGTTCAATCCCCGGCGCCGGTGGCAGGTTAGCTCAGCACCATGTGACTCTGGGCAATAGCTTGCTTAATCTTCCCGACGGCCCCCAGTGCCTAGAGACCCTTGCGGGTGATTGTGCGCTTTACAAATGTCGATTTTATTTATTATTGCTAACATTTTCTCTAAAATACTTGCTATAAGGCTAGCTAGAGTGATAGAGGGTATGGTTAGCCCTACGCAGCATGGCTTCATACCAGGGAAGGGTACAACACAACATGTAAGACAGGTAGTTACCTTGTTTGACGCCATGGGAGTCCCAGGGGACCCTATGGCTGTTCTACTCTTGGACGCAGAAAAGGCATTCGATAGGGTCTCCTGGGACTACTTGTGGATGGTAATGAGATGGAACGGTATAGGGTAGGGATATATCAGGGCCATCCAGACTCTGTATAGGGAACCCACAGCCCAGATCAGGATTAACAGAGGGTACACTGCCCCGGTGCAGATTAGCAGAGGGACAAGACAGGGCTGCCCCTCCTCGCCGCTTCTGTTTGCGCTACATATGGACCCTCTACTGCGTAGGTTAGATTCTAACCCGAGGATTTCCTCTCTAAGGATAAATGGCCATGAGTTTAAGACGCTGGCCTACGCGGGCGATGTGGCAATTGTCACCCCAGACCCCGTACTTGCTATTAGGGAGGTCGAAACCGAAGCCCAGATATTTGGTCAGGTCTCAGGCTACAGACTTAACAGGGCTAAAACCCAGATAGTTAAAAATATCGATACAGATTGTGATGATAATCGTGTAGTCAGTTCTGCAGTTTATTTAGGGGTCGAGGTTTCGGCAGATCTAGATGGGGTCGTGGAACAGAATATTGCACCCTTGCTGACTAAAGTAAGATCTGATCTAGAGAGGATGCACAATCTGCACCTATCATTAGTTAGTCGCACGATTGTTATCAAAATGATAATTTTACCTACATTTCTTTATTTTTTCAAGGCAATACCGCTATTCTTTGAAGCTAAATGATTTTCTGCATTAGAAACAATATTGAATAGATTCATATGGGTGCATGGCAAAACAAGGAGGGCATATAGGTTTATCACCCTCCCTAGGGATAGAGGAGGTTGGGGTGCCACGGACTTCAGGATGTATTATTGGGCCGCTGCACTGCAGTACATGCAGGGATTGATTGGGGGCAGAGGGGGAGACCCAAAAATTACTTCCACTAATGTTTATGCAACGGTCCTGGGGGAAGAATATAGGCCCCCTACATCCGGTATTTGGTGACCTACATTTGGCCCTATATTCCCTTTATTTCACCCCACAAGAATAGCTCAGTGGGGAGGCACCTCAGGGAGCACTTGCCCATGAGGCAGATATAATTCATATATTCCCCACCTGTCCGCAACTCTACACACTAATTAGGGATTTCGAATTATTCCTTGATAGATCTTTAGGGATTAAAACTATTCTCACTCCTGCTTTGATATTACTTGGGGTTACGCCAGATTTGGATGGCTCCCACAAGGAGTTTTTATTTGTAGCAATGGCGGGTCTTCAACTTTCTATAGCCAGGGCTTGGTTGGATAAAGTACCTCCTGCACTACAACAATGGCTTGCAAGCCTTTTGGCTGTTTATAATTTAGAAAAGGGAATATACGCTAGGAAAGGGAGGAGGGGGAGAGTGCTTGGGAGGAAAATTTGGGAACCGATACAGAGATGGAAGGAGGGTATGTGAGAGGTCTGAATATATGTAATGTATAGTTTGTGTATAGTTTGTGCAGAGACATTATTTACGTATTGCTAAAAGGGTCGCCCATAAGTAATAGATTTTTTGTTGCTCTGACCTGCTTTAATTATATTTTCATTGCTGTGTTGTATCACATAAAAAAAATGTTTTAATAAAAATATTTTTTTTTTAAAAAGAACTTCAACACTCCTTGAACTTTACATTCTCAAACTGTAGTAAAAAAATCTTTGAATAGGAACGAGGCCTAAACCAAAATTATGATTTTTGGTAAATCATCTCATACGTTTCTTTGGGGGTAGATAGTGCTAGCTTAGATAATGTTAAAACCTATGATTACTTAGCTATCTCTATTTTAGCTAATTTGTCATGGGCTCAACAGCTGTCTTCTTTAGTTATTATGTTCATTATGCTGAATTTGGTGTTATTCAACGTGATTGCAGATACATCATACAATACAATAGTTGCAAATTTGCCCTTACAGGGATTAAGCAGTCAGTTGAAGCTGAAGCCACCTTGCATCTTCTCGCCCAATGGCTCATGATGACATACAAGAATGTCACTGCTGCTGCATTATAAACCATTGAGAACAAATCTACAAACTTAATAAAAAGAAAAAGGTGACTGCCCTTATCTCTGCTTAGTGTTATGGCAATGCAGCCAGATTCATCAAGCGAAATGCGCTCGCAAAAGGGCCAGAATCTGAGAATCTGGCCCTTTGCGAGTGCAATTTTTGCATTTGGGATTCATCATCCCAAATGCAAAAATCGCTAATAAAGAATTTGCAAATTTACGAGGATTAGCATTTAAGGAATCTCTATTAGAGATTCCTTAAATGCCATTCATGAAACATTTAAAAATTGCGAATTCGCAATTTAGGACCGCTATTTACCACGAAGTCAAACCTCGTGGTAAATAGGGAAAACTTAGAAAAATGCATTTTAATGCATTTTTCTAAGTTGCATGTTACACACACACATGTCCTTTGGACATGTGTGTGCACAACATCAGTGTAAATTCACATTTCAGGGGTTCTACAGGGTGTCCTTTGGACACCCCTGCACCCTTGAAATCGCATCCTTATTTGCGATTAGCAAATTGATTTGCTAATCGCAAATAAGGAATGTGTAGGAATCGCAATTTATTTAGCAATTCCTACATGAATCCCGTTTTGCAAGTCCTTAATAGCGATTCCTTATGAATCGCTATTAAAGACTCGCAAAACGGCCCTTTCATGAATCTAGCTGATGCTGGTGATAGCGACTTGTGTATATCCTTTTGTGTCAGATGTCCAGACTTTAGGGGCTCTGTGTCATTGGCGGGTTTATGTTGCGATGGGCTGTGGGCTGGGTCTGCTCCAGATTGGTGATGAACATGAGGATTTCACTCCAGAACTTCGCAATGAGATGTCGCCTAAGCCCATGTCTCTCCTCCCACAGTGGTGTGTGGTGTTTACCAATGGCCCACTTTTTCACGTTGAATTACCATGTCTCTAGGGCTGGGGCTACCTTTGCCTTCTAGTGCATCGCGATGCACCATTTAGCAAGAATTAGGACCAAGTCTGTGGATCTGGCTTGATGTCTATCTGCATCTGTTTTCTGGAATAGAACCAGTAGACACATGCCGGGAGTGGGGCACAGAACGGTGTGTGCCGCCCAATTGAGGGCTGTGATCACCTGTTCCCATTAAGGTTGCAGGTCCACACAGCACCAGTGTAAAAGTCTGTGCTAGGCTCCTGGAAGTGTGGACATGTATTTGTGTTAACTCACATCATGAGACTTAAGCGTCTAGGGGTCAGCTAGGTGGAATGGAAGTAAATGAATTGTGTACATTTCAGTCTTGCGTTTCTGAATACACTCTGCATATAATCTGTGATCTCGTCCCACTCTCTCTTGGTGAGGTTCCTTCCCAGGTATCATTCCCACCTGTCTCTAGCCTCTGGTAGTGTGGGCTGAGTCATGTGTATTAGGGATATGTATAACCAGGAGATCAATTTGGTGCTCTCCCCCATCGTTAACAGTAGCTGAAATGCTTGGTAACCCTCTGATTCTGAATCATCGAACCCCCGCATATCTTTGACAGTCTTGCGGAGCGGAGGTTATATGTTAGGAAGTGTAATTAGAAGTGAAACAACTGTGGCTGACCAAAAGGTTCGCACTTAAGCTTCAATGTAGGAAAGTCAATAGAAGGCTGTGCATGTCACATCCGGAGCTAGCCACATAGAAACTCCACTGTCAGGGCAGATACCAAAACGTATATCAAATGGATTGTGCACCAAAATAAGAAGTCCGCAGCAGGATTAGTAGTTAGAACAAGTTCCTTTATTATTGTAAATATTTAAAAGGCCTCAGCCAACGCGTTTCGTTCCCGTAGGAACTTCAATGGTTTTATCTCTGTCTTCTCAGCCCTGACGAAGTTCCTAATGGAACGAAACGCGTTGGCTGAGGCCTTTTAAAGATTTACAATAATAAAGGAACTTGTTCTAACTAATATACCTGCTGCGGACTTCTTATTTTTGTGCACCATCCATTTGATATACGTATATGTTAGGAAGTGTGCTTGTGGTAATTGTAGTTCAGTCACAATCGCTTCCATTGTCAGGAATTTCCCTTCTCTGTAACAGTCGCCTATTGTAATAGATCTGGCGCCCTCCCAATGATGTAGGTGGTCTACCCATTCCCACAATCGTTCCCATAATAAGCATGCTAGAGGGATAGGCGGCCCTTATAGGCTCACTGTTTTGGTTTCAAAAATACATCTATGCCAGCATTCACTAACTTGGGTAATTGGTGGTGGTATCAGAGTGTTGATCCTCTAAATACTCTCCATTGGGGGAGGAGCTTGGCGGGCATCCGTGATGGCCGCGTGAGCACAGCGCTCTCCGGACCCCCGCCACTCCCGACATGATATCCTGAACATATCCTGATTCCTTACAAGGGTTAATGAAGAGGAACCTGGGCTGATCCTAATATTGTTTTTGGATTTCGAATTGGACCAGGGGCACCGAAGATACGTCGACTCAAACTTTCAGGGCCCACCTTGGTGGCGCGCCCGGGTCTTGGTGAGGCTCTGTTGCCGTGTCTGAGTTGAACAACAGCGGCAGGGGGACTCGTCCCATGGGCCCCCCTCTTAACTTTCGGACTTGATTCTGACTCAGACTACGTCTTCCGGCAGAGGTGTCTGGCCGGTGCTGAGTACGGCGGCGTGAGGCTACAGTGGCACCTTTTGCCTGCTCCGTATCCTTCTGGGACGGTTCCCACCTCGACTTGCCCTCGCTGCTGACTTTTTTGGCTCCGGCGCCCTGTCTCCCTGCGGCCATTTTCACCAGGTCGTGTGGGTCCCTTGGGGACGCGGTCTCCACTATGACGGGCAGAGGGGACCAGGAGAGGCGAAAGACTAAGACGCCCCTTCGCGGAGGCCCGGTCCTGTCGAACAGCATGGACCGGTACACGCAATCGAAGGTGTCCCCCAGTGCCTCCTTTCCTGGCCCGAGTGCAGTGGGGCCCCCTTTGGAGGCTTCTGCGGAGCCGTCCCTGCAAGACATCATGGGCGCCATCTCTGGCATGAGAGAAACCATTGGCCAACAGTATGAAGCTCTGGCCCACAAAATCGATACTGTGGCTATCGATGTGAACCTTCTTCGGGCCGACTTATCTAAAACCAATGAGAAGGTGAAGTCATTGGATCTCAAGTCATCCAGCCTCACGGCCGACGTCTCGGAGATGCAGACGGAAATCGGCAACCTCAGAAAGGTAAACGATTTCATGACTCAGCGCCTGGAGGATTTTGAAAACAGGGCACGGCGTTGTAACGTGCGTGTGATCGGTGTTCCGGAAAATCCTGATCCGCATTCTGTTGATCTCCTGGTTGAGGACTTGATACAAAACTACCTTTCTCCATCCGGATTGAGCAAATTCTTTGCGGTGGAACGTGCCCATCGTGTTCCGGGTGGCCAGGGTAAGCCGGGCGCCCCGCCGAGGCCCATTGTCGCTAAACTTTTTCATTATAGGGACCGAGACGCTATCCTGCAGGCCTCGAGAATTAAGGGCCCGGTGGCCTTCGAAAATGCTACGGTGAACTTTTACCCGGACTTCTCACAGCTTGTGCAGAGACAGCGAATGGGTTTCCGTGGAGTTAAGAAGCGTCTTCGGGACCTGGGTCTGAGATACGCCATGCTTTTTCCTACCAGGCTACGAGTGGAGTACGATGAACGGACCCTTTTCTTTGACCGACCTGATTCGGTGAATGACTGGCTGGACTCTCTGCCGGACCGGCCTAAATTGACTGATCCCACCGAACACCCGGGTGGTGCCGAGGGTGGCGTGGAGAGCTGAACTTGTTATCTGGGCCCCTGATTCCGTATCATGTTATTTCTTCCTGGGTTCTGTACTTGAGCGCATCTTTTTCTATGTGTTCTCCTCTTCCCTTCTTTCTGTCGGGGTGGCGGGTGGGACAGAGCCTTTTCCTCCTCCGGGGTCTTTTTGTAGAACGGGGTTTTTGGGCGACAGGCACACTGCATGTTGGGGTGGCTTCTTTGTCTACTGCAGGGGTGCAGGGTGGGGGGTGTTTCCTTGGGTGTTGGGGGGTGGGTAGTGTGGGGGTTTGTAGTTTGTGTTCTGTTTTTTCAAGGCGATTCTATTTTGATGATTGTATTTTCAGTGTCATGCTCATTGGGGGAGGGTTCCTGCATTACTTCGTGGGATGGGGGGTAGCGGGTTGAGGTTTATTTCATGGAATGTCAATGGTCTAGGGGATCGTATAAAGCGGGGGGTGGTGTTGCGATGCCTGCGACGTTTGTCTCCCGATATTGTCTTTCTGCAGGAGACGCACCTAGTGGGCAATACTTGTCGTGCAATGAATAGGTGGGGCTATCGTCTTGTTGCGCACTCAGGATTTACAACGGGTTCCAGGGGGTGGGCATCCTAGTCCGGGCTTCCCTTCCCCTTGCGATAGATGATGTGATCCTTGATGATCGGGGGCGCTATGCCGTCCTCGTGGGTCGATATGAGGGCAAGCCCCTTTCCCTGTTTACCGTCTATGTGCCCCCCGGCTTGCAGACCTCTACCTTCTCTGATTTGGGCCGAGTTCTGTTGGGCCTCCCTGATGGTGCTCTCTTCATGGCTGGTGACTTTAATTCTGTGCTCTCTGGTCTCAGTGATCGTTACCCCCCTAGGGATACTCCTTCGACCCAATTATGGCTGGGTGGCTTTTTGGATACTTTTGGTTTGGTTGACTGCTGGAGACTTATGCACCCCACTCAACTTCAATATACTTTCCACTCTGGGGCCCATGGGAGCTTGTCTAGACTAGATTACTTCCTCATACCAGCTGAACAGTCATCGGCTGTCCGCGAGATTAGGCACCTCCCCCGGGGCATCTCAGACCATTCTCCGCTCTGGCTCTGGTTTGATGTGGGGGTGGAGGCGGCGGGCCGGGTGGCTCCTATCAACCCGTGGTACCTGACCTCCCCTGAGACCCGTGGTCAATTGATTGCGTCCTTGGACAACTACTTTCTGGAGAACGAGGGGTCTGTCTCTTCTGCGGTGTCCCTATGGGAGGCTTTTAAGACTGTGATTCGTGGGCAGGCCCTGTCTCTCATTGCTGAAACCAAAAAGGCAAGGAATCGGGAGGTGGTGGAGCTTGAGAGGGAAATACTTGAGATGGAGGCTGATCTGGAATCGAGTGTCACTCGTGACAAACTCCATGCCCTGGGCCTGAAGCAATTGGCCTATAAGTCGCTGGTCACAGATGCGGCCAAAATGATGTTTAGAGAACAACAGGGTCGTCTGTATGATGTGGGTGACAAAGCGGGGAAATTGCTTGCCTGGTTGGACAGGAAGGAGAGGGCGAATCGAGTGGTGCCTGTGATTCAGACTTTGAATGGTGTGAGTGTGACGGACCCGGTTGAAATAGTGGAATGTTTTGCGGACTATTTTCGTGCGGTTTACTCCCCAGTGTCGGAAAGGGATGAAGACGACTCTCGCCTCTTGCTGCGCGACATTGCTTTGCCCTGCCTCTCCGATTTGGAGCGGTCCTCTATGGAGGCCCCGTTCTCTACGGACGAAATCGCGACTGCAATTCGCTCTCTCCGTTCGGGCAAGGCTTTGGGCCCGAACGGTTTGCCAATCGAGTTATACAAACTGCGTCCTGATAAGATTGCGCCCTATTTTCGGTCAATGTTTTTGGAGTCCCGGGAGAGGGGTGCTCTCCCTTATGACCAGCGCCTGGCTACGACTGTGGTGATTCCTAAAGATGGTAAGCCCCGGGATCTTTGTTCGTCTTATAGACCCATCTCTCTGTTAAATGTCGAGCCTAAGGTTCTTGCCAAACTTTTGGCTACTCGCCTCCTCACGGTTGTTAGTGACTTGATTCATCCGGACCAATCCGGATTTATCCCGCATCGTAACACAGCCCTTAATCTACGTCGCCTTCATGGAGCCATCGCGAGGGCGGGGCTTCTGACGGAGCCGGCCATTTTGGCCTCGTTGGACGCCTCGATGGCCTTCGACACGATAGAGTGGCCCTACCTTTGGGCTGCTCTTGAGAAGTTTGGTTTTGGCCCGGGGTTCATCGGATGGGTGAAGCTACTGTATACCGACCCCCTTGCACAGGTCGTGGTTAATGGTCGAGTGTCGGCTCCCTTTCCCCTTGGTAGGGGGACCAGACAGGGGTGCCCCTTGTCTCCACTACTTTTTGCTCTCGCATTAGAGCCGCTAGCTGCGTGGATTCGCTGGGAGCCTTCCCTCAAGGGTATACGTTGGTCCCCAGATTTTGAGGACCGTGTTTCGCTTTATGCGGACGACATTCTTCTCTATCTTACTTCCCCGAGTAAATCTTTGAATGTCTTATTTGACGTTCTCGCCTCGTTTGGTAAGAATTCTGGTTTGACTATAAACTGGTCTAAATCGTGTGTCTATGTTATTTCGGGTGACCTGCCCCCATTGCCGAATAGATTTCCCATCCAGGTTGTTCAGTCCGGTTTCAAATATTTGGGGGTTTTTATTACATTGGATTCGTCGCTCCGGTTTGAACGTAATCTCCTTCCCCCGCTTCATAGATTGCGGCTGGACGTGGCTCGCTGGCGTAAATTACCCTTGTCGCCGCTGGGCAGGGCTGCCCTTTTCAAGATGATGTCCTTGCCGCGATTCCTTTACGCACTCCAGAATTCCTATGATGATATCCCCGCTACTTACTTCCGAGAGGTAGAGAGTCTACAAAGGCAATTGATTTGGGACGGGCGCCCACGTATCGCACTTGCGAAGCTCACCATCCCTTGGTATGACGGGGGCATAGCGCTTCCTGATATCAGGAGATATTATTGGGCTACGCAGCTGTCTGCCATTAACCACTCGATGTACTCCCCGGGTCCGGTTCCGGCCTTTGCGATGGACAGACTCCAACTGCCGGGTGGTAACTTTAATAGAGCGCTTTACTCTAGGTCGGCTGGGCTCCGCCTTACGGGACCAACTAGGATTGCTGTTCGTGTGTGGCGCGCTGCGAATGTGAGCTTGGGGTGGGATGACCGAGTGACGCTGGCTACTCCGCTTTTTGCATCTGAGCGTCTAGGATGTCTTTGGACTACGAAAGAGTTTGACCGTTGGGACATGATTGGAATCTGTAGAGTGGGTGACGTATGTGCGAATGGGGCAGTGAAGTCCTTCGATGCCCTTCGAAATGATTATGACCTGAGTGATAGGGAATTTTTTAGATATTTACAAGTCCGTCATGCCCTCACTTCGGTTTTGGCCTCCGGTGTCGCCGTCCCTGAGTCCTCCCCCCTCGAGGATCGTATCCTAGATGGCTATCTCCCTGATAGTACCATCTCCTTGATTTATAAGAAGGTGATTCACAATCGCGCTGACTTGCTCGTTCGACTTAGAGAAGCGTGGGTCGGCGACGGGCTGGAATTAGATGATGAGGATTGGCAATCGGCATTATCTTCTCCGAAGGAGGTTGCCATTCCTGCCCGTCTCCGTCTGGTTCAGCTCAAGATCCTCCACCGGGTGTATGTTACTGGTCCTCGTTTGGTTGCGATGGGTTTTTCCCCGGATGGCATATGCAAGCGTGGGTGTGGAATGAGTGCTACGTTCCTTCACATTATTTGGGAATGTCCGAGGGTGGCTGCCTATTGGACTGCGGTGCTTGCGGTGATGGCTGACGTGACTGGAATTGCCCTGGTGCCGGAGGCCCGGAGATGCTTGTTGAATGTGTGGGAACCTACCGACTGTTCGAGGGCCCAGACCAGATGGGCGACCCTGGGGTATATGGTTGCGAAGCGAGACATAGCGCAACTTTGGGGCTCCCACAGGCCCCCCACTGTTTCTGTGTGGGAAGAAAACATGGACTGGTCTATGTTCCGCGAAAAAACCGTCTACACAGGTAGGGGCAAACCTAGGGCATGGACGAAGATCTGGTGTCAGTGGAACGCCTATCGCGGAGACATTTGTGCTCCTCCCTTGGTGGAAGCCCCTGATGTTCCCTTATCACCCTAGGTCGATGTTCCTGATATTTCACGTACTGTTCTTTGGCTTGATTGACCTCCCCGCTGTCCCCCCCCTTAACTGTTCCTACTGATTTTGCCTTCATGTTCCTGATTAGTGGGGTTCCCACCCCTCCAGGGCTGACTCTCGGTGTATTACTCCTCCGCCTTGGTGTTTATGTTTGTCGTTTTGGTGTGCTTTAAAATAAGAAAATTGTCTTATACTGTTCCATACTGTGGGCGACATTTTGTGTTCAGTTTGTGCCTGACCGCCGGAGTGGCGACCACTGTTTTCTCTCATATTATGCTCTGATCCTAGCGGCCGGCCCGTGCGGTTGTGGGCCCATCTCTGTACACATGTTTTTGTTGCTCAATAAAAGTTTTTAACAAAAAAAATAAAAATAAAATAAATACTCTCCATTGGCGCTAGTTCCACTCTATGTCTCCCTTCTAGCCACTGGGACAACCATTTGCACCTGAGATACCAAATAATAAGCTTCAAAATCGGGTGCATCTAGACCACCCTTTGCTCTGTGCACATTTAAAGTCCTTGTGCTGTTGAGTGCCCCAGACGAAATTCCTCAGCAGAGAATCTAGGTCTCTAAACCACCGAGGTTTATTAAATAGTGGTAGATTCGCAAAGTATTAAAGCAATTTTGGAACCATTATCATTTTGGACAATGCTATGTAAACAATCACTGAGATCGGCAAGGCTTGCCAGTAGATGCTACGACTAGGAACCTGCAGCGCCGCTCCCAGGTTGCGTTCCAGTACTTTTGCGTTGTTGTGGTAGACAAACACCCTTAGATATCGGAATGTGTAGAAGCACTACTCGATGCACCTGAGTTCCAACTTATCAGGTGGGTGGATGTTGCTTGCGTCCACTGCAAAGGCACATGTGTTTCCCCAGTACCTGCATAGATCTGACAACAAGGCCCCAAATGTGTCCAATAGAAGCAGTGCTCTCTCAAGGTCTGTTCATCCATCCTTGAAGAAAATTAGCATATTGTCTGCATACAATGGCTAGTGTGCCCTTCATCGCAACCTGTCTCCCTCTGCATTCATGTTCCCTGCGAACTATGGCTGAAAAGGGTTCTAGAGCCAATGCAAAAGGCATCAGGTATACTGGGCAAACTTTTCTGGTCCCTCTCCATATTTCATAAGCAGAGGAGATAATGTTTTCAGTGCGAACCCATTCGGTGGGATGGTACCACAGTAACTGGATCCATTGGGTCCACTTCTCGCCCATATTCATGTGGCAGTAGACCCCCCAGGAGGAATCACCAACTCAGGTTATTGAACGCCTTTTTTAAGGTCTATTGACAGCACCCTGGCGTTTGCCATGTCGATGCATAGCGTCTCCTCTAGCACCCTAAAAAGGTGCTCATATTCACTGAAGTGCTCCTGCCAAGTATAAATCTGGATTGGTCCAGGTGAATTCGGGCTGTCACCAAGTGTAATACTCAGCCTGCTAACACTTTACTCGATATCTTGTAGTCTGTATTTAAGAGAGACATTGGCCTATAGGAAGCTTTATCAATGGCTTGAGAAGCGAGACTAGCATAACCCCATACATGGTGCAGTGGTATATAATTTGGCTAAGTGTGGGACCAGGATGCCTGAATACATATGGTAGAACTCTACTGGTTGCCCGTCGGACCACTTAGTCTTACCCCAGACCAAGCCTTTAATCAATCAATCAATCAGACCATTTGTAGAGCGCACTACTTACCCGTGAGGGTATCAAGGCGCTGGGGGGGGGAAGAGGGGGGATGCTGCTATTGCTCGAAAAGCCAGGTCTTGAAGAGTCTTCTGAAGGTCAGCAGGTCTTGGGTCTGCTGTAGGGGGATGGGGCGGGTGTTCCAGGTCTTGGCGGTGAGGTGTAAGAACGATCTGCCGCCGGAGGTCGCTCTTCGGATGTGGGGGACTGTGGCGAGGGCGAGGTCGGCGGAGCGAAGCTGGCGGTTGGGGGTGTAGAAGCTAATTCGTCTTTTGAGGTATGCTGGTCCGGTGTTGTGGAGTGCCTTGTGTGCATGGGTGAGGAGCTTGAAGGTGATCCTCTTGTTAACAGGGAGCCAGTGCAGGTCTCTCAGGTGGGGTGTGATGTGGCTGCGGCGAGGGATGTCGAGGATCAGGCGTGCAGAGGCATTCTGAATGCGTTGAAGTCGTTTCAGGAGTTTGGCTGAGGCTCCTGCGTAGAGGGCATTTCCGTAGTCCAACCTGCTGCTGACGAGAGCCTGGGTGACTGTTCTTCTCGTTTTGGTTGGGATCCACCTGCAGATCTTGCGGAGCATGTGGAGGGTGTTGAAGAAGGAGGATGAGACAGCGTTGACCTGCTTTGTCATGGAGAGGGTGGAGTTGAGGATGAATCCTAGGTTGCATGCGTGGTCGGTGGGTGTTGGAGCTGTTCCCAGTGCGGTCGGCCACCATGATTCGTCCCAGGCCGAGGGGGTGGATCCGAGGATGAGGACTTCCGCCTTGTCCGAGTTTAGCTTCAGTTGGCTGTTTTTCATCCACTCAGCGACGGCTTTCATGCCTTCGTGGAGGTTGGTTTTGGTGGTGTGGGGTTCTTGGTGAGGGAGAGAACCAGCTGGGTGTCGTCAGTGTAGGAGATGATGTTGAGGTCATGCAGTCGGTTGAGATGGGCGAGCGGTGCCATGTAGATGTTAAACAGTGTTGGGCTGAGGGATGAGCCCTGGGGTACGCTGCAGATGATCTTGGTGGCTTCAGAGTGGAAAGGGGGGAGGCGGACGTTCTGGGTTCTGCCGGAGAGGAAGGAGGTGGTCCAGTCCAGGGCCTTCTCTTGGATCCCAGCGTCGTGGGTGCGTGTGCGTAGGGTGCAGTGGCAGACCGTGTCGAAGGCGGCTGACAGGTCCAGGAGGATGAGAGCCGCGGTTTCTCCGTTGTCTAGCAGGGCCCTGATGTCATCGGTGGCGGCGATGACGGCTGTTTCGGTGCTATGGTTGCTGTGGTTGCTTTGGAACTCGGACAGGGAGGGGTCCAGGATACTGTTCTCCTCAAGGTAGCAGGTCTGTTGTTTGTTGACGATCTTCTCGATGACCTTCGCCGGGAGCAGGGAGATGGGCCGGAAGTTCTTGAGATCCTTGGGGCCAGCCTTGGGTTTTTTAAGTAAGGCGTTGATTTCGGCGTGCTTCCAGCTCTCTGGGAAGGTTGCTGTCTCGAAGGAGATGTTGATGGCTTTCCGGAGAGGGGGTGCGATGGTGGTGCTGGCTTTGTTGAAGATGTGGTGTGGGCATGGGTCTGACGGAGATCCGGAGTGGATGGTGTTCATGATTTTGATGGTGTCGTCGTCATTTATGTTGGTCCAGGAGAGCAGGGGGTCGATGCAGATGGTGGTCGTGGAGGCAGAGGTCTCAGTGGTTGTCGGGCGGTCGTGGCGTTGAAGCTGTTGTGGATGTCTGTGATCTTGCAATGGAAGAAGGTGGCAAGGGAGTTGCACAGGTCTTGCGAAGGTGAGATGTCGTTGGTGTTGGAGCTGGGGTTGGAGAGTTCCTTCAAGATGTTGAAGAGATCTTTGCTGTTGTGTGCATTGTTGTCTAGGCGGTCTTTGAAGGAGGTCCTTTTGGTGGATCTGATGAGGTGATGGTGTCTGCAGGTGGCATTCTTGTGAGCTGCGTAGCTGTCCGGTGTTCGTTCAATGTGCCATTTCTTCTATAGCCTTGAGGTCTTCAGTGAACCAGCTGGCTTTCTTGCTGGTGTGACTGTTGGAGGGTTTCTTGATCGGGGCCCAGTCATTGGCCCACTGTCTGAGGTTGCAGGCGGCGGGGTCGGGGTCAGCGGGTGGGCTTCGGGCAAGGGTGGTGGTTAGCTGGTCTTCGGTGACTTTGCTCCAGCAGCGGCAGGGGATCTGTTGGGTGCAGTGGTGCGTGGTGGGTTTCCGGAAGGTGAAGTGGATGCAGCAATGGTCGGTCCAGTGGAGTTCAGTGGTGTGGTTGAAGGAGACGTGGAAGCTTGCGGAGAAGATGGGGTCGAGCGTGTGGCCGGCGAAGTGGGTGGGTGTTGTGACGAGTTGTCTGAGTTCGAGGTTGTCGATCAGGGTGGTGGAGTTGGTGTCATTGTTGTTCTCGAGTTGAAAGTTCAGGACCCCGAGAAGGCTGTAGTCCGTGGAGGCGAGGCCGTGTGTGCTGATGAAGTCGGCGATGGAGTCGCAGAACTGTGGTCGGGGTCCGGGGGACTGTAGACGAGGGTTCCTCTGAGGGTGGTATTGGGATCGGTGTGGATCTGGAAGTGCAGGTGTTTGGCGGTGCTGAGGGTGTCGTCGGTGTTGGTCGAGACTCTGAGTGTGTTCCTGTGGATGATGGCGATTCCTCGTCCTCCTCCGATGGTGCGGTCCCTGCGGTAGATCTTGTAGCCGTCCGGGATGGCTATGGCGATGTCTGGTGCCAAGGAGGGGTTCAGCCAGGTCTCCATCAGGAAGGCGACGACCGGGGAGGTTGAGTCGAGTAGGAACCAGAGTTCAATGGTGTGTTTGCGGGCGGAGCAGGTACTGAGAAGAATGCATCTGAGGTAATTGGGTTCGTTCCTGGTGGGTGGGTTGATGGGTCGGATGCTGGTGACGCTGCAGTTTCGGCAAGAGAAGGGTCCTTGGGTGCGCTTCGGGGCGGCCAGGAAGCAGGTGTGTGATCGTCCGGCATTGAGTGTATGGAGAGGGCTGGCATCGTAGCGGGGATGGGCTTTGTGGCTTTCGCGGGGGTCAGGGGTTCTGGAGCTGGGCGCGGTCCAGGCGCAGACGGGCTTGCCTTAGGTGCGCCTTTGGTGCGCCAGCTGCGCGCGGCCATAAGAAGGGGAGGTGGGAGGGTGGAGGCAGCTGGGAGGAGGGAGCGGACAAATGGACGAGCGGGGGCAAGGCCGCAGGGGGTACAGCGGCAGGAGAACGGGGGCAGGAACCACAAAGGAAACAGAAGGCAAAGGGGCACAGGGCACAGAATAAAATGTAATGGTTGCTCAGACTTCAGCTTGCGTTAGCGCTGCACCCAGTTGTTCCCTTTTACCAGCAGAGACCCTATTCAGTGCTCCCCCACTGTAAGTAATCCTTCATCACTTGCTTGGGACCTCCTGTTGCAGCCTAGTGAATGTTACGTAGTAGTCAATGAGCACTTCATTCATATCAGCTTCAGAGGAATGGATAATGCCCTGTGAGTCCCTGACTTGTGTAATTGTGGAGCTCCCCAGGTGAGGTTTGGTAAGTTAGGCCAGTAATTTGCCTTCTGTGTTGCCCTCTGTGTGCTGTTGCTGCAAATATTTTGTGTAGAGTGTGCACTGCAGTCTCTCAACTATTGTTGCATTCAATTCCCTGGCTGCAGCCAGCATCTCATGTACTGCATTGTCATGGAATGAAGTTATTTCTAGGTTTCTGAGTTCCAAATCCATGGCTGTCAAATCTTTTTCTAGGGTTTTGTGGCTCCCTCCTGTCACATTTATACAGTGGCCCCTACTACTGTCTTGAATGCCTCCATCTCCACTAATACTGAGGTAGCCCTGTTGTTGTTTTCCTGAAAGTAGTGTACGATCACTTCTCTCAGTCCTTCTCTGAAAGCCTCAACCTCAACCGCGGCCCCCTGAAGGCGCCATGTCGGAGTAGGGGGTCTGGGAGTGCTCCAGCGTAGACGTGTCAAGAGTGGATTGTGGTCTGAGATCACGCACACTAGATATTATGCTTAAGTGAAAATCAGGTCTCCACCCCCCCCCCCCCCCCCACTCTGCCCAAAAGCAAGGATTTATCTAGGCGCACAAATAAGTTGTGCTGTGGGGAATTAAACAAACATTCTCGCTCATGTGTATGTTCTGCACGCCCAACATCTGGTAGTCGCCTGTCGTCTGCCCATCTGGAAAACATGTAGGCCTGATTTTACGATGTTGTGTTTGCTGGGGGGGTGGGGGTATGTTCAGTCTATTGTCACATTCAAGACACAATTTTGCCTTATCTGTTGGTTGTGTCCACAACATGCCGTAAAATTGCTGGGGGCATACACCACTTCCAGCATATGGCCTTCCCATCTAAGTTACCGGTGATCAAGATATATCTGCCCTTGTTATCTATGTCAGTGGAGGTGACCGCAAATGGCACTCCTGTGTAGATCCATATCAGCACCCATCTGGAAAAGGAGGAGTAGCTTGTTGCATATACTTGCCCTTGCCACTTCCTCTTATGCTTGTCTGGTTCAAATCTTGTTAAATGTGTCTCCTGTAGAAATTCTACCTGCACCTCTCTTCTCCGGAGATATGCATGTATTTGGTACCATTTTAGTGCTGACCCCGTATCTTTAACGTTCCATGTCATTAGGGTGTAAGCAATAGTGCATATCATATTAGTTATGTTTAGTGCCACCACCTGCTGCACAGTCCCATGACACCCTCCGTTCCATGTTGACATACATACCGAGACAGCTGTTACCCTCTTACACAGGACTTGGGCCGTAGTAGGCAGTGTTGAATATAGTGTAACAAACTTGAAACAGTCCCCAACTCTACTTCACCATGGCCACCAGCAACAGGTTATCGCCCTGTAACATAAATGAAAAAGTACATATGCTCGTCGACACTCCTCTCCTTGCTAACGGGAAGAGTTGGGGTTTACCAACTTGTGTTTCTGGAGTGTTCCATGAAGCCCACCCAGCTGGCCACAGTCTATGACAGTTGGTGAAGCCTCACCCTCACATAATTCCATACCATGCAGGTTTATGTATTATTGAGTTCTATAGGTCATCTGCTGCATGAGGTCTTATGGCCGGGAGATTGTTGTTGTTGGACATCTGAAGTTCAGAATAAGTCCCATCTCTGTATGTGTTGCAGTCCTTTGTCCCTTAGTGTCCTTCTAATTTCTACCAATGTCGCTCTCATCCTCTGCACTGTCAGGGTGTAATGTGGAAAAAAATAACCTAGTGGTTGTCAACCCGCAAAGGAGCCAGTTTGTCTGGCCTTTTGTAGGATCATTCCCCTGTCCCCGAAGTACAAGAGGTGTGGTAATCTGGGTTGTGGTTTGGCTCAGGGGTGGGGGTGGGAGCTGTCACCTAGCTGGCAAGTGGAGTACTCTTTCAAGCGCAAATAACGTTAACAATTCTTGGGGTGCTAATATTTCCCTTAGCCAGACTTCAATGTACTGTACCACGCCCCTGCATTCATCTCTTTCAGGTAAGCCTACAACCTGGATGTTGTTCCTTCTGTTGCCACGTTCTGCATTCCACCCAGTTTTCTAAAATGCATACGGGTCCTGCTAGAGTTGTCAATGCCTTACCTGAGTGGTCCACTCTAGAAGTCAGGTTACCCAATGTTGTTTCAGCTATGCACACTATTTTAGCTAGCTTTCGTTGAGCTTCTCGCAAAAGCCCCTGGTTGACTGCTGTAGTGTCTATTTTTGCTTCTACATCTTGGTGGGAGGCAGTAATGGCATTTAATATTTTAACTAGGCCTGCCACCTCGGAGATGGCTGACAGCCTCACCACCACCATCACTTTTCCAGTTGTAGCCATCTGTGCCAGTTGCTGGGTTGTGTCTGTTTATTGTCTGATGCTCATCTTGTCGCTGGGAGGGCAGGAGACGACCTTTACAATGCGGGCGTTTCACCACGGTAGGTTTACAACCGGGCTTTACAACGAAAGTCGTTTCAACGACTTGCGCTGGATGGTGCTTGAAGCTAAGGAATAGTATGGTTTACTATTCAAACACCTTCCCTACTGTACGTAGACTGGTGTTGGAATAGTAAATCGAACTATCCCTAAATTCAGCTCCCTCCAGCGCAAGTAGTTAAAACGACTTGCGTTGTAAAACCTGCGCTGTAACATATCGCGATCAACATGATCGCATAGTAACATCATACATTCAGGAGGGCACAGTGTGATGATGGGCCTCTATTTCAGGCAGGCCTCTGTTGTAATCTTTAGTATGAGTCCCCCATCATGTCGTGCTGCAGTATCTACTCCGATTGCAATACCGGACGTGCTGCCAATACGTTTCCTTCCCGGTGCCTGCAGGGGAATGAAACCGGGACCGCTGCCACTAGGTAGGTCCAGGTTACTCTTTATGGGCTTGGAATATAGTAGAGCACTGACTTGTGGGTATCTCTCTTCTCCTGGCACCAGGCATGGGAAGGTCTCCATCCGATCCTTGTCCTCCTAAAGGACTGTGGCTTTATCAATAAAGGCCACCCAGGAGATGGCCCGGTAGCACACACCCATGAAGAGTGCTTGTTGGTTCAATCGCTGCCATCCTAGGGGCAGCTGCTGCAACACAGTACATCAAATTGCAGCCTCATCCGCCGCTTCGGACCTGTTTCACTTTTCTTGGGTGCAGCTGGGTTCTCTTGCTACAACTGCCAAAAAGAAGCCTCTGTCTCCTTTACCTGGGGCCACGTTAGAACTCGGCAGCAGCCATCTTGGGCATCATTGCACTCTCTCCGCTCACAACCGGGTGCTGAATCCGCGCCAGCTCCCCTAGTGGTCTCTGAGGGTCTATGCCAGCCCCAGGTCATGGCAAACACAGTTTGCAAGATGACCCATTTCCAGCTTAATGGGTGGTAAAATTAGCTAAAGTACCGGCCAGGAGCACGGACCGACGCAAATTCACTCCATGCTAACTTGGCCACACCCCCATAGCTGTCTTCTTTAAAAGATAAAAGTTTTAAGGCACTTACTGATGTATCATTTATATTATACATAATATGGTGTCTTATACTATAACTTGAAATGTTTTCCATGCAAAGATCGTCCCACGTATCTGCCGTTGTTTGGCTATTTCTGTGTGGAAATTACTGAATTAGTGGAAATTAAGGCCTCTCTCTTGAGGAGTCTTCTTAGATTATGCCAATAATATCAGGTATAGGGTACTTACAAGGGATTTTGTTCAGACAATGATTTTCTATCAGATTACAATTAATAAGATTCAATATCTCTCAATTTTGAACCAATCTGAATACATTTTGAAACAGCCTAAATTCATTTCTACCGATTCAGGCAATCAATGCAATGAGAATGAAATCAACAAACAACAAAACAAACACGGGATTATCTTTTGATAAATATCTTTCTTATTTATGTTTAAAAAATTGATAGGGTACATTCAACAATTAAGGTTGATTTCAATGCTTACAAGATGAAAAAGGTACAAAACATTTTAACCTATATATCATCTGTAAAAAAATCCATTCCTAATAAAATCAGAAAAGTGACATATGTCTTCATCAATAAAAAAGTCACTTAAAAGACATTGATATGTAGGGAAATGGACTGTGTAGTCGATGTTCGGTCTTTTATCTTGTGACTCCCTCAGACCATCTTCAGGACAACAAAGTTTGCATATAGCAATGACCCCTGATATCTTTTATTCCAAGAACAAGGGTATAGTTATCTTTGCGGGATATTGATTCCAACACGTCTTCCTTGATATTTTATTTTCGTCTAATTCTGCCAATATTACGAGTTGGCTCACAGTGCGACAAGCGGAAGTCCCTCTCAGTGAAAGAACGCGTAACATTATTTTATATTATATATAATAGGGTGTCTTATACTATGACTTTAAATGTTTTCCATGCAAAGATTGCCCCACGTATCTGCCGTTGTTTGGCTATTTCTGTGTGGAAATTACTGAATTAGTGGAAATTAAGGCCTCTCTCTTGAGGAGTCTGCTTAGATTATGCCAAGGCATTCCTTTTGAGATCTTGGGCCAGATGTAGGTAATCTTATTTTACCGATTCTAAAATACCGAATTTTACTGATTTGGTATTTTTGAATCGGTAAATGCGATGTAGCAAATAATTCGGTAATAATTACTAAATCAGCAAAAATCGGAATTTACCGATTTGGTAAATACCGAATCGGTAAACAAATTAAAGTTCAGCACAGGTGAACTGCAGGTGCTGGTGGAGGAGGTGGTGAAACAGTACACCCAGCTTTTTGGGAAACAGTCTCTGCAGGTAGCAGAGGCTGTGAAAAGGAACACCTGGCTGGGAATCCAGGCAAAGGTGAATGCCATAGGGGTGACCACACGAGAAGTAGATGACCTCAAAAAATGCTGGTATGATCTCAGGATCATAACAAAGAAGAAGCTGGCAGCACAGAAGAAAGAGGCCAGTGTCACAGGGGGAGGAAGGAGCAGGGCACCTGCCCTTACTGACCTGGAGCAGCTGGTGGAGTCCACCCTGGAGCCCGAGAGTGTTTTTGGGATCGGGGATGTTGACAGCTCAGCCCGAGCTGCAACAAAACAAGGTAAGGAGCATGACCTGGGATACACCAGCAATGCATCATGGGAGAGGTAGTCATTGAAACATACATCAGTACAGTCATCACACAAAACACCAAGGCATGCCAGAAACTACATTCAGAAGCAGTTGAGGACATTGATATTGTGTGACAGGATTGTAATTTAATATTGAATTACAGGGTTGCAGCACCACTGAGCCAATGTCCTTATCTGTCCACATGAGAGTCATAGCGCAGGAGAGGGAGAAAAGGGCACCCCGAATGGAAAGGAGTGAGGATGCAAGCAGGAGTGCAGGGCAAAGCACTGAAACACCACCCGCACCCATAGCACAGGCAGCTTCCACACCAGAGGCAACAACAACAGCACAGCCATCATCGCCTCTGCTGTATGACTCACCACAGCAGGACCCACCAGCACAGTCTCCCTCACCAGCTTCAGAGTCATTGGAAGTGGTAAGGCCCATGAAGCATGATGTACCCCCTCTCCAACTCATGGCGACGACCTCTGAGGAAGAAAGGGAGGGTGACCCCCACACTGCTCCACTGGAGGCAAACAATGCTGGGCTGCAATCCGCCTCCGAAGGTGTGCACACAGGTGCAAGACGCCGTAGGGTCCGGGAGAGCAGCACAACTGGGCATGGTGACGGGGTCTTCTGCGGGCTGGAGGCCACAATGGTGAAAGTGCAGCGTCTGCAGGCAAAAGCCATATCATCAGTGCAGAGACAGATGCGCCACTTAAACAACAACATGGGCAATATGAACTGGGGCATCAGCTCCATGGCGGAGAGCATGAGTGAAATGGCAGAGTGAATGCGGGACATGTCCCAGTCCATGATGGCACTCTGCGACACACAAAGGCGCCGGGAGAGGCAGTGTATGCAGCATCACACCAAGGCGGTGAACCGTATGGCAACTGCCACTTTCCTGCTATGTAGGCGCTCCGTGGCGATGCAAGAGGGGCTTGTTCACTACTGCACAGATGTCTCCAGGGGGATGGGGAGGGTGACATCTGCAATGGAACTGCTGCTGACCAACCAGTCAGCCAACGCTGGAGATCTAGGAGTGTGGGACACTGAAGACACCACCAGCAGGAGCAGCAGTAGCACACCCATACAGGACACACGGAGGAGCAGCAAGCGCCAATCTGCAGGCCCTGGCTTAACAGCCAGTGTTGAAACCCAGCCTCGGGCATCCCGCACTGTTGTGCGTGGGCGCAGACATTAATGCTGCCCACACTCCAGAGAACATGTTAGGGTGAAGTAACCCGTGATCGCCTAGTTAGGTTGTCACAAATTGGACTACCATGGTGTGCCATTTGTCATTTGACGTAGTGCCCATTAAACTACGTCATTCACATTCAACACCTGGGTGTGTCTCCTTACTTACTTAAAAATAGCTGCGTGTGAATACTGCCCGTCTCAGTCTCCCATCTGTTGCTGGCGCTACTCCTGCTGCATAGGGCTCTAGCTTTTCAGTTCCATCATTAATGTCCTCATGATAAGTCATATCAACTTCTGTGCCTTTCTTGGTGGCAAGGTTGTGCAGCATGGCACAGGTTGCAATGATTTTACAGCAGATGATGGATGTGTACTGACGTACACCTCCGCTCTTGTGTAGGCAGCGGAACCTGCTTTTCAAGAGTCCAAATGTGCGCTCCACAACGTTGCGTGTTGCTCTGTGTGCCACATTGTAACGTTTCTCACTCCGGTTTGATGGGTTCATGTAGGGAATGAGTACAAAGGACCGCAGAGCATAAGCGCTATCGCCTAGGTGGGAAAGAGAGTGCCATTAGTTACATACCATTTGAAACATTCAGCTGCAGTAATTATCAGGGTGTGTCACAGTTAATTACCTACCAGGTATACTTCCCCAAATTCTCCAGCAGCCAGGCGTGTGTAGATCCCACTGTTCTGGAATATGTAGGAGTCGTTGGTGCTCCCTGGAAATTTGGCCACAATGTCAGTAATTATGTTGCCAGCGTCGCAGATCACCTGCACATTTATTGAGTGGGTGGACTTTCTGTTTCTGTAAATGTACTCTGAGGCAGCAGGTGGGCAGATTGGGATGTGGGTGCCATCAATGCAGCCGGTGACGTGTGGGAAGTGCGCCATTTGATAGAAGTCAGTCTTGGTCTTGAGCAGTTCCGCATGTGTGTCAGGGAAGCTGATGTAAAGATGCATTCTCTGCGTCATGGCCTCTAGGAACTTCCTGAAGAAACGGGACAGGCAGCTCTAGGACACCCCACCTACCGCAGCTATCACCCCCTGGTAACTCCCAGATGCAAGCAGGAGTAGGCTACAGAGTACCTGCACATGGGGTGGGATGGCGTGCGCCCCTGGTGTTGGGGGCTCCAGGAGTGGGTCTTGAGCAGTTCCGCATGTGTGTCAGGGAAGCTGATGTAAAGATGCATTCTCTGCATCATGGCCTCTAGGAACTTCCTGAAGAAACGGGACAGGCAGCTCTGGGACACCCCACCTACCGCAGCTATCACCCCCTGGTAACTCCCAGATGCAAGCAGGTGGAGGCTACAGAGCACCTGCACATGGGGTGGGATGCCATGCGCACCTGGTGTTGGGGGCTCCAGGAGTGGGTGCAGGTCCCTGATCAAGTCCAGGATGGTTTGGAGGTGTAGCCTGTACCTTTGCAATATCTCTGCCTCCGTGAGTTGAAAGAGCGTTATCTGCTGTCTGTAGACTTGCTCCTCCCGTCTCCAGGCCCTCTCTCCTGCTGCCTGTAGCCGTAGCTGCCTTGCTATCACGTAGAATGCCGCCATTCTGGTCACACTGTTGCATTTTGGGCCTTTTTTATAGCCTGCACCTGGTTACCACCTGCTTTCAATCCATGGTAATTACTGACTCTTAAATACCGAATTTCATGAAATTCTGTATTTTAGAAGTTAACTACATCTCAATTGTCATTTTTTTTAGCTTTTCTTATTTACCGATTCGGTAAATTCCGAATCAGTAAATTCCAATTCGGTAAATGCCGATTCGGTAAATTCCGATTTGGTAAATTACCGATTCGTATTTACCAAATCGGTCTTTTTTGATGTCCTACATCTCAATTGCCCAATACCGGTCGGTAACGGCCGAAATTCTGTATTTTCGGCCGTTACAGGCCGGTATTTGGCTACCTACATCTGGCCCCAAGTGTTTAGAATCTGGTACGACATTGATTGCCAAAATATATTATCAATCTACCCTTCTGTGCTTTTAAACTATATGCAAGGCAGGAGGAGATGGGAGGAGATGCCACACTATCAAGTACTTACTGGTAATTGCATTACCCTGAGTCCAACTTGCTCACTCTAATTCAGTACATATGAGGTGTCCCTGCCTCAACTAGACCCAATCAAACGCTAAAAGAAGCAATAACCCCCCCCCCACTCCATTCGCTTGGTCAGTATTTATGTTTACAACCAACATTGCATCAGTTGTATAGACTGGATGGGTGGAAGGGAACATGAATTAAAGAAAGGGAGTAAGACTCAGGGTAATGACATTACCCGTAAATAATTTAGACATTACTGCAACGTCCGTCCCTCCCTTTAATTCCTTACATATGAGATGTACCAAGCTCTCAAAGATGGACAACTGACCATTTATGCAGAAAGAACAAAGCTTTATTGAAACATTAAAACATGCTCTCCCTTATTTCTTCATAGAAAGAGAACTTTGTATTCAAACACATCAGTAAGGCACTGGTTCTCTGAAAATCTGTAGCGCCTAGCAAAAGTAAAGGAATCAGACCATGTAGCAACTTTACATACCTCAGAAAGTGAAGCCCCATTCAACTCAACAACAGCAGAAGACATACCACAAGTCCACCTTCCCTGAATTTGCACCAGTGGACCCTGCCACTCCACCTCATAGGCTTTAGTAATCAGAGTTTTAATCCATCTACTCCATGTTGTAGTTTCTGGCTTTTCACCTTTCTTATTTGGCCTAAAATTCACAAACATAGATTCCACCTTCCGAAATGTCTGCACCATCTCCTGCTACAAAAGAAGAGCCTGCCTTAAATCCAACAAATGCAACCTTGCCTTGTCCTCCGATGTAAGGGAAGGATAACATGCTGGCTAAATTACTTTCTGCCCTCTATGAAAGGAAGGAACAAAGGAAGGAACCAGAACTAACACCCCTGTGTCCTGAAACTGTTTACTAAAGTGTAACCTACACGAGAGAGTCCTTTACTTGCCCAATCTTTTAGCAGAAGTGATAGCCACCAAAAAGAAAGCTTTCAGAGTCAAAAACTGGAGCTCAGCAAGATCCAAAGGCTGAAGCGGGGCCTTCGTCAGTGCCTCTAAAACTAAGGAGAAATCTCAAGTAGGAAAACCTTGTAAACACTGAGCTACAGAATTGGACAAACCCTTTTTTAGCCACAAAATTCTTCCAAGGCTTTCTGAAAGCCTGGATTGCAGCCCACTGAACTAGAAGAGTAGCTACTGAGGATCTAATCCTTCCCTCTCACACCAAAGAGAAAATTATCTCAAGTGCCTATTATAAGATTTGTGAGTAGATAACCTCCTAGAAGCTTAATGTAACCACCAATGCTTCTTTTAGGCCCTGCTCTTTCAATCCCATCCTCTCAATCTCCAGGCTCTCAATCTGAGCCTCTGCAATGTCTCTATCCTCAGAATCAGAAACTTTAGACGGGAAGGAATCCGAGGCAGTGACCACTCCAGAGTCACCTTCATCAGCAACAAATGCGGAAACCGATTCTCTCACGGCCATCGAGGGGCAATCAGGTTTACACGTGTGCACTCCTTCCTCACTTGCACCAAGAAGGTTTGTATCTGGCAAAGAGAGGAAATGCATAAAGAAGACCCCTTAACCGTGAACACGGGAGTCCATTTAAAGCCCAACTCTGTTCCTTCCTCTCTCTCTCGCACAAAATCTGTAAACTTTGTCATTCAGGCCTGAATCAAAGAGATACATCACTGACATACCCCAACAAGGAGTCAGTATAGTGAAAACTGACAGATCTAGAGAAAACTCCAGCTGCTGTGTTGGACATTCCCTGAATATGGATCTCCTTCAGTGAAATCAGAAAGACGTGAGCCCCAGAAAAAATCTTGTGTGGAAAACAAATTCAGTGCCTTGTACCCTGCCCCCCTTGCTTATTCATATAGGCTTTGCTAGTGACATTGACTGTCCGAATCAAAACTGCCCACCCCGTCAGAAGAGATTGCAAGGAACAAAGAGCTCGCCTCAGTGCCTCAAACTCCCTCCAATTTGAGGATCTTTGAGCCTCCTTGTAAGACCAGAAACGCTGTACCTGCAAGGAGTCTCCTCATTTCTGCCAACCTAACAGACTGACATTTTTTTCTTACAATCAGGGGGGGTCAAGAGGATTGTGCTGCACTCCTTTTAGAAGGTTTTCCATGGACATCCACCAGGACAAATTGTCTTTCATCTGTTGAGTTACTGGAATTCTGAGCCTCACATCCTGAGAACTTGGATCCCAGTTTGTCGAAATCCAGGACACCAGTTTGTGGATATGAAAATTGTGGCCATGGTAATAAGAAAATCATAGAGGCAAGATCTCCCTGCACCCTGAGCTACAACCCCACTCGTGGAGTTTTGGGATGTAATAATTGTAAAATGCAGCACCAACACCCTTTCCTGATGTGTGAGAAAGCAAGCTCTTATAAGAGTTAGATCTTGAACTGGCCAAAGACTGGACTTTCACAGTTTAGACAACGGTTAGTCTGCAACACTGTCAACAGTCTGTTGGTGTGAGAAAAGAGCTCACCTGAAGCGGCCTGAATCAACAAATCGTCTACGTAAGAATGGACAAATATACCTTCCGGTGAAGCAGGTCAACTAGTGGTGCCAACGCTTTAGTGAACACCCTGGGAGAAGATTTGAGGCCCAATGCCAGCACTCAAAACTGAAAATGATCATTTTCCAGAGTGAACCACAAAAACTTTTGGTCTGATTTTCTGATGGGCATGGGCAAATAAGCATCCTCCAGATCGAATGAAGAAAACCAATCCCCCTGTCAAACCAGTGGGAGAATGGCTTGCAAGGTCACCATTCGAAAGTGAAGCGTTTTTATCCTAGAACTGAACCACTTCAAATCCAGAACTCTCCTGCGGTTGCATATGTGCTGGGAATGCTGATGCTCCTGGTACCATTCTCCCTACTCCAGGATATTCGCATGCTTTTTCAAGGGGTTCATATAGGGCCACAGTCAGCCCACAACGTATGATCCATAAGTTAATGGCCCACAGGAAGTGCGGGGTGTGGGTTTACCCTCAATAGTGAGACAACAAACCGATGAACTCTTTGTTCAACAGGAAATAAAGAACATAGAAGTTTCGAATGCCTATGGTGGAATTTGTTTGAATTCATGATGAAAAAATGGATAAGAAAAGAAAAACGTTAACAAAAAAATAAAGGAAAAGTTTGTTTAAAAGGTTAAAACAATTTGCAGAATGGAGCCACGAAGGTAGTAGCCCGAGTTTGAGGCTGTGCACCCTGTATCTGCTGAACAAACAGTTCATCGGTTTGTTGTCTCATTATCTTGCGCGCATGGGCAGAGCGAGAACCAGGTGTCGCATACCACCCACAGCTGTTGGAATACTAGGTACCAAGTCACAGGATTACAAGGGTGTGCATGCTCCTATCTCTGTGTGCTTACACTCAATAGAACACTACTGCCTAGCACTCCCCCTGTCCCAAATGGCTTTCCTGCAACAGGAGGTGGTGTATCCCCCACTGTGGGTCCTGATTGAGCAGAGCTTAACTCACAGCTCATCCGACCCCCAACCACTCTATGCCTATGGTGCTCTCATGACTTTTTCAGCCAATCCTATGCTTCGGGCAATGGTTTTGTCTGGAAGCGAGCCCACAGTCTCTTCTTAGCAGATGCCTTTCTGCACACGGCGGCCCCCTCTGGCGAATGCTGCAATTTGTATTGCTTGTGTTCCACCCGACTGGCCGCTCTCTCAGCTCCTAGATAATGGTGCTTTAAAGTCGTTTGTGGCCCTAGAGGCAGAATTCCATCTCCGTTAACCCAGTTCTGGTGGTACCTCCAGCTGTGCTATTGCCCTCACGCTGGTCTTGGGTCATCACCATGGGATGTGCCGTCACCTACGCCGAATGATGTTGGGCCTATACAACCTTATGAAATGGCATAAGTGTTTGTTGGCCCAATCGCAGCGACTGCTCCTCTCCTGGAAGATGAGGCTACAGGTTGAGTAAGAGGAGGAGTGTCAGGGATTCACGGGTAGCCACCAAACTTCCCATTAGGGAATCGTGCTGGTGGCCTTTGCCTACAAACCTGCGGTTCTCTTGGCGTCTTCTTTAGCATTCTGGCATCTCATCCACATCTTAATCGCTTGCACCCACCTGGCCTTCTGCACACACTTTCAGTTCATAATGGTCTTGGGTATGTAGGGTATAGAGCTGGACACCTTAGGTCACACCTCTTTGGACAGAAAATTATAGAGAGTCTGAATACTGTTGAGTCACTCTCAGTTGGTGAGTCATTCACAACAGTATGGGATGGGAGGGCAATACTGGTGAGTCATCCTCAGCTGACAAGTCATCCCCAACAACATGAGGGTTTATCATCCTCAGCTGTGAAGTAATCCACAGCAACAACATGAGTTGGCCGGCCAACATCTCGCAAGACCTTAAAGTCTCAGCGGCCATTTTAGAACTCTGAACTATATGTAGCCTGGCTCCATAACATTCGATGTTCACATCAAGGAATCCAGACTTGACACATCTCCTGCCCAGCCTCCGAATTCGGATTACTAATCTCCATCTGGATATGATATGTACTCTATTTAAGATCTCTCCTGCTTTTATATACGTCCCGCTGCCACAGCTCTAATTTGAAGGGACTCGTCACCTTGCTTGGGCCTTATGAATATTGTTTTCTCTTTCAACCACCCTAGGAACTCTTTATTTTTGTGCAACTGGTGTGCTAGTGTATGAGGAGAAACACTAAACATTGGTGTGCACTTTGTCAGCATACTGCTGGAAATCACAAATCTACTAGGTACGCAGATTGATACTCTACACGAGTTATGGGTGGTGATGTATATAATGTTGAGCTGTGAAAGGTAATGTATGTACACATGTGATATTCTTGTTTGTGTGTACACCATCATGATGTCATTGTGTAATGTCCCTTCTCCAGTGTGCTTATGGGATTAGAGTCACCCAGTCCAAGCTCCTATACATAGAAATTCAAGCGCAATTAGTAGCTTTTCTAGCTAGTTATTGCTCCCAGGCAACAATGGTAAATAAAAAAGAATTCCTTGCAACTATGTGGATGACTGAAAGATTCCCTCTCTACCTGTTTTCAACAATTTCACTTTCACAAGGCTTTCATATGACTGACAGCCACAAAAGACTACATTTTCATGTTGCAAGTATTTCACATTTTAATATAGGTAATCAGTAAAGTACTGGTGGAGGATAAGGAGGTCACTTATAATTTGGTAGCAGTGAGCCAAACTTCTGATAAATGGAGACCTTGCCTCTGCCAGCACCATGACTATACATCTGAAATATTTAATATTCACCATCAGGTGGGAACTTTTAGTGAAACTAGTGAACACTAGCTGGCACACATATTCCTAAAACAAAGTCCCAAAGCTGGAGGTTTTGGAAAAGTTTAAACTCAACATCGCTGATGCACAGACAGTGATCTTTTGTTTGTGCTCATGCATGGTGGTTCCTGGTATAAAAAAACAGCATTGGAAGTCCCACCCCAAATAGGCATGGCCTTTTGATGCCAAGCAAATGGCACTTTTGACGTGGTTGGCTCACATGAAAGATGTTTCAGATGATGTATCCCACTGAGACCGCCATCTTGAAAGCAAAGTGGTTCATACACCTCTAAATAAGGTGGAGGAACCGAGAAGTGGGTGACAGCATATACCCTGTTGCTATCCACCTCTAAATGAGCTTCCAAGTTCCTTTCTCAGGCTTATCTGTGAAGTGTGAGTTGAAAGGATTGAGGTCTCTGACTGACTCTGTGCAGCTGTCCCATCTCTCCCTTTTAATTTATCCCCAATTGTCTCGTTTTTCCCTTCAATCAATCAATCATCAGGCATTTATAAAGCGTGCTACTCACCCGTGAGGGTCTCAAGATGCTGGGGGGCGGGTTGTGCAGCTCTGGATCAGTCAAAGAGCCAGGTCTTGAGGCTCTTTCTAAAGTTGTGCAAGGTGGGGGAGTGTCTAATGTTGACTGGGAGCTCGTTTCAGGTTTTTGCTGCAACGTAGGAGAAGGCTCTTCCATCTGCTCTGGTTCTGCGGATGTGTGGGGTCTCTGCCAGGGCGAGGTCGGCAGAGCAGAGGTTCCCTTTGGGTACGTGGAAGGAGACTCTTTCGTTGAGGTATTTGGGTCTGATGTTGTGGAGGGATTTGTAGGCGTGGGTGTGTAGCTTGAGGATTACTCTCTTCTCGATGGGGAGCAGTGTAGGTCTCGTAGGTGCTGGGTCATGTGCTCGTGTCCGAGGGGTCCCTTTTTAGAGAAATTTGGAGCACTGTAATTCCAAGGAACCCCTACATTTATAGATATGATACTCTCTTAAGAACCCCTTGGTGTACACTGGGATGGGAGACTCTAAACTGGTCTCCCCTTTGTAGCTTCTAGATGATAAGCATTGCAAATCCTGGCCTCTGGAAGCATTTGTATAATATTGGGGTGCAGTAGCTGTATCCAGGGTAATGCCTACTGGCTCTCCTGTTTCAAATAATTCCATTGACATCTGGCCAATGGGGCTCTTTATGTTCATTGGTTTTATATTGATGGGTATGTTTGCAGATATTGTGATCACAAAGGGGATTCTGGTCATCTTCAGTACGTTTTTTGTTAGGGTTTCACTTACATGATCACAAATATATTTTGGTAGGAAAGTTTAATGTAAGTTTGATGATGCGGCTTCTTCCCACATAGAAACAACAGGAATGTCCCACCCCCACTTCCTCTTCCTTCTGAGTACCTGGGTTCGATACGAAGGCAATACACAGACTTTTCCACCAGAAATGACCCCTGGAATGTACACACCTGGTGTCACATAGGTAGGATCCTTAACCATGCAATCTGGGAGCAGGGGATGTCCTGCCATATGCATCTCCTCACTCAGTTGTACAAGTCTGCTCCCCTCTGGGTGGCCGTATTTTCAGACCGTGAAGGTACACTGGCACGGATTGGCAGAGGGGTGCTGACTAACTACCAACCACTCAGCATATAAACTGGAGCACTGACCAAGCGAAAGCTTCCTGAACTCCATCAGTCATAATTTTTAGCTTCATCAGTGTTTGCTTTCTGAACTCGAGCAGTTTGCTGCATGCTTTTTGGAGGCTGAAGATTGGTGCCCTGCTGAAGCTCTGCTAACATTCCATGAGGCTAATCTTGCATGAATGGAAGTTGCTAGCTACTGCAAGTTGTCCAAGGACGCAGATGCATAGCGTTAAGAGGCTCTCTCTCCCCTCACCAAAGGCCTGAGGTGCTGCTCAAGTTCCAACCACAAGTGCAGGTAAACTTAGAGGTGTCTCTACCTCAGCATGGCAAGCAAATTCCAGGCCTTTGTCATCATTTTTGTTTGATCATCTTTGTGAACTCTCTACTTGTCTATTCCTGTTCGCCACTATGGCCTAAATGCCCTAGAAGAAGTGTCTCGAAGCTACACAAGGGAGCTAAAGCTAGTTTTCCAGGCCCATAAATTTGAACTGCAACAGTGAGACCAGGGCAGTCACAAAGGAAAGGCAGTGAGGGCAATACAACACAGGCCCTGTGCTTTTGGGGCCGGGCATTGCTGCAGCAAAATGTATTCATAGATTTTTCATTTAAAACAAGTCTGTTCTGTTGCCTTTATTAATAATGAAGGAGCTTACATTTGCATAACTCAGAGATGGTGCCCGATACTGCAGCGGCTGTGTGTTCTCTTTCCCGGGATGACATATTTTTCATATTAGAAATCCGGTGCATATGGCACCTGGAAAATATGGAAGAACCATCGCACAGGCTCTACGTGAACTTTTGGAATCAGGCCCTTACAAACACTTCAGACGATCTGATTGAAAAACGTGGTTTTATCTTCTAGAATCTTGTTGAGACACTTGGGTTAACCTTTTTTTTTAGAATGTTCTTGCTTTATTTACACCGTGTGCATTATGTAATCTTCCTAGTGACCCCAATCCACTGGTGATCATGAACAGTGCATTAAGAAAGAAGTCCTGTTGTGGTGGAAGGCTCAGAATCCTCTCAGTTCTTGGAAATTAATTATAAAGAGTACAGCATTCGCAGCCAGATGATGATTCTGAGCAGTGTGCCCTTGATTACGAATGGTCTGTCTTTTTATGGTCCCATGAAAACACTGATTTACAGAGATCACAAATACCGGAGTTTAATAGATGATAAAAAAAAACCTGGAAATGCTGCACTCAACCTACATGTTATTCCAAATTTGTTAGCGAAAACTCTTAACTGGAAGTAATTTTTGCATCTCTTAAATCAGCTTCCAGCTGTATCCGATTTTATTGTGTCCGCTATTTTTCGCATAACCCTCCTGCCCACTTGTAATTGGGGTCTTTGAGTAACATGATTCTCTAGCATTCCAACTCTACTTCTTTTGTGATATCTTGTTGCACTCGTAAATAGACTGATTTTTATTGTTTGACTCGTATATTTTCTTGCACATACACCTACCCATTTAAGGTGCTATTAAAGTGTTGTTTTATTTAAAAGAAAATGTCAATCAGACTGGGCATGTTATGTTTACTGCAGCAGTGACTGACTGCTGTGCTATGCTGAATTCAGTCTCAATCTTAACATCACATTTTTTTTTCTAGGGCTAGAATAGGTGCTCTTTATCAACCCGATAAATAATGATACCCAGAGGTACGTTATTTATCGGTGCAATACATTATACCTATTCTACGTTTTTGGAGAATAGTAGGAATTTTGGAGATTGGTATGCTAAATACCATACAATCGTCCCTGGGGCAGCACACAGACAATGGGGGGAGGGGGGCAGGAGGGGAATGTGAGAAGAACACGGAGTGGGGAGAAGGACACAAGGGAGACAGCTGGAAAACACCCACACTCTCATAGACATTAAATATTTATTTATTTATTATTTATTTTGTGTACTTATAAAGCGCAACCTATCACCCAGAGGGCATCCTGGCGCTTTGAACTTCAGCAGGCACACAACTCACTGCTCAGACAATTTTCAGGAACAAATACGTTTTCAGCGCTTTCCTAAATGGTAGGTAGTCCTTGTGGCTTCTCAGAGAGAGAGGAAGGGAGTTCCAGAGTCGGGCCGCCGCAACACTGAATGAGCGGCCACCCATCCTGACTCTCTGGAACCTCGGGACCACCAACAAGCTGGCTGAGGATGAGCGGAGAGGCCGCAAGGCAGCATACCAAGCAAACATGTCGCGAAGTGGTATTGGGCCCTGTTGGTGTACGGCCTTAAACACCAAACACGCGGCCTTATACATCACTCGCAGATGCACCGGAAGCCAATGCAGATCTCTTAAGGCCAGAGTGGAAGAGCTAGATCTAGCCCGCGAAAGAGCCAGCTTGGCAGCCATGTTCTGCACCCGTTATAGCTTCCCCACCAGATTTTTTGGGGCCTCCAGAAGCAGCGCATTGCAGTAGTCTAAGCGACTTAAAATAGTACTGCGAACTACCTCTGGCCTGGCCTGGGCGGGGAGAAGGGGCAGAACTTTACGCAACATGCGTAACAGCATCATGCACGTAGCGATAGTTTTGTTTACATGCAGGTCAAGCTGTAGATTCGGGCCGAAAATAACCCCCAAGTTGCGGGCTGATTCCGCCGCCGCTACTGGTTCCGGGAAAGCAGTGGGCCAGAAGTTCTCTGGAAGAGCCCGCGGAATTCGATCACTGGAGCAGTGGAGCACCTCCGTCTTAGAGCTATTAAATTGGAGGGAATTGGCTCGAAGCCAATCCGCTGTAGCTGCCATACAGCGATGGAAAGTTTCCAGTGAGACCGCGTTATTACCTTCCAGAGAAAAGACCAGCTGGGTGTCATCAGCGTAATTAAAAGCCGAGACACCAAAAGATTTAATAAGCTGGACTAGGGGGCGAAGATACAGGTTGAAAAGTATCGGGCTGATGGCCGAGCCCTGTGGAACCCCCTGTCCCACTTTCCGTGGCTCAGAGCGGAAAGGAGGAAGCGAGACCAGCTGTTGCCGGCTACCCAGATAAGAAACCAACCAATCTCTTGCGCTCCCTGTGACTCCGCACTCCTCCAGTCTTCTGATGAGGGTTTGATGGCAGACCGTATCGAACGCGGCCGACATGTCGAGCAGCACTAAAAAGGCTGCCCGTCCACTGTCGACACGCGTCCGGAGGTTGTCCAATACGGTAACCAGTGCTGACTCCGTCCCATGCCCGGGGCGGAAGCCAAACTGTGCCTCGTCAAACCAACCGATGTTCTCAAGAAAACCAGAGAGCGAGCGGGTCACCCATTTTTCCATGATCTTGATAGGAAATGGGAGCAAAGAGATAGGCCTGTAGTTGGACAAACAGGCAGGGTCTAACGTTGGCTTCTTGAGCAGTGGAGATACCACTGCTAACTTCCAGCAATCAGGAACCCAAGCCGACTCCAAGGACTGGAGGCAGATGGCGTGCAACGGCGGAAAGAGTTCTGCATGGAAGACCTTCCAAAATTTGGGAGGTATTGGGTCAAGCGGAGAGCCCGAAGCAACCGTTTGTGCCAAATTACAGAATTCCTCATAGGAGGGACGGGGGAACTGTCTTAGTTGGGGTCGACTGGATAAAATATCCGGAGCACCCAAGCAAAGACCAAGGTCACTCGAGTGGGGTCGACTGGGTGTTCCGACCGGAGCTCCCAGAGTGGGACCAGGTGTATCCACCTGGGGTCGACTGGAGGAATCACCCGGAGCTCCCACTCCAAGCGTAGCCTGTAGAAGGCCTGCATCATTCGGCTGGGGTCGACTGGGTGACCCGATCGGAGCTCCCGGGTCATGACAAGACCCGCCTGACCGGGGTCGACTGATCGAGCTAACCGGAGCTCCCAGACCGAGGGCTGCTGGCAGAGGGTTTTTTAAGCCCTCTAAAATCTTGGCAGTCTTCTCCTCAAATGCACCCGCCAGCGCATCACACAGGGTTTGCGACGCCACGACCGCGTTGGCCACACAAGCTGGATGAGACAAGTCCCTGACGATTTTGAACAGGGCTTGCGATTTATTAGGCGCCTTATTCAAGATGGATTCCAAAAAGGCCGCCTTGGCCAACTTGATCTGCGCCTTGTACCCCAGCAGAGCAGCCCTAAACGAGGCCTTTGCCGATGGCAGATACTGCTTCCTCCACGCCCGCTCAGCACGTCTACAACCCAGTTTAAGCAGTCGCAGCTCTTCCGTATACCAGGGGCAAGCCCGGTTCACTCTCCCTCGAGACTGACGAAGAGGAGCCAGCCTATCCAACGATTCGGTGTTAGACTGACATAAGGAAAGATAACTTTCCTCCACCGAGTTGCTCAGACAGAAGTTAGCTGATAGTAGTGCAGGTAGTGAGGATGACTTGGAGAGACGAGACCAGGGTCTACCCAGTTTCGAGCCTCCTACCCCCACAGCTTCCGCAGGGTGGGTCCCTAAATCAAGGGAAAAGGCCACCAGTGCGTGGTCTGTCCAGCACTGGCTTAAGATATCGTTTACCGCTACTGCTTGAGCGTCAGCGAATACCAGGTCCAAGATGTGCCCTCCTCTATGTGTCGCAGCATCAACCAGTTGCTGCAACTGAATGTTGCCAAGAGTTTGACAAAGTGTCGAAAACGCCCCATCCAGAGGTCCACCCTGCCAAAGATTAAAATCCCCCAGAACCAGCAGCTTAGCGTGAGAGTTCGAGAGATCATATACTAGATCAAGAAAGTCTGATAGAAAGGGGGCAGAGCCCGGCGGGCGATAACATAGCACCCCCGCGAACTGTGTTCTTTCCCGGTCTTTGATGGAAAATCCCATCAGCTCGAAGCCCGAAACCTCACTAATTTTAAGCTGGAAGAGGCCCAGCGACTCTCTATAGATGATACCGATTCCACCACCTCTGTTCTTTGGGCGTGGGGTGTGAATAATTTTAAAGCCTAGGGGGCAGGCCAGTCCTAATTCGACCAGACAGTCCTCCCGAGTCCACGTTTCCGTTAAGAACAGGATGTCCAGTCCTGAGGAATCGATCAGGAAGGCAATCTCGGTATAATGCTTGCAGAGCGACCTGACATTAAGGAGTCCGCAAGACAGAGATCGTAATGGGCCGAGAGCATTAGCCCTCCGAGTGGGGGGCACCAGAGCAGGTCCTAAGTCCAATAAAGCAGCCCGAGAGTGCACCAAACGATGGGACAGTGGGGGATCAGAGGATACAGCCCGTAGCGCTTCCGAAGCGCGAACGGGCGCAAACGGGCTTACCTCTGGCGCACCTCCGGCGCCCCTACGGCGCGCCCGCTGCGCGTAACCGCTGCGCGCTTGGTCCCTCATGCCTTTATGGTATTGGACCGAGCGGAAGTCCGCCTCCAGCGTCCCTCGACCTAATCAATATGGCGCCCGGAGTGCTCAGAGACCTCACCCCTACCCAAGATGGCGGACGGACCCGCTAAACTTACTCTATCCCGCCAAGAACGGGTTGAAGCAGTTGCTGAGTGCAGGTAAGCCTGTAAATAGTTCCCCGGCCTACGGAGCCTACACAAGACAAGTGAGACAATTAAAAACGAGCTCTAGAAGCTCTAGGCGATGACCAGCAGCGCAAGGAAGTTTTAAAATAAGTGAGCGCGAAAATAGTCAGACAACAGCGCTGGAGCGCGTAGGCGAAAGTTCTGGCCAAAGACTGCACCAGGTGGCTTAATAAGCCCACCGGGTGCGGAAGTCCGCCTCCAGCGTCCCTCGACCTAATCAATATGGCGCCCGGAGTGCTCAGAGACCTCACCCCTACCCAAGATGGCGGACGGACCCGCTAAACTTACTCTATCCCGCCAAGAACGGGTTGAAGCAGTTGCTGAGTGCAGGTAAGCCTGTAAATAGTTCCCCGGCCTACGGAGCCGACACAAGACAAGTGAGACAATTAAAAACGAGCTCTAGAAGCTCTAGGCGATGACCAGCAGCGCAAGGAAGTTTTAAAATAAGTGAGCGCGAAAATAGTCAGACAACAGCGCTGGAGCGCGTAGGCGAAAGTTAAACAGAAAGTTAAACAGAAAGAAAAAACTAGTACCTGAAAAAGAGAGCACTGAAAAGAATGCCCATGCTCCAGGGGAGGGACAAACACAAAAAGAGGATGAAAGCCTACCAAAGCTGAGGAATAAGAATCAAATGAGAGTGACAGTGCAGCCTACCAATGACATGCAATGGGAGGCCTCCAAGCCCACTGCAATGTAGCAAAAGGGCTTACCAGAGACTATTTTAGGCAAGAACTAAAAATGCATGCACAGAAAAGTAAAATGTTCCTTGTTTCTGCATTTTTTTTAAACATAACGTATTGCGCAGCTGAATATACGTTTTTTTTTTTTTAAACGGTTTTTATTGCAGAAACCAAACGCTCATCACAGTATTCTGTATTGGACCGAATTGTACGTTATCGGCACCCTCACATCTACGCCCATATGAAGTTTACACAGCCATTCAGCCCACATCCCGGAGGTCGGGCGGCGTCACCAATATTCAAGGTGCCTTAGTATATCATTTTACCGTTAAGATCATGACATGAGTTGGACTACCAACTGCTTTTTCTTTGTACCCCAACTGAACATCCCCAATCCCCTTATGGCTCTAATCTGTGGCATCTAGTTTCAGTCAGTTCAAGTTTGGGAACACTCCCCCGCAGCTGAATATACGATGATTTGAATCATTTACAGCTACATTTAAAAAGTTCATTTTGTATCTTGAGACTTAATCTTGCAGAATTCAAACTCGATGCGAAATATTTTTAATTTATTCCACGCTTCTCAGTGATAGAGTGGTGTGAGGCCAGCACAAACTGTACTTACGGATCTGTCCTTCGTTTTATGTTGATTCAAAAACCTGCTGAATAAGGATTTCACCAAAACAAGCCCGCAATCCAAAGTTCAGCTGCAAGTTTAAACAAGCGCGTGTAAAATCGCCCCAGGGACTGCACGTCATTTCCCTTGTAAACTCAGAGCCATGGACATAGCAACAGCCAACTCCATGACGTACGAGGAATTTATGGACGTTTTCGGCAACATTGTAGAGAAATGCCCTCTTATTACGGCTGCCGTGTGGTCCAAACGACCGTTTGCTAATTTTCTTGACTTGGAAAGCAGTGTATTTGAGTTCGTTGACTCGCTGTCTACATCCGGTAAGTTCGCTTGCCTTGTTTATATGCAGCCAAGTAAATGGCACGTATGTACTCAGCATATTCGATAACATTCACTACTAGGTGCTAATGTTTTTCACCACCTTGTTCTCTACGAAACTACATATTGATATACCTTTTGAAAAGGTTGGACGGATCGATCTTAAAGTCTTGTTGGAAATGATCCCAGTTATATTAAATGCATTTCCACTGATTTATTTAGGGCTGTGATATCCCGAATCAGGACCACTTGGCATAGTTTGGCCGCGTGCTGTACAAAGAATGGCATAGAAGTAAAAGTTAAAATGCAAAAATCTAGTTAATAAATACAGAAGTGTAAGTCTTCCGAAATATATTGGGATCTTTGCAGTGCTGATTTGGGAACACAATGCAGTAGGCTGCATGGGTAATGCCTGGGCCAGTTGGCACAGTGTGTCTGTTTTTACCATTATGCTCAAGGATGTGACACTGAGGTTTGTTTCGTAATGTTGGGTTGTACAGTTCTCCAAGGCTAAGTTACAGGAAGTTGCTATGTTTTGAGGCCTCCTTGCTCATCATATGGATGTGAACCCATCCTATATGTAGGGCAGATAATTAAGGTGGAAAAAACATATGAATTATGAAGAAGATAAGAATTAATATTTTACAAAAGTGAAGGCATCATAAGTAAAAAGACATGTAACCGAAACGCGTTGTTGCTTCTTGAATTACGTGGTAGGAGCGCTGTTGGTTATTAAGTGGTGTTCCTGTCAGACTCGTTTGCCTGGATTTCAGGCCATGTCTCAAACGTACTGTAAGATATTCTTCTACCTTTGTAGCCACAGAATTTGTAGACCCAATTGTGTTTCCCCTGTATCTCTTCACTTCCACACCTCTGACCCTTTATAAAAATCCTCCTCCTCAGTTACCCCCAGCATAGATAAACATGTTTGACTCCTTATTCCCATCAGTTGACACACTATGCGACTATCTTTTTTGGTGCCAACCCTCCCCTATGACCTCCTTCTGCAGGGATTCCCTCACTGCCACCCTCTCAAACCCCCCCCCCCCATGACCTTCTGCATGGATTCCCTCACTGCCACCCTCCAACAGTGTACCCACCTCATCTTTCCATAGCTCCTCTCCCACGCGCACTTCATTGGTTTTAAAGCACTACTCATACCATTCTAGGGTATCAGAGCGCTTTACATCACACACGCATCAGAAAGATGCAACAAGTCATACATGTGTAAATCAGTCTATAGGAGATGTACCATAAGATAATAAGGATTAAAAGGTGTAGGAGTCACATGTCATCCACACTGCTAGTCAGAGTGTTTTATGTTGAGGTTTTGGTCTGGAGTAGCACAAACTCAGGATTTAAAACATAACACAGTGGTTGGGGTTGGCTTTACTAATAAGAATGAATTTCTTTTAACCCTTTTTTAGCAAATTTAGGAAAAGACAATGAAAGACTGGCAGAAAAACAACGCTTGCTTTAGTTTGCATGCAGCTCTTTGATGACAGTTCATATAATTCTCTTTGCTATATTAGGATTGTAGATTATGAACTGCAAGTAACAAAAGGATCTCTGGGACAAAAACAGTAACCCACTGAGTTATCTACATAAAACACAGTTCTGTGATCTCCATAGTACACGTTCTTTTCAGCAGGCATATTAACCCTCTGCACTACTATATGAGTGGGCACATGCATCAAGGTAAATTGCATTCGCAAACGGTGCGAATCGCAAAATTCGGCCGTTTGCGAATGCAATTTCCTTTTTTTGGGATGCATCATGTTTTTTCATTTTTTCGCAATTTAAGGAATCGCAATTATGTTGCGATTTCTTAAATTGCGATTGCATTTAAGAAATCCCAATTTGCGATTTCTTAAATGCAATGCATCACACTTAAGAAATTGCGAATTCGCAAATAGGGAGAGGTAAATTACCATGAAGTTCACCTTCATGGTAATTTGCGAAAACTTTGAAGAATGCACAAAAGTGCATTTTTCAAAGTTTCATTTTACACACACACATGCCCTTGGGGCATGTGTGTGTGAAAAATGTTCTTAAAGTTAAATTTCAGGGGTGCAGGGGGGGTCCTTTGGACCCCCCCCCTGCACCCTTGAAATAGCATTCTCATTGTGTGATTCCTTAATTGCGAATCGCAAAATGAGAATGGCTTCCCATTCATTCCTATGGGCCTCTAGGCCCATAGGAATCAATGGGGAGGGATTCCTTAATTGTGATTCGCAAATTGTGAATCGCAATTAAGAAAAATTAAGAAATCGCAAAAAAATTGCGATTTCTTAATGCATAGCCTTTTGCGATTTCTTAATTGCGATTCCTTAATTTTCGCAATTAAGAAATCGCAAACGGCAAAAATGATGCATGTGGCCGGATGAGTCTAAACTGCCACTAGCCAAAATTCAATCTTTCTCCCGCAGGAACATTAATCACCAGTGTTATCTTGACAGTTTTGTTGTTTCCTGAAAACTGCTGGACACACAAGGAACTCTGCAACAGGTGCTTTTAAACCCATGAGTTATTTCTAAAAGCAGTGTCAACCCCCTAGTTCAGCGCCAGGTGCGGCTGCAATGGTGGCATCACCTTAAAGTCACGCTGATTCCAATTTCTTCTGTACGTTTCTGCAATGTACAGTTCATCGTACTACACCAGCTGCTGCTAAGAATTCTATGAGTGATCGAGCGCCTGAAAATTTACAGCTGCACAGCACATCTTTTTAAATATAATGAAGAAATCTTAAACTTCCTCTCGGACCTCGACCTCACCCAAATCTGCAACAGCTCCACACATGACAAAGGAGCCATCCTTGACTTAGTCATTTCTAAAGCAGATTCCATTCAGCTAGATACGATTCGTCCATGTCGCTGGCGCGACCATCATATCATCACCTTCTTCATCAATAAAAAAGTGAAAATGAATTCGGCTCAACCCACAAGATCTAAAGTATGGTAGAGAGATCTGAGAAACATTGCTTCTAATATTCATACAACCTCCAGCTCCAACATCCTTCTCCCCAGAAGGGCTATCGGATGTTCAAGACCTCACCAACCACTACTTTGATTCCATGAACATGATATTAAACAAGGTCGCCCACTTCAACTAAAGAGAGTCTCCACAAAAGACCCAAACCCTTGTACGATGGAAGTCTCAATGAGGACAGACGATCCTTATTACTAATTGAACGTAGATGCCGATTGGCTCCATCCGCCAACCACCTCAAGATGCTAAGAAATAAGAGAAACGTCTACTACAGAAAGATCAGGTGATCTAAAGCAGACTTTTTCAGCCATCAATCAAACCAGGCCAAGAATTGCCCCCAAAAACTTTTCGAGCTAATCAAAACACAATCTAATGATGCATTTCACCTCCCCCAAGCTAACGCAAGCTCACTACCCAACTGTGAAGAGTTTGCCTCCTTTTTCACTCTGAAGACCGAAAACATAAAGAAGGACTTACTCAACGATTTTATCACACATACTGACACACATATTGACTCTTCCTCATCCCTTCTAGGAGCTCCACATTGGAGCTCACCAAAGTTCGACCTAAAAAATAATTAATTTTGGTCATCCTTCAATACTTATATATATATAACAATTTATTGTGATTTTGTGCATTGCATACAGCCATAAGCATTTCTTGTCATGGAATGGTTTGCTCTTAGTAGATTAAAGAAGAAAGAAGAGGATAGTGTAGCCAGGGGGAAGAAAGAGAGGTAAAGGAAAGCCCCATTGGGGGCGGGGGATGTACTGTACACTGGCATGGTCACTGAGAAAGAGCGACACACAAAACGCACTGCTAGGCGCAAGGTCCATTCTTGGAGAGACAAGCATTGATTGGCCCCAATAGACTTGGGATCACGGAGGGTTTTTCAGGACTAGCGACCTATCCAAAATCTCCCACAACCCCTAGAGGACGCCTTCCATGGGGAGTACTGCATTGCCAAGCTGTCCGCTCCCCTGAGGAACGTGACCCAGTTCAGCCATCCCTGGAAGCTTGCTTTAATTGAGTCTTTCCAATTGTTTAGTACTGTTTTGATAGCTGCTGTCAATAAAAGATCCATTAGTTCCTTCTCCTTCTCCGATATGAGGTCTGATCTTATGAAGGCTGTGACGAGGGAGGCAAAGTCTCTCTTTGTTTTGCGATTGAACACATTGTCAATAAAGTCAAACACCTTATCCCAGAAAACCTTGAGTGTTGTGCAGTGGAAAGTGAGGTGTGCTAAGTCCCCTTTCTATGTGTTGCAGTTCCCGCATAGTGAGTCTTCTCTGAGGCCAAGTGTGTGTAAGCGGTCTGGGGTCTGGTATGTTTTGTGGAGTAGCCAGAAATTGGTTTGCGCAAGGACTGGTGTGATCTTGTTTTGTGTTGCCGAGGACCAGAGCTTTTCCCACTCCTGTGTGCTTAGTCTGGGGTTTAACTGTTGTTCCCAGAATTCTTTTGTTTTGTCGTTGAGTTTTGTGTTATTTGGGTGCAGTAGATTATATATGTGTGACACTTGGTGTCCTAGTTTGTTAATGTTAGCCACATATCGCAGGATCGAAGGTAGGGCATTGGCTAGTTTTGTCTTTGACAGGGCTGTCTTGACTTATAGGAATCTGTATAGGTCTAGGTCTTCTGGTTGGTAACTGGATTTTAGGTCCATGAACGTAATGGGGCCTGTCGCTTTTTCTAGTTGGTGGGGGAAGCAAATGCCCTTCTCTATCCATGTCTCAAACCTAAGGCTCTTTCCTTTATATCGGATATTGTTGTTTGTCCATAGGAATTCATATTTGGAACCTTTGGTGGTGACTGCTAGTTTCCTGTCTAACTTTTGAAGTGCTATCTTAGTGTTTATAAAAATCTGCTTGGAAGTGTCTGGGTAGGCGTTTGTAGTGAGTAGAGTGAGTGGGTGCATGTTGTTTAGTATGGCCTTTTCTAAATGTAGCCATGCTGGGGAGTAGGAGTAGTATGATGACTGGGTAACCCATTGTGTTCCTTGTTTTGCAAGGAAGGCCAGTTGGTATGTCTTGAAGTCCGCCAGGTTCAGCCCCCCCCTTTGCTTTTGCTAGTCTCAATTTCCTGATACTAATCCTAGCTTTCTTGTCCTGCCATAAAAATGTGGTGATCATGTTATCGATTTTCCTATGGAAATCATCTGTAAGAGGGAAGGGGAGCATGCTTGATAGATAATTGATCATCGGGGTTACCATCATTTTTATTGTTTCTATTCGCCCCCACCATGTGATGAATTTCGGACTCCAAGCCTCCAGTAGTTTTTTTACCTTTCCTAGTAGGGCCTTTTCGTTGTGGCGTAGGGAGCTGTATAGGTCTGTTCCGAATAATATGCCGAAGTATTTAATATTTCCTGTCTGCCAGGTCAGGCCGGAATCACCCAGCGAGTCCCTAGTGCATACCTCATCAGGGGTACCGAGCGCTATATAAATGCAAATCCCTCCCTCTTCTATCCCGCCACTATCTTTTTCAACCCAAATAACTGTACCTCTGCAGTTTCCCCTACATTTTCTGGCTTGTTTGAGCATGTTTTTAACTTGGACAGACGCATTGGTAAAAAAACCCTAGCCCCCTTCTGGAGGTGTATAGGAGGAAATGCCTTCCCATCCTGATGTATGGTGCAGGCATATAGGGCTATTGTAACCCCAAGTCTCTCCAGGGGGTGCATAATGAAGTAACGAGGAGACTGCTGGGTGACCCACATACCTATTCCACCTTCATTTTGCAACAAGACTTAGGGATAGCGTACGCAGAGGATTCCATCAGTCTTGTCCCACTGTTGCTGTGGTGCCTGATATGAACTAACCACATGCAACCTTTAATAGGTAAATAGTCTATATAGAAGAGGAAAAAGAAAAGCTTCTGAACACGAGAACTGAGACCCTGCCACGAAGTTTTGGCGCGAACCCCTGCCTGACAAGACTCGACAATCAGGATGAACTGTCTCGTCCTGCTGCTGTGTGGTCTCTAAGAACCCCAGAGGACCAACAATTTTTGCAAAATTGCCAAGAACTCCCTTGGAGTTGAGGCGTTACTACCCTGCAGAACGCAGGCACCCAAACCACAGAGTGCGGTCCCCCGACTTGCAGCTCCCTGACTTGAATGACACAGCAACTGACCAGGAAGAAATACCCATGCTCTGGAAAAGAAGAACCAGCTTGAGCTTGTGCTACTATGCTGACTGCTGCTGGCTGTAGTGTATGAAACACAAAGGCTGCAACTTGAAGGAAAGGGTACTACAGAAGTGTCCTTTGTCAAAATTACCAGAGCTTAATGGGAATCAAAAATCTGGCGAACCAATAACCACGCAGGTTCAACATTTACACATGTTCTGATTTAATTTGACATCCGTATTCACAGAACAATGTAGGCACAGAAACATCAGGAGGTAAAAAAGATGGAGAAAGAATCCTAGGAGTAGAAAGGCCAAAGCTGTTGAGTGCATTGAATCCAACCTTGAGGCCAAAACCCAACTTCCTATGATGTTCGAAACTAATAAGTCCTGAATAAGTCCTGAACTATTCAAAATAGCTTTTGACTAGGTCAAAAACGTAATGGTAGTGAGGAAGGAATGTTTGCTAGAGGCCATGACCTGTAGATGTTTGGACGCTTGATACTTAACAAAGTTATAGAATAATAAACAAATAAATAAACACTTGGTATTTATAAAGTTAAACAAATCCTTTATTGTCAAACTAATTTCAACACTGGTTCATTTCTATTTAGACTACAGTTTGTAATATTGCTAATCCACAAATATCAAACATTATAAAACCTATAATATTGCTTTGAGATAAAATGCACTTACACTACAAACAACCATTTTCACATCCCAATCAGTGGCAATTTTGTACTGCATTTTTTCTTATGTTACTTTTCTCCACTCCCTCTGATTCTGCTGAGCCTGAATTTGGTCTGGCTTTGGATACATACTAGACACCATTTAGGCCTCGATTACAAGTGTAGTTGCTATTTATTGCACTCATTGACTATCAATACCCTAAGGTTTGGAATTTACAGGTTCTAATAAATAGCACCTTTTTCGGTGTGTCCCCCCACACAATGCAGAATGACATGCAATGAGGTGCTTTCAATACCACAAATCACATCTCAGCATTTATCAGGCCTTTTCGCCCTGTAAATACATGCGTAAGCTCCGCCTGCCCATAATTGCCAACAGGTGTTTGCACCGGGTGCTGTAATTTAGCACAGTCGAGGCCTCACAGACTACTAAATGGACATGACTTAGGACATGAGAAATGCAGGCTCCATCAGCTACATAAGGCAGTGTAGCTGATGGAGGCTGCTCCTCAGGTGAAGAACAACCAGTATCAGAGAAGAAATGTTGATGCAAACATAATAAAGTGGTATTTTATTTGTGCATCTCTCATCTTGGACTTGATGGTTTGCAACTAGGGAAGCGTGTGGGACGTGGAGACACTAACTTGAAATCCCATAGCCACAGCTGATGGCTCTGTACTCCTCAAGGACCTTAAAGTTATGTAGTTAATGTGCTGACATTCCAAGTTGACATTTGAAAACATGGAAGGAATTATCCTATAATATCTCAGAGGCCAGGGTATTTCTTTACATGTTCACAATGCATTGTTGTGCCTGTTGTGTGTGCAATATTCTGCCTGCAGTGTCATACGTTAAGGTCTGTGTGCAGCATCTTTTGGCCCAAAATGTGTGTGTCTGTGCCTTGACATGTGAGTAAGTGTCTGCACATTGTTTGCCTCATATACAATGAGTCTGCGCCACTGGAGATCACTTTTTGCGACACTCCGGTGGTGCAGGGGCTTGCTCCATACATACGAGGCAGCACTAAGCCACTTTGCATGGTTTAATGAGGCCTTGTAAATATCTGTCCCTTTAACGCAGTTTTGTGCATTAAAAGGGCTAGCAATGGGTGTTGCTGGGGGTCCATGGCTTTTTGACACTAACCCTGATTTACAAGGAATTGTAACTCAGAGGCTGTGCCAAAAACGTACGCCTTCCCAGGGGAGGCATAAGGGAGAGGCAACGAGGAGAAATACCTTTATTTCTCCTCATTTTGCCTTTTTCTATGTGTGCTGCAGAAATAGAAAAAAGCCTCTTGTGATTGTTATTGTGCAGGAAGGTTCCCCTTTCTGCACAAAAACAATCATGCTGCTACGCAGGCACCCTTCCACCATGGCGCAACGGTGCCTGCATTGGCGCATGACAGCCATTGTGCGTCAGCACAGGTGTAAAGGACATGAATGTGCCATATCTGATAGATATGGCGTATTACTGCCTTTTCTTTTGCTGTAGGGCAGCACAATAGGAAGGCCTGTGTGGCTGCCCAATGGCAACATCTTGTAAATAAGGTCCTGTGCTTGCATACCAAAGTTGAGGGTGCAACTTGGGGGACGTCTGTGCAGGCTTTAGGCACAAATGGTCACCCCCATAGCTAAGATAACAGCCCTGTTTGACGGCCATCTTTGAGTGGTATTCATGCCAGAGGCACTTTGAGAGCAGTCTGCAAGATCTTTCCAGAGCAACAGATCATTCATGAGCTCGAGGAAGCTATATTGACGTGGTATTCTCACAACCAAAAAGACAACCGCTATTTTTCAATGAACAGATCTGGTGAGAATTACATGCAGTCCTTATATCAATCTTGTCAATTTATGCTGTGCTAAAGAGGAGCACAACAGATCTAGTTGATTGTAGGAGTTAAACAAGTGAGTGAATTGTATGAGGTATGCTGGCTCCCTCCCCACCCATCCTGAACTGCATTTATGCGACGAGGTAGGCAATAAAATGAAAGGTGATTTAATTACACCATGTGTAAGATAGGTCTCTGAACATTAAGCTACTGGTTTGTTAGAAATTGCCAATATGTGAAATTGTATATATTGATTCAACGATGAATATAATCCTGATGAGACCCATGTAGATCATAGGCTGCGTCCTTTAGAAGTTGCTGTGGTTGCAAATGCGATCTTGCAAATCTTACATAGAATAAAACGTACATACTCACAAGTACAAATCTTTTGTTCAGTGAGTAAGCATGTCTTACGCCCGGAATTACATAAATCAGATTTTAATCTGTCATAAAGCACAATGACTCTCGGAAAAAAAGATTTATGAATCATGCCTGGCGCTTCTGGTGTAATTCAAATCCAAGACATAATGTTATATTCACAGAAAAAGCTTCGTCAATTCTATTAGGCTAAAGGGTGGAGGCTGAAGCTCTGGTCTCGACGCTTCTTTCCACTCCATCTCCAAATTTGAGTGAGGGGGATCTGGACCAACAAAATACAGCATTAATGTCCTGGTTTCAGGCTGTAATTGACACTCTAGCTCATGAACGGATGGAGATGACCACAGCGAAAGGGAAAGGAGCCCCTTAGTTTAATGACTCTCTGAGAGAGAAAAAACAAGCTCTGTGCCAAGCAGAGAGAAGGTGGAGACTTAATTATATCCTGGCGGAGTCTGACACCTACAAAGCTCTCCTGTCTAAATATAAGGCTGATATCCTATTAAGGAAGGCAGCTTTCTATGAGGACAGGAATTCGCCAAGCCGGGAATAAGCAAAAGGAGACTCTCGCCATTCTGAAGGAAATCACGCAGATGGGGGGTAAAAGTCTAATAAACGATCGTCCGGACTGTAACACCTTCTAGAAGTATTCTCTTCAGAAAGTCCAGGATATCATCATGGACATTACCAGAACCCCGGCTGACCTCAGAGTGTTAGAGCCATCTAACCCCCAGGACCTGGCATGGAATTTGAACAGTATTCCACTCCTTGATGAAGGGAGTTTGGCGGCAATAGCTCATCAGATAAAATCAGGCTCCAGAATGGACCCTTGCTGGCTGAGAATTTATTTATTTATTTATTTAAATTGAGAGTTTTATAAAGCACGAACAAGATCCTAGCGGATATCAGAGCGCTATACAAACAATAAGTCTTAATTATACATCAAATAAGCGCAGATCAACACAAGTGAATAAAACATGTAGTCATAGCAACATAGCTAGGTTGAACATCAAGAGATGTCTTGTGGATGGGAGCGTGAGTGCGTCTTGTATCAGGGTTTCAGCAAGTCCTACTCAAGTGTATTTGGCCATGAGGATGGCTTTAACTTCCTTTTTAAAAGAGGTAGTGGACGGGTTAAGTCTGGTTTCTGGTGGTGAGGCGTTCCAAATTCTGGGTGCCATCCCAGAGAAGGATCTGTTATAAGTTTTTTTCTTATGGAATTTTTGTGGTTTCAGTAGTAGTTTTTCCGCATTTCTATAAGTTCTGGAAACACCTGAGATTGTCAGTTTCTATGCCAGGTAACTGGGAGTCTTAAGATGCATCGCTCTGTGCATCATGCACGCAATTTTCAGCTGGATTCTCGCCTCTAAGGGTAGCCAGTTCAGGGATTGAAGGTCCGGAGAGATGTGGGAGCTACGTTTAGATCCAGTTATGAGTCTTGCTGCGGCGTTGATTGAGGCTCTCAGAGGTGCAGTAGTAGCCTTGGGTAAGCCACAGAGAGAGACACATCCGTATTCCACTCTGGGTATAACCAGAGCTTGTACTGCCTGCTTGAAGTCATTGTGTGGTAGGAAGGGTTTCAGTTTCCTCAGTGTGTTTATCTGGAAATTGGCTCCCTTTGTAGCTGTACTGATATGTTTTTGCATGTTGAGATTACTGTCTAACGTTATTCCTAGTGACTTTGCTGAGTCCACAATGGTAGGTTGAACATTGAACGCCGTAATATGTTTGATCCAATCTTGCATTTTCGGGATTTGAGCTGGTGGAGCAATTAGTAGAAATTCAGTCTTTAGGGCATTCAGTTTCAGATGATTTCCTGCCAGCCAAGTTTGGGTATTCCTAAGAGCTGTATTTAGTAGTTTGATGTCCTCTAGGGAATGAATCTTGAGGTATAGTTGTGTGTCATCTGTGTACATGTGATATTGCACGTTAGATGTTTGTAAAATTTCGGTGAGGAGTTCCAGTAAGAGATTAAACAGTGTTGGGGATAGTGCGGATCCTTGCGGTACACCCAGGGATACTGGGACGGGCTTAGACAGGGTGTTATTGACTTTGAATTGTTGTGTCCGATTTTGGAGAAATGAAGTGAACCAGCTTAGCACTGCCCCAGATAGGGCCAGTCTGTGTTTCAGGAGGTCTAGCAGGTTCTCATGCTTGACCGTATCAAAGGCAGAGGAGAGGTCAAGTAGGATGAGTAGGCAGGATCTGTTTTGGTCAAGTATTTGCAGCGCATCGTCAATGATGTGTGTCATGGCTGATTCTGTGCTATGGCCAGCACGGAAACCAACCTGATTGGTATTTGTTGAGAAGGTCAAACTGATCAATATGTTTCGTTAGCTGTAGATGCACCCATTTTTCCAACAACTTGGCTAAGGTAGGGATATTGGAGATAGGGCGATAATTGTCAAGGTCCTTGGGGTCTGCTGTGGGCTACTTTAGAATGGGTGCAACCTGGCCTACTTTGAGGGAGTCTGGGATGCATCCTTGTTGAAGTGAGCTGTTTATGATCTTGGACCAGAGAGGAAGAAGCAGTGGGGTAAGGTCTTTGACTGCATTTGCCAGAAGTCGGTCAGAAAAGTATTTCGCAGGGATCAATGCGCTGAGGATTTTGCCTAAGGCGTCTTCGGAGTAGGAGGTGAATGTTGACCAATCCGCATTATTTTTAGGCTTGGACTCTGAGGAGAGTTGGAAGGCGTTGTTCTGGGAGCAGGCAAGGTTAGTGTCTTCGGTCTAGCGAATAGGGTTAGATCCTTTAGGAGGTCGTTCTTGATGGTGTCGGTCTTCAAGGTGAAGTAGGCGGAGAATTCTTCACAGTTTGGCTGCGAGCCTTCTCTATCTTGTAGGTGAAGAGGTGCCACCTTAGATTGGGTTTTAATCAGATCAAAGAGTTTTTTGGGCCGATTCTTTGCCTGGTCAAGTTGAAGGCTGAAAAAGTCGGCTTTGGCACGCTTGATCTTCCGGAAAAATGCGTTTCTCTTTGTCCTGAGAGTCTTGAGGTGGCTGGCGGAAGGTATTGATCTCCAGGCCCGTTCTGAGGTTCTGAGTGAGCGCCTGTCCTCGTTGAGTGTACCGTTGTACCAAGGTTTAGAATCTTTCAAAGAAACTCTTTTTAGTTGCAGAGGTGCAACCTCATCTATTATTGCTGTCATAGAGAATATTTAAAATGGCCTTGCCCGGCCTGGAAAAGCAGCTACTGGATCTACTAAATGAGTCATTAGATTCAGGGTACCTGCCAGTGAAGCTGAAGGAAGCCAGGGTGATCCCCCTTTTGAAAAAAGTAGGATCAGACACTAAGGCTTTAAAAAACTATAGGCCCATTTCCCAACTCCCTTTCCTAGCTAAGATCCTGGAAAAGCAGGTCTTGAATACTCTGGCCCGCTACTTGGAGGAACATGGACTCCTCCACCCCAGACAGGCAGGGTTTCGATCACAGCACAGCACGGAGCTGGTGATGGCCTCTGTTGTTGACGATCTGAGAATCATGGCTGATAATAAACAGCCTTGTGCCCTGATTCTCTTGGATCTGTCAGCAGCTATCGATACTGTCAGCCATGCTATCCTGCTGAACCGCGTATTGAATCTGGGAATTACGGGGCAAGCATTCAAATGGCTCAATTCCTTCTTAACTGGCCGGAGTCAGAGAGTGCAAATGGGAGATCAACTCTCCGCTGCTAGTTCTGTGACTTGTGGTGTACCTCAGGGGTCTGCACTGTCCCCTCTGCTATTTAATATTTATTCACAACCTTTAGTGGAGGAACTTACGCATAAAAACACTGTCAAGTTTTTAACTTTGCGGACGACACTCAATTGCTAGTCCAACTTGATAACACCTGCCAGGCGCAAGACTCAGTAAAGAATCTTCTTAGATTCACGGTTAACTGGATGGCAAACAATCTCCTGAAGGTTAACGCAGACAAAACTGAGGTGCTTGTTATCACTACACAAGTCAGCCCCTGGGGTGAACTCTTTGGCCCCCCGAATTAGGGGAGGTGCCAACTCCGGGAACAGTAGTGAAAAGCCTCGGACTAAAAATTGATGCAGATCTTTCCATGGCCCCCCAAGTTTCCGCGGTGATAGGCTCTTGTATAGGCCTACTTAGGCAACTCCGGAAACTGGTACCCATTCTGTCGGTTTCAACGCTGCAATCCATTGTGTCCGCCACAGTGATCTTGCGGTTGGACTATGGAAATGCTCTTTACCTGGGTCTTCCGCAGAAGCTCCTGAGGAAACTACAGGTAGTGCAGAATGATGTGGCCAGGTTGATCTTCTCCCTACCGAGGAGAACTCGAGTGACGCCCCTTCTACGGAAGATGCACTGGCTGCCCATTGAACATCGAGTGCAGTTTAAGTGCCTCTGCATTGCCCATAAAGCTATCCATGGAGAAGCCCCCAAATACATTAAAGATCGTTTGACAAAGTACATTCCGGGCAGAGCCTTGCGCTCCTCCAAAGCATGCAAACTAACTCCATCGAGATTTAATCTTAAATCTAAGGGTGGCAGAGCTCTGTCGGTCCTCCTTCCGCAAATCTGGAATGAGTTACCAGCAACCTTGCAAGGGGAGTCAGTGCTATTGTCTTTCAGAAAAGCGTTAAAGACCGACCTGTTTAAAAAGACTACATCTATACTTTAAACTGTTCTGTGGTCGTGGGTGGTCCTTTCTGTGGCAGTGTGTTTCTTTCTTTGAAAAGTGCTTAGAGACCAGTGGTGATTTGCGCTATATAAAACTATAGTAACATAACATAACGTAACATAGATCTGAATGGGGAGATCTTAGACACATCTTTGTGCATGATTCTTTGAGGTGCACGTACTAAGACTACAAGAGTCCTAAACAAACCACCCCTACAGATGTTTCAGCATCATAAAGCTTTAACCCCTTCGGTGCTGATGACGGAACCGCTCCGTCATCAGCCGCGGTCGCGCTGTGCTGATGACGGAGCGGTTCCGTCATGGCCCGCCCAGCTCGATAGAACGCTCATGCGCGGCGCGAATTCCGCGCCTGCACTGAGGGTTCTATTGAGCGGGGCGGGCCGTGACGGAACCGCTCCGTCACGAGCACAGCTCAACCGACGCTGGTGACGGAGCGGTTCCGTCACCTGCATGCGGCCGCCGCACGGCCGCCCCACACCCTTAGCACTGCGGCGGAATAGCCGCCGCAGTGAAGGTGTTAAGGAACCAACAAGCTAGTTTTTGTGACTTTCCTTTGAGTCTTTTCATTTTAAGTTTTCATTTCGGAAGTATAAATGTTCATGGGTAGTAAGCGCTATATAAATACAGGTTACTATGACATACAGGTCTCACTTGCACAATTCTGTTTTTTTTTTTTTTAAAAAGGTTTGCATTTTGGATTATTGTTTACTGGAACGTTGTAGCAACGTATTTCTAAACACAGCTCTGTCTTCCTTTCTGTCTCTCTCTTCCTTATGACTGGCATTCTCTATCTCCATCCTCCTCTCTCTTCGTATCCTTCATCTTTCCCGTGCACCCTATTCCTCTCTCTCTTTTCCCCTCCTTCCTTCTCTTTTATTTTCGCTTTTCCTTCTCTCTTTTGTTCCCTTGAATCTTCTTGTCCAATGTGGGACCCTCCACTATCACAAGGACTGCTTGCATACCCGACTTTGGTGTTGCTAACCTTCAGAAAGGAACTATTTGAATTTGCGCATTTTACGGGTGTGCTATTCTGCATTTTCTAGCAGCAAAAAATGAATATATTTGCGATAGGAACAGGTACGTGAATCATTCTATGACGTACAATTCGTCTTAAATATGGAGAACAAACTATCAAAACACTGTTTGTTAATGTGGACGCTAGGTGGCACTCTAAGACCGGTCTTTAAGTCTAAGCTTGAGAATTGCAAGTTCAGGGGTTAAACCAAAGAAACCTTAGTGCAAAATGGCAGTGCTTAAATCGTTATTATAAGCGTACACGTATGAAAAAGTAATCCCTTTCAGAAATTATATCAGATTTATCACTAATCGTTGATGTAAAGGCAATTATCTGTTAAACGGGGTCGGTCATACTGAAAAGCTTTGTGGGATTGTTAAACTAAGCAGATCAACAGGCGAGATACTGCTTCTGATAATGACAAGGACAGATAATAGAATGAGTTAATGCTATAGGAACCTAAATGTGCTTCTGCGTACAATATTATATGATTTTTACTTATAGACCAGCCACCCGAAAGCTTTCAGATGACAAACTTTCTCCTGGTGCTATCGGACTTGGCACAGGCACTGTCAACCATAACATCCACTTAAAACTTTGAATGAAAGCATGGGCCTTGAAGAAAATGTCCTGAAATGCTCCTTGTGGAATCTTGGGCCCCAGACCCACAGCCTAGCAATGAGGGTACACAGACACTGTAGTGTAGTACTGGAACTGGCCCAGGGCACGTGCGCCCAGCCCCTTTTATTTGCAGGGTCACCTGACGGGTGACGCCTGTGATGGGTGGGTTTAAATTGTGGGGTACAAACAGGCAGAACACTAGAATGTGTCCAGCAGGACACTACATCCCTCCCAAACATTAATGAAAAAGAAACAAACAAAAGTCCAACCTATAAGGAAAACAAATAAGCAATACACAGCACCAAACAAGTCTCTTCACGCCATTTGCCAGGCAGCTCAGGAGCTCTGGACTGCAATGTCAGGATGCTTTAGTCCACCTTGACGATGTAGTTCAGACCGGCCTGGTATTGCGGTGTGGAAGTCTATTTACATAGTTCTAATAGCAGTGCATCTGAAGTGGTGGTGGAGTCCACTTTGGAGATCTTGCAGTCGCTCAGATTCTGGTGGTACAGCTTTTAAGGATGACCTTGGTGGATGAGGCCCTTCCTTGGAGGCGAGGTACTTGATGATCTTTCTAGTTCCCAGTAGCCGAGCAGCTACAGACTTGCCTCTCCTGCCTGGACTCCCCTGTCACAGGAGTTTCCTGGAGGGCCTTCCTGCTACGCTGCCATGGGATCGTGTGGACTGTGCGGGCTTCGTGTATGCTGTGCGAAGACGTCGCTGAGGAACTGCCAACTGGACCATAGCCAAGATGCTCATGTAGCCGCAGAGTGTGGTGTCTCTGTCTGGGTGTTCTATCCATCAGGACTCAGGTTCTATGCCTTACTCAGATGGTCTCTGGGTGACCAGTCTTCATCTGTGACCTCCGTGCTTCCCGGTGCCTGTTGTGGAGCTGCTGCCGACGCATCTCTCCAATCCGGATTCCCCTCTCGCAGGAATTCCATTGAGGCCCTTGCCTCTGGATTGCCACATGACCTCGTGGGCTGTGCAGGCCTATCCTAGGCCGCGCCAAGGGATCGCTGCAGAACTCCCCCCAACAGGGCCACTGCCAAGCCTCATGTGACCCCAAGGGTGGATGGTCCAATGGTCGGAAACTCTCTTTGTTATGGTTTACAGGGACACACAGAAGGTTCCTGGGTGGCAAGTGTCCCACAGTGCCAGGAATGCCTCGTTAAACTCCGGCTGTCTCGAGTGATTGGATCCACTCTGGTGGTACAATGCTCCTTTGATGTTCTTGGTGATGATGCACTTTGGATGATGAACATGGTAACTTTTCCTTCAGTTGGGCAAACAGGCGGCGATCTCTTGCTTTCGGTGACCTCATGGATAGAGAAGGACTGGAGGGACTTCGTGGCCACTTGCAGTCATTTTCCAGCAGGTGCACTTGCTAGACATGGTGCTATTGTTGCCAAGCAGCCGTGACAGATGAGAGGACGGTCGAACTGTGAAGCCTGGGGCCAAGACGAAGATCGGGTTTGCGAGCGGCTTATGGTTGGTCCTCTCGCGAAGCTGTCTCAATTGAGGTCTCTGCACCCCGGTGGCTGGCTTGTGCTGATGAAAACCTTCTCCAGTGCTGGCATGAGTCCTCTGTCCTGTCGCTCTTCAACTTTTCCTTCTTGCACGCCTGTGGTAGTTGTTTGCCCTGTGGCGTCGTGCCACTTTCCTTTCCTCCTTCACAGAGTGGAGTCATGCCACGCTCTTCTTCTTCAGACCAGGCTGTCACATGTCCCATGTTTGCGCCACATGGACATCTCGCTGGTCGTGTCCGGTTCTTGGGACGATCTTTACTTTGCTGCTGACCTGTCATAGGTCTGTCCTGTTGGTAGGACATGCTTCTACTCTTTGAGGACCTCTTGCTGGCCTCTTCCCATCCTCAGGGGTTTTCGCGATGCTCCTCTGCACTTCTTAAGAGGGCGTTGTGCTTGTGCCTTGAGGCTGCGCCGTCGTGGCGCTTGATCCTGCCTCTGTTGAGGCATGCTTGGTGGGCTTGGTCACTTCGGATGACGTGCTCCTTGCTTGCGGTGCAAATATTGTGTCCGGATACATGTCGCCTGTCGTTGGTGCACATGTTGTGGTGGCAGCTTGCCACGTGGAGTGTGCGACTCTCCTCATGTGTCTTGGGTCACTGGCGACTCCGTCTTGAGGCAGTGTGAGGGAGGACACTCTGATGCCTTTGGCCCACGGCGGAGCTTCGCTGGAGCAGTGGAGATGTGGATGCTCTTCTTGCTGCATTTGGCAGTGCTTCTCTACGGAGATGTCTCTATCTACCGGGCGCCTGCCCGTGCTTTTAGGTTCGCCGGCATGGCCTTCTGCACACCTCTGACCTAATGTGCTCTGCCCTCTTCTTGGGTGCCCTCTTCTGGCACTTGGTGTGGTTGCTTTTCTTCCTTGTGTTTGTGGTCGTTCACCGCCAGGCGTGTGTGGCTCAGTTTCTTCGCTTGTGGTGGCATCAAACAGCCACTCGTGGGTGCGTGTACAGTGCACTTTCTCTACTGCTGCAGTGAGTGTCACCGTCTGGCTAGAGCGACCAGTCTGTGTCCTGGGGTGCTTTGGACTTCTTGGTGTCTTTGTTGGGGCATGGAAGCATTAGCACTGCAGCTAACTACTTCTCCTATGCTGCTTTGGGTCCGCTGCCTGTGCAGGTGACTTCACTGATCATCTGCAGCTTTCCTCCTGCTGTAAGCGTGGTGCAAGCTGTATTGAGGTGCCATGTCGTGCACCTCCACCAGGGGCGCTGTGGCTATTGTTCAGGTGCTGGGCTGGCTTATTGCCACTGCAGAGTCATGCTGGGGTGATGATGCAGGTGTGGGGCCCTGTGCAGTGCTGGTGGTCCCCAGTCCTCACAGGATGCTCCCTACTGTCTGGCTTTTCCCTTTAGTAATTGGCACTGCCTCTTTGACATTGGATGCCTGTTTTTTCTTTTGTTGCACCATTGGAAATGACTCAACTTGCTGAGGTTATATCTATCTTGTTGGCTGGTCACCTGTGGAGCGGGACCCTTGCAAGGACTGACTGTCTTTGGCCGCAGTATGGGAGCTAGGAACACTGTGTAATTCAGTTTGTGCTAGGGTAAAGTTGGCAGCACCCTATACTCGTGTATGTTTACAGTTCCTTTTTTGTTTCTTTTGCAAGTGTTTCACCTCATCTGCTGAAACACTGTCTGCAAATGGGTACTGATGGCCGTTTGGCCTTATGGGGAGGGCGCTTGTACACGGTATGAGTGCTTTTTTTATTTTTTTTATTTATGTGCAGTACCGCTCATCATCACTGGGTGGCACTGCAGGTGATTTCAGAGAGGCCTAGCAGCTCTCCTAATGCTGCGGGCCCACTTGGCTCTCTTGGTGCCACAGGACTTGCAGGAGGGCACAGCGTTGCCACTCATGCTGTGGGCTCCCTCGTGTTGGGAGGTGGAGGTGCAAAGGTTGGCACATTGCAGGGACCGCATTTCTGACTCCTGCATAGGACATCAGCTCTTGGATAGCTGCACTGCCATGAGAAGTCTCTGCTCCCGATGCAGTTGTCAGCAAAGGGCCACTAGAGGCGTGCGATGCCGGTCAGGCCTCTCCTCGTCTGTTGTCATGGCATACAGGGCTTCTCAGTCTCTAATCGGGGCACAAGAGGAGCAGCCCGCAGTGAGAACAAGGTGAAATGGGCTCTTATATTGGCATCATGTTATGTATTTTTTCTTGTGTGCTTGGTATTTTTTTGTCTGGGCTGCCTTTCATGAGTAATTAACTAGATGTGGTGCACATGGGCGACTGTTAGGTGGCAGTAGAGTCACTTCAGGAGAAAGCAGCAGCTTTAATGACGCTGCGGACCTCGTGGTGCACTGAAGATGCTAGTTTGTCTCTGATGGCTTAGGGTGGCAGGGCCACAGCCATACTCTTCCTTTTCTGGGGGCATCGATCACCCGTAAAGAGCTAATACTGCCGTGTGGGGTTCCTTTAGTGCAGGTGCTGCTACCTTTAAGTGCAGGTCGCTGCAGCCCTCCTACAGCTGTGGGCAATGCCTTTTCTTTGCGGGCTCTTTGTAGAGAGCTGCAGGGGTCAGGGGATGACTTTAATGAACTATACAGAAGGGTTGATCAGTGCTCCCCATACCTTCCGGCACAGCTGCCGTTACAGCATCAGCGCTGAGATGTGCCCACACACTTCAGAGGCATGGGGTCTGCCTCTTGCGGTCTGTGTCTGCTGGGTAGACGCAACACAGAGTACACCTGGCCATTCCACCCCTTCTCTGGATCACTGGACCCAGGCTGGTCACTACAGCAGGGTCTGCAGGGCATGCAGGCGGGCGTTATAGGGCATCGCAGTTGGGCGCCAGTTGCTTCGTGCTAGCAATAGGTGCGAAGGCTCCACAGACTCAGGGCATCACACCCCCGTGACGAACCATGAAATAGCTGACAGCACACACATGGGGATAGACCCGCTTGTCGCCATTGTGGTATCTTGGGCCCTAGGCCCACATGCCTAGCAATGAGGGTACACAGACACTGCAGTGTAGCACTGGAACTGGCCATCGGCACATGCGCCCAGCCCCTTTTATTTGCAGTGTCACCTGACTGGTGACACCTGTGATGGGTGGGTGTAAAGTATGGGGTACAAACAGGCAGAACACTAGAACGTGTCCAGAAGGACACTGCAGTCTGAGTCTTACCTATCATCGGAACTCAAGGTGTAAAAATAAACAGTTGTAACTGAGGTGAGGCCCCACTGAACTGCAGCGTCTCCGTTCAGGACCGACACCACTGATATCTGATGCCTCTAATGCTTGCGTCCATGATTACCTTGGATAAACTTATCAAAGACCATATGATACGAATCCAACGCAAGATAAGGCCCTTATTATTAATTATGCGGAGCGAAAATAGCGCTGGGTTTCATGCATTTATTTTGCTCCACACGATTACAAATTTACTGCATGCAATTTTTAGGCATTCATATTTAGGAATGAGAAAAATGTGCAAACTTTAAATATGAGTGGTATTGAAAGCAATTCCTCATTAGGTATTGCTACCCAAAGACTCCTCTTTTGGGAACAGTTGGTGATTATTATATATGCTTTCACAATGTTAGGAGGGCAACCTAATTTCTTTGTTCACAATGAACTTTCCAATTCGAATTGCATGTATCTGTAATCACTCTTTGTGAAATAAAAAGCCTTTTCAGGGGTTCACAGATGCACCTGGTCCTCAAACCAACAAAGAAGAGATTGGCATGGAAGCTGGAATATCAAAATAACAATTTTATTAACCTCACATGAGGGAGACTGCATCAATACGGTACCCTCAGGCCACTGTAGGAGGCAGTCTAAAGAGTACAGGGACCAAGGACCTTATATATACATTTGTTGCATAGTCAGCATGAGATCAAGGGGAGGTACTGGCACATACAAGAAAAGTTATTGACTAATATGGGTATTTAAAAATTGCTTGCTCAACAAAATGGGAGGGAGACATTTCTCCTTACATCAGTAAAAACAGAATTATACACTAAGAGCAGGTGCATTCTGGCAGCTACAGGTCTTTCTGAGCATGTGCAAGTCTCTGGCTTGGTGCCGAAGGAGTTAACTATAACTGATGACTTAAGCAGAATACAATGGCAGGCAATAGTGAAGAGGGATAAGCACATGGCGAGCACACGGCTAACTAAAATGGCTGCCAAAAACAAAATGGCTTCCGCTGATGCTAACAGCCATTTCAGCTAGTTTCCACAGATGGCTGTTTTAGCATTAGCTGAAGACATCCGGTATGAATTAATAGAAACATGGAAGTTATCCTGCACATCTATCCTCATAATCCATTAATATCTTGATCCATTGCTAGATGGGCATTTACATTCTAAACATTTCGTTGAACGAGTATATATAAGGTATAAGCAGGAGCAGAAAGGGAACAGAGCATTGGGTCATAATGAACACACAGATAGCAGGAGGAAATAATGACTATTATTACAAGCAGAACCATAAATATTTTCCGTCCCCCAAGCAGTAAGCAAATCCCAAAACCATCCAGTCCAATTCTACGTTTCAGGGCTCTGATATATTTCAGTGACCATCTATTTCAATTTCAGAATAGGCAACAGCACATATCTAATATAGTATCTTAATAAAAAACATTTTTAATAGACTTTTCCGGTGTTCTTTTTATGAGGGCTAGAGTACCAATTAATACGCTCAAGAGGAGGGACCAAAGGGGTACATTGCTAAAAAGTACTTGAAGAAATAGATGCCGCTGTACAACCAGCCAGAGGGGAGTCTTCTCCCTGTGTCCGTCTGAGCCTCACAGACATGCTCCTATTGTTCATCAAAAAGGTGAAGCTGCACAACTTGCAACTCAAGAAAACAATCACGGCACAGTTTGAAGAAGAAAACCATAATCCTGTCCAGTGTCTCAGGCAGTGTACCAGTTTTCTTCACTTTAATCTAACAGGCATCAAAGCCACAGTACCTGTACCCTGAACTCAAGTCCTTCCCTAACTCCTGTGTTGCTTTGCTGGCGCACTGCTTTTTCTCAGGGCCACAGATTGTACCCGGTGTGCTCAGGCATCCCTTGATCAACAAACAGAGGTGCAGACTTGCCTTCACTTAGGGACCAGGACTCAGAGGCCTGATGCTGGGATATCTGAAGCAACCCTTGTTTCAAAAGGGGTCACCTCAAGCAAAAGCCCCCTTTGCGTCCTTGTCGGTCTGTGACTCTCTCAGCTGGACATCAAAAACTTGATCCATGCAAAGAATTCTCCATCCTGATTTGTGACCCCATTTTTCGTTCAAGACAGTAGCAGGAGTACAAACTTCACGTTGTTCCATAGGCCCAGTGCTTCTGGCCTTCTACCTTCACTGCGGTCCTAGTTGCCAGCAACCCTTGTGCTGGTTCCCTTTACCTCGACTTCAAGCTGGACTGACACTGACTCTCCAGGCTGGATCTGATGTCCGGGCCCCTCTGGCAATGGTTGTGGGGCAGCAGATATCTATTGGAGGTCAGAACAAAAGATCTTTAGATAAGGAATGCAAATAATCTATTAACAGAGAGGATACTCTATTTCCAAAATACTTCTTTTGACATGGGGCACCCCATACATTAGCAAAGCACCCAAGAACCACTTCATCTATCTGAGAGTAAAAAACACCCTGGACCCATTAGGAACCCCTTGGTGAACTGACAGGAGTAAAACATTACACTATTTAAAGCAGCCAAGGAAGTCTATGTTTGTTTACTAAATTCTGAGGGAAAAAGAAAAACAATACGGACATAACTTGTGTATTCCTATATCATTCATCTGACGAACCTCAAGAAAGGGAATTTTTAGAACAAGCATTCTTTTGTGCTTCTTGTCTTAACAATCTTGTGTTTCATAAGTCATACTATTTCACTACTTGTACAGGACTGCAAACACTTCTAAAATGATTTTTCTTACGTAAAAAACACCTACATTTTACGCTTAGGACCATGCTCTCATGTTATAGGCGCAACAGGAAAATCTAAAACTGCTAATTTAACAGGGATTGTTATTACATAAATAACTAACAAAACCTCTACATAGTGGGTACATGAACTTCTCCAGCAGAACCTATTGTGGCAAACAAACTCCTCTAAAGCAATATTTTCCTTCAAAATGCGTGCTGAGGATCACACAGGCATCTTTCCTAACATTGTGAACCCTGTGCATTCTACTTTTCCTGATCTGAACTATGTAACATAATTTGCAGATAAAAAAAACCCTATTCACCAGCTCTAATAAGGGCTGTCATCTCAATTACACAGACTAATAGGAGACTAGCAATGCCCTTGCAAAACTGTATATAGCATGAGAATAATATAAACAATAATGGTGTTATCACCTGGGAATTTTAGAACAAAAACTACCCACATATAGTTCCCCTTTAAAGGTCAAATAAGGGAACAGCAATCTAGACTACTCATCCTTTCATAATTTCATCAGACAGGATGGGCAGCAACATGGCGTATTAATTTATTTATTTTATTAATGCTAACAATTATTTTAAAACAGTATTACTGAATAGCCAATTAAACGTCTCATGGCCGTTACTAGACAGCTTAGACAGGCTCAAGAGAGAGTGAGAAAAAGAGGGAGAGAGAGCGAGAGAGCACATAAATCAAGAATTCAAAAATTAGAGAAAAATCTCCTCATTACCTGCCTTCATTTGTTGCAGCAAATAAACAAATAAACCAGAATCTTGGCCAAGCTAATCCAGACAAAAGTGTTGCTACAGCAACCTTACCAAACCAAAGTCTCCAGCTTCCAACTGCCAAGTTCTGAGTGACCTAACGGTCGTTTTAAAATACTCACGCCAAAGAAGATCTCAGTCGGGAGCGGCCAACACCTGGAGGGTCAGATCGGGAAAACCAGAAAACATGTTGGTCTGCAAAGACAAAGAGTCTCCTTGTGCAGGGTACCTCCTCAGTAGATTCCTGTCCTCCTCAGTAGATTCCTGTCTTCCATCAAGACCACTCCCTTGAATAGCCACGTCTCTGATGAGGCCCACGTTTGGGTGCCAATTTGTGGAATAAAAAGCCTTTTTAGGGGTTCACTGATGCACCTGGTCCTTAACCAACAAAGAAGAGATTGGCACGGAAGCTGGAATATCAAAATAACAATTTTATTAACCTCACACGAGGGAGACTGTGTCAATACTGTACCCTCAGGCCACTGTAGGAGGCAGTCTAAGGAGTACAGAGACCAGGGACCTTATATATACATTTGTTGCATAGTCAACATAAGACCAAGGGGAGGTACTGGCACAAACAAGAAAAGTTATTGACTAATATGGGTATACAAAAATTGCTTGCTCAACAAAGTGGGAGGGGAGGCATTCCTCCTTACATCAATAAAAACAGCCTGACAGTTATACACTAAGAGAAGGTGCATTCTGGCAGCTACAGGTCTTTCTGAGCATGTGCAAGGCTCTGGCTTAGTGCTGAAGGAGTTAACTGGAACTGATTACTTAAGCAGAATACAAGGGCAGGCAATAGTGAAGAGGGAGAAGCACATGGCGAGCACATGGCTAACTAAAATGGCTGCCAAAAACAAAATGGCTTCAGCTGATGCTAACAGCCATTTCAGCTAGTTTCCACATCTTTTATTTTCAATTACTTTCCATATCTTGTTTTTCAATTAAAGTACAGACGTGGGTGTCTTTTTCCTTAACGTTCTTTTCATTTAGGTATCCAATTCCATCACACTTAAAACAGACCCAGCCCGTCCTTACTTTATCTTTCCTAGTTGGGACGTCAGCAAATCGCTTTGCAAATGTAAAGACCCTGCCATTGGCATAGTCCCGTTCATCCATCCTGATTTTTCCTAACTTCCTTTCCTTTAGTTCCTCTTGGTGTGTTTTGATGATTTTATTCAAAATTACATAGTTTTTCTCTGTTAGCTCCTTTAAACTAATCTCTCTTATTTCTAACTCCAATTAGTCTATCCGTTCTTTCAGTATCATTACCTTCCAATCACAGTTTTTTATCAAAGTATTCATAATGTTAAATGAAGCATTGTACAAATGTTCCTCCCATTCGGTCAGCGGTAATTGTTATATACAAAAGAAAAAATATTTTGATAGATAGTAACCCAAAATACCTTCTAATTTATTGTTAATCATTAATACAGTTAATAAAATACTTATGCATCCAAATTTCCTAAAGAAATAATATTGGAAATATATAGACACACACCCAGTGCCCATCCTGCTTCACAAACGCTACCTACCTCTACCTTATTCTGTTCTCACTAATAGACTTTGTAACCCGATCATCCACAGCCTCACTAAAGAATACAATGTAATCAACAATTCTAATAAAAATTAACTTTTTCAAAATACTTTGATACTTTTGAGTAGAGGGGATGGGCCAACAGATTAACATGGAGAGCCGAGTCACAGCCGAGCCAGGGGTCTAGCTGGACTCTACCAGCCTGTGCACGAGCCAAGCCCTTAAATTATTTGCATAGGTGCCAAGCTTTCAGTTTGCTTATGTGTGACATTTTCATAATTTCAGAGTAATTATGAGTGACATTTAAGAATTATAAGTGACATTTTCGGGCAAACAGTAAAATGTCACCCATACCTAGTAGTAGCACAGCATAGCTGCCAAGTCTTCTGAATCCATAAGTGTGACATTTCTGTATTTTCATTATGTGTGACGTTTGATTGACATACATGTGACACTTTCAGTGATGTTTTAGGGTAAGTGTAGTCAAGCAGTTTTATCTTTAGCATGTCCCTAGCACCACCCTGTCCACACACTGAATGTAGGCGCAGCTCAGCTAAGTTGTGTAGACATGCCTATGATGGTCCAAAATGTATTGACTGTAGTGTGGGATGTACCGCTCCTGCACAAAAATAAAATTTGCAAGGCTTTTTTAAACCATGTTTATTTTCATTGACACTAATATAGCATGTGATCTAATGCAGTGAGGATGTTCTAAACCAGCATTTAATAGAGCCATCTTAAAGGATTTTAGTCTGATACAGTTAATAGGTAAGCAATCGGATTGCAAAGTCAGAACTGGCAGAAAGAGTAAATCACGTAAGAGACAGCCACTTCGCAACCACGGACTCGCCTAGAAACACAAATAGTGTTTCCCATTCAATGGCATTTCCCACCTGCAGGAATTTCAGATATGCACATTTTTTTCATTTACTGGAATTGGACCGGCAACCATTAATATATCGGATTTTATTCCACCCGCGCGCTACAGTCAGCATCTGTTAAACCACCCCATCTACTTGACCCCAATACTCTCTCTTACCAGCAGCTGCAACATAGTTCTGGAACACGCTCAGGCCTGGTTGGGTAAGGCGTCTCTTCTCAGGTGCTTATGTAAGCTTGCCCATGTGTCAGCAGAGCTCTTGTGACTGTTTTGATCAACGGAACTCGCTGCCACTAGGTGGCACTGTCTTGTGGTAAATAAATAAATAATACCCTATTTTTGACTAGGCATATATCATAACAGATAGCTCAATAAATAAGAGTCAAGATTCGAGGTAGTAGGAGTTTTGCAGGTTTATTACAGCATAAGGACAGGAACAGGACAACCTGCATAGACAGGGGCCCGGCAGCTGCCGGGGCTAGATCTGGGATGAGCGCGCTAACTTCTAATAACAATACAAGAGCATATATACATAACGCAAACACATAGCATTACATTGCAGTAGGCGTAGCAGTGGGTGGAGCAGAAGGCGTGACGCGTAGCAGTCGCGAAAGATAAGAGTAAAAGTAGGTGTAACTGGGCGTATACATAGACATGTGGTGCAGACGTAACAGAATATGTCATGAATGGGGCGGAAACATAGGAGGGGGCTACCTAAGGAGCCGGGACCTCTAACCTGGTGGTGCGCGCAAACTGGCAATGACGTATTACTAGGAGAAGCTGGGGGCTATGAACTCTGTGCTAGGAGCAGAGACTAAAGTCTGGAGGGTCGGAGCGACATGTACCTAAACCCTATCTAGTATCTGATGTTTAGGGAACATGTTGATATAAACTAGAAGTCAAGAGGGGAAAGGCTAACTCGATTCTGAGACTGGACCATGCATTATTCTACATGTAGTGCGTGATGAAGAATATTAAATGACCATTGAATACAGTATTTCTCTAACGTGGAGACGAGAAGGCTAGACAATGACGGAAACTATTGATGCAGTTCAGTAGCTTAGGAATGCAGAGAAGGAGGACTAAACTGATAACTGGAACTATAACATACTTTTGGCAGACTCAGAGGCAGAGCCAAGCTACACCGGGCACTGCGAGGCAGGAAGTAAGTGAAAGGTCGAGGATACAGGTGGGGGCTACATCGCTCCTCAGCGAGGCTTCAGGAGACAGGAGCTGAATCTGATGTCCAGGCCCTTTTGAGGCCTAAAAACGGGGACTTTATAATGGAATAACGTGAACACTGAGAAACGTGGCAACATTACTTTACATAGGCCTGATATTCGTATTATTCACGAGGACTGGAAACTGGCATACTAGAGATGGACACAACTGTAATTGCGTCTTTAATCAGACATGGGGAGTACATATGCATATTTAATCATGCACACATAACATATGATGGATGAGGCGTAGGGACACAGAACCTGGCAAAATTTACTTTTCCACATTCCCTCCTTGTCACTACGTTTCCATCAGGAAACATCAATATTCATGATACCGTCTATCATTTCATACAGTATCATTTGCTCGTCTCGAATTATCCTGGAACGGGACTTAGAACGGGGCTTGGGACTAGGAATACAAGAGGTAGCACAAATGCCGCAAATCGCAGGGCCACATTGTATACAGAGGCAGCAGCTAAATATGATCGCTACTGCAATACCTAGAAAGGACAGGACTTTCCATCCCCATGCGGAAATTATATTCCAGAACCAACCGGACCATGTCCAGGTGCCTGGATCTTGGTGTAACAGATGGGCAATTTTATGGAGTCTGGTTATAGCTGAATAAACAGACGGCGCGTTATTTGGAATGAAAATGCAGCAACTAGATCCGATGACTCTACAGGCCCCGCCCCTATCGGCCAGTATGACGTCAAGGACGAGACGATTCTGTAAAACGACAAATCTCATAGCAGATTGTTCTTCGGTTAAGTTACCTAGAGCAGAGGCAGTCTCATTAACTACAGCTTCAAGGGTTCTTGTTAATCTACGAATCAGTTTACTATTCTGGACAGGTCCTACGAAGAAGAAGAAACCTTTATTGAAATCTGTATACTGTTCTAGAGTAGTTTCAGTATAATCGACAATTGGGGACTCCCTTCTATGTCTAATGTGTACTAGATGTGTGTTTCTGTGATAATCAGATGGGGCTAGGAAAACAGGTGGCAGTAGGAAGGCAATGTAACAGGTTCCCTCCCAATCGAGGGGCAGACGAACATATGCAGTTTGACCACAAATAAAATAGGAATGACGTAAAGCTTTGAAAATAGATTTCCTACTGTCACTATACTTGACAACAGTAGTACATTCACTATGTCCTACATGTACAGAACCATAATTACGGACACATAATTCACCTTTGACTGGTAATACTGAAATAGCAGGTAAGTCTGGAGTAGTATTAGACTGAACATTCAGGACCATGAAATTCGACGAATAATTACCTAAATTATATACTTCATTTTCTAGATCCAAACCTGTTCTGTGGGGGAGACCTTGCTTGTCTGGGAAACATGTACTGTTAAGAAAAGACATATCTGTTGAGGATGACGTTAACGTGGACCATGCTCCACACGAACCATTATGTGAAAATGGGTAAGGAAAGAGTGGCAGAACTCCCTTCGGGGTCTGGAAAGGGGGGAGTCGACCACACACCCAACAATTAGTGGCATTGCTGGTCTGGTGTGAGTAATGTAACATGCGGATAAATGAATTGTTACGCATAGCGAGGCGGTATGAATATTCGTGAGGAGGCAGATCACTAAACGTGTGCTCTACTGTAGCATTAGCAGACTTATTTACATGAGGAACTGGAAAATACAGATAGAACGCATAGCTGGTGCAGGAAATCATAATGCTGAGGAATAATATGAAACTCAGAAAAACGATACATTGAATTGAGCTTTGACTGACTCTCTCACTATGGGGGTCTATTTTATACATGTCAGAAACAGTCTAACCGTTTCACCTAGGGGAGGACTTATACAATCAAACTGACTGACTTATTTTACTAGACCTTAACTTTTGCTTATACTCCTGCTGCGGAGTTTTCTCTACCAAGGGAGGGGTTGTGTCAATGTCTTTTGCGGGACAGTCCTTAGGAACAATATTTCGGCAGTCCTTAAAATCCTGGGAATCCTTGGAAATGTTTTTAGAAACGGGTTTTAATCCATTGAAAAGTTTTACATGAGAAAGATGTATCCATCCTTTCCGGCCTTCCAACTTCACGGCTGTACGGGTGGTGAGGAGGACCTGACGGGGTTCCTTCCAACGAGGTTCCAGCGGACTTGATCTGTCAAAGTTTCGGATCATCACCAGCGAACCTGGAACGATTTCATGCGGTGCCACCTCGGTATTGTCTGGAAATGCGGCGGCAACCTGTGAACGACATGAGTTGAGGGCAGACATCAAGGAAGCTAGGTAATCTGTCAGCATATTACATGAAACATCGGTAATACTTCGGGGTCTAGGAGTACCCCACATGTTAGGGGGGCGGCCGAATACGACCTCATACGGGGACAGACCTGATCTGGAATGTGCGACCATGCGCATATAAAACAAAGCGACTGGCAGAGCTACTAGCCAGTCCACACCCTTATCTTTACAAACTTTGGCGATGCGGATTTTCAGAGTCTGGTTATGTCTCTCGACTAGACCAGCTGCTTCAGGATGGCGTACACAATGGAACTTCCACTGGTACCCTAACAACAGGGAAACGTGCTTCATGAGTTCTGAGGAGAATGGCTGACCGTTATCAGAATATACGACTCTAGGGAGTCCATATCGAGGGAAAAACTCACGAACCAACTGCTTAGCAGTGGTCGCGGCTGTGTAATCTGGGACTGGATATGCTTCTGTCCATCTGGACAAAGCGCATACAACTACAAGGACATACTTGAAACCTCGACATCGCTCCATCTGAATATAATCCATCTGGAGGACTTCAAAAGGGTGGTCAGGAGGCTGGAAACCACCTTGTTCCACCGGGACACTTTTACCTGGATTAAACTGACAACATATCATACAGGTACGGACTTTCTGCTTGGCTGCAGCTCGTAAATGCTTGTTGAACCAAATGTTCTGGATACTATCTAACATAGCTTTTTCTCCTAAATGTGCTGGACTATGTGCGGTATTAATAATGACTTGAACCATAGAGTCGGGGAGAAACCATGTGGCTCTACCCTTCGTTAACCATCCTTGATCTGTCTGGACCCCTCCTTGTTCAGACCATTTCTTGATTTCATCGGGAGTAGCATGTAACTGGATATCTATGACATCTTGTGTAGGGTCCTTAACTGTCATACATGTAATCGGATCTGGAGTATGTGTCAGGTTAACTGGAATGTCTAGAGTCTGTGCTGTAAGCTTGGCTGTGCGATCTGCTAGATCATTACCTTGGGAAATAATGTCAGTAACTTTCGTATGTGCTTTGCACTTCATAATAGCGATAGATGTCGGTAAATGTATTGCATCTAACAGAGCTTGAATAAGGAGACCATGCTGAATCTTGGTTCCATGAGAGGTCATGAAACCTCTCTCCTGCCAGAGCACTCCGAAGTCGTGTACAACTCCAAATGCATAACGTGAATCTGTGTAAACATTAACTTTCAGGTTCTTGGCGTGTATACAGGCTTGTGTCAGAGCGACTAGCTCTGCTGCTTGAGCGGACAGGGTATCAATACGGTGTGTTTCAATAACTTCAGTGTCAGTAGTCACTGCATACGCGGCGACTAGTTCTCCTGTACTAGTTCTCATACATGAACCGTCCACGTAAAGTGTCAGGTCAGGATCTGGTAACGGAATGTCTGTCAGGTCTTGTCTTGGCTTTGTCATAATGTTGACTACTTCCACACAGTCATGTGGGTCAGGATTTGAACTAACTGATGGTAACAGTGTAGCAGGATTCAGGACGTTGCAGCGTCTAATTTCTATGTGTGGCTGAAACAGTGTCAATTCATAACCTGTTAAACGTGCAATTGTCAAGTGCTGAGTTTGTGTTCGGTTTAAAAGAACTTCTACGGAGTGTGGGACTTGTACTGTCAAGGAGTGTCCTAAAACTATGGAATCACTTTGTCTAATAGCTAGTGCTGTGGCTGCAACTGACTTGAGGCACACAGGCAACGCCTGGGCGACTGGATCTAATGTGCTCGAAAAATAAGCACAGGGCTTGTATTGACCTGCTTGATCTTGTGTGAGAACAGATAATGCTGTACCTTCACGTTCTGTGACGAAAAGTGTAAAAGGCTTACTGTAGTTCGGTGTAGCTAGAACTGGAGCTTGGCATAAAGCTTTCTTTAACTCGTTGAAACTAAGTGTATGTTCAGATGTCCAAGGGAGAACAGTCGATACGGCTGCCTCCTGTGTCGTTAACTGTATCAGTGGCTTGGCTAGAAATGCATACTGGGGAATCCATTGTCTGCAGTAAGAAGTAAGGCCAATAAAGGCACGTACCTCCTTCTGGGTTCTGGGCTGGGGAAGACTCGCTATTAACTGGATACGGTCTGGTGTCAACTGCCTACCCCTCTTGGACAGCAAGTGTCCTAAGTAGACCACTTGCTGGACACAGAATTGAAGCTTCGAAGGGGACACCTTGTGCCCCATCTCGGCTAGGAAATACAAAACCGTAAGGGATGCTCGCTCGCAAGCACGTTCAGAACGGGCTGTGATCAGTAGATCATCGACATACTGGAGCAGGGCAGTGTCAGTTGGCATGTGAATGTTGTCTAGTTGTCTCTTGAGTGCTTGACTGTAAATACTAGGGCTTTCTGTGAAGCCTTGAGGAGCGCGTGTAAACATATAGCTCCTTCCATTTAAACAAAATCCGAAAAGAAACTGGCTGTCTGGATGAATTGGAACACTAAAAAATGCATTCTTGAGGTCAATGACAGTGAAGAACATAGCTTCGGAATCAATGGCTGTTAATAGGGAAGAGATGTCTGGGACAACTGGGTACTGCGGGATAATACATTTGTTAAGTTCTCGTAAATCAATCACTAATCGATATACTGGGGGTGCATTTGGATCTGTACGTTTCATGACTGGAATGATCGGAGAATTACATACATTGGAGTCAGTTTCTACAACTACTCCTTGTGCCATGAGCTCGTCAATAATTTTGGATAAGGCTGCTACAGCCTCGGGTGGCAATCTGTACTGCCTGATTCGTGGTAACACTACACCTGGTTTGAGAGTCACACGATGGGGTGTGATTTGCATATAACCTACATCAGTTGGACCTTGCGCCCATAAATGCTGCGGAACCTTAGACAGTCTAGAATCAAAATCTCGTAATACATAGTGACCCTTAAAGTCACGTAAGAACAGACGTATTCCCTCTGGGGAACAGCATATGACTGCACCTAACTCTTTCAGTGTTTTAATGCCTAATAAGTTTTCTGGACATGACTTAGTAAGTAACAGGTCAGTAGTGCGGGACAATGGACCTACTTCTAAAGTAACTGGCTTTGATATTTCATTTACAATGGGTTTTCCTGAAAATCCAAGGGAAACATTTCTTGAGCCTGAGAGCGGAGCCCCTGGAACTTCGGCATGACTAATTGTGGTCCTACTTGCCCCTGTATCGATCAAAAACTTTCTGTCTTTCCCTAGTACTTGACTGTGAACATAGGGACCTTCTTGATCTACAGGTATCTCGATGAGAGGCAAGCCTACCTCCCTCTCTAGGCTGTTTCATGAATATGGCTGGTACTCTGGATACTCAGACTGTGCATACTGGTACATCTGCGATGTAACATGCTGTGTTGCAGCAATAGGCTGCGGTGCTGTAACTGTCTGTGGTGCATTCTGTGACTGGGGAGTCTGTGAAACTTGTTCTTGTCTAGGCGGACGTGGTCTTTCTTTTGTCTTACCAGTAGCTATGTTATGTTTCAGAACTGCACACTCATTTATAAAATGACCTGGCTGTTTACAATAATTGCAGTTCCCTTTAACGGGAGCTGCAGGATGACTGGCTTGATTCGGACCCCTCTTCTGACTGTCTTGAGGAACAGATTGTGCAACTAGCACTTTCATTTTCGTGTCTTTCATACGTTTTCTTTCGTGTTCTTGCTCTTCCCTGATTCTATTCTGGTGATACTGAAGCATCTGGAGCATCTGGGACGGAGTATTTGCTTGCCAGGTGCTTTCGACTTTCAAAACTCGATTTTTAATTGGTGGGCTTGAATTCTCGACTAATTTAGTAACAAAAAGGTGAGGGTATGACTCACTACTTGTCTTGAGACCACTGTTAATACTGAAACATTTTTCAAATCTAGAATAAAAATCACTAATATCTTCATCTTGCTTCTGTTTACAGGCTGAGATTGCATCCCAGTCTTCCTTTCTAGTTGTTAATAATCTGGGTAAAACTTGAATCAATAATTCTGGTAATTCTTTACATTTATCTCCAAGACCGGTACCTGGTACTCGTGCCTTGTCTTCAGCTTCTAGAGCTGTCCAATCGATCTTTTTCTCTCCCACCTCCCATTCCTTTTCCTTTAGCTTTTCATACACCCCTGCGGGTAACAGGACCTTTAACATTTTAATTATATCTGGGTAAGTGTATTCTCCCATACGGAGCATGTCTTTTAATTCTCTATGGAACCCTGCTGGATCTTTGTCATGACAAGGAATTAATTTCTTCATCTCGAGAAGTTCCATCTTTGTAATCGGAGTGTATACAAACACTCGTTGCATTTCGCCACCCGTTCCTTTGACTGGGTGGACTTCTCGTAACGGATTCTGTCTGTCTATATAAAATGATTTACTTTCTGGGGGTGAGACATGAACAAAATGCGGGTTCAGAAACGTTCTATATTTGTGGCGCTGTTCTAGAATGACACTAATTAAATCGGTACCTAGACCTCTCCATTTGTACTGGAGTAACTCGTTCAGGACATCATGTAACGGGCCTGGATCAGAGTGCTGACCCTCATACAGAGTAATGAGGTGCTGAATCATATACATACCCACCAGTCGTTGTTCGGCTGGGGGCAGTTTCAGGAACATTTGTGCCACTATTTCGTCTGGAAAAGTGGTAGAATCAGTAATCCATCGGACTGCTGATCGGGCTAGTTCTTGTTCATGCATAGTACCTAACTCACTGTAACCGATTCGTGATTTCAGAATGTGATCGGTAGCTTGGAACACTTGTTCTAGAGAACCTTGTTCTGGTACTGAATGATGGAAAATAGACTTGGGTTCTAGACGTAAATGGCGATCTGGAAATCTAGATTTTCCTACGTACGCTATTCTGGCAGTATTCTCGTCCTCTTCTTCTTCGGGATCAGAGATACTTTCTTTCTCGCTTACTTGTGCTGCTTTACGCTGTTCGTGTATCTTTATTATTTCTTTACGGATTTTCTTGTACATACTTTCCATGGCACCGACGGTCTTGTGCTTACCCTCGGCTATATTATCACTCCACCTTGTCAGGGTTCTCATTTCGGCAGAATCTTTAGACGGGTAATCTTGTTCTCTTATTAGACAATTAATCAGAAACTTTAATATCATGAGCTGGATCTCGGCTTTCCTTTGAGACATGGCTTCGTGAATACTTTCTGGATCATCCCCTGTACGGATGAAACGATATATTCTGTCTAGATCTTCTTTCATATTCGGTAAGGTGACTAGATACTCGGCCACCTTTCTTACTCGGAACGAATATAAAACCATATTATCCTCGCCTGGGACTGGATCATAGACACATTCGGCAAGGGATTTTCTTATTTCTGCTACAGTCTGATGTCTAGGCGTACGCTGTGACGCTTGTGCATGTAATTCGGCTAACGTTAAACGCTTGTGTGGCGGCGGGGTCTGAGGAGGACCTCCTCCTGCGGCCCCTAAACTAGAATCATCGACGGACATTCTTCGTGGCGGAACGGGAAGTTGAAATGCTGGCTGGACCGGGGGTACCGTAGCAGGTACTCCGGTGTCTGGAAGAGCGGGAAGTGCCTGATTTACAGGGACTGGCGGAGCGCGAACAGGATTTGCATATTCTGGGACTGTGTCGTCCAAATAGGACGAAATAAAAATATCAGCTGCGGTCTGTTTATGACGTAGCTTGGTCGGAACTAATGGTGGCGGGAAATTACTGGATGCCTCTGGGGTCGCTTTTGGCAAACCTTCGGCAAGAAGAGGATACATACCCTTAATGAGGGCATGCCTCTGTCTGTCTAACTGTTCGGCTTTGACTTGTTCACCTATCTCGATTAATTCTCTTTCTTGGGCTCGTTCTTGGGATTCTCTACTTAACTCTGACTTTCTGACTTCCTTTTCGGTTCTTCTATGCGCTTCTTTACGCCATAACTCGATGGCATCTTTCTGTGACTGTCTGGCTTTCTTTTTCCATAATGCTTCTTCTACTCGCATGATACATTCGGCATCCCATGTACCCGATACGGGCCATCTATACTTTTCTTCTAACTGTTTGGTATAATCTACCCATAAATCTAGATACAATATGGCGCTTATGCCATGTTTCTGATACATAAAATGACCTGGACTGTCCCTCGGCGGAACAGGAACTGCTTCTTCTAATAAACCCTTTCTAGTTTTTAACTGACGTAACTTGGAAAAGAGCGGCATTGTAAACTTGAATCGGAACACAATACAATACACAAAAAACAATAACAATTGGGAAAACAATTCAGGCATACCACGACATTGAAAATACATTAAACAATATCATAACATAACAGTTCGAACAGAATATTACCTGGAATACTGAGAACAGAAATACAAGAATTTTCTCGAGAACGGAACAGACTAGAGTTACTGGATGCACTGCTGAAACAGTACGGAACATACCGGTCCCATAAAGGGACGCATCAAGACCCGTATCCACCTAGGTGAACACTTCGTTTGTGAGTCTGAGAAAGGGTACCACCAACCCACGGACCAGGAGTCAATTTAGATTGGTCCTGTCTAGATACTACCCCAGCAATGGTACTCACCGGGCAGCACGGAACGGAAGGCCTCGGGCTGGACTGGACTGATGACGACGAACTTCGGACTTCAGTTACGGGTGGGCCTCCGGATACCTCGGACCTTGGACTCTCGGCTTGGGCTCTGGTCGGGACTCGCCGCGTTCCTCCACCGTCTCGTTTGGATGCTGGACCGCCTCCTCCGTCTCCTCCGTGGGCCTGAGGGATACTTGAAGCAGAAATATCTGCACGTGGCCGGTATGGTTCCGTCACGACTGCAGAGGGTCAGGGGGTCGGCGTGGCTTCACCGACGCGTGGGGAAAGGGCAAGTCCCTATTCGGGCGCCATTATGTGGTAAATAAATAAATAATACCCTATTCTTGACTAGGCATATATCATAACAGATAGCTCAATAAATAAGAGTCAAGATTCGAGGTAGTAGGAGTTTTGCAGGTTTATTACAGCATAAGGACAGGAACAGGACAACCTGCATAGACAGGGGCCCGGCAGCTGCCGGGGCTAGATCTGGGATGAGCGCGCTAACTTCTAATAACAATACAAGAGCATATATACATAACGCAAACACATAGCATTACATTGCAGTAGGCGTAGCAGTGGGTGGAGCAGAAGGCGTGACGCGTAGCAGTCGCGAAAGATAAGAGTAAAAGTAGGTGTAACTGGGCGTATACATAGACATGTGGTGCAGACGTAACAGAATATGTCATGAATGGGGCGGAAACATAGGAGGGGGCTACCTAAGGAGCCGGGACCTCTAACCTGGTGGTGCGCGCAAACTGGCAATGACGTATTACTAGGAGAAGCTGGGGGCTATGAACTCTGTGCTAGGAGCAGAGACTAAAGTCTGGAGGGTCGGAGCGACATGTACCTAAACCCTATCTAGTATCTGATGTTTAGGGAACATGTTGATATAAACTAGAAGTCAAGAGGGGAAAGGCTAACTCGATTCTGAGACTGGACCATGCATTATTCTACATGTAGTGCGTGATGAAGAATATTAAATGACCATTGAATACAGTATTTCTCTAACGTGGAGACGAGAAGGCTAGACAATGACGGAAACTATTGATGCAGTTCAGTAGCTTAGGAATGCAGAGAAGGAGGACTAAACTGATAACTGGAACTATAACATACTTTTGGCAGACTCAGAGGCAGAGCCAAGCTACACCGGGCACTGCGAGGCAGGAAGTAAGTGAAAGGTCGAGGATACAGGTGGGGGCTACATCGCTCCTCAGCGAGGCTTCAGGAGACAGGAGCTGAATCTGATGTCCAGGCCCTTTTGAGGCCTAAAAACGGGGACTTTATAATGGAATAACGTGCACACTGAGAAACGTGGCAACATTACTTTACATAGGCCTGATATTCGTATTATTCACGAGGACTGGAAACTGGCATACTAGAGATGGACACAACTGTAATTGCGTCTTTAATCAGACATGGGGAGTACATATGCATATTTAATCATGCACACATAACATATGATGGATGAGGCGTAGGGACACAGAACCTGGCAAAATTTACTTTTCCACAGTCTGACAGCTAATTAAAAGAGTAGAGCCACCCCAAACAAGGCATCGGGAAAAAAGAGATATCCTGTTTAGCTTTCTCTTGTTTGCTTGACAAATTACCAATCATGCGGTAAGGCAAGAAGGTAACTTAAACTGCGTTACCCTAACTCGACATGCGCGGCACTTGGCAGGCCTGTAATTGCCATGTAAATCATACAACAACCATCGAGTAAAAAATGTTTAATTAACGTTTCTTCAGAATTGAAACAAGTGTGTTTGTTTATTAAAAGTGATTTTTTTTAGATTGCTGTTGCCTCCCCCGCTCTGACAACAATGCCATTGGTGTATTAAAGGGCAAGTCCCCGGTCATGTGCACGCTATAATATGAGGCCTAGATTCTCAGGAGTAACATTATAATCTATTAAATGAAACCCAAGATGTTTCCATGAATCACAACGTCCTAAATTCACATATTTCAAGGTGTTCTCATACGTGATAATTTAAACAAGTATTGGCAAAGCCAATAGATCTTGCTTATTCGAGAGCTATTGTGGTCTCGCGGTGTGGAAGTCTATTTACATAGTCCTAATAGCAGTGCATCTGGAGCGGTGGTGGAGTCCACTTTGGAGATCTTGCAGGCGCTCAGGTTACGGTGGATGACAAACCTACAGCTATTGAGGATGACCTTGATGGCTGAGGCCCTTCCTTGATTATCTTTCCAGGTCCCGATAGCCGAGCAGCTTTCGACTTGCCTCTCCTGCCTGGACTCCCCTGTCACAGGAGTTTCCTGGAGGGCCTTCCTGCTGGGCTGCCATGGGACCATGTGGACTGTGCGGGCTTCATGTAGGCCGTGCGAAGGCGTCGCTGAGGAACTGCCAACAGGTTCATAGCCAAGTTGCTCATGTAGCTGCAGAGGGTGGTGTCTCAGTCTGGGTGTTCTCGCCATCAGGACTCAGGTTCCATGCCTTGTTCAGATGGTCTCTATGTGACTAGTCTTCATTTGTGACCTCTGTGCTTCCCGGTGCCTGTTGTGGAGCTGCTGCCGATGCATCTCTCCGATCCGGATTCCCCTCTCACAGGATTTCCATTGAGGCCCTTGCCCTTGGATTGCCACATGACCGCGTGGGCTGTGCAGGCCTTTCGTAGGCCTCGCCATCACTGCAAACTCCCAACAAGTCCACGGCCATGCCTTGTGTAACCCCAAGGGTGGATGGTCCAATGCTCGGGAACACTCTTCTTCAGCAGGCTTCCAGTTTACGGGGACACACAGAAGGTTCCTGGGTGGTAAGCGCCCGACAGCGACAGGAATGCCTTGTTGAACCCCGGCTTTCTCGAGTGGTTGGATCCACTCTGGTGGTACGATGCTCCTTTGATGTTCTTGGTGATGATTCACTTTGGATGATGAACATGGTAACTTTTCCTTCAGTTGGGCAAACAGGCGGTGATCTCTTACTTTCGGTGACCTCATGGATTGAGGAGGACTAGAGGGACTTTGTGGCCACTTGCAGTTGTCTTCCAGTAAGTACCTTGCTAGGCGTGGTGCTATTGATGGCAAGCAGCCGGTAACAGGTGAGAGGACGGTCGAACTGTGAAGCGTGGGGCCTAGATGCAGATCGCGCTTGCTATTGGCTTACAGTTGATCCTCCCACAAAGCTTTCTCCAGTGATGTCTCTGCACCCCGGTGGCTGGCTTGTACTGATGAGAAGCTTCTCCAGTGCTGGCACGAGTCCTCTGTCCTGTCGCTTATCTCCTTTTCCTTCTTGCAAGCCTATGGTGGTTGTTTGCCCTGTGGCGTCCTGCCACTCTCCTTTCCTCCTTCACAGAGTGCCACGCTCTTCTACAGACCAGGTTGTCACATGTCCCATGCTTGCCCCACATGGACATCTTACTGGTCGTGTCCAGTTCTTAGGACGATCTTTACTTTGCTGCTGACCTCTTGGTAGGACATGCTTCTTTTCTTTCAGGACCTCTTGCAGGCCTCTTCCCCTCCTCTGGGGTTTTCGCCATGCTCCTCTGCTCTTCACTCGAGTGCGTTGTGCTTGCATCTCAAGGCTGCGCCGTCGTGGCGCTTGATCCTTCCTTCGTTGAGGCATGCTTGGTGGGGTTGATCACTTCGAATGACGTGCTCCTTGCTTGCGGTGCAAATATGACATCCAGACACATGTTACCTGTTGTTGGAACACATGTTGAGGTGGCAGCTTGCCACGAGAAGTGTGCGGCTCTCCTCTTGTGTGTCTTAGGTCAATGGCAACTCCGTTTTGAGGCAGTGTGAGGGAGGACACTCTGCTGCCTTTGGCCCATGGCTGGGCTTCACTGGAGCAGTGAAGATGTGGATGCTCTTCCTGCTGCTTTCGGCAGTGTTTCTTTGTTATTGTTGTTATCTGAGGTTTGTATAGCGCCAAATCACCGTCAGGTCTCTAGGCGCTCATGACAGAAGCAGTAACAACAACTGAGTAGGTAAACAGGAGGTACAGATATACTCAAATGGAGCAGAAAGCTTCCCTAAACAAAAGTGTTTTCAATGATTTCCTAAAATACAGAAGATTTACTTCTTTGCGGAGAGACTCCGGTAGTTTGTTCCACATCTGTCGGACCTGGACAGAAAAAGATCTCCCTCCCTTGGTTGCCATTTTAAAACGCGGACAAGACAACAATTGGGTGTTGGAAGACCTCAGCGCTCGTTTGGGATTATAGACCCCAAGCCGTTCTTTTATATAGGCAGGCGCATGCCCATAGATTGCCTTATGGGCAATACATAAACTTTTAAATTCCACCCTTTGCTTTATGGGGAGCCAATGTAACCTGTGCAGTAGTGGTGAGGCATGGGTCTGTCTAGGTAATCTAAAAATCAATCGCGCTGCATCATTCAAAGTTACCTGCAATTGTTGTAGGGCAGCAGATATCTATTGGAGGTCAGAACAAAAGATCTTTAGATAAGAAATACAAATAATCTATTAACAGAGAGGATACTCTATTTCCAAAATACATCTTTTGACTTGGGGCACCCCATACATTAGCAAGGCACCCAAGAACCACTTCATCTATCTGAGAGTAAAAAACACCCTGGACCCATTAGGACCCCCTTGGTGAACTGACAGGAGTAAAATGTTACACTATTTAAAGCAGCCAAGGAAGTCTATGTTTATTTACTAAATTCTGAGGGAATAAGAAAAACAATACGGACATAACTTAAATCCTTACATTTGTGTATTCCTATATCATTCATCTGAAGAACCTCAAGAAAGGGAATTTTTCGGACAAGCATTCTTTTGTGCTTCTTGCCTTAACAAGCTTGTGTTTCATAAGTCATACTGTTTCACTACTTGTACAGGACTGCAAACACTTCTAAAATGATTTTTCTTACGTAAAAAACACCTACATTTTACGCTTAGGACCATACTCTCATGTTATAGGCGCAACAGGAAAATCTAAAACTGCTAATTTAACAGGGATTCTTATTACATAAATAACTAACAAAACCTCTACATAGTGGGTACATGAACTTCTCGAGCAGAACCTAGTGTGGCAAACAAACTCCTCTAAAGCAATACTTTCCTTCAAAATGCGTGCTGAGGATCACACGGGCATCTTTCCTAACATTGTGAACCCTGTGCATTCTACTTTTCCCGATCTGAACAATGTAACATAATCTGTAGATAAAAAAACCCTATTCACCAGCTCTAATAAGGGTTGTCAGCTCAATAACTCAGACTAATAAGAGACTAGCAATCAGACCCCCCAAGATTTTGCGGCATAGATTTGCAAATTTAGCGGCACAAAAATGGAAATTTAGCGGCACAAAAATAGAAATTTAGCGGCATTATTGCGGCACTTTATTTTACTCGTAATCATTCCTTTTCAGCCTAAAATCAATTTAAACAGATTTACCTGAGTATTCCACTGTGAAATAGGCATATATAAAGTGTCCTATTTGCATCTCGTGAGAGGGGCCCTATTTCTCCCTGGGGTGTTCTAGCATACCCATGTATGCACACCTGCCGGGGCACCTCTACCTTCTGGGCCCAAACAGAATGTGCTACACCTGTGAGCCAAGAGGAGTGTTTGCCTCAGAGCCAGAGTGAGTTAATAAAATACTTATGCATCCAAATTTCCTAAAGAAATAATATTGGAAATATATAGACACACACCCAGTGCCCATCCTGCTTCACAAACGCTACCTACCTCTACCTTATTCTGTTCTCACTAATAGACTTTGTAACCCGATCATCCACAGCCTCACTAAAGAATACAATGTAATCAACAATTCTAATAAAAATTAACTTTTTCAAAATACTTTGATACTTTTGAGTAGAGGGGATGGGCCAACAGATTAACATGGAGAGCCGAGTCACAGCCGAGCCAGGGGTCTAGCTGGACTCTACCAGCCTGTGCACGAGCCAAGCCCTTAAATTATTTGCATAGGTGCCAAGCTTTCAGTTTGCTTATGTGTGACATTTTCATAATTTCAGAGTAATTATGAGTGACATTTAAGAATTATAAGTGACATTTTCGGGCAAACAGTAAAATGTCACCCATACCTAGTAGTAGCACAGCATAGCTGCCAAGTCTTCTGAATCCATAAGTGTGACATTTCTGTATTTTCATTATGTGTGACGTTTGATTGACATACATGTGACACTTTCAGTGATGTTTTAGGGTAAGTGTAGTCAAGCAGTTTTATCTTTAGCATGTCCCTAGCACCACCCTGTCCACACACTGAATGTAGGCGCAGCTCAGCTAAGTTGTGTAGACATGCCTATGATGGTCCAAAATGTATTGACTGTAGTGTGGGATGTACCGCTCCTGCACAAAAATAAAATTTGCAAGGCTTTTTTAAACCATGTTTATTTTCATTGACACTAATATAGCATGTGATCTAATGCAGTGAGGATGTTCTAAACCAGCATTTAATAGAGCCATCTTAAAGGATTTTAGTCTGATACAGTTAATAGGTAAGCAATCGGATTGCAAAGTCAGAACTGGCAGAAAGAGTAAATCACGTAAGAGACAGCCACTTCGCAACCACGGACTCGCCTAGAAACACAAATAGTGTTTCCCATTCAATGGCATTTCCCACCTGCAGGAATTTCAGATATGCACATTTTTTTCATTTACTGGAATTGGACCGGCAACCATTAATATATCGGATTTTATTCCACCCGCGCGCTACAGTCAGCATCTGTTAAACCACCCCATCTACTTGACCCCAATACTCTCTCTTACCAGCAGCTGCAACATAGTTCTGGAACACGCTCAGGCCTGGTTGGGTAAGGCGTCTCTTCTCAGGTGCTTATGTAAGCTTGCCCATGTGTCAGCAGAGCTCTTGTGACTGTTTTGATCAACGGAACTCGCTGCCACTAGGTGGCACTGTCTTGTGGTAAATAAATAAATAATACCCTATTTTTGACTAGGCATATATCATAACAGATAGCTCAATAAATAAGAGTCAAGATTCGAGGTAGTAGGAGTTTTGCAGGTTTATTACAGCATAAGGACAGGAACAGGACAACCTGCATAGACAGGGGCCCGGCAGCTGCCGGGGCTAGATCTGGGATGAGCGCGCTAACTTCTAATAACAATACAAGAGCATATATACATAACGCAAACACATAGCATTACATTGCAGTAGGCGTAGCAGTGGGTGGAGCAGAAGGCGTGATGCGTAGCAGTCGCGAAAGATAAGAGTAAAAGTAGGTGTAACTGGGCGTATACATAGACATGTGGTGCAGACGTAACAGAATATGTCATGAATGGGGCGGAAACATAGGAGGGGGCTACCTAAGGAGCCGGGACCTCTAACCTGGTGGTGCGCGCAAACTGGCAATGACGTATTACTAGGAGAAGCTGGGGGCTATGAACTCTGTGCTAGGAGCAGAGACTAAAGTCTGGAGGGTCGGAGCGACATGTACCTAAACCCTATCTAGTATCTGATGTTTAGGGAACATGTTGATATAAACTAGAAGTCAAGAGGGGAAAGGCTAACTCGATTCTGAGACTGGACCATGCATTATTCTACATGTAGTGCGTGATGAAGAATATTAAATGACCATTGAATACAGTATTTCTCTAACGTGGAGACGAGAAGGCTAGACAATGACGGAAACTATTGATGCAGTTCAGTAGCTTAGGAATGCAGAGAAGGAGGACTAAACTGATAACTGGAACTATAACATACTTTTGGCAGACTCAGAGGCAGAGCCAAGCTACACCGGGCACTGCGAGGCAGGAAGTAAGTGAAAGGTCGAGGATACAGGTGGGGGCTACATCGCTCCTCAGCGAGGCTTCAGGAGACAGGAGCTGAATCTGATGTCCAGGCCCTTTTGAGGCCTAAAAACGGGGACTTTATAATGGAATAACGTGCACACTGAGAAACGTGGCAACATTACTTTACATAGGCCTGATATTCGTATTATTCACGAGGACTGGAAACTGGCATACTAGAGATGGACACAACTGTAATTGCGTCTTTAATCAGACATGGGGAGTACATATGCATATTTAATCATGCACACATAACATATGATGGATGAGGCGTAGGGACACAGAACCTGGCAAAATTTACTTTTCCACAGTCTGACAGCTAATTAAAAGAGTAGAGCCACCCCAAACAAGGCATCGGGAAAAAAGAGATATCCTGTTTAGCTTTCTCTTGTTTGCTTGACAAATTACCAATCATGCGGTAAGGCAAGAAGGTAACTTAAACTGCGTTACCCTAACTCGACATGCGCGGCACTTGGCAGGCCTGTAATTGCCATGTAAATCATACAACAACCATCGAGTAAAAAATGTTTAATTAACGTTTCTTCAGAATTGAAACAAGTGTGTTTGTTTATTAAAAGTGATTTTTTTTAGATTGCTGTTGCCTCCCCCGCTCTGACAACAATGCCATTGGTGTATTAAAGGGCAAGTCCCCGGTCATGTGCACGCTATAATATGAGGCCTAGATTCTCAGGAGTAACATTATAATCTATTAAATGAAACCCAAGATGTTTCCATGAATCACAACGTCCTAAATTCACATATTTCAAGGTGTTCTCATACGTGATAATTTAAACAAGTATTGGCAAAGCCAATAGATCTTGCTTATTCGAGAGCTATTGTGGTCTCGCGGTGTGGAAGTCTATTTACATAGTCCTAATAGCAGTGCATCTGGAGCGGTGGTGGAGTCCACTTTGGAGATCTTGCAGGCGCTCAGGTTACGGTGGATGACAAACCTACAGCTATTGAGGATGACCTTGATGGCTGAGGCCCTTCCTTGATTATCTTTCCAGGTCCCGATAGCCGAGCAGCTTTCGACTTGCCTCTCCTGCCTGGACTCCCCTGTCACAGGAGTTTCCTGGAGGGCCTTCCTGCTGGGCTGCCATGGGACCATGTGGACTGTGCGGGCTTCATGTAGGCCGTGCGAAGGCGTCGCTGAGGAACTGCCAACAGGTTCATAGCCAAGTTGCTCATGTAGCTGCAGAGGGTGGTGTCTCAGTCTGGGTGTTCTCGCCATCAGGACTCAGGTTCCATGCCTTGTTCAGATGGTCTCTATGTGACTAGTCTTCATTTGTGACCTCTGTGCTTCCCGGTGCCTGTTGTGGAGCTGCTGCCGATGCATCTCTCCGATCCGGATTCCCCTCTCACAGGATTTCCATTGAGGCCCTTGCCCTTGGATTGCCACATGACCGCGTGGGCTGTGCAGGCCTTTCGTAGGCCTCGCCATCACTGCAGAACTCCCAACAAGTCCACGGCCATGCCTTGTGTAACCCCAAGGGTGGATGGTCCAATGCTCGGGAACACTCTTCTTCAGCAGGCTTCCAGTTTACGGGGACACACAGAAGGTTCCTGGGTGGTAAGCGCCCGACAGCGCCAGGAATGCCTTGTTGAACCCCGGCTTTCTCGAGTGGTTGGATCCACTCTGGTGGTACGATGCTCCTTTGATGTTCTTGGTGATGATTCACTTTGGATGATGAACATGGTAACTTTTCCTTCAGTTGGGCAAACAGGCGGTGATCTCTTACTTTCGGTGACCTCATGGATTGAGGAGGACTAGAGGGACTTTGTGGCCACTTGCAGTTGTCTTCCAGTAAGTACCTTGCTAGGCGTGGTGCTATTGATGGCAAGCAGCCGGTAACAGGTGAGAGGACGGTCGAACTGTGAAGCGTGGGGCCTAGATGCAGATCGCGCTTGCTATTGGCTTACAGTTGATCCTCCACCAAAGCTTTCTCCAGTGATGTCTCTGCACCCCGGTGGCTGGCTTGTACTGATGAGAAGCTTCTCCAGTGCTGGCACGAGTCCTCTGTCCTGTCGCTTATCTCCTTTTCCTTCTTGCAAGCCTATGGTGGTTGTTTGCCCTGTGGCGTCCTGCCACTCTCCTTTCCTCCTTCACAGAGTGCCACGCTCTTCTACAGACCAGGTTGTCACATGTCCCATGCTTGCCCCACATGGACATCTTACTGGTCGTGTCCAGTTCTTAGGACGATCTTTACTTTGCTGCTGACCTCTTGGTAGGACATGCTTCTTTTCTTTCAGGACCTCTTGCAGGCCTCTTCCCCTCCTCTGGGGTTTTCGCCATGCTCCTCTGCTCTTCACTCGAGTGCGTTGTGCTTGCATCTCAAGGCTGCGCCGTCGTGGCGCTTGATCCTTCCTTCGTTGAGGCATGCTTGGTGGGGTTGATCACTTCGAATGACGTGCTCCTTGCTTGCGGTGCAAATATGACATCCAGACACATGTTACCTGTTGTTGGAACACATGTTGAGGTGGCAGCTTGCCACGAGAAGTGTGCGGCTCTCCTCTTGTGTGTCTTAGGTCAATGGCAACTCCGTTTTGAGGCAGTGTGAGGGAGGACACTCTGCTGCCTTTGGCCCATGGCTGGGCTTCACTGGAGCAGTGAAGATGTGGATGCTCTTCCTGCTGCTTTCGGCAGTGTTTCTTTGTTATTGTTGTTATCTGAGGTTTGTATAGCGCCAAATCACCGTCAGGTCTCTAGGCGCTCATGACAGAAGCAGTAACAACAACTGAGTAGGTAAACAGGAGGTACAGATATACTCAAATGGAACAGAAAGCTTCCCTAAACAAAAGTGTTTTCAATGATTTCCTAAAATACAGAAGATTTACTTCTTTGCGGAGAGACTCCGGTAGTTTGTTCCACATCTGTCGGACCTGGACAGAAAAAGATCTCCCTCCCTTGGTTGCCATTTTAAAACGCGGACAAGACAACAATTGGGTGTTGGAAGACCTCAGCGCTCGTTTGGGATTATAGACCCCAAGCCGTTCTTTTATATAGGCAGGCGCATGCCCATAGATTGCCTTATGGGCAATACATAAACTTTTAAATTCCACCCTTTGCTTTATGGGGAGCCAATGTAACCTGTGCAGTAGTGGTGAGGCATGGGTCTGTCTAGGTAATCTAAAAATCAATCGCGCTGCATCATTCAAAGTTACCTGCAGGCGGTTGATTAAGATTTTTGGCAAACCTAGGTAGAGCGCGTTCCCATAATCTATCCTTGAAATTATTGTCGCCGAGACGATGGTCCGGAGCATATTTAGGGAAAGTAGGGGAACTAGCTTGCGCAGCTGCCTGATTAGGTTAGTACAGGTCCCAACAACAGAAGATATCTGGCTAGCCATTGTTAGCTCATGGTCGATCTTAATACCAAGGCTTTTTACATTGGGGCACGGTTTCGGTGTGGGGCCAAGTTCTTGGGGCCAAAACAAATCACTCCAGGGCGAGGCAGCAGTTGAAACCACCAAAACCTCCGTTTTTTCAAGATTTATTTTCAGCAAATTTGTCGTCATCCACCTAACCGCATATCTAAGTATTTTCTGGGCCTGGGTCTGTGCAAATGCTGTGTTGTCAATACTCAGTGACAACTGAGTATCATCGGCATAATTAAAGATTCTGCACCCCATGCTTGCCAGAGAGTCTATCAGTGGTTGTAAGTAAAGATTGAACAAGAGTGGGGACAATGCAGAGCCCTGCGGGACTCCGCACTCAAGAACACCCACCTCAGATATACAATCCCCTAATTGAATCCTCTGGGTCCTCCCAGAGAGAAAGGATTTTAGCCATTGATGTGCTAGATCCTTTATCCCGAATGCAGCCAGTCTGTCCAGAAGCAGGGAATGTCTGACAGTATCAAATGCCGCTGATAGATCTAGAAGTACCAGGGCACTTGGTTTCTTACTGTCAGCCATACCTCTAAGCTCATCCAGCACCGAGAGCATTACTAACTCGGAGCTGTGATGTGCACAGAACCCTGCTTGACGTTCCTGGAGTAGATGGTGTGACTCCAGGAATGAAGACAGGGACCTTAGCACATGTTGTTCCAAGATCTTGGACAAGAAAGGCAGCTGGGATATTGGCCTAAAGTTTTTTAGAATAGCCGGGTCAGTCCTGGGTGCCTGCCCATGCTGTCAGGTTCACCGGTATGGTCTTCTGACCTTGTGCGCTCTGCCCTCTTCTTGGATGCCCTCTTCTGGCTCTTGGTGTGGTTACTCTTCTTCCTTGCGGTGGTGGTTGTTCACCGCCAGGGGTGTGTGGCTCAGTTTCTTCGCTTGTGGTGGCATCAAACAGCCACTCATGGGTGCGTGTACAGTGCACTTTCTCTACTGCTGCAGTGAGTGTCACCATCTGGCTAGAGCGGCCAGTCTGTGTCCTGGGGTGCTTTGGACTTCTTGGTGTCTTTGTTGGGGCATGGAAGCATTAGCACTGCAGCTAATTACTTCTCCTATGCTGCTTTGGGTCCACTGCCTGTGTAGGTGACTTCACTGATCATCTGCAGCTTTCCTCCTGCTGCAAGCGTGGTGCAAGCTGTGTTGAGGTGCCATGTCGTGCACCTCCACCAGGGGCGCTGTGGCTATTGTTCAGGTGCTGGGCTGGCTTACTGCCACTACGGAGTCATGCTGGGGTGATGATGCAGATGTGGGGCCCTGTGCAGTGCTGGTGGTCCCCAGTCCTCACAGGATGCTCCCTACTGTCTGGCTTTTCCCTTTAGTAATTGGCGCTGCATCTTTGACATTGGATGCCTGTTTTTTCTTTTGTTGCACCATTGGACATGTCTCAACTTGCTGAGGTCATATCTATCTTGTTGGCTGGTCACCTGTGGAGCGGAACCTTTGCAAAGACTGACTGTCTTTGGCCGCAGTATGGGAGCTAGGAACACTGTGTAATTCAGTTTGTGCTAGGGTAAAGTTGGCAGCACCCTATACTCGTGTGTGTTTACAGTTCCTTTTTTGTTTCTTTTGCAAGTGTTTCACCTCATCTGCTGAAACACTGTCTGCAAATGGGTACTGATGGCCTTATGGGGAGGGGGCTTGTACACGGTATGAGTGCTTTTTAAAAAAATTTTATGTGCAGTACTGCTCATCATCACTGGGTGGCACTGCGGGTGATTTCAGAGAGGCCCAGCAGCTATACTAATGCACTTGGCTCTCTTGGTGCCACAGGACTTGCAGGAGGGCACAGCGTTGCCACTCATGCTGTGGGCTCCCTCGTGTTGGGAGGTGGAGGTGCAAAGGTTGACACATTGCAGGGACCGCATTTCTGACTCCTGCATAGGACATCAGCTCTTGGATAGCTGCACTGCCATGAGAAGGCTCTGCTCCCGGTGCAGTTGTCAGCAAAGGGCCACTAGAGGCGTGCGATGCCGGTCAGGCCTCTCCTCGTCTGTTGTCATGGCATACAGGGCTTCTCAGTCTCTAATCGGGGCACAAGAGGAGCAGCCCGCAGTGAGAACAAGGTGAAATGGGCTCTTATATTGGCATCATGTTATGTATTTTTTCTTGTGTGCTTGGTATTTTTTTGTCTGGGCTGCCTTTCATGAGTAATTAACTAGATGTGGTGCACATGGGCGACTGTTAGGTGGCAGTAGAGTCACTTCAGGAGAAAGCAGCAGCTTTAATGACGCTGCGGACCTCGTGGTGCACTGAAGATGCTAGTTTGTCTCTGATGGCTTAGGGTGGCAGGGCCACAGCCACCTCTTCCTTTTCTGGGGGCATTGATCACCCGTAAAGAGCTACGGCTGCTGTGTGGGGTTCCTTTAGTTCAGGTGCTGCTACCTTTAAGTGCAGGTCGCTGCAGCCCTCCTACAGCTGTGGGCAATGCCTTTTCTTTGCGGGCTCTTTGTAGAGAGCTGCAGGGGTCAGGGGATGACTTTAATGAACTATACAGAAGGGTTGATCAGTGCTCCCCATACCTTCCGGCACAGCTGCCGTTACAGCATCAGCGCTGAGATGTGCCCACACACTTCAGAGGCATGGGGTCTGCCTCTTGCGGTCTGTGTCTGCTGGGTAGACGCAACACAGAGTACACCTGGCCATTCCACCCCTTCTCTGGATCACTGGACCCAGGCTGGTCACTACAGCAGGGTCTGCAGGGCATGCAGGCGGGCGTTATAGGGCATCGCAGTTGGGCGCCAGTTGCTTCGTGCTAGCAATAGGTGCGAAGGCTCCACAGACTCAGGGCATCACACCCCCGTGACGAACCATGAAATAGCTGACAGCACACACATGGGGATAGACCCGCTTGTCGCCATTGTGGTATCGTGGGCCCTAGGCCCACATGCCTAGCAATGAGGGTACACAGACACTGCAGTGTAGTACTGGAACTGGCCCAGGGCACATGCGCCCAACCCCTTTTATTTGCAGGGTCACCTGACTGGTGACACCTGTTATGGGTGGGTGTAAAGTATGAGGTACAAACAGGCAGAACACTAGAACGTGTCCAGCAGGACACTGCAGTCTGAGTCTTACCTATCATCGGAACTCAAGGTGTAAAAATAAACAGTTGTAACTGAGGTGAGGCCCCACTGAACTGCAGCGTCTCCGTTCACCACTGATATCTGATGCCTTCAATGCTTGCGTCCATGATTACCTTGGAAAAACTTATCAAAGACCATATGATACGAAGCCAACGCAAGATAAGGCCCTTATTATTAATTGTGCCGAGCGAAAATAACGCTGGGGTTTCATGCATTTATTTTGCTCCACACGATTACAAATTTACTGCATGCAATTTTTAGGCATTCATATTTAGGAATGAGAAAAATGTGTAAACTTTAATTATGAGTGGTATGCAAAGCAATTCCTCATAAGGTATTGCTACCCAAAGACTCCTCATTTGGAAACAGTTGATGATTATTATATATGCTTTCACAATGTTAGGAGGGCAACCTAATTTCTTTGTTCAAAATGAACTTTCCAATTCGAATTGCATGTATCTGTAATCACTCTTTGTGGAATAAAAAGCCTTTTTTAGGGGTTCACAGATGCACCTGGTCCTTAAACCAACAAAGAAGAGATTGGAACGGAAGCTGGAATATCAAAATAACAATTTTATTAACCTCACATGAGTGAGACTGCATCAATACGGTACCCTCAGGTCACTGTAGGAGGTAGCCGAAGGAGTTAACTGTAACTGATGACTTAAGCAGAATACAATGGCAGGCAATAGTGAAGAGGGATAAGCACATGGCGAGCACACGGCTAACTAAAATGGCTGCCAAAAACAAAATGGCTTCCGCTGATGCTAACAGCCATTTCAGCTAGTTTCCACAGATGGCTGTTTTAGCATTAGCTGAAGACATCCGGTATGAATTAATAGGAGCATGGAAGTTATCCTTCACATCTATCCTCATAATCCATTTATATCTTGATCCATTGCTAGGTGGGCATTTACATTCTAAACATTTCGTTGAACGAGTATATATAAGGTATACGCAGGAGCAGACAGGGAACAGAGCATTGGGTCATAATGAGCACACAGATAGCAGGAGGAAATAAAGACTATTATTACAAACAGAACCATAAATAGTTTCCAAACCCAAGCAGTAAGCAAATCCCAAAACCATCCAGTCCAATTCTACGTTTCAGGGCTCTGATATATTTCAGTGACCATCTATTTCAATTTCAGAATAGGCAACAGCACATATCTAATATAGTATCTTAATAAAAAACATTTTTTAATAGACTTTTCCGGTGTTTTTTTTATGAGGGCTAGAGTACCAATTAATACGCTCAAGAGGAAGGACCAAAGGGGTACATTGCTAAAAAGTACTTGAAGGAATAGATGCCGCTGTACAACCAGCCAGGGGGGAGTCTTCTCCCTGCGTCCGTCTGAGCCTCACAGGCAGGCTTCTATTGTTCATCAAAAAGGTGAAGCTGCACAACTTGCAACTCAAGAAAACAATCACGGCACAGTTTGAAGAAGAAAACCACAATCCTGTCCAGTGTCTCAGGCAGTGTACCAGTTTCTTCACTTAAATCTTACAAGCACCAAAGCCACAGCACCTGTACCCTGAACTCAAGTCCTTCCCTAACTCCTGTGTTGCTTCGCTGGCGCACTGCTTTTTTGTCTGGGCCACAGATTGTACCCGGTGTGCTCAGGCATCCCTTGATCAACAAACAGAGGTGCAGACTTGCATTCACTTAGGGACCAGGACTCAGAGGCCTGATGCTGGGATATCTGAAGCAACCCTTGTTTCAAACGGGGTCACCTCAAGCAAAAGCCTCCTTTCCGTCCTTGTCGGTCTGTGACTCTCTCACCTGGACATCAAAAACTTGATCCACGCAAAGAATTCTCCATCCTAATTTGTGACCCCATTTTTCGTCCAAGACAGTAGCAGGGGTACACACTTCACGTTGTTCCATAGGCCCAGTGCTTCTGTCCTTCTACCTTCACTGCGGTCCTAGTTGCCAGCAACCCTTGTGCTGGTTCCCTTTACCTCGACTTCAAGCTGGACTGGCACTGACTCTCCAGGCTGGATCTGATGTCCGGGCCCCTCTGGCAATTGTTGTAGGGCAGCAGATATCTATTGGAGGTCAGAACAAAAGATCTTTAGATAAGAAATACAAATAATCTATTAACAGAGAGGATACTCTATTTCCAAAATACATCTTTTGACTTGGGGCACCCCATACATTAGCAAGGCACCCAAGAACCACTTCATCTATCTGAGAGTAAAAAACACCCTGGACCCATTAGGACCCCCTTGGTGAACTGACAGGAGTAAAATGTTACACTATTTAAAGCAGCCAAGGAAGTCTATGTTTATTTACTAAATTCTGAGGGAATAAGAAAAACAATACGGACATAACTTAAATCCTTACATTTGTGTATTCCTATATCATTCATCTGAAGAACCTCAAGAAAGGGAATGTTTCGGACAAGCATTCTTTTGTGCTTCTTGCCTTAACAAGCTTGTGTTTCATAAGTCATACTGTTTCACTACTTGTACAGGACTGCAAACACTTCTAAAATGATTTTTCTTACGTAAAAAACACCTACATTTTACGCTTAGGACCATACTCTCATGTTATAGGCGCAACAGGAAAATCTAAAACTGCTAATTTAACAGGGATTCTTATTACATAAATAACTAACAAAACCTCTACATAGTGGGTACATGAACTTCTCGAGCAGAACCTAGTGTGGCAAACAAACTCCTCTAAAGCAATACTTTCCTTCAAAATGCGTGCTGAGGATCACACGGGCATCTTTCCTAACATTGTGAACCCTGTGCATTCTACTTTTCCCGATCTGAACAATGTAACATAATCTGTAGATAAAAAACCCTATTCACCAGCTCTAATAAGGGTTGTCAGCTCAATAACTCAGACTAATAAGAGACTAGCAATCAGACCCCCCAAGATTTTGCGGCATAGATTTGCAAATTTAGCGGCACAAAAATGGAAATTTAGCGGCACAAAAATAGAAATTTAGCGGCATTATTGCGGCACTTTATTTTACTCGTAATCATTCCTTTTCAGCCTAAAATCAATTTAAACAGATTTACCTGAGTATTCCACTGTGAAATAGGCATATATAAAGTGTCCTATTTGCATCTCGTGAGAGGGGCCCTATTTCTCCCTGGGGTGTTCTAGCATACCCATGTATGCACACCTGCCGGGGCACCTCTACCTTCTGGGCCCAAACAGAATGTGCTACACCTGTGAGCCAAGAGGAGTGTTTGCCTCAGAGCCAGAGTGAGTGATAGCCACAACTCAGGTGAGCTCAGTCTCCTCTTCACAGATCTGAGATCGGTGCTACGAGCAACTCTTGAAAATGTTTAGATACCAGGCCCCACAGCACAGGTGAGTGCCTCTAGACAGCTCAATCTCATTCTGGGCTGCAGTAGAGGAATGGGTGCCCTCAACCATTGTTAAATGTAGCCAGACAATTCGTTTTACAGCACAATTTTCTAAACATTGTTGCTAAAGGCCAAAGGTTTTACAAGTATTTATCTATAATAAATGAAATCCGATTTTAATGAAAACCATTAGCATATTCACAGATTCACCCCTTTGTGTAATTGCTTAATATTACTGTTCATCATTGGATCTTTAGTAAGATGAATTCTAATTTAATAAGACTGCATTGAAGCTTTCAAAATAAAATACCTCTCTAAACACAACAACCGCGCAGCAGCTCATTCCTCGAAATATCCTTGTGGAAGACATACTTTCCCATTAAATATCCTAAATAATAAATAGCGGTACATGAAAATTGAGCTGGGGGATGAAGAATTCCAGGTAGCATTAACAATTAATTATAAACGAAAGCTCCAAGTGTGCAGTAGTACAATAATGTTTAAGCCATAAAACGTAGTATTTCTCACAAAGGTGTAAAAATAAAAACGCCATTGCATCATGATTTAAAGGATATACATTTGTAGTAAAGTTAATTTAAAAAAAGGAATATATTCAATCAATATTTACTCAGGGGGAAACCGATCCAAAATGGGCAGATAAGTTAAAAGGATAAAAGTGATATTTAATTTGAAGATTTCTATGGCATAAACCGATGCATCAGGAAGCTTTAGACAAGAGAATAAAGCGCGGTATTTTGTTTGGGGAATAGTGAAGATTAAACTAAATCTTAGAAAAGACCTCTGAACACAGTGACACCACACCTCATATATATTAGTATGAAGGCAGGGATCCACCCGCAACAAAGGCTCTCCCACCAAAAGAGGGGCTGCAAAATATAAAACTTAAAGTCCGCTATCGGTTGGTTGGGAATGTCCTGCTGTGGGTAAAGTCACATCTAATTTGTCTGGTGGGTAAGCGCATATTTTCAACTCTTTGAAACAGCAACACCAGGGGTTTCAAAGTGTCTTTTTCATGAATCACCAAGAGGACAAGATTTGGCAGTCTGGTTGACGAATGATGAAACCGTGATGTCATGCTAACGCTTCAAAAACATCCAAGTGGCTGTGGACGCCTGAAGAAAATATCTGGCAACCTAACGGGTGGTTCTTTTTCTCATTAATTGCTGCTGAGCAAAGCTCCGATTTTCTGCAGGCTTGTTCAGAGAAAAAAAGCGGCGGATGAAAGCTGTGCACGTATTGGTCTTCTTGATCGCCTCTCACAGCTTGGACAGGAGGAAGCAGATATTGGACGGCGGCACGGAATGACGTGTGCACGCACAGCCAATAAACGGGGATTTATTTGTTTTGCTGTCTCCCGGTAGAAACTTTGACTTTTTTTGTAAATATCGCGGCCATGAATGTAAATATCGCGGCCATCGCGCTAGTCCCCTGATTTCGCGATTTTTCGGTGAATCGCGAAATCGCGAAAAGCTGGAGGGTCTGAGCAATGCCCTTCCAAAACTGTATATAGCATGAGAATAATATAAACAATAATTGTGTTATCACCTGGGAATTTTAGAACAAAAACTACCCACATATAGGTCCCCTTTAAAGGTCAAATAAGGGAACAGCAATCTAGACCACTCATCCTTTCATAATTTCATCAGACAGGATGGGCAGCAACATGGCGTATTTATTTATTTGTTTTATTAATGCTAACAATTATTTTAAAACAGTATTACTGAATAGCCAATTAAACGTCTCATGCCGTTCTTAGACAGCTTAGACAGGCTCAAGAGAGAGTGATAAAAAGAGAGAGAGAGAGAGAGCACATAAATCAAGAATTCAAAAATTAGAGAAAAATCTCCTCATTACCTGCCTTCATTTGTTGCAGCAAATAAACAAATAAACCAGAATCTTGGCCAAGCTAATCCAGACAAAAGTGTTGCTACAGCAACCTTACCAAACCAAAGTCTCCAGCTTTCAACTGCCAAGTTCTGAGTGACCTAACGGTTGTTTTAAAATACTCACGCCAAAGAAGATCTCAGTCGGGAGCGGCCAACACCTGGAGGGTCAGATCGGGAAAACCAGAAAACATGTTGGTCTGCAAAGACAAAGAGTCTCCTTGTGCAGGGTACCTCCTCAGTAGATTCCTGTCCTCCTCAGTAGATTCCTGTCTTCCATCAAGACCAGTCCCTTGAATAGCCACGTCTCTGATGAGGCCCACGTTTGGGTGCCAATTTGTGGAATAAAAAGCCTTTTTAGGGGTTCACTGATGCACCTGGTCCTTAACCAACAAAGAAGAGATTGGCACGGAAGCTGGAATATCAAAATAACAATTTTATTAACCTCACACGAGGGAGACTGTGTCAATACGGTACCCTCAGGCCACTGTAGGAGGCAGTCTAAGGAGTACAGAGACCAGGGACCTTATATATACATTTGTTGCATAGTCAACATAAGACCAAGGGGAGGTACTGGCACAAACAAGAAAAGTTATTGACTAATATGGGTATACAAAAATTGCTTGCTCAACAAAGTGGGAGGGGAGGCATTCCTCCTTACATCAATAAAAACAGCCTGACAGTTATACACTAAGAGAAGGTGCATTCTGGCAGCTACAGGTCTTTCTGAGCATGTGCAAGGCTCTGGCTTAGTGCTGAAGGAGTTAACTGGAACTGATTACTTAAGCAGAATACAAGGGCAGGCAATAGTGAAGAGGGAGAAGCACATGGCGAGCACATGGCTAACTAAAATGGCTGCCAAAAACAAAATGGCTTCAGCTGATGCTAACAGCCATTTCAGCTAGTTTCCACATCTTTTATTTTCAATTACTTTCCATATCTTGTTTTTCAATTAAAGTACAGACGTGGGTGTCTTTTTCCTTAACGTTCTTTTCATTTAGGTATCCAATTCCATCACACTTAAAATAGACCCAGCCCGTCCTTACTTTATCTTTCCTAGTTGGGACGTCAGCAAATCGCTTTGCAAATGTAAAGACCCTGCCATTGGCATAGTCCCGTTCATCCATCCTGATTTTTCCTAACTTCCTTTCCTTTAGTTCCTCTTGGTGTGTTTTGATGATTTTATTCAAAATTACATAGTTTTTCTCTGTTAGCTCCTTTAAACTAATCTCTCTTATTTCTAACTCCAATTAGTCTATCCGTTCTTTCAGTATCATTACCTTCCAATCACAGTTTTTTATCAAAGTATTCATAATGTTAAATGAAGCATTGTACAAATGTTCCTCCCATTCGGTCAGCGGTAATTGTTATATACAAAAGAAAAAATATTTTGATAGATAGTAACCCAAAATACCTTCTAATTTATTGTTAATCATTAATACAGTTAATTAAATACTTAAGCATCCAAATTTCCTAAAGAATTACTATTGGAAATATGTAGACACACACCCAGTGCCCATCCTGCTTTACTAACGCTACCTACCTCTACCTTATTCTGTTCTCACTAATAGATTTTGTAACCCGATCATCCACAGCCTCACTAAAGAATACAATGTAATCAACAATTCTAATAAAAATTAACTTTTTCAAAATACTTTGATACTCTTGAGTAGAGGGGATGAGCCAACAGATTAACATGGAGAGCCGAGCCACAGCCGAGCCAGGGGTCTGGCTGGACTCTACCAGCCTGTGCACGAGTCAAGCCCTGAAATTATTTGCGTAGGTGCCAAGCTTTCAGATTGCTTATGTGTCACATTTTCATAATTTCAGAGTAATTATGAGTGACATTTAAGAACTAGAAGTGACATTTTCTGGCAAACAGTATAATGTCACCCATACCTAGTAGTAGCACAGCATAGCTGCCAAGTCTTCTGATTCCATAAGTGTGGCATTTCTGTATTTTCATTATGTGTGACGTTTGATTGACATTCGTGTGACACTTTCAGTGATGTTTTAGGGTAAGTGTAGTCAAGCAGTTTTATCCACAGCATGTCCCTAGCACCACCCTGTCCACACAGTGAATGTAAGCGCAGCTCAGCTAAATTGTGTAGACATGCCTATGATGGTCCAAAATGTATTGACTGTAGTGTGGGATGTACCACTCCAGCACATAAATGCAATATGCAAGGCTTTTTTAAACCATGTTTATATTCATTGACACTAATATAGCATGTGATCTAATGCAGTGAGGGTGTTCTAAACCAGCATTTAATAGAGCCATCTTAAAGGATTTTAGCCTGATACAGTTAATAGGTAAGCAATAGGATTGCAAAGTCAGAACTGGCAGAAAGTGTAAATCACGTAAGAGACAGCCACTTCGCAACCACGGACTCGCCTAGAAACACAAATAGTGTTTCCCATTCAATGGCATTTCCCACCTGCAGGAATTTCAGATATGCACATTTTTTTCATTTACTGAAATTGGACCGGCAAACATTAATATATCGGATTTTATTCCACCCGCGCGCTACAGTCAGCATCTGTTAAACCACCCCATCTACTTGGCCCCAATACTCTCTCTTACCAGCAGCTGCAACATAGTTCTGGAACACGCTCAGGCCTGGTTGGGTAAGGCGTCTCTTCTCAGATGCTTATGTAAGCTTGCCCATGTGTCAACAGAGCTCTTATGACTTTTTTGATCAACGGAGCTGGCTGCCACTAGGTGTCACTGTCTGACAGCTAATTAAAAGAGTAGAGCCACCCCAAACAAGGCATCGGGAAAAAAGAGATATCCTGTTTAGCTTTCTCTTGTTTGCTTGACAAATTACCAATCGTGCGGTAAGGCAAGAAGGTAACTTAAACTGCGTTACCCTAACTCGACATGCGCGGCACTTGGCAGGACTGTAATTGCCATGTAAATCATACAACAAACATCGAGTAAATAATGTTTAATTAACGTTTCTTCAGAATTGAAACAAGTGTGTTTGTTTATTAAAAGTGATTTTTTTTAGATTGCTGTTGCCTCCCCCGCTTTGACAACAATGCCATTGGTGTATTAAAGGGCAAGTCCCCGGTCATGTGCACGCTATAATATGAGGCCTAGATTCTCAGGAGTAACATTATAATCTATTAAATGAAACCCAAGATGTTTCCATGAATCACAACGTCCTAAATTCACATATTTCAAGGTGTTCTCATATGTGATAATTTAAACAAGTATTGGCAAAGCAAATAGATCTTGGCAATTGAAGAGCTATTGGCCTTGCCAATATGTTTTGGTCATGTTGTACACCAGTGTGGCTGCCGGTCAGCATGGCTAAAATATAAGTGGGTAAAGGAGAGTGGCATGTAGTGGAGTGTGGTAAAGTGGAGTAGAGTGGAAGGGCGTAGCGTGGAGTAGAGTTTAGTTCAGTGGTGTAGCTAGACCTACTGCTTCGTGGGGCAGACCCTAAGTTTGCTGCTCAGTGCAAGTAAGAGCTTGGGAGAGAGTGGCGGCCGACAGGGCAGGTGGATGGTGGTAGTCGACAGACATGAATTCCTCACTTCTGTCGCCCCCCAAAACAGTGCCACCCGGGCGGACCCACCTATCCCCCAGCTACGCCTCTGATTGAGTGGCACAGAGTGGAGTACAGTGGCATAGAGTGTCATTCAGTGGTTTAGCGCAAAGTGGAGTGGAGTGGTGTAGAGGGTGTTGTGTAGAATGGAGAAGAGTGTTGTGGAGTCGAGTGGCGTAGAGTGGAGTAGATTGTTTTAGAAAGTTTTTGTTCCACCCACCCCACCACTCTCCAAACATGCTAGCCATCACTGGTAATAGTCCATCAAATCAAGAATACCACACATAAAATATAACTTCTCAACAAGTTGGGGTGTGGTTTAATCTTTCATGTTCAGGGGCAGAAGCTGACTGACTGGTAGTCATAGTTAGGGCATTTCAGAACTTTTAAATTCCAGCCAATCAGGTAGTGGTATTCGGGCTCTCCATTTTTGCCCTCGGCGAAAAAAGAAATGTTAACACTGCAGCAATGCCACCCTTCACTGCGTTTTATGTAACTTCAAAGAGACTTGTTATAGTTCTTTCACAGTCTCATCATGTCAGAACTGAAGCATTTTCAATGTTATATACAACGAAGCCGTAGTTGTTGCTTATTTATTTTATGCAACTAACAACCATTGGCGAAGCCAATAGTCCTGGCTTGGTGTAGGCGTGATGTTACTTGTATTATATATCTGGATGCAATGACAGAAGCAGCAAAATACCAGTCGGGCGGCACACTATGTTAAAACAGAGATTTTTAGCTTAGTATTTTAAGCCACGCCCTTAATTACATTGGCTACATCCCTTCGAGAGACCCCCCCCCTCACCCCTCCACCCAGTTTTTTATCCCACTTAAAGCCCTGAGAACAGGCATTAGTGTACGATAGTTCACTCCGCACAATATTTTGGTTGCCTGGGGTCCATCAGGTGCCAATTAATATGTGGAGTTAACTGTGCGGGCAAACTTTGGGAGAAGCACAATGTGTGCACTGCTCCGAAAGTGAAACCTGATGATCCCTTTACAATGACACTTAAATCGGGGCAGTTAGAGTCCAGCTGAGCAAGGTTTGTCCCCTATTCAACGTTCTCACCTGATTGAGAGTAGGCAACCGGGCTTCGGGTTTTTCCAAATTACGTGTTGAAAAGGTCAGTGCATGGTACTTTTCTGTGCGCTCATCCATCCTGTCATTAAGTGCCCCGAGACAATTCAATTATCGAAACTGCGCTATACTAGTAAATTTCTTCATTAATTGATTGAGACATTCATTAACCTAATGTCACATTTTGGGTTGTTTTTGTTTACAATGTGAAGAAAATGTTTTTTTTTTAATGAATACGCACCCACCAACCATCTGCGTGAACTCACATACCCTCTACCAATGATTACTTCTAACTCCTATTCAGTTAATCTACCACGAAACTGTGCTAAATGCACGAAAAGTTTTCCTTGAGAACCTTGGGCGTGCTGCCCAGCTTAAAACGCTTCAAGCCTAGTCAGGGACAGTGAACGCTATTTAAAGGCAATTATAACACAAAACAATACATTGCAAGACATACAGAAAAATGGCAAAAGATTCATTTTTACCCGAAATGTAGAAATTAATAATATCATTTTTTGTGTGCTCGGTACAAAAATGTTTTCCAAAAATACACACGCGCAGCGAGCCCACTGGTCGCCCGTAGCCCCCTTGCATTTCAAACCGGCACAATGCCTCCTTGGGCCTCCCCCTGGCAAATGTGTAAGAAAGGAGGAAGCAGAAGGGGGCCGATTCAAGAGCTCCTGGAGCCTGTGAAGTTCCCAGCACTACAAATTATCCTTGTAAAAGCTGATAAAAGGTCAAAGCAATTCTTTGAGCACACGCTGCCACTGCTGTAGATAGGCAGATATTAATGGCAGATAAGGCCCGCCTCTGCCGTCCAGTCTGCCTTCCCCTCTGTCTGCTGTAAAATCTCGGTTCCTCCCTAACCTTCCAGCTCTGCCTTTGATCTCGCCGCCTATTATTCCCTGCTCACTCTCTCACCTCTAGCCCAGTCTTTTGTTGTGTCCCGCCCCCACCCCCGTCTCCCTCCTTCCCCCTACTCCCCAACCTCGTCTCTTTTGCTGGAAGGTAGTTGTCGCGTGCAATCGCCTTCTATGTAAAACTATAGCGTGTTCACGCCACCAGACCCCTCTGACACGTCATAGACCATGGTTCCCTAATTTCAGTAAGGTGCATCTATTGAAATATTATTTTCGTAGGGATTCAGCTGCATAATTCCTGCCTCCATCCTCTCTCTTTTTTTCAGATTTCTTTATTTTATTCCAGGGGTTCTAAAACACTTTCCCCTGTAATGCCAATCTCATTAAACATTCCTACATTTTTGTAAGCCAAAATACCAAAGATGAAAAGCAACATCTTATTTTTACATTTGTAACCATCTAGAATTTATGTCACCCCACAATCCCTAAAATTGGATGCCACCACTTCGATTCTGTCTCGATATGGTGTACATTTAGCCAACTGTAAATCTTAATTACGCCATCCAATGTCTGAATGTTGCCTCAAAGATGCTGGGTTAATGCAAGACGTATATCTATATATTCTAATCAAAATCACTGCCTACGTGCACGTTGTCTTTATTGTGTGCGCACTATTGTTTTATAATTGTATTTATATAGCGTTTACTGCCCCAGAAGGGGTGTTGAAGCACTTTTTGGGGAATAGCACGCTACTATGATACCCAAAAAGGATTACTGGTGAATTATGGAGATCATATTAGTAAAATGAGGCTTGGGATGCATCAAAGGAGGGATACACGAAGAGAGAATCTAGAAAGGGTTATTTGAGAGATAATCGTAGTAAAATTAGGTTTATTATTATTTTTTTTATTTTATTATTATTGAGTTTTCTATAGTGCTGGCTCGACCCAAAGGTAACAGAGCGCTTTACATGATTAGAGGTTAAGTTTACACAAGTACATGGTGAGAGGTAAAAAGGCATCGCATTATACATAGTGAAAGTCAATAAAGTCGTTGGGTGCTGCGGAGGAGGAAAGAGGTTGAGTTCGCTTGGTAAGGAATCCGACTGGAAATTGACCGGGAGAGTTGGGTCTATGGGAGGTGAAAGTACTTACATGCTCTACTTGAGGTACTTGGTGAGCAGTAGAGCCTTGAGGTCTCGTTTGAAACAGGAGAAGGAGGGGTTGCAGCATAGTTCTTAAGGGAGTTAGTTCCAGACTTTAGAGGCATTTCCTGAGAAGGATCTTCTCTGGGATTACATTTTGTTTTAGTTCAGGGGGTATGAGGAGGAGAGCGTTGGAGCTTCTCAGAACCCTGTTTTCCCCTGCTTGCATTAGTTTAGAATCTAGATATTTGGGGGTTGCAGAATGGAGAGCTTTGTGGCTGATACATGCAGTTTTGTAGATGCACCTTCCCTCGATGGGGAGTCAAAAGAGACTTTTGAGCGCTGGGGAGATGTGGTTGAAGCGTTTGGTTCCTGTGATGAGTCTGGCAGCAGTATTAAGGATTGAGGTTAATGGCTGAAGGTGGCATTTGGGGGTTCCTGTAAGGGTGGCATTTCCCTAGTCCAGTTTCAAGAGGACTAGAGATTGAACCCCTGTTTTAAAGTCTTCAGGTGGGATGAACTCTTTGATTTGTTTTTAGATGCTTTAGGGTGTAGCATGCACCTCTGGCAGTGTTTTTGATGTGATCATTCATTGATAGGTTTACGTCTAGGATGATACCCAGGGATGTAGCAGATTTGGATAGTGAGATAGGGTTGTTTAGTGAATCAAGGGTTGGGGTGACCCATGGAGGGATAGAGGAGGGAAGAGTCTAGAAAGGCTTATTGGGGAGATGATAGTATTATTATGAGGTTTAGGATGAGTCTGAGAGTGGAGACAGAGGATATATTGAGAGAGGTATAGGATGAAACATAGAGTATGACTGTGTTAGCACTATATTAAAGCTAAATATTAAAGAAACAAATAATAGCTTTATTAGAGTGGTTGATAAGGAGATGGCATGAGTCTATGTACACTGGAATGTGGCAGGTGCATTTATAGTCTAAGTAAAGGTAGGTGGTGTCCTTTCGGATCTTTTTGTGTGTGCGATATGAGAGGGAGTGTGACCTCTGTATGGGAGCGTCTAACGAGAGCCAGGTGAAGAGACAATGCATCTTCCCAAGATTGCTCAGGAAATAAGCCTCAGAGATTAAAGGCCTGATGAGACGAAAGTCTCATGCAGTAGCACTGCCAATCAAGATAGCTGATGATGAGTGCCAGTCGTAGCGGTCTGGCCTTAGTCCTTTAATATCTTTTTCATAGGGCTCCTGATGCAGACTGTGTATCATCCTTGCAGGACTGTCTGTAATGCCTTCATTACGTGTTACCCAGAAGGGCATCTCTGCTCCTGACAACTACAAGCATACCAGATCTAGGTGTACTGGGCTCAGAGCCACAAAGTAAAGAGAAACATAGGTGAAGAGGGGGGGAGCTGTAGGAACGAACAGAACTCAGCCCCGCACTATCACCTTTAGCACCATGGGGAAGCAGACAACACTTCACCCAGTGAGGCCACAGCCTCCCTTATATAAGACTCACTCCAACCACGGCAATACCCCATCTAACCCACACCCCTACTACCCACTGATACATACTACCAGCTGCTCAGAGCAGAAGTTGAATATCAGCAGGATATTCACCAGGCTCGAAGAGCAGGTCTGTCTTTTCACCCAGAATTTCCAGATCTGCATAGTTATTCCCTATTACGGAGACTACAACTGGTAATGGGCGGAATTAGGAGTGAGCCTACCAGCCGGAATCATAGAATCTGTACTGTGCTCCTGTATCCTAAGACCTAAATCTAGTCAACCACGGTCTGTGCAGGTAACTGCGATGGGGCAGTGAGGCTGTGTAAGAGGGGATTTCGAGGGACAATGCAGAGGGGAAATTACATAAATAATTAATTTTCCCTCTGCATCGTCCCTCGAAATCCCCCCCAACGCGACTCCACCGCCCTACTGCTGTTACCTGCACCGACTGCGGCTGGTCAACCGGTATTGATGGGAAAAGGCTATTAACTGTCCTTAACTTTCTGCAAATATGGCCGAAACAAGTGAACACATTGTGACAGTCGAGACCTTTATGGTCTGTAAATCGATTAGACAACTTACAGGTGCTTGAGATCAACAATCTACACCTGCCTACTTCCCAACTCAGGAACTTACCCCCAGATGCATCAAGCATCCATTTTGCGATTCCTTATTAGCGAAAAATAAGGAATCGCTAATAAGGAATAGCAAAATGCTATGCAAGAAGAACTCGCTCAAAAAATAGTGATTTCTTAAAATTCCTTAATTGCAACTCGCAAATTGCGAGTCCCAATTAAGGAATATCTCCCCATTCATTCCTATGGGCCTAGAGGCCCATAGGAATGAATGGGAAGATATTCTCAATTTGCGAAGCGCAATTAGTGAATCGCAAATTGAGAATGCGATTTCAAGGGTGCAGGGGTGTCCAAAGAACACCCTGTTGCACCCCTGAAATTGATCTGTGCACATATGTTGCGCACACACATGCCCTTAGGGCATGTGTGTGCGCAACATGAAACTTTGAAAAATGCACTTTAGTGCATTTTTCAAAGTTTTTTCAAATTACCATGAAGTTCAACTTCATGGTAATTTGCGAGCCCTATTAGCGAAATTGCTATTTTTGAAACTTTAAAGGCTTTGCATTTAAGGAATCTCAATTTGAGATTCCTTAAATGCAAGTAATCGCAATTTAGCGGATTCTTAATTTGCGATTTTTGCATTTGGGATGATGCATCCCAAATGCAAAAATACCGGTCGCCAAGGGGCAGATTCTGAGAATCTGCCCCTTTGCGAGCGGATTTTACCTTCGTGAATCTATGCCTATATGCTTTTCCATCCCAGTTGAATTGCCACAGTACAATTACTTGTTTTAAGGAGAATCTACATTGAAACACCATGGATGCCCTTTCTGACTCAGCCAACAACATACTGTGACAAGAGATATATAAATGCAAACCTTTTCCCTCTTCTATGCCTCCCCTACCCTTCTCAACCCAAATAACTGACTGACATATCGACCACTCAAATTACTTTCATATAGCACTATACTAATTCAACACTAATCCTTTATGGGTTCCGGAGTAGGGTGCTACTCGCCAAAAAAGCGCTTCAACACCCCTTCAGGGATAACAAGCGCTATGTCAATACAAACCTTTTCCCTCTTCTATCCCTCCGCTATCCTCTCAATCCAAATAACTGACTAATGTTCTCCACTCAAATTACTTTCATATTTCAGTATACTAATTCACCACTAATCCTTTATGGGTCCCGGAGTAGCGTGCTACTCGCCACAAAAGCGCTTCAACACCCCAACAGGGGTAACAAGCGCTAAATAAATGCAAACCTTTTCCCTCTTCTATCCCTCTGCTATCCTTCTGAATCGAAATAACTGACTAACCTATCCACCACTCAAATTACTTTTCATATTTCACTATACTAATTCAACCCTAATCCTTTATGGGTTTCGGAGTAGCATGCTCCTCGCCGAAAAAGCTCTTCTATCACTCTGCTATCCTTCTGAATCCAAATAACCGACTAACCTACAAACCACTCAAATTACTTTTCATATTTCACTATACTAATTCAACACTAATCTTTTATGGGTTCCGGAGTAGCATGCTACTCGCCGAAAAAGCGATTCAACGCCTCGTCAGGGATAGTAAGCGCTATATAAATGCAATTATAATACAATACAATACCTGAATTACCCAGCAGGGACTCTCCGCTATGGGGAGGAGTGTCACCCCCCCCCCCCGTCAGCAGTCTAAAAAAACTGAAAAATAAAATGATAATAAACCCAGGTTTATTATTGTTTTATTTTGTTTCCTGGACGAGTCTTTGGGGACGAGGCCACGGGGGATGACAGGCACTGAAGGCAGTGTTTCCACATACTGCCTTCAGAGCACATATGGGTTTGGCCGTCCGTCTCAGGACAGTCAATCCGGCATGCGCACTGAAGGGGTCACCAACCTGAGCTGTGTTGACAGGTTGGATGCAGCAGGCACAGGCTCCAATTCTCACTAGGGGCTCACATTGAGGGCGCTCAGGCCAATCCTGATGCTGCTCTCAAGCTGCTAGCAGCATGAGAGCAGCATCAGAATTGGCCGCAGGGTAGTCTGGGAGCTTGTGCCTGCAGTGGACTGGAGCCAAAGAGGAGCGGAAGTCCGGTGATGTGGCAAGTAATTTTTTTTTGTTTGTCCGTCGTCCCCAGTCCCCCCACTCCTCCCGCCTCGTCACTTTTCCCACACACCAGCCGCTACTGAAATTACCTGATGTTCCAAAATCACTCAAAGTCTTCTTTCTACCTCCTGCTCAAATCCTACTCCTGGCAAAGAGTCAGAGGATGCTAAAGTGTGTCATGAAGCACTTGACAAAAACTTATAATACACACATCATTTTTACATAATAAATTAAAAGCACACACATGGATCTCAGTAAATGGACATAGAATGCCAAGCAATAAACTTACAATTGTATACACTGGGCTTAAAGAAAGCTTATGGGTAAAGTCAGTGTGACTCTCTTCCCCTAATGCATTCGAGGATTTGTCAGCAGGTTGTTTTGAGGTTTGCGAAGGTGCTGTTGTATACAGAGAAACCTGCCAGCTGTTCATCTTTTTCCTGGGATGGGGAGACGGGTTGGTGTGCTTTATAAAGTTTGAGAAAATATCCCATTTTATATTTTTTGCATATATGTTTCCAAATCTAAAGTGTGGAGGGTGGGTGGGGGTTAATGCTTTAAAACAGACAATTGCTCAGTTGCCAAGGGCTTTAAAGGCCTGAGCATGAAACAATCCAAAATGGCTCGTCTCTTAACACAATTTGTTGCCTTTAAGCTTTGCAGCAGGCTAGTGTTTTGCCATTGGGTAACCAAGCTTAGTGCATGTGGCTATTGGTCACTTGCAGCAGGGTCACAATAGACTTTGATTTTTTAGCAGGTGGTCTATAAGCGGATAGTATCCATCTTGTCTGGTCCCCTTTACCCGCCTCCCACAGCAGAAACCATTCAAGTGGCGCAAGTTTCGAAAACCACAGACTGTATCTCCTAGGCAAATGACTGAGCACAGAGACGCATATAATCTAGACACTATTCTGCCTCAATGTATAGATATCAGAAATTACATGTTTCCCCTGGTCACTGAACTAGGTCTCCCTCACAACCCACCTTCCCATCACAGCCAATGAACAAACCCTAACCTCATGGCCCTCTGTGCCCAGACCTGGCTTATCAGTTATCCCTGCCACAGGAAGTGCTAGGCACACACACCTGCTCAGCGGAAGTATACATTTGCAGGTGATAGTACACTCTGCAAATATACATACCATAACACAATGCACACCCTCACTCCATTGATGCCACATGACCACCCCTTCTTCACCGCAGGCCTTGCATACACGAGGTTAGTCCCAAATAAGTAACTACTGGGTCGAGGAAAGCCTGTTATCGAGTACTGTAGGTCACTGGTGGGTAATTGCACTGCTCCCCACAGCATGAGGCCCCCGGCCCTGTCACACCCAGCTTTTACACAGCACTTCCTCTCGTCACAGGGCATTAGGCCTAACTGTGCTGTTTGTTTCCCAGAGTCCTCCACTTCCTCTCGTCACAGGGCATTAGGCCTAACTGTGCTGTTTGCTTCCCAGAGTCCTCCTGGCTCCGCAGGTAGCATATGTTCATCTACTGCCTATGGGCACGTGGCCTCCTGTCTGGGCCGGCAGCACTGCACGAGCGGAAGAAAACCTCGGAGCAGCAGCAGGCCCAGGCCTGGGGCCTCCGCTCCTTCCTGTTGGTGTGGTTAAGTGATCCTTTGATGTGTCTCCCTTCCCGAGGCTAGGGTATGGTGATTACCCCTCCCCCTGGCCCTGGACGGAGGACACTGCTGAACGTATCGATCAAGAGGCCGGTATCACCGAAAACAGGAACAAAACTGGAGATAAACAAAGCGTTTTAAATGAACTGCAAAATATTAACATGCAAGACACAGTCTGGGTGCACGTTCAGGGCAGCATAAAAAAGTTCAATTTATTTTGTATTTATTCATTGTTTATTTTCTTCTCTTTTACCCTGCACCCACGTATTGCCTTCCAGAGTTTTACACTATCATTGTAAAAGGGTGGGGTGTATTTGTTGCACTCTCACGTGTTCATATACAGTACCGAACAATGCTGACACTATTGATCATTAGACCATCAATAGTCTGAAACCTTTCTAGGTTCTGACATGATTAACTGTCAGTTAGCATAAATGAGGAAATATATTTATCAAATGTTATAGAAATAATTATTTTCTATATCAAACATTAATTAATGAGATTCATAATTAAAAACATCTCATTATTATACACAAATTGTAGAATTTGATTAATGCTCTGAATACAATTTCAGTATACAAAATATTCACCAGTATTATAGGAATTTTATAAACCATATTCATTCACACTCACATTCATACTTCTTTGTAAAAAAAAACAAAGTCTATTTCATTTTATGCAATGTGCAGTTCTTATTTCCAGTCACATGCACTGTTTTCAGGAGATCGGGCTACACTAAAATGTGTTAGTATGCTTTAATGGTCATAAAGGGATTCACACCATCTGCTTCAGGACAGCATGCATAACACACTTCAAGAAAATAGCAAAGTGGAGAATCATGGGCTGACTGTAGTAACACCTGGAAACAATGATAAACAGGGATGCTAAAAACAAATCACAAAGCTTCCACCAAATTCGGAAACAAGAGGACCACACACAGGTCCTCCAATCAAAGCTATCAGAAACTTCACTAACTAAGAAACATCCTCTTTATGCATATTAGTAGTCACAATGAGATCTGGTCACTGCAAGTCTTGTCAGTGCAGAAGCTTAGAATGCCGCAGAAGGCACCGTGAGGATTGATTTATCAAGGTGGGAAGGGAGAGCGAATACACCATTATCTTCAAGGGGAAAAACTATTTCCAAATGGAGAAACTTGTAAGTGAAAATTAACTTTACCTTCACATTTTCATACGTTGAAATGAATATTTTTCAACGGGAAACATCATTTACATCGCATGCGATACATCACAAACCATTACAACACAAGTCGTTACAACGACTTGCTTTAGGGGGCAAAAGGTGTTAGATTTGAAGCCCAACACCTTCCCCACTATTGCACAGACTGGAGTTGGAATAGTGAATTATACTATTCCAACATCCAGCGCCCCCTACAGCAAGTCTTTGTAACAACTTGCATTGAAATGGTGTGCGAGGTAACAATGCGGTCTTTGTAACTACCACATTGTAATGGCATGCGATGTATCGTATGCGTTGTAACGCATCCATATTTAACAGGTGTCACCAACTATTCCCATATTCTTTCACCTTTTCCCTAACAAGTCAATGTGTTTCACCAGCAAAGGCTGATGGACTTTAGATGCAAGGTGACCACAGGAGGACAGCCTAAAATCAGCCCCTGTCCCACGCAGGCTAAGCAGTGTGGTGCGCCATCAGTGTGAATGTGATTATAAGACACCATTGGTACACAGCACCAATAGGAATTAAGGGCTGCACTACACCACATCAGGCTTTTGATGTTTACAGGCATCCTGAGTAAAAGTGAAAAATGTGCCCAAAAGATTCTCTTAGGGCTTGTTGAAGTCATCACTGTCAAATGTCTCAATAATGTATTATCCCATACATATGGTAATTTTTTCTGGTTTTGATTAATTTTTAAAATAAACTTCATCTTACCATGATGACACAAGTTCAAGCCACCTCCATCAATTTTCATAATAGCAGGCTCAAGCAGTATCCAGAAGGCTAACGTTCTAGAGCTTCATTCTCCAACGACAAAAATGTCAATTTCTCAAATATGACATCAACTTCTTTGTGTATTTCTTCTCAAGCTCGGATGCTGCACTAGACCTGTAAAAGTGTAAGAGCTGGTGAAGGCTGACCCTACCCAGCAACCAGTATGAGTAGAAGGTTTCTGGAAATGGTCAATTATTTTGATTGTTCTATAAAAGGACCTGCATTTTAGCACCTATGCTAAAATGTAATGAAGATCATTAACCACAATCCATTTTAATGTTAGACAGTTTATCATTTAAATTATATGTGTATATTCTAGAGGAGCCCCTAGAAATTTTAAATTCCAACCACTTCATACATTTTTATGACTATTTGAACCTCAATTTAATTGTAATATGACTCCAACAATTCCGGGTAATCGAAACAATTTCAGTATTTTCTATACTTAATTTGTAGCCCGAAAGTAGTCAATAATTATATTAAGACTATCAGTTGGGGGTTTGGATTACTGATTTCTGCTTATAATTAAGCTTCATCGTTTTACACAATGGATGAAATCAGAAATAGACGCTAAGGCAGACTGGATGCATTTGAGTGACGATGAGCTCTACCCCGTTGTGAAGAAATTGGCACTTTCAATCGACTCCATTGTGAGACCCCTTAAATGCTTTTTTTTGGCTCGAAACAGTGTTGTTTTTGACTGATGTGGGATTTACATGAATGCAGTTATACCACATTCCTAGTTTTCCCCTGATCATTACACAAACTAAAAGCTTGTGAACCCTCTGGGTAGAATTGAGTTGACAAATGAAGAATTGCATAGTAATTAGGTGCAATAATCCTGATTCCCAGGTGAAGTTTCCATTTCTATCAGTATCCTTGGAGGAATATTCAAAATTCCATGGTAATCCTGTGTCTCAAATTTACCAATGCCTGCAGTATTGATCATTGGAGGTGTAGGAGTTCCAATGCACTTTTTTCGTCAACCCATATAATGGAGGCCAATGGAGATAAAGCATAGAGTTTGGTGAGCTAATAAATTAACAGGGATAGCTGAGCATGAGCGAAGCCATAGCCCAGCCAAGGGTCTGGCTCGGCTATGGCTTTTAGAGTTGGGCCACAAGCCAAGCTCTAAAAATAGGTGTCATGTAATTCATGCAACAAACATAATTTTGGATTAGGATATGGTGACTTCCAAACTCAATAAAGTGTACTTCTTCAGCACACGAAAGTTTTTCACTTTAGACATCAAATATTTGAAAATTATTTATTGAAAAATTATTTATTGAAAGAGAATTTTTAAACATGCATTGAGAAACATCCCATCCCCTGTCCAATGCAATTAGAGAAGAAAGAGGCCAGGATTCAAAAGAGGCTGAACTCCGACCTGTTCTAGAAGACACATGGTTGAAGCTATAGCTGCGAGTCCACCTCGCCTCCTTTGAAAGCTCTGCTTTTTTTGGACTCAAGTTTCTAAGAGGATCTTGAGCTGAGCCAGAGCCATGCATCTTACTCGAGCCTAGCTCCAGTATTCAGAGGCTCTCCCACCTCTAGTTAACAAGCATATGAGATAGGTCCTTAAGTTCATAATGCTAGTGGTTAAGTCTTGGGTATCTTTTTTACAATTTGATAGCATTGATAATATGCTAAGATTTAATAATCAGGAAATGCTTAATCAGCTACACCTTGACAACTCAAATAGAGCAAACCCTTGGAAATCAATTGTTTTAAATGAGAGCATTGCTGGTAGCTATTTAAGAATACAGCAGTTGTCTATAATTCACCCATACCGAAGACTGGAACCAAGGCTTACTTAAGCTGGTTCTTTGCTTAACTTGAGCTGTCCTGTGAGCATTAACTTTTCTTCTGATATCCTCCGTTTGGTCCCTTCTAAGTCTCCCTTGCAACATATTAATTCTGCTATCACCTCTAACAAGAAGCCTTTGATCTAAAACAATAGTAGCCAATAGGTGTAGTTTCTTGTCCTAGACGAATTGTGATTCAACTCTGAATGGAAGCTTCAGCCGACAGTTAGTTGATTGAGTTTGATGGATAGTGCAAGTCTGCCCTGGAAGAGCAGAGCCCTTCTCTGTCTTATCCATCTAAGAACTCTGCTCTTGGGCCCTGTAGGCAAATTTTAGGGACAACCAAACTACCCTTTATTACTTTAACGCTGGCCAAAAAGTTGTGGGCTACTCTTTCGATCGCTGTGCATTTGGACCAATCCTGCTGACCATTCCCATTGCAAACCTATAACCTGCAAACTGTCTTTATCAGCATTAGAAGGTGAAAGTGTGCTGAGCTCTGCCAGCCACGAAAAATCAAAATACTCCCAAACATTTTATGAGTAGTTGCAATGTCTCAGAAGAAGCTTGCTTATTCCTGGGTATTTGGTCCCTTTCTGCTGAACCACTGCACCGATATAACCCACAATCTACCTTTATTATAATGGAAGATAAAAGTATGCTGGGCCCTTCAAGCCAGAAATTATGGTGGTTATTTTGGTGGTCTGTGTGGGGTTGTAATTTAATTGGTGTTAATGGTATTATAATAGTAATGGTGGTATTGATGTTGGTGTTATTGGTAATGGTGGTGTGGTATTGGGCAGGGATATTGGTAGTAGTAGTATTGGAGGTGATGTTGATGGTGGCGGTACTGGCAGTACTGTTAGTATTGGTGGTACTGGAGATGGTGCTGCTGGTGATATAATCTTGTTTGTTTCGGTTGTGGTAGTAGTGTTACCAGTGTTGGTGATATTGGTGGTGGTGGTATTGATGGTGATAGTATTGGTGGCAAAGGTGTTTGTGGTCAAGGATTTATTTGTGTTGGTGGTGTTGGTTATGGTATAAGTATTGATGGTGTTAACACTATCGGTGCCATATTTGTAAGGTGTTAATAATGCTGCTATTGGAGGTGTTATTGTTGGTGGTCCTATTGATTATGGTTTGGTATCAGTGGGGTGTGTAATTGGTGGCGGTGTGGTGCTTGGAGTATTGGTAAATTCATGTAGGGTCCACATTTCAAGATATGTAAATATTGGTGATTAAAGGTGGCAAAAGACTACCTAGGAGCACATCTAAAGCATGCACAATTCTAGTAGCTCACCATAGTGTACAAGAAGAACTGTCAGTATCCTCACGTGGGCTACTCCTGTGTAGTCACAGTTCATATTCTCGCAAAGTTCCTATCCTCCAATGAACTCATCAAAGAGATCCAAATACACAATGAATCCATATTTCAATGAGGAGGAATTGCAAAATATCTGGCTTGACTAGCTATTAAACATATCAAGATCACTCTGCTCTATTGTCAGACACATGAAAAGTAGAATGTTGAATGTTCATTCTAAACAGATTGATTTAAATTGCACAAGCCAGAGAAGAGTTGAACCAGCAATCCACACTTTTTGTGTGAGGATAACAAAATACTATCAGGCAACTACCATTTGCTCACCATTGCCTTGTGCATATATAGGGTGCGCGTGGCAGACTCAATCCCTGCTCGTTCATCATGAAGTCTTATGGGCCCTTAGATGTAAGCCATCCCTGCAAAATGAGCAGAAAGAAATCTGATGTAAGCACCCACAAAGAGCAAAACTTTGCAACGCCCAAGCAGGGATGTAGCTATCAATGGTGCAGCAATTTCAGTGACACAAGGGGTTTGACTGTGGGGTTTGACTGGACCCCAGTTTCCACCACAAAGCCAAGGGACCATTTCCTGTGCTCGCATTAGGGTACATGGCACTCTTTCAGAATCACTGCTTCCAAGTTGGTGCCTTGGCCTTTATGAGAGATTGACATCCAGGAAGAAAATTCAGGCTTCCTTTTAAAATGCATCCCTGGAAGATAACTCTTCATATCTCTTAGGGAGGAGGTGTCAAAGGTACCAAATAACATCAAAAGAAAAGTGAAGCATCCGAAGGGTCTCCAACAAGTAGCTCAGGAGCTACTGGATACGTTCTTGCTACACCCTTGAAGCCACTCTCCAAGGTGAAGCTTAGTCTAGTGCATCATTCAGAAGATTTATATACATTAAAAAGTAAAGAACTTCTTATCTCACCATTACAGTGGTAGTCAGTCAAACCAATGGAATGGCCTCAAGTTAAAATGCAAACACACACTCTGTTGGCCTACAAGGCCTGCAGCATGAGCGCATGTATCCACTCTCAATCTAGTAAAGTCACATGGAGATTGGAGATGTTGTAGGCCTCACTGTGTCACTCACACTATGTTTATGAACAGTGGGCCGGGAAAGAAGAGTCCCAGCAGTGGCCGGAGCTGGAGGCATAGCAGAGTCACCAAAGTGTGGGCCGTCAAGAGCCAGATAGAAAGTGTGTGTAGCTGAGGAAAACAGGGGCTAGATCCAGAGCTGAAATCCACTTCAGTCTCACCGTTCATGCATCTTTATGTGTGCTTGCATGTGTGCACACCTATATGTGTGTGTTTTTGGTATTGTGTTTCTTCGTGGTGAACAGTTTTGCTTCCTGAAAGCTATGCCTGGTGTCAAGGACGTCCAAAAGTACATGTTGTTTCCATTACATCAGAATCATTTCTTGCACAGTTGTGTCTGGTCCTGCAGTCCTGGCATAATACTTGTCATTCTTAACATATTTTGGACATTCTTTGTCTAGTTGTTAATGCTGACAGCCATCAGTGACGAATTCTGAGCATGGCTGATCGAATTTAGCCAACCCTAATATATTGCTAGCTGTTCCTTGCTCAATATTGGCCATGCCTGACATATAGCGAGCATCCTGGCTGTTATGGTGCCCAACCTTGGCATGGTGGTGCCTGTGATATAATGGTGAGCATTGTTGGCATATTATAGGCATGCTTGGCATGTGGTTGGTATCCATGGCATGTGATCACAAAGCCAAGACATTTGAAGCAGATTATCTCTATGTGAAGCATTTGCACATGTGAGTATTTGATAAAAACGACACGCTGGTGTTTCCGAACTTTGCAGTTAATAACAATGAAAAATGGAAAATTGAGTTTGTTTGCCGAAAATGGAAGAAGTAGTTTACTGAAAGAAAACTACTTTCATACATTGATATTCTGATAAAGATAAAATGGTTGCATTTCCAAAACATATTTAAAACTGATGGTTGAATGGTATATCATAATGAGCTGGGGAGGCTTGTTGCAGTGGCTATGTCTTTTGTGCTGCTTCAGCTGGTATTTCATTAGTTATGTGGAGGCATTACATATTGATAATATTTTTTCTGACATTTTTGTGGTAACCCTGCATGGAATAACTGGGTTTTACTAATGTATCATTAACATATGTGGTCACTGTTGTACAGTGCTAAAATTTGTTAGTCACTGGAAATGATTTTTGTTGAGCAGAAGTAGCTCTCATTGTAGGAAAGGTTAGCAAGGAAAGGTAAAAATATGCAGTAGTGTGTATTAAATTATGCAGCAAGATATTCCAAAGTATGGGGCATAATGCCTCTCATTTTGCGATAGTGTTAGGTCACTATTTTGTCATTTCTACACATTAACACTGTCTGGACAATGGTTTAACACCCAAATGCAGCAATATGCAACGGAAAGGTGAACAGTCCACCTTTGCGAAGTGCCTTCTGCTGCACAGAAACACGCATTGCTGCATTTTAAGTAACTTTTGATCCGTTTGAGGTAGAACAATTTTTTTGGTTAAAATCCACAAATTATGCAGCAGATGATGGATTATGTGGCAAAAGCAGGAAATCCATAAGTATGTGAAAAACAATGTGGGTGTAGAATCGCATTATTCTAGTAGCCCTGAATATAGGCCAATCCGAACCAGTGTGTACACAGCTCCCATGCAATACAAGCCAAACTTTCTCACGCACATGAGTAAGCAATAAAGTCTGCCCTATCAACAGGCATAAACATAGCTTTGAGCAAATTGCTGTTTTTTGCTTGGAGCATTATGAATTTTCCCTTAGGGGTGGGCAGAATTGGCGGCGTTTCATTCAGTGGAATCACACAGAATGACATTAAATTTCCGCAAAATTCCGCAGCGGGCAAAGTTGGCATTTAATGCTAATTTCATAGCGCTAAATGCACCCTCGCTGCATAAATGGATGCAAGGATGCATTTTCATTGCATATCACTCAGCGCCCTTACAATACTCTGCAGTGATTGAAATTTAATTACCACAGAGTATTCAAGGGCGCCAAAAAGTATGTAGTGGGTTTTAAACTTTAGAAACCACTGCATACTTTAATCTCACCAATGGAGAGGCAGACTTTATTGAATCAAGTGATGCTGCAATACAAGACTAACCCAGAATTACTAAAATTCTGCCGACTCCGCCGACTGAATTAAAACCCCCACCTGTGCCTATTTTCCCTTACATGTGTTATTCGTTGCTCACTCCCACCTGTATTCTCGCTGTTCCTTTTCATTGTGTGTGTACTCTGATTAACTTGGACTATGACTTTGAACTTACATTGTGTCATTGCTTTTTCCAGTTGTTCTTGCTTGTTATAAGCCTCTTCATAGTGTCTGCATGATCAAACGTGTCAGTTCATAGTTAAAGAGGCCATTTTGATTGGTTCACGAGTGCAGCTCAGTTACAGAGTGTGGGGCTTAAGTACAAGGCCATTGCGCCGCAGGTGCGTCACTTATTTTGATGCAACGGCGGCGCAATGAGCTTGCCCATATTTACAAAGCCATGTAAAGTTGCCCTTTGTGACTTTTCACGACCTTGTAAATATGGGCCCCTTATCACGCATTAATTACTCTGTGTGAAAGGGCCGTTACATGGGTGCTGCTGTGGATGTTCCCATGCAAGATCCTTGGAACTTGAAGTATTCGCAGATTTACAACATTTGGTAAAACTGGAAATGCGTCAGAATCCTATGCCTTCCCAGAGGAGGCGTAGGAAAGGCACAACGAGGAGAAATACTTTTATTTCTCCTTGTTCTTTCCTCTTATTAAGTTTGCTGCATCACACAGCAGGTATAGAAAGAAGAAAATGCCATTAATAATTGTTTTTGTGCAGGAAGGTGTATTTTCCTGCACAAAAACAATCATCTCCGCAGCGGAGGCACACTTGCAAAATGACGCAAGGGTGCCTGCGCTGGTGCATGGCAGCCAATTGTGCGCCAGTGCAGGGGAAAGCACAGGGATGCGTTGTATTGTTGTTAATTCGACGCATCCCTGTGCTTTGAAAATTATGCAGCACGGCGCAGCTAAATGGCTTGCGGTGCCGCGCTGCATCATTTTCTTGTAGAGGAGGCCCTATATTCACCCATGACATTGGAGCAGCAAGGGGGTCCTGGTCGCTAATGCCAGCAGAGAAAATGTGCCCCTTATCCACAGGTGTGGTACAAAAAAAACCTTCCAAATTAGAATACACGGGGGCCTAAAACTCCTTTGCCCGGTGCCACTGCACCTGCCTCACCCGTGAATTCCACACCCCTGGGTCATGGCATGTGTATTGTTCTTGTTTACTTTGGCTATGTTTTACTATCAGGAAGGATCAGAAGACACCGTGTTGAGAGCCAGATCTTCCTTCTCACGGATTCCCACGGTATTTTACTGCCGGGCCGTTCATTTCTTTACCCACAGCGTTACTGTGATATTTTATCCCTTTCATTCTGAAAGACAGCGCTGCCAAAGCAGCAACAACTCTAGAAGTTCCTGGCAAATCCCAAAGTATGGCCGGAAAATAACCAGTTATTTGTCTGTACATCTGGACAATTCTGCTGCGTGCTCCGTGTCGCACTGCCCTAAACTTTCACTCACCTTTGCCTTCCGTGTCCCTCCCAACTTACACGATGTAAATATTTGTTGTTTCATGTTTCCCCCTTCCCTTTGATGCCATTGTCTTCCCTGCCCGGCCTTTCTCTCCTTGATTAGCCAGCGGGGGTGCCGAGGGCGCCTTTGCAGCAGTCTCCAGGGCGGTGGGCCGAGCAATCAGGCACTTTGTTGTATGTCTTTGTTGTTGTGCTGACTGCTCTTCTGTATCATGTTTGCCCCCACATTCGGTCTCTGACACCAATACCATCGGATTCAATCATTAATATACAGTAACTTTTAAAGAAGCAGAGAATCACAGCCCTAGAATGTATTAACACACTTTTTAAACCACTTTTAAACAAATGATAAAACATCTTACATGTAGTGTGCTTCGATGCAGCATTTATATAGTTCTTACTCTTCCTATGTGGGCCACAGAAGTGCTTACATACATGCGTGGCACGCTGCTCCTTGTAGAGTGTGCGGTTGGGAGGATGTCTTGTTTGTTTTTTGATCCAATGTTTGAAGTGCTTCCATGTTGTGCATGATGACCACCTGGGTGCATCTATTGGGTTATGAGATGCAGCGAGGAGCAGTGCGGTGGATGAAGAGGTGTGAGATATAGGTGCACAGTAAATGGTTTTCAGTAAGCTGGCAGCTTTGAGCAGTTCTGATGGACCCCTTATGGGATTTATTATGAACATAGCTAATTTAGCTGGCTACTTCAATGGGTTGTCCAACCTGATATTTTGTTTAAAGTTTTTTTTGGTCCTGAGACGGCATGTAAGGAGAGAGGTGGTAAAGAGAGATCTGTTGGAATGTGTTTTGTTACTACTATGCATATCTTGAATGTCATTGTGAGATGTAAGAAAGTGGTCATAGTGTGTAGCTGGTGGGGACCTGCAGTGGTGGACTAGTATAGAATCCTCCGATTGACCAGCAGTGTATAACAGACCTTTTTAGTTATTAAATGTAACAGACCTCTTCAGTTGTTCCATGCATGTTCAGTTGGTGATGGCTGGTTTATTGTCTGGTACAGTACTGGGTGATGGACAAGAACCATAGCAGAAATGTCTTATGTGAGTGAAAGAGGATTAAGCTACAGTTGGCTGCCTACCGTGGAGTGTAAAAGTATTTGTATTAGTGTGCATCAGAGAGGTTATATATTGTGTTGTATTGTATTGTAATTGCATTTATAATAATAATAATAATAATAATAGTAGTATTATATAGCTCTTACTACCCCTGACATGGCGTCAAAGCGCCTTTTTCAGCTAGTAGCACGCTACTCCGGAATCCAAGAAGGATTAGTGTATGAGTTCACATTACTATATATTACTCAGGGTGACCATTGATCAGTCCATCTTAGCTTACCAAGGTTTAGAACATAGTGTGCTGTATGAGGTCCATATCTGTTTCATATCTTCTCAATCATCAAAGACTTCAACACACTCACAGCTGTCACAGGAAACATCAACTCATCACAAGATCTGTGCAACTACCCCTCAAACGTCTTTTGCAGCACATTTGCAACCATATACAGCAACTCCCTCCCCCCAACCGGACACCCTGGCACTCTCCAGAAGTCTCCCGGTGATGAAGAAAGTCAAGACAACCACCATTTGGGACACCATTAGTACAGACGCAAACACAACAGCCATGAACTTCATTCACTCAACTGCTCGGGCAGACCCCTGCTCCCACTCCGCCTTTGACAAAGGAATCAATCCCTATCAGCGATCCTCACCCCTATACTTAACACCTCCATCAGTACAGCCACCTTCCTGGAACCATGAATGAATGAATATGTATTTGTATAGTGCATGACTACCATGAGGCCTCCCAGCCCTGCGACCGAGCAGGAGGAGCGACACTGACGCTAGAGTGATACCTTGAAGAGGTGAGTTTTCAAGAGTTTACTGAATGCCAGCAGGTTAGTTTCCTTCTGCAAATCGGAGGGGAGGGTATTCCAGAGATTGGTGGTGTTAACCCCTTCGACGCTGATGACGAGCTGGGCTCGTCATGAGGTAGCCTCCTGCTACGCTGATGACGAGCCCAGCTCGTCACGTAAAGTGCGCTTTCGCAAATCTCAGCGTACGGGCGGAATTCCGCCCGCACGCATGCGGTTAAAGGAGAAAGAGCGCCCACCCCATCTAGCTCTTCGAATTTTCTTCGGGGTGGCCAGGTAGGAGAGGCTTGAACAAAGATTTTTGGAGGAATGATAGGGGTGATGAGAGAATGGGTAATGACCGGACCATTATTCTAGATGGCTCTCGAACCAGGCACATGGTTTTGAACTGAATCCTAGCCGTAATTAGAAGCCAGTGAAGGCTCCTTAGTGCCGGTTTCGCAGATTACCTCCGGGGAACCTGGAGAAGTTGGCGGGCTGCACAATTCTGAATTATCTGAAGTTTCTGAATGGTGAATTGGGGAGCTCCCAGTTACAGGGAATTCTCATAGTCGAGGCGAGAAAGAATAAGAGCCTGAACTATAATCCTTCTTGCCTGGAGAGGGAGGAGGGGAAGGATCTTATGTAACATCCTCATCAGGCCATAGCACGTGGACGAGAGCCTAGTGGCCTGATGGTTAAAGCTGAGGGAACTGTCAAGCCACATGCCAAGGCTCTTGATCTTTGCTTTTGGAACTGGGGCAGGGCCAAGGCAGACTGGCAAGAAGAGGGCAGGGATGGAGGTGTGTGAGTTGCCAAGGAGCATAAGCTCAGTTTTGTCCCCATTGAGCTTAAGGCAAGAGAGTTCCATCCACTCAGGTACCTCCTCTAGGCAAGGACCTAGGGTGCACGATGACCTCTCGGGGTGGTTTAATGCCACTACGAGCTGGGTGTCATCTGCATAGGGGATGATCTTTATGCTGAATGGATGGACGATCTCCGCCAGGGGGGCCATATAGATATCAAATGGCATAGGGCTCAGGGAGGAGCCCTGAGGAACCCCACAGCTAAGAGGCAACCGGTTGGACACAAATCTCCTTCGAAGACTTGGAAGAAACGGTCACTGAGGAAAGACTGGAACCATGTTAGTGCCGTGCCTGACACGCCCAGGTTCTGGAGACGGCAGGACAAGATGTTATGGTTAACAGTGTCAAATGCGGCACTGAGGTCTAAGAGGATGATTGCCGCAGTGCCTCCCTGGTCCAGTATCCTCCTTGCCTCCTCCGTTACTGCTAGAAGGGCCGTTTCAGTTCAAAGCTGAGGGCGAAAGCCTGTTTGAGAGGGATGGAGCAGGTTGTTAGATTCCAAATATTCTACTAGTGTGGTGTTTATATGTTTCTCAATTAGCTTACTCAGCCATGGAAGAAGGGAAATAGGGCGGTAGTTGGTCAGATTGGATTGGTCCATGTTGTTTTTTTTAGAAGGGCCCTGACCAATGCACATTTCGAGGCAGGGAGAACCATGCCAGAGCTGATGGATGAGTTCAGAATGTCAAGAATTACAGGGTGGATGGAGTTAGTGACTAGGGTGAGGGACTGAGGGGGTGCAGGTTACCCTGGAGATGATTAGGTCCAAAAGGTCAGAATCTAGGAGAGGACATTGCTCTAATGTGCACTGGGTTTTTAGAATGAGGTTCTCCGGTTATGGAGGCAGAGGGCTGAGTGTGATTGGTAGGGAATGACATATAGGTCTTTTGAATTTTTGGGTGGAAAAATTCTACTAGATTGTTACAGCGATTTAATGCCCCCTCTGTCCCCCCACTAACACTCAATAATGAAGACTGCGACTTGCTCGTTTTTTGTTGTGAGGTTTGAATAGGTTTCTTTATTAGTAAGATTCCTTGTGGACACCGTCTATCTATGGCTAGCAGTCCTCTTTCCATGTGAACGTCTTTCACGCATGCCGCGGTTTATACTCAGAGAAGCTACGCGGCTCATTAACTGTGGCTGGCGTTCTATAGAGTGGTTTGCATTTGCCAATACTTGAGTGGATTCACAGGTAAGGCTGTTGTTCTCCACGCTGGTTATTTTCTACCGCTTCATGCAGAGCATTACTTGGAACTAAGCCTCCATCTTTTTACTTGTAGATGTTCGAGGTATGATTGCCCTCGCAGTCTTCATTATTGAGTGTTAGTCACTTCGCGAGTTCAACATTGCGCAACAGAGGTACTTGGTTATGTTGTTTTTTCGGTAGTATCTCACGAGTTAGTCTTTCCACGTTTCATTCCATTCCTCTGTCTTTCATTATCTTGACAGTTTGATTACCTGGACGCTGGTTATTTATATTGGCAGAACGCGTTCTGCTTTCAGGTATTTACTCCACTTTGTTGGTTGTGGGAACTAATTTGATCACGATTGCTTCACTCCTTTGCACTGGGTGTTTTTTGGTGGCTGGCTTTGCTATTTCACGGTTCTTTATTTCCATTGCTGGTACTGTGTTGATTTGGAGTCGGGGAATTGGTGCCCTTGATTTACACAGGTTTGAGCCTATTGTATGTCAGTTTCATTTAATGTTAAAACAGCCATCATTTTGATATGTATCACAATTGTTGATTTGTTTGTTATAGATTCTCCTGATGAAGGGCTGATACGTATAGCCCGAAATGCATTGAGAACTTTTTTGCAACCTGCTTCTGTTTGCTGAAAATAAGCGGCAATATTTAATTTCACTTTGGATGAGATCTGCATGGACTGTGAATAAATACGCAGATTCAACATCTTTTCTGTTGTGGCAAACATTGTTTTGATATTTTGGATTGCATGGACATTGTTCGATTACTTTGAATTACTGTTTGATAATTAATTGATGACATTAATGCTTTTTGCAAGCTGTGATTGTACACTAATATGTGACACACTCGTAGTGCACCGGGCTAACCTGGATAGACTTCCAGGTATTCTCTTTTTCTTTTGAACTAGGTGGTCCGCAGAACCCCTCACCTGGTGCACACATAATTTGCTGTTTGTTATATTTACATTGTAGATTACTCATTATGATTGTTTGAACCAGATTCTTGAGTGCATATCTGCTGTGTCTATTTTCTTGCACTTTCTAAAAGTGGCATTTTCAAACACGCAATTTTAAAACGACATTTACAAAAAAGATGTGCTAATAAATTCTGAGCTCCAGGAACCTAAACTCCATTTCTCTATCTTTCCCCAATATACAGTTACATTTGTAAAATGTTACAAGGCAGCTCAAATGATCACCTCTGGGTAAGACAGCCTTTCAATAATGAAAAATGAAATGCATAGCATTTCAATATCAGGACATGTAAAACACACCAGCACATGTCCTACCTTTCACATACACTGCACCCTGCCCAGAGGGCTTTCTTGGGCCTACTTTAGAAGTGACTTATATGTAATAAAAGGGAAGGTTAGGGCCTGTCCAGTGGGTGCACTTGCCTGGTCGATATCGCAGTAAAAACTGCACGCAGACACTGGAGTGGCAGGTCTGAGACTTTGAAAGGCTACTTGCGTAGGTGGCACAATCAGTGCTGCAGGCCCACTAGAAGCATTTGATTAAGAGGCCCTGGGCACACACAGTTCACTATACGAGGGACTTACTAGTAAATCAAATATGGTAATCAGGGAGAACAAATCAAGACACAATGTACAGTAGAAGCACTTGCACTTTAGCACTGAATAGCAGTGAAAAAGTGTGCAGAGACACTAAACTAGCAAAAAAGAAGTCCAGCATACTATCAAAAACAGGAGGTCAGAAAGCAAAAAGACAGGGAAACTTGCCAAAATATGCCAGGTCCAACAACATCCATATAACAGCAAGCAGGTTCATGTAGATGTGAAGAGTGATAACATCCGGATGACCCTCAACAGGGGGAAACTGCAACTGTAACTTTTAGACCTATAAGCAGCCTTCAACACCGTCTCCCACCCCATCATAATCCAATGACTCCGCAAAGCAGACATCAAGGGACTTGCCCTCAAATGGATCTGCTCCTTACTCACCAGAAGAACCCAAGCCAACAACATTCTCCCCTATGTCTCTGAAGCACAAGATCTTTTTTAGGGAGTCCCGCAGGGCTCCTCTCTCAGCCTAACACTCTTCAACATCTACATTATCTCACTGGCTGACATCATAGAAGCTCACAACATAAACATCCACACCTACACCGATGACACACAACTGATACTGTTCCTCTCGGACAAAATACCTAACACCAGGAACAAGTTCACCACATGAATGACAGATGTAGCCACCTGGATAAAACCCAATTGCCTGAAATTAAGTCCCTCGCCGCAGCCACATCTCTACCCACCTGAGAGACCTGCACTGGCTCCCTGTCAACAAGAGGATCACGTTCAGACTCCTCACCCACGCACACAAGGCTCTCCACGACATGGGCCCGAAGTACCTCAACAGCCGCCTCACCTTCTACACACCCACCCGCCAGCTACGATCAGCCAGCCTTGCCCTCGCCTCCGTACCACGCATTCGCAGAGCCACCGCTGGAGGAAGATCCTTCTCCTACCTGGCGGCCAAGTCATGGAACTCCCTCCCCATCCACCTACGACTGACCCAGGACCACCTCTCCTTCAGGAAACAACTCAAGACCTGGCTTTTCGAGCAGTAACGAACCCCTCCCCCAGCGCCTTGAGACCCTACTGGTGAGTAGCGCGCTATACAAATTGGTTGATTGATTGATTGATTGATTGAAATTAAACTCTGACAAGACTGAGGTGGTAGATTTTGGGAAGAATACGTCACCATGGGACACCAATTGGCGGCCCACAGACTTTTGACCTCCCCCATGCCCTGCTAGCAAGCGATAAACCCAAGAATCATCATGGATAACAAACGGGACATGATTGCCCAAGTCAACGCAGAGGTCCCGGCCTGCTCTAACAGACTAAGGATGCTGATGAAAATCTTCAAGTGGCTACCAGACAACACCAGGAAAATGATCACCCAAGCCTTCTTCATCAGCAGACTCGACTATGGAAGCACCCTCTGCACAGACAGTCCAAAACACAGCCACCAGACTAGTCCTCAACCTCCCACACTAAGCCCACATCATACGACCCCTTAGGGAACTCCACTGTCTCCCTATACATAATCCAGCACACTTGAAACTCCACACTCACACTTTCAAAGCTCTCAATAACACTGGCTCTACCTACCTGAACAGCTGCTTTCACTTCCACCAACCTTCCAGACACCTCCAATCTGCTGGTCTCTCACTAGCATGCAACCTAAGCATACACAACAGCAGAGAAGGGTTCCATGCCTTCTTTTGCCTGGCCCCAAAAGCCTGGAACAACCTCCCACAACACATTATAGCCTCCTCCTCTTTTCTTGACTTCTTCAAGAAACTGAAGACCTGGCTTTACGAGAAATCCCTGAGGGCTGACCTCAGACACCTGCTAAAGAGTACCTGGTTACCTTCATGGGTAGCATACTATAAAAATAAATAAACAAAATATAACAGTGGTCTGGGTCTATCACAGGGTTGTGGGAAGATCTTAGAAATAGCCATGTTTCCAACTGTTGTCTGAAGTTTATAGCCTCCTGAATACTTCAAATCTTGGCTGGTAGTGAATTAAAGAGCTTTGTGGCTACTACTGAGAAAGCAGTGTCTTCAACATATTTCTTACAGTAAGGTGGTATGATGATTTGTAGTGCAAGTCTAGATTGCACTGTCCTTGCTTGTTCATATAATTTGCATTTAACTTGTATGAATAGTGGCCCTTTTCCTTGGGAGGGTCTATGGAAAATGCAGAGTGCCTTGAGAATTGCCCTTCTATCTATACATAGCCAGTGGTGGTCCAACCCTAGTGAAGGGAATGTACATAAGCCACCAGGGGGTGTGGGGACCATAAGTCTGACTGTCCTTTCATGGCATATTTTTCTTTGGGCAGGAAAAAAATGGGCCTGGCGACCTCCTCAATTCCCGTCCTCTCTCCCTGTGTTTGTCACCTCTCATAGTTCATTTTTATCGCATGTTCAGGGAGCTGTGGATCGGCCTTTTCGCCACAGAGGAGAATGTCCTCCTGTTGGCCTGTTGACCTGGTGGCTTATGTACATCCTCATCACTTGGGGTGGGCTCCGCTGGCGGAGTTCACAGAGTTTTGTGCCTCAGCACTCTCGTTAGAGCATGGAGTTTGGGAAGAATTCTGCCACCTGCCGGCAGAGCAGAGTTTACTGGCACACTCTCCCCTACCAGTAAAGCAAATGTCCAGGCTGCCCTGAAGGAAGGCCAACAAGGCAGAGCACAATAGGCTTAAATTCTATCAATCAATTGTCATGTCACTTATTTGAATGTCCTCCCCCAACACCTTGAGAAAGGGAAGCATGAAATTGGTGCCATCTAGAAAAGGTTTAAGCTTATCTTTTTGTACAAATTAGTTGCGTAAATAAATAAGGCAGGGATGTAGTGGATGGGAATAGTCTATAATAACTTTATTATATCTGCTTCCAGACAAAGACTATTTCTTGCATTAAAAGAAAACATAGGTTTATATTACGTGACAGCGCAGAGCTAGGGTAGGTGAAAGCCCACTCACCTTGCCACTTCTAATTGAGCTTGAGCGAAGCGCTCTGAAACAATCCTGTCATACCTTGACCCACATAACACGGGGTCTCGAAACAACAAGTTGCCACTCACGGCAGGCGACTTAAATGATCTGCCTAATGTATACCCCAGCCTTGCTGTAGTGTAAGATTATTAGGAAACTTTCCTGTGAATGGTCCTGACGAATTGCCAAAAGACCCTTTAGGGGGTGATCTGGCTAGAAACATGTTGACCAAACAAACTAAATAGCACTTATGCTCTATAGGATCATTGACCCGGAGATGAGCAACATTGTTTTTTACTTAGTTTAGAGAACTAGGATTAATAAAACTTATATTAATAAGGGTCTCCCTACACCTATTCTAAATCTTCACTCACTACACTACACACTCCAGTTCACATACCCTCACTCACCAAACAGCTTTATCAAAAGAACTCCATAAAAGAGCCCCTTCGCGGGTGAACGGCGGGCATTCTAGTGCTAGTCCGCCGAGGAGTACACCCAATGATGAAGCACAACACCTTTCGGGGAGTGTGAGGGCACTTCCTCCATTTGGAGGTTACTCCAGCGACCTGACCACTACTAATACCCTTAGGTACTGAACATCCACGTATATGAACTATTATTACAAGTGAGTATGTGTTCTGGATCTGGCCAAAATACTCCTGGTTCCTCTTTCTTGAGTGAGTTATCAGTACTGGAATATATGTTGTTCTTGGACTTTTAGAAAGTTGCCATTTTCTTGTCCCAATCATTTGGTGTCGACTGCCTGTATTCTGGGTCAAATGACTAGATGTAGCTGGCAGTTGGTGTTTGTGTATTGCTCCCAGACAGTGAGATAAAGGAGCAAAGATGTTGGCAGGATGGGCCATTTCTGACTTGATATTGTGGAGGAGCTATCACCTACCACACTTGACATCACAAAGGCTGAGCTTAATCACACACACAACGTGTTTAACACTAGTCTATTGTGACCCCAGACAAGCTGAAGCCATGGCAGGGAGGAAGGAAATTCTAAACACCTTTGGTGGTGTAAACCTCTAGAACCTTCTCATACTTCATCATGGGCACCAAGTATAAATAGTGAACCCTCAGACCCAACTCTTCTGAACTCCACTGAACATGTGGAAGACTCAGGAGTACTGCTGTGAGATGCATCCCCATCAAAGGACTTTGCATCAGCCCACAGCCCCTCCAAACTACCGGTGTGCGACGCATCTCTACACAGGACATTGTAAAGCCACCACAGCTTCTTGGAACCACTGCTGCACAGCACATCTCCCCTCACAGACCTTGCATCGCCACTGCAGCTCCTCACAACCGCGGCTGGGTGATGAATCACCATGCCTTCACCTTGAATTGCCACCGCAGCTTCCTTGGTACCACTGCTGTGTGATGCACTCCATACAAGGACCTCACATCGCCTCTGCTACAGAACACATCCTCAACACAGTTCTTAGTATCGCTCCGCAACCACGATTTAAGGTACTTTTGTTGAGCGGTCCTACTTGGTTCCTGCAGCCAACCCATACTCCATTGCAGTCAGCCTAAGCTTGTGACTTTGTGCCGATGTGGTGCAACCAGTTAACCACAGTTGGCACTTTGTACTTCTAGGTACTATTTTTACTAACAACTTTGAAATTACATATCTCTTGTTAAACTGATTGGATGTTTGTTGTTTTGGTCTCAAATAATTATTTCAATTGTACTCTATTTTTCTAAATTGGTGTGGGATGTTCTTGTGTGGTGTTTTCACTTTATTACGGTTTGAAGTGCTGCATAAATACTTAAGACATTGACACTAAGCTAAGCCTGACTGCTTGTGATAAGCTACCAGAAGGTTAAGCAAAACTTAATTTGGGGTTTGTTTGTGACTTCACCCTGACAAGAATTGTGGTTGCTTCTTGAGAAGGGTTTCACCCCGTCAACCAGTAACCCAATTTCCTACAGGGGTATGAATACCAGTTTTACCATGCTTAAGAAAAAGAGTACATTGGGTAACAGGGTTAAAGTGCAAAGAGACCTCATGCCAACAAAAATGGGTATTGCAAAAACAGTGTAGTAAAGGCAAAATGTCTTGGTTAATTCCCCACCAACAATGTAATTCCTAAAATGGTTTATGGCCTTTATGTTTAGTAACTGCTGATGCTTGGATACTTTAGCTTGTCATGAACATACAGTGATAAGCACTAATGTTTAGGTATAGCATACCATGGCGGTAATTTGCTAAGGTTTTGGGCTGGCACTTGCTTTACATAAACCAGTGCAGAGCATTTTGTTACTTGATTTACTTACCAGTATAAATTTGGGATTTAGCACAACTATACAGCTCCACAAAAGCAAGCGTGTAAACCTTTGTAAATCTAGGTCTCCATTCTTAAAGTCAAGTAAAACATCAAAACCACAAAATGTCTTAAACTGTTTCTCCTGAATGTTAGCTGTGTTTACTGGAGACAACCGATATAGAAAGGGCTAGGGATGTTTCTGCCCATAAGTACCAGTATTTTAAGATGGATACACTTAATGTAACTCAGTGTACGAGAAAGTTACCAAGCGACAGCAAGGGACCCCACGTTGAGTATCAGGTCACTCATAGAGAGACTCGCAGAGGAAGGTGTCAATGAAGGATTTCTGAGCACACCAGAAAAGGAATTCTTGAATAATAAGGAACCATGCATCCCCACCATTTACACTTTACCCAAAGTGCACAAGCACCTAGAGAAACCACCCGGAAGACCAATTATATCAGGCTGTGGTTCAGTCCTAGAACTGGCGAATCAATTCATAGACCATTTCCCACAACCATTGGTCCCACAAACTAAGTCCTACGTTCGGGATTCCATGCACATCATGCAATTTCTAGAGAACCAGTCCTACGACAAGTCTACTCAATTCATGGTAACATTGGATGTCAGTTCACTCTACACCTCCATACCACAGAACAAAGCGATAGAAGTCATCCGTGCAACAATGGACAGACGTCCAGCACCACACTGGATCCCGACCTGCTTCCTGATCAACCTTCTAGAAACAGAATTATTTCATCTTCAGGCAACAATTCTACATCCAATGTAAGGGAGTAGCGATGGGCGCAACATATGCACCCAGCCTGGCTAATATCTACATGGACAGCTACGAGGAAGAACACCTGTATACACATGAGAACCCTTTCATCGATTCCATAGCTTTCTGGAAGCGATATATAGATAATGTGATCATGATTTGGTCAGGTTCAGAGTCCCATCTACAAAGTTTCTTTAGGTGGCTCAATGAAAGAAGCAGGGATATACAATTCACAATCAATTACAACAGGCACACCATAGACTTTCTGGATCTAACATTCCGTGTAGACAATGGCCTGATCTACTGCGACCTCTACAGAAAACCGACAGAGAGAATCACTCTGTTAAAATACGAATCACATCACCCTAGGAATCTGCGTGACAACCTGCCCTATGGACAGTACTTAAGAATGAGGAGAAACTGCACCAAAAGGGAGGATTTCTTTAGAAAAGCAGGCGTACTGACTAAACATTTACGTGAGCGTGGCTACCCCATGGGCCTTCTGAAACGTGCAAAAAAGAGGGCTTGGTATTGCCCCAGAGACCATCTACTGACACCCAAGGAAAAGTAATCAGCCACTGACAACTTGGTGTGCGTGACCACCTTTCACTCCAAGAGCACCAGCATAAAGAAAGTTGTCATGAAGTGTTGGAGTTTGGTCGCGCCAGAGCTGAACACAGAAGAAAACCCCCTCTTCGCTTTCAAAAGAGGACGAAATGGTAAAGACAGTGTCGTCAAGGCTTACCTTGAACCTTAAAAACTACCAGACTTACGCGACCAGATGGGATTGCCATCTATTTTGGGACACTTAAAGTGTGGCACATGTAAAGCCTGCCCACTCTGTATGGAGGGCCAAGCCCTTGTGCACCAGGACAAAACTTACAAAATACCCTCTTTGACGAAATGCAACGCAACAAATGTCATATACATCATCCTATGCGCATGCAACAAACCATATATTGGACAGACTACCCAGAAAGTCAAAAGACGAGTGTTGCAACACATGAGCAAGATCAGGTGTATAGTCCAGGGAGCACCACTGGTGGAACACTTTTTAAGTCTTAATCACACTCCAGAAAGCCTGAGATGGAGGGTGGTAGAAAAAATCAATGCAAACCCAAGAGGTGGCTCAACAGTGTTAGCCTTAAATCGAAAAGAATGCAAATGGATACATACTCTCAACTCGGTGACTAACGGTCTAAATGAACATGAGGAGATAGCCAAACAAATGGGCCTGTTGTGAGGGACTAACTGGACACGAACCCCCCTTCCACTGTAACTCCCACCACATGCTTCACATTTTAGCAAACAGCGCATGACACCTTTGCTGGTCCCAGGTGGCGCACACACATTGTTTATGAATATGTGCCTTAATTGTAACACCACATGATTGCCATTCTTCTAAAGTGTACACATCTATTTGACTCAACATGGGGTACCCTTGACAATCGTAGGTTCCCTGCACTCTGCATCCCAGCATGTGCTCCTATGTCGCAACCCCACATGATTGTTATTCTGCGAACATGTGCAAATCGATTTGACTTAGCATGTTGGACCATGTAGACTGAGTGTGTTTTTAATACTTAGGCATTAGCCATCGAACTGTGCTCTTGTTGCCAACCAGATCCATTCTAGATACTGCTTGTTTTCAGCGCATGAGAATCACACGTGGGGCTCATAATTTTTCATTGTGGTCCAAACAGTCTGTTTAATCGTGAATTGCCCTCTTGAATCACACAATTTACGTGTCATCTGTTAATTTATTGTGGTCTAAATAGTATGTACACAGTTGAAATACTCGCCCAATCGATTTTTGAATCGTGCAATTGACTTCCCATCTGTCATTTCCACGTATATCCACCTTAAATGTGAATTACTCGAGGGGCTTATTTGCTGTAACTTACCATTCTTTGTAACCCTTCCTAACTTGTATTGGTCATTCATATGCCGCATAACTTTCAAAAGAACGACACCCATCTCGACACTGCCGGCTGACGTCACCCCGCAGCCGTCCAGCGCAGCCACTTCAATACGATCAGGCTCTCATCATCTCACGGGCGCTGGCTGTTACAGTAGTACCCATGGGTACTCACAAACTTTCTCTCGGGGGCCAAATTTACAGTGTGGTTTGCGGCCGAGGGCCGTACCGGTGGGGGCGGGGTCAGAGGGGGAGGGGGCGGGGCGAAAGCAAAAAACATTTTTGACCATGAGGTTAAACACAGGTTCCTGCAGCAGACACCTTCGTCCATTGAGCCACCAGACCCAGCATACACACATCTCTCACTCTCTCTCCCTCCTTCTCTCTCTCTCCCTCTCTCTCCCTCTGTGTCTCCCTCCCTCTCTCTCCCTCTGTGTCTCCTTCCCTCTCTCCCTCCCTCTCCCTCCCTCCCTCTGCGTCTCCCTCCCCCTGTGTCTCCCTCCCTCCCTCTGTGTCTCCCTCCCTCTGTGTCTCCCTCCCTCCCTCTGTGTCTCCCTCCCACTCTCTCTGTTTCCCTCCCTTTCCCTGTGTCTCCCTCCCTCCCTCTGTGTCTCCCTCCGTCTCCCACTCTCTGTTTCCGTCCCTCCCTCTGTGTCTCCCTCCCTGTCTCCCACTCTCTGTGTCCCTCCCTCCCTCTGTCTCCCTCCCTGTCTCCCACTCTCTGTTTCCCTCCCTACCTCTGTGTCTCCCTCCCTCCCTCTGTCTCCCTCCATCCCTCTGTGTCTCCCTCCCACTCTCTCCGTTTCCCTCCCTCCCTCTGTCTCCCTCTCTCCCTCTGTGTCTCCCTCCCACTCTCTCCGTTTCCCTCCCTCCCTCTCACCAGTGTGTGTGTGTGTGTCAGCCCTCAGCCCGGGCAGCGACAGGTTCCTCAGCTCGCGCACACACAGCCCACCAAGTACTTCACGGGTCTTTAAAAGACCATTTACATGTTAATGAGGCTTTGTTGAATTTCACCTCTTAGTCCCCTGCAGCTCCCCTCTGACAATACTGGAATCCCCCGGCACCCACAGAGCAGAGTCTGAGTCCGCGCTGCTGCGGCTGTATTTGATAACACTATTGAGTTTTTAAAACATTTTTTAACACAGGTGTCTGCAAGGTCCGCGGGCCGCCCAGGAAGGCTTGCCGGGCCGCTGGCGGCCCGCGGGCCGTACTATGAGTACCCCTGCCTGAGTAGACCAAGCAACGTAGTTTCCTGGCAACCACGGCTTTTCCTTGACGTGCACGCGTCCCCGCCGCAGCGTCTCTTTATTTAACCAGCAGGCACTGACGAGTTGGGAGATTCTACAATTAAGGACAAGACAGATGGGACTCTGCACCACCGCTTACTCCCTAACAGGATTCACACCATTTACGGGTAAGCGCAAGAAAAGAGGAACCTTTAACTCTGGCACTTCCCCGCTAGTCTCACTGACTATTAATTTATTTGCCGTAATTCAATTCGGCACGGGCCTCTTCCGCAATCGGAGCCAAACGGGAGGAACTAGGACCCCCGCACTCCTCTTTAATCTTCCCGCTAGTCTCACTGAGGCCGTTTCCCGTCATTCACTGCCTTATTCGTAATCGGCACCCAGCTTTTTAGCCCACTGCCGTGCCATCTTTCACTGAACACCACGAGACCAAGCTTCCTTTCAAAGCAAGAGGCCATACCCGGACAGACGCCGATCACCTCCGTGCACTCATTAGGTACTCGTGACTGATATCAAGCCCTACTGTAGAGTGCCTGGTCCAACATGTAAACATACGCGCCCGTTAACTTTGTTTAGACGATTTCCCACAGTGGAAGCACTTGCACATTTTGGCTTGAATGCTACTGCACTTCCTATTTGGAACACTCCCTAGTGAGGCTAGGAATCCACACCCAGTCTTGCTTTCACAATTGCAATTAATATGCGACGTTCTGATCCAGCTACTCCTCCTCCACAGATACCCTGGCCATTGTGCCCTGCAGTTTTAGGCTGAATCTGCCCGGCCTTCATTAAGTGAGTACCCTTTCTCTCCTTGCATTTGGGCGACATACTTATGCCCACACAGCTCTTCTGATACACAGCTCATTATCTGTTTCAGACTGTCATTACGCTTCTGTCTTGAGAAAGACCCGCCGTGACCTCCGATTGGGGCACATCAGTGTTGAAACGTCGACGCTTTCCATAGGTCCAGTACCACCAGGATTTCATTAGGAAGAATAGGAATCTTTGGCTCCAAATCGGTGTCTGGCCATCATAAAAACACTTGTGTATATATAGGAAATTATTCACACTGTATATATTCCTCACCAATTGAGCACTTTTTCACAGATGTCACTGAATTGCCCTTTAATATTGATTCAGACAGTCTATTTGTAATATGTATTTGAATACTGAATGAAGCAATTCTGTTATAAATACCTAGTACTTAGTACAATCCCTTGATTTCATGATTTATTTGTTGAGTATCTACTTCTAGAGCTGTGTCTTTCGGAGAGTGTTATTCTTGGATTGCATTGTTAGCAAGGTTAAATCATTTTGTTTTACCCAACAGAACCATTTTTCCTAAACCATTTATTACCCAGGTTCTGAGGGACACAGGGTTACCCCTTTTCTTTAAACTATACACTTAATGTGTTGGCATCAGAATGATGCTCTTGCCCCTTTCACTATTGTAGGCCTGTGAGGCAGATTATATTGTTCCCTTCAAACTACTTTCCCTAAGAGCTTTGAGAACCTGTGAGATTAAATACTCTAACTGCACGCCCTGAGTAGGAGTTGGAAAGATAGCCCAGCTCCATCACTGAAAATGTTGGATGTACTTTAAGCGGTTTATATATCTCCTTTTTCATAGCAAATTATTGTTTCATGCCAAAGGGATGAGAGATGTTTCAGACTCCAAGGCTGTGAAGATAGTATCAAGGACACCATACACAACCTAAGCTTACCATTGTGAGTCCAAAGTCTAAACTGAGGGATCGTCTATGGTAGCAACTTGTGTTCCAGCCAGCCACCGAGGTGAGGAAGATTCCTATGGGGTAATTCGGCCTTGTGGAACAATGCTGACAATGCGGAAATTGTGCTCGGTGATTCATAAATACCACTTGTTGCATGTTTTTCCCTCTGCACTATTACCTTCCCAGTACGCAGATAGTAATGGCAGCTAACACAAACATGACACACACTTCCCAGTTTTTTAAGCTCCAAAACTTTTCCCAACAACAACATCTCCAGATATTACTTAGCGAAATGTGTGTGTGGCTTAAATATTGGGCACTACTTGTAATCCTATTTTGAGTGCAAACTCTCATTTGAGTCCAGTTCCTGATTACTGTGTCGCTCGAAATGAAGTATTTCGTCTGTGTCACAGCTCACCTTTAGTAATACTGGGACATAGGTGCTGGCAGTATGCTTGTGAAGGGAGGGGGTGTTGGTGCTGCATCACCCTCAGAATAACCATGCTGGAGTTCAGAAGGCGCATGGAAAATAAAGATACCTTACAATTTGATTTTTATCTCATAACGTTTGCTGTGCGTTCAAACACAGAGGTCAAATGTCAAGCTATGTCTTCTTAAAAATTGCTGCTTATTCTTTTAACATGGATATTGGTGTTTACTTTTCTTTTTCTGACTGCAAAGTTAGAGGAATTTGTAAAGTGAACTATCTGACTCTGTTGCTGACATACAGGGAGTGTGAAAGGAAAGGATGTAGGATGTCAGTTTTTTTAACACACAAAAACATTTAAATACCTATAAAATAACTGTACAAATATTTGGCATTATATCAGCAGTTAGAAAAGAATCATATTTTTGCAGTTCAGATGTGTGATGAAACAAACACATTCATAGGATCAGAACAAATCAAGATACTTTACTGGATGATGTGCAAATGGTAAGTATTTGCTGAAACCCTGTTTCCACATTTTATCGTTTTTGCTCTATATAGTTTTATCGGTAAAGCTACGTCAGAGCAAATTTTGTGGCCATTTCAATGGAAAATATGCTGTCTGTATTTGACGGTGCGCTACTGCATCATACTTTAAGTAATATATTTGTGACAGCGTGCTCCAAAATACACTACAGGCTACTACTACACTCTTACCAACTGTCTGCTGAATGGGCGTGGCTCATTTGCGTTCTTTGTGTGGCGCTTGTGATTTTCACAATCCCTGTGACTTCAGTGATTTCAGCACCCCCACACTGAAAATTGTTCCAGCACCACAGGACTAAGCTCCCCCATTATTCCTCACCACTGTGCTATTTTGAAGGGTAGTGAACTGAAGCAAGCTATTGGGAGCTGGGTAGTCACCCTGGGAGGTGCAGCTGCGGATTAACTGAGTGTTTTTCGGCAAGCTGCGGATTTATTTGATATGCAATGTACCTAACCTGGGTCAAAAGGTGCATGGGCTTGTGTGTCCTCATTGAGAAAGAGATCTAAGAGAAAAGGAAATGGAAGATTAACGGTTTCTTAACAGTTTTATGGGTCTTTCACTCCTATTGTTAAATAAAATGCTTTCTATTTTAGAACAACTCTTCAATAGCATCATGTTACCTCCTGAAATCAGCTATATTGCCCAATAAGATGCTCATATAAAGATGTAATAATTGTTATGGGACACATTATTAGAACCAGAGCTCAGTAATTCAGTTTAAACAGACTACACAACCTACAAATGCTTATAAAGCAGATGCTAACCTGCATTTGAAAGCCAGGGCAACCATTTTGAAAAACCCACCAACCCCCCATTTTGAGTTACCTATTTGTATGCAATTTATGGCAATGTTCAGTTGACCTTTTACCAACAATTACAGAGCTTTAATCTGTTGAGAAAGGTCTCCTGCAATGTACATTCCTATCTCAGCAGGTATGCAGAGGCTAGTAATTAGCTACCATAAGGTACATACAAGTTAGCTAAAGACCATGTAGTCTTTAATAACACATTGTCTGGTTTTTATTCCAGGAAAGCAAGGGGTCTTGAGATGCCACCCTGACCTTGCAGGGCGAGAGCTGATGAGTGGGACACTGACTGCAGAGTCAAAGAGGGAGCAGCATCAGTCCGGCCTGACTTCCCTTCGACCAGAAGAGAGACAAAGACTGGACCGGCTCAACGCCTGCTACAAGGAGAAGTTCGGCTTCCCCTTCGTTATCTGTGCCAAGCTGAACGACAAGGCCAGGATCCTCCAGGAGCTGAGTGAGCGCTTTGAGAACTCACCCCAGGAGGAACTGCAGAATGGCATCGAGGAAGTGAAGAAGATCTGCCACCTCAGATTACAGGATATATGTGCCCCAGTCATGCCAACAAAATTGTGAAGACCTAAAGCCACAATAATGAGAATATATTGAAAAAGCAAATCTGAGTATTAATGCATAGTAATAAAAGTAGTGTCATTTTTGTGTGTTTTTTTAGATAGGGGATTATATTTTGACATGCACAAATTGACCAAGAGGAGGGCCCAATTTACCATGAGTGTCCAAAGCAGGTCCAGGAATGCTGAATACATGACATATTTTAGGGATTCACAAATAAAATAAAATTGCATTCAGTGATTCGTAATGTAACTAATTTACTCTGGAGGGTCAGAAAATTCCAAAAAAAGTAGTGTAGAAATTAAAGTCACGATTGTGGTGCTATGTCTATTCAATGCTCCACGAAATCTCCAGGTTTACCTTTATTTTCACAGAATTCCATTCCCTACATCTGACCCCAGGCTTTTATAATCTGTTTTTGTCTTTTCTCTGTCACACACATTGATAGACAGATCAATTAATGTACTTCGTGGTCCAATCTACTCCAAGCCACCTTGCCATCATCACATTCTTTTTCCGGAGCAACACCCATATCGTTGTTCAATGAACAAGGGTTGACCCGCAGAGGTCTGGATGCCTGTCTGATTATCAGGATAGCCACAGAGAAAATGTACATAATGAAACTAAATAGAACTCACTTATATGGTTGTTAACCAAAATATTTGGCATAGATGCAGCCATCCTGGAATTATGTACGACATCCCTGAACAGCTACTTGCATAAATCGACATGAAACCATCTGAAATGAAACTAATTTGTTAGGTTCTTCGGTACTCTTAATCGATCAATGTTGCATTTGTTTTGCTTTATATCTCCTATTTCCAGGTTACTTTTCTTTCATGTTATTATTAAACTGTCTGCTTATTTGTTAAAATTGCTATCATTTCTGTTCATATTGCTTGCTTTTGTGTACATCGCTCTGATACCCGAACGGGCCGTGTTCTCGCTTTACAAAACTTTTCAAATAAATAAATAAAATAAATCCATATACTTTACACTCCTAGTATGTGAAAAAACCTTAAGTATGTTAATGTCTGTATCACAACTCTCATGTTTGTGTTTTCCTCAATGTTCTGAATATAAATCCTCTCAGCTTTTCTCGTTAAACAGCAATCCCAGTGCATGTACCATTTTTGTGGCCCTTTTTGGTCGTATCTAATGTAAGATTTCTTCCTATGACTTACCTCATTGGTGGCTGGTACTTACAGCAGGGAGGAGGGGCGGACGAAACACAGAAATATTGACTCACACCCATGCATTCAAAAACACGCACACACATACATATCCATTCACAACACTCACTCCTATATATTCATGCACACACCAAACATTACAATGAAATCACACTTATCTGCGAAGATCTGCCTTGGAGGACTCAGGAGGGTTGGGACTGCTGCCTCCCCTCGTTGGCTGACATTAAGTCAGCCAACGAGGGAAGGCAGCAGTCCAAGCTCATCACAGAGTGGGATGGGGTCAGTGAGAGTTGCTGACCCCACCCCACTCTGTGACGAGGTGTCAGTGATTGACGCTTGCCCCATGACCACCAGGGCTTAGAATTGGAGTGGGCAGGTCCATGGCAATCAGTGACACTCCCCCTTGTCATGAGGGGGATGTCCTGGAAGTGCTTTGCCAGGCTGAAGATGTCCCGCCCACTGGAGCTGTGACATCTTCAGCCCGGCAAAGTTTAGCTCAAGCATCCAAGTGCCTGCACATTTAGCGCATGACTGGCTCCTGGCAGCCTGACTTGGTAATAAAGATTGTCTGTCAGGCTGATCTTTTCTCAGCCTGACAGACATTCTTCTTTTTGGGGAAAAGGTGAGGGGGAGTGGGCCCTTCTTCTATTAGGATGGGTCGTGGCTGTCTTACCTCCAGAATTTACCCTTGTGGGCCACACCAACAAATCTATGTGGGCTTTGGGCCAGTCTGTTGCTTATCATTGGCGTTTTTCTCTTCACTCTCATTTGCTTATTTCTTATTTGATGGCTTTCCAAACTCTTTTTGTGTTTGTCTCTCTTCTGGAGCATATCTTCTTTACCATTCTTTTGATTGGATAGCACATATCCTTCCATTCCTTACATTTAGGGAACTACTTTTTTCTTCTCATTTCAGCTCTCAATCGAGGTATTTATTTCTATATTTTTTTGCTCTCTGCCTCTTTTGTTGCTTCCTGTTGCAAATTCATGTCCCCGGCACTTTCCATACTGCTCCCACCCCAGCTCTTTCATTACACCCCATCTGATTTGTATTTTTTTAAATGGCACATCCTCCAGCTTCTCCTTGCTCTCTTGCTCTCTAAAGTTCCCTTGTGCGACTGCACCTCTCTCACAACTTCGTACACATCCTTCACTGATTGGCCCATCGTTGCTCCCCAATGCTTTCTCCGCTGCAGTTTCCCTCCCCTCTGTATCACATTAATTATTTTTTTTTACTGTTTGACCCCTTTTTAGGAGGGCCACCAAATGCAGTCTGCTGCTGGGGCACTCCTTTTCCAAAAAGTGATTTTGTGCAATAACCTATTTACTGCAAGATTTGTGTCCCAGCTTGGTTCAGTAAATTAGAAAAAAGGATGGCTATGTCATGGTTCATATGGGTAATTGTTTTCTTTTTTTGCCTTTTTACAATGGAAAACAGTAGGATTTCTCCATTTGACGATACTAGACAGCACCGGGATATAGCATTAATAGAGTCAATAGGTCTACAATGGCAGCCAAAAGGCAAGACCTATTGGCCTTACCAATGCTTCTTCTTGAGGTGTATTTCAGAATTCCAGGTGAGTCCTCTTTGATAACACATACAGTGTCAAGAGTGTGTTTGCATGTTGTACGTTCACCAACATTCCCAATAAAGGCTCATCACACTGTCTGACCACTTTGAGGCCATTAGAAGAAATCACTGCAATACCCATCTCCTCTTATGTTCTGCAAATACTTTATCTCTTATATTACACTCACCCCAAGTTCCTGAGCCCTAAGTTATTGACTTTTCACTGGCTGCAAAAACGCTTGCCTGCAACCTCCCTGGCTTGTGTTAAAACTGATCGTCGACCAGCGTGTCACCGCACATGTTCTTTTGCTTTCTAATTCATTACATTGTAAAGGCAAAAATTGGAAATGGTGTACCTTAGGGATCCTAGGGTGCCAACAGCTGTCCCTAACCTCTCTGAAAAATGACCATGAGGTTGAATCCTATAGAGGGACACTTGAGAGTGCAGAAAACACTAAGGTGATGGATACAATCCTTGCAAAAGTCTCTAGATAGTTCAGCAGGACCACTGCATGATTTTGATGCATCTGCTGGGATAGCCTTAGGGGAGAACTGTGTAAAACAAAATGACCCTGCAGAACTGACCAATGCAGAAAACAGGTCACAAAGTCCCAAGGGAGCAGTGAGAATGAATGCTGAGAAGACCCAACACCCTTTGAATGTAATGCAGCATATGCCATCACAGTGGTCCATTGGTGCTGAAAAAGACTGTAGATGGGGTGCAACACAAAGGGATTAACTACTGAGTGGCAGGAAGATGTCCAGATGCTTCTTGCATGTCAAATCATCATTTGAGAATAATTGAAAGAAAATTCTATAGTTTGACTTTGTGGACCGTTTATCTAAGCTATGGGTTTTCTTTTTCCAATTCGTGATTTACCATAATGTGGAAAATGAAACAAAATAGGTATCTGGTGCAGTACAGTACATTTTGTCTGGTTGAACAGACGGCAATGAACAGGCATAGGGCCTGTTTCAATGTTTAGTGGTAATGAGGTATTGAAATAAACTTTTTTGTCAGTAATGCTAAACTGGGATAAGAATTCACTGGTGAGATTTCCAACACCATAGGGATAGCATGGTTGAGGCAATTCAGCCAGTGGGTTATCCTCAGGATTTGATATTTCGACATAATGTGGACATTTTTCTGTTACTTTCAAACTCAAAATCAGGCAGTAGTCTTGCGACATTAGCCTGTGTACTGTCAGGCAAATGTAACTGGCTTAGGTTTTGAAATAGGTTCTCTGCTAGCAACATAAGATAATGTGGCCAGGAACATAGTAAAGATATCCTAGCCAGTGTGGGGTGTTTCTTACTAGAAGCCCTGCCTCACGAACTCAATGGATGCAATCAGTGAAGCGCATTCAGCTGTATTGTCTTGCAACTGAAGGTGGTAAGTTGCTGTCTATTCTGGAACTGTTGGTGATCTAGATGTAGTACCCAGGAATCTACAACACAGCTAGAGTAATACATTGAGCAGGTCCTTATGCATTTATGTTATACAATTAGTACATATGTTTTCAGGCTTTCTAATTATTATGTGTTTGAACACATGAACTCACAATTATTTGTTGACATGTTCTTATATACATTAATGGAGAAGTGTGGCTCAGTGGTTAGAGGCGGCAGACCCGGAATCTGAGATCGACCGTGGACCAGGGTTCGATTCCCCGCCTCGGCGGGTCTCGGGCTCATAAAAATTCCACGGTCTCGACAATTCTCGCTCCGGTGCCTACTCGACTCACGTGGTCACACTCTGCGACTCTGGGCAATAGCTTGCTTAATCTCCACTACGGCCCCTCGCGGCGGGATGCCTGGCTTTCACCTTGTGGATACCCTGCCGGGGTTTCTCACAGGGGAATACCAGGACGGGTTCCCTAAGCAAGCGCAGAGATGCCCCAGGGTAAGTCCTGCGCTATATAAGTTTCATACATTTACATTTACATTTACATTTGATCAAAGAGAAATGTATGTTCTGGGTCATAGTACACTGTATGATGAGATGATTGGATTTTAAAAACGTGTCAGGGAACCACCTTTAATAAAGCACACTCATCCTGCTTCAGTTCTTATCGTGTGTGTCACGAAGGATTACCAACTTTATATTATACATTGGTAAACATTTAAGGTGTGTCAATAAAATTATGCATTTAGTACAGTTTTAAAACAATAAATCATGTCTTCAGTGTCTAAAACTATAGTTTGGTTGATTTACTAGATTAACATAAACATTTTAGCACTTTCCAAAATGTTATGTAGCCTCTCAGTTGGTGGTATAATTGAATGTGTGTCTCTGATACATTAAGATAAAATGTTTATTTAGATTCAAATCCATTTTGGAGCTGGCTCGGACTAATCTTTAACATAAAGCAATCTTTAGGTTTTAAAATATCTCACCTTTGGGACCTTATAGGTGTTTAGCCATGATGTTGTTGCATCAAGGATATTGTGCTGCATAGCTAAATACTTTTAAGGTCACAAAAGCGAGACCTATTGGCTATGCAAATGCTTGTTCTAATTTAGAAGTGAATGAATCACCCCCGCAGAATCTTACAAGAGCCAGGAAAGAGATAAATATTTGAAAAGGGAGCACAGTTATCTAGGTATGAGGATTAGAGCATTGCCTGCTAGCCCAAATTTAAATCTGCAGGCCATGAAGAAACACACAGCAGCGAGCATGTGCTGGTTTTATTGTGTTATTAATTTTGCATTTATACAACACAATCTTTCGAATGTGGACCAATAGGGTTACACCAACTCAAAGTCTGTGTCACCCTAAGTTGGCAGGGTATGCACAGACAGAGGTCCCTTGCTCACTTTGCCACTGGATTTAAGCTAGCCTGGCTGAAGAGGGGTGTTACCCTGAAACCAGTCCCAGGATGCTTTTTTTCAGTTTAGGGAAGACCTTCCTTGGCAGTTCGGGCAGGACTGTCCCCATGAGGCACAGGGTCAAGATGGATTTGCCTACAGTTGGGTCTGAACCGAGGTGGCGAAGTGAGCTAAAGAACGATGATGGATTCAACCCAGATCTGTGACTGGGGGTGAGTGTCTGAAAAGTTTCAGCGCTCCGTCCATCATATCCTTGTGTTTGCTTTGTTCGCCCTAAGTTGGCAGGGTATGCCCAGAGGTAAGTCCCTTGCTGACTTTGCCACTGGATTCAAGCTAGCTGGCTGATGAGAGGTGTTACCCTGAAACTGGTCCAAGGATGCTTGTTTCCGGTGCAGGGAAGACCTGGCTTGGCAGCTCGGACTGGACTGTTCCCATGAGGCACAGGGTCAAGACCGATTTGTATATAGTTGGGTCGGAACTGAGGTGGCGACGTGAGATAAAGAACGATGATGAATTCAACCCATATCTGTGACTGGAGTGAGTGTCTGAAAAGTTTCAGCGCTCCGTCCATCATCTCCTTGTGTTTGCTTTGTTTGCCCTATGTTGGCAGGGTATGTCTAAACGAAACGTGGGTCCCTTGCTCACTTTGCCACTGGATGCAAGCTAGCCTGGCTGATGAGGGGTGTTACCCAGAAACTAGATCCAGGATGCTTGTTTCCAGTCAGGGGAGACCTGGCTTGGAAGTTCGTGTGGACTGTTCCCATGAGGCACAGGGTCAAGACTGATTTGCATATAGTTGGGTCTGAACTGAGGTGGCGAAGTGAGCTAAAGAATGATAATGGTTTCAACCCAGATGTGTGACTGGGGGTGAGTGTCTGAAAAGTTTCAGCGCTCCGTCCATCATCTCCTTGTTTTTGATGTGTTTGCCCTACGTTGACAGGGAATGCCCAGACGTGGGTCCCTTTTTCACTTTGCCACTGGATTCAAGCTAGCCTGGCTGATGAGGGGTGTTACCCCTAACCAGGATGCTTATTTCCTGTTCAGGGAAGACCTGGTTTGGCAGTTTGGGCTGGACTGTTCCCATGAGGCACAAAGTCAAGACTGATTTGCATATAGTTGGATCTGAACTCAGGTGGCAAAGTGAGCTAAAGAACGATGATGGTTTCAACCCAGATGTGTGACTGGGGTGAGTGTCTGAAAAGTTTCAGTGCTCTGTCCATCATCTCCTTGTTTTTGCTGTGTTTGCCCTACGTTGACAGGGTATGCCCAGACGTGGGTCCCTTGCTCACTTTGCTACTGGATTCAAGCTAGCCTGGCTGATATGGGGTGTTACCACAAAACCGGTCCCAGGATGCTTATATCCTGTTCAGGGAAGACCTGGCTTGGCAGTTCGTATTGGACTGTTCCCATGAGGCACAGGGTCAACTCTGATTTGTATATAGTTGGGTCTGAACTGAAGTGGTGAAGTGAGCTAAAGAACGATGATGGATTCAACCCAGATCTGTGACTGGTGGTGAGTGTCTGAAATGTTTCAGCGCTCCATCCATCACCTCCTTGTGTTTGCTGTGTAATGCAGATCCCCATTGGATATTTTCAAATGCAAACTTCAAAATAAATCACTTGTAATCAGCGATATGATTTACATGAAGCTCCAAATGAGCATGCATGGAATATATGAATACCCATACAATTACTAACACAGCAACTCAATTACTTATATATATACTCACTCATCTACCTAGTGTAGGAGAGAACCACATACTTTCCCATTCAATCTCTGTCACAGTCACTTACTCAGCCAGACAACCACTCAAACACCCATTCACCCACACATACAGCCACTCACTCACCCATACACCCACTTACACATCCATTGATGCACCGTGACAGCCACTCATGTACCCTGTCACTCGCCCATACAGACATTTATGCATATGCTCAAACACCCATCAGCCACTTATGCACCCTTTGATTCACCATTTACAACCACTGATACACCAACTCAGTCAACTATACAGATACTCATACAGCCACTCACTTACTCATACACACACTGACACACCCACTTGCTCACCTATACAAAAACTCACATACCCACTATCTCATGTATACAGCCTCTTATATACCCAGTCACTCTTCTGTACCCATACAGGCACTTCCACAGCGAGTTATGTCATTTGAGATGTCATCGGTGATGTCACTGACCATAACATGAGTGATGTACTATGTGAGCTCATAAGCAGTGCATTGCGGGGCATGAGTTACAGTTAGCTCAACTAAATATAACTGCTGAATTTCTCTGGTTTTGGACGAAATGTCAGCCTAACTTTAAAGTCCCTGTAACCTTTGTTTTTTCAGTGAATTTCTAAGGTTTTTTTAAATTCTATTTCCTAACTATAATATCCCTGTGACCTTTTGTTTTTGCTGTGAATTTTTATTAAAGTTTTTTAAACAGCGATTCCTAACTATAATGTTCCTGTAACCTTTGGCTTTTTCAGTGTATTTCTAAAAATTATTTTGTTCTATTTCATAATTATGACGTCCCTGTATGGCGACACACAGCGAATACTGCGTGTTTTTTTTTTAAAACCTTTATTGTGCAGATATAGCTAACAAATACGGGCCTACAACCCATCGGGCCGGCCACCACACTGTAATAGCACATAGACCAGGAGAAAAACCCCAGCAAGTCTCCGATAGTACAAACGCAACAAAGCAAGGCATAAAGCCACAGGGAAACCACAGTGAATAGGAAAAGTGAAGGTTAATTTTATAATATAATAGGGTGAGTAGCAGGAACATTGCAGTTATTAAGGTCCAAAAGTCCGTGGCGGGGCGTCAGCAGGCATTGAAACAAACACAGCGAGTTTCAAAAAAAGGAACAGCTACAGTACAGCGAGGGCAAGACGTGGGTCCCACATCAGCAAACAATACCATCCACTGCCCAACGCCCACCCGTTACTACAAAATACGCATCAATACAGAAAAGGAAGTCAGGATTGCAATACAAAGCCATCCGCTACATTGACCCAGGGAATGAGAGAAGAAAGGGAAAAAGGGAAAAGAACATCAGGAAAAAGGGTTGAAAAAACAGGGAAAGGAGGACGCGGCCCCACAGCATGTGCCCCATGGCAAGTAAAGCATACGAAAAAGGGGCAGCCCATAGAACCAAAGGAAACAGGAGTAATGGATGCGCAATGAACATCGGTAACAGGGAGGCCGCAGGCCCACACTGGCAAAAAACACCCCATGAGGCCTACATGCAGACGCAGCGTCCAGAAAAAGAATACACAAGAGCCATAGAACCAAGAACAAAAGAAAAACAAAAAGACAGACCCCCCCCCACCCACCCCACCCTGCACCCCTGCAGAAGGCTATGGCCTACCCCCCCAGCAGCGTGCCTGTCGCCCTAACCGGAAACCCGAAATATAGAAGAGGCAAAAAGTAAGAAAGAAACCACGTAGGCAAAAAGAGAGGAAGGGGAAGGAAGGAAAAAACTATCGGGAGAGGAGACACAGAATCAAAACTATCAGCTCCCAACCCTCCCGTCCAAGCACATTCAGAGCCCACTAGAAGATGAGGTCATTTAAAAAAAAAAAAAAAAACAGGCACCAGGAATATGAAGAGGAATCAATCACACAGGTAGAGCCGCTGGGCGGTCATCTGGCCACTCCACAAAGTAATAGTCCGGCGGTACAAGTACATCTCAACCCTGTCCTCGTCTGTCCAGTGCCGTAGGCACAGAGTGCACAAAGAACCAGAACATGAGGGGCCAGAGGTAAAAAGCAAGGATTCCAAATGTCAAGCCACTACACAAAGTATAACGGCTGCGGACCAGATGAGCAAAAAAGGGCGGCGACAGCAGCAGGCAACTCAAGCGCGGCTCCGCGGGCAAAGGGGAAAACATCGCCCTGGTGAAAAAGTCACAGGATCTCCACTCGGCAGGCCGAAGCAAAAAATCACCGGGAGACCCGGCGAGACAGATCCGGACGGATCTCGGCTGGGGGCCCTCCAATGCATCCACCACAGGGAGGAACTCCGGACAATACGAGGCAGCAGGCATCCGCACGTCCAAACAACCGGTGGCCTTAGGATTTTCAATGTCCAGGAAAGGCATCGCGGCACCCTGAAGCGGCGAAGCCATACACGCAGGGGACGGCACAACGAGCCCGGAACAAAGGCCACCAGCCAGCCCAGTGACAGGCACAGTCATGGAAGCACGCCAGGAACACAGGGCGGCGAAGACTTCGCCAACTGTAGGCTCACCTTTACGGTATTCAGCAAACGTGCCGTGCGGCGAGCCGATGTCGCCGTCCCCAACGAGGCATAGATGCAGGGTGCGGGCCGCCATCTTTGCAGCCTGGCGCGGCCGCGGCAATCTCCGACCCCAATCCGGCCACCAACGGAGCTCGATAGGATCAAGCCGGCGACAAGCAAAGGACCCCCCAGGGCAGAAAGGCGGGCCACCAGAATATTGAGGCAGCCGGCGCCACCGACCCACGGGCGCCGCCCGCCGAGACCGGGCGGAGGGTTTCAAGATGGCCGGACAGGAGAACAAAGGGGAGACGAGTCGTCCATACGGTCAACCCCCGTCCGTGGAAGGCAGGGCTCCACCACCAGGTCCCTGGACAGCCAGACCAGGCCCGGTCAGTCGCCACCGGTTCAACCGCACAGTGGCCGCTCCGGCCGACCCCGCTCCTCCACCAAGGGGTCGGCCCCGGGGATCCGCCCCGCCTGGGCGCCGCAGACGAGTCCAGGCCTGCCCGCCCCGGAGGCCGCGAAGCGAACAGGGCGCAGCTCAGGATCCGCGGCACTTAGGATCATCCGGAGCAGACGGTAAGTGCCAGCAAACCATCATAAGTCGATATTCCATCAAGAAAGACTTCTCGGGGCAGGATAAGGTGCAGGATAGACAGTTCAGGCAGGAAGGTTGACGGAGCCGAGCTACAACGCGGCCATCACGGTCGCGAGCTTGGCTCCTCCCCCCATACTGCGTGTTTTTGACAAAGTGTAAAGCACATATATAAACATGTTTTACATAAAGTTTCAGTCTAGCTGTTTAGTAAGATATTCATTTGACTTTCCCCTTTGTATTTTTTTGTCAAAAAAACGACATCAAAATGGCGACACCGAAGGTCACCATGAAGAGCAGTACTCGTGAATACAAATGACAAAGTTTAAAACACATATATAGACATTTTTTACATAAAGTTTGATTCTAACTGCTTAGTAACATATCGGTTTAACTTTATTTTAAGAACGCATTTGAAAAAAACAACTGTTTGAAAAAATTACTCTCAACAATGGTACTTAAAAATATCACATAACTACTAAATAAGGACATTTCAATTGTTTACACAGTTTCCTTTATGAAAGGAACTACACACCCATTCTCCCTTCTTGAACTTCCCAGGTACAGGTTAGTTTGTTATAGGAGTTCACCCAAACTGACTTTGAAAACTGTGCTGGCTTTTAACTTTTTTGGGCTATTTCTACAAAAATAAAATGGCATTAGAAGAACTAGAGGAAGACTTACAACTAGTTGAAGTTGTTGAACACCAGAGGACTCAGCTGCATAGGAACAGACTTCTGATGAAGAAACAGCAATGAAGAAACAAAGAATATCTTGGGATATTTTCACTATTCCCTCTGGTAAATCGAAGACCACAACTAAATTGGTGATGTGCAACATATGTGAGAAGACATTATCTCAGGGCACAGCAAATAAAAATTCATGTGGTACAACAAGCATGTTGTACCACTTGAAAACATACCACAAGAAGCAACTTAAAATTGCATAGTGGAAAAAAAGGAGAGGGATCTCAGTCTCCAGCCCCTACTACTGACGACAAAGTTCCAGCTTAAGTGGAGAGAAGATGCAGGGAAATGTCACCAGCACTAAAGCATTTTGCTACCCTCTGCATGAACAATAACACCATTATACCAGCCGGGGAATAGTCTGTGGATGTTATTTTGCATAATGTGAAAAACCATACTTGTTGATTTTTTTTCCTTTTTTATTGCAGCAGTTCAGCACTGTGAAAAATATAAACAAATACAAATATATTAGGATTTCATTTTGAACATTAGGCAACCAAAACAAGATACAATGGTGAAGTGGAGAAAATATTCCTTAGATGCAACTTAAGGCTGCTGGTATTATGCTGCCTCCATTTAGTTTTTGTCTGTAGTAACAGACTGTACTCCTGTAATGTTTTATAAATTCCTTTCCTCCAGTTAAACAGAGTCTTTCATTTCTAATAACTTGCTGTAGACAATACCCCTAATAGGCTAAATAATGTCTCATAAACTTATAATTTTTATTCATATCAACACAATACCACATTTTGTTATTCTAAATCGTCCTCAAACTTCAGTTAACTATATTGATTAATGTGTAGAGGTTATATTAACTTCTTCATGAAATATGATTGCTATAGCTTTGAAACTTCTTTTCTAAATGGAAATTTGTCCAGCTACAAAGTTTGTAATTTCAATTTCTGATTTAGCACCATCAACTCTGCATCGTTGTAGCATGACTATGGCATATTTCCCATACCTTTATAGGTTCGATATAGACCTAAGTTCGGATATGCCGTTCGAACAGGTCATATCTTGATGGGCGTTTTTGGCTAAATTTACAATCTGGTAACGTCAAGTAGAGGAATCTTTCTGAATTAATTTCAGTGCTAGAGGTGAATTCATAATGTTCACAGTTATGATTCCATTTATAAGTTAAACCAAATAATTAATTAATAGTCACATCCTCTTCCTCAATACAGTGAATCCACCAAATAGGGGGCTCAATCTGGTGATTATATATACCAGTTGCCCCGAGGGTGGTGTTCCCGTGAGGTGTCATTCGGTTCATTACACTTTTTCCTGCAGAAATCTGTCTGCTGTCAATCCTATTTGGTGGATTCACTGTATTGAGTAAGGTTTCAGACAGTTTTGTTCTATGTGATTGTCAGGAGTCTTTGGCCAATATGGTTCCCGTTTTTTATTTTATTATAAAGAGATCGGACGTATTGCAGTAAATACCCACGTAGAGAAGATAGTGGATAGGGGAGTGTAACAGAGATCATGAATATGTGACAGGCCTGTTACAAAATATACTGACACATTCTTTGCACCCAAAGGACAGTGTTTATTGATTGTTGATGTTTTTTGAGTGGAGGGCAACACTGTCCTTTTCTTTCCCTCTGAGCTCCTTTTTGTTATAGTCCATACAGAATATAGCCTGAAATGGTAGTGTACTTTGGATAAGAATTGACTCAAAAACATTTAAACCTTGAAGTGGTTCTGGATTAGGAACCAGTACTAACTTGTAATGCACAGCTATTGCAGGCATTTTACTATCCTTTAATTTATTGTAACAGTACTTACATATAACTTGCTTTTTGGACAAGACAAAGCGCTACTCTACAAATAAGTACACAGCAAACCGTTGCCAGTAATCATTATTCTCTTTTTTTCTCTTTTTAAATACAAGTCAACAGTCCATGTTTGAATCTTGTAGTGAGTGTGTCGACAACATATACAAGCATACTCTGGTTGTTCAGAGCACACTATGTTAACTTTTGTAATCTGCTATCAGCTATAATACCTGTGTCCTGTTCTGCAACTCCTCCTGTTATCAACTCTTCATTTTCCATGGAGTCCTGTTCAGGAAACAAAACTGCACATCATCACAAACCGTTTCTACCTCTGCCCCAGTAGCATGCACAAGTGCTCTATTCATTGCTCCTAAACATAAAGCAAGAGTTTTCAGATAGTACAGCCTCTTAACTAAAGTTTGCATTGTTGAGAGGTATACATCTTACATCCTGAAATGATGAGAGGTGCTTTGGCATGCTTTCTTTGATAAACAAGTTAGTGGGTGTCCCTCCACATGTGTATGGTTTCTAACCTTGCAAGGATTTAATCCTTGTAAAGTACTTATTTTATGTTTCATTCTTCGCCTTGGAAAGATATGTAGAAATGTTTGATGTTGAATACTGAAAACACTACTACAATTCCATTTGTATACAGGGCCTGACTGCCTTCCCTGTACCTCTTCTGCACTTTCTTGTTCTACATTTCTCAATACCATCACCTCTTTCTCTATAGGAGTACCATTTTTCATTTCATAACATTGTCCTCTTTCATCAATAGTATGAACTAATGTGTTATCCTGAAGATAGCTTTCTTCATTAAAGAAAGGCTCTGTAGTAGAATCATGTATTCATGTTCCACTAAAAACTATACAAAAGGTACTTCTAATCACTAATCTTTTCTTCTGGTTTTGTCTCCATTTTGTCAAGAGTCTTCATTCTATCTATAACCAAAATCAAAAGCTTCCTCTTCAAAGCAAAGGCCTTATTAACTACTCCCTCAACTTGTTCTTTCTGTTTCAGTGCCTTCCTCCTTTTTCTATACTTCTTTATACTTCTCAGTAGATGTACAACCACTCTTCTATGAAGTATCCTGGCTCTGATTTCCTTAAACTGTTTCTATCTCATGGTTAAGATGTGTCCATCTTTGTTACATTCTTTCCTGGTCTTGTAATATATTGTCCGCTTTTATTCTTTCTCATAGTTTGCTTTTTATTTTAATTATTTTGTAATCTTTGTAGATATCCACGTATATTTTTAAGAAATTACTTTGTCCTCTTACCAGTAGCTCATTTTTCTTTCACCACGTATTCTGGATTTTGCCCCTTTTGTGTCTCAGTTCTGCAGAGATACTGTAGTTGCTTCTGTTGCTTTTTCCTCCGAGATTTTCTAGGCATTCTAACTGTCTGCGGTTAGGTAGCTGTTGTTCTGTAAAAAAAATTAAGTATATTAAAATTTTTACTCTAGCCAACGTGCCAACAACTTTACAATGTTGCAGTGTTAAATCTACAGATGAACCTAGCTATATAAGACCATGCACTTACTTCAATATACCACACCCAAAGCAAAACACAAAACTGTATTTATTAGTTACCTTTTAACATTAAAGCACACTCTCTTACAAAACAGCTGCACCAATTAGACCTGGGCGGTGAACTCTGCTCTATTCATGGATTTTGCGGAGTGCAGAAAACTCCGATCCGTGTAGTGCAGAAGAGTATTTTTCCTACTCGCTCTCACTAATAGTAAGTTGGCGAGTGCGAGCTGCTACTCAATGAGTGCATTGGTTGTAAGTGGGTGTTTGGATGAGTGCATGGGTTGTGCCTGGGTGTTTCGAATGACTGCAGCCTTGGTGATTGTATAAGTGAATGGTTATTGCTTGGGTGATTTGATGAATGCATGGGTAGTGCCTGCATGGTTCAATGGCTACAAAATTAGTGCCTGCGTAATTGAAAGAGTACATGTGTAGTGCCTGGGTGATTGACTAAGTGCATGGATAGTGCGTGAGTGATTCGATGACAGCCTGAGTAGTGGCTGGGCAACTGTGAAAGTACCTCCAATACTGTTAGATTCATAACAGTTGTTACTATATCTGTGACTCATTGTATAAGTCCTTCTGTCAGTATCACACTACCTATTTCAGTGTATATATCCTTTTCTAATGCGCTATGTGTGAGTGGTCTAGATATCACACTTGATATATTATTGGATACATGGCTGTCTAGGAGTATACATTGCTCTGTTTCTCAGCGTGCACTTGCATCAGTAACTTTCTAAAACGGAAAACAATTCTCACTTTTTCAAAGCAAAAAACCTTTTTTAATGGCATGCCTACATAATTTCTCAAATAATTCTTGTGTCTTTAAAACATATATTCAGCATTTCTCAAAGATAAGTTGCACACCAAGTAAAGCTAGCAGAAGAACTATCAACAGACATTCTGCACTATTAACTCTCCTCAATTTTAAACACAGCGTGTTTAAAGAAATACACCGCCCTCAGCATATACATGAAATTTTCAAGAGCCTTTTAGAACATAGATCATCATGTAAACATATATGTGATTTCATAATTGATGTACTCCTTCAGGCCATCTTTCCAAAAAGTTATTTCTCTCTACATCTTTAAGTAAACTCAAGAATCTCATCGTACATATAACTATCTGCAGCCAGAAAAAAACATATCTCAACATCTAAACATATGCAAACCGGTCATATAAGTTAAAAGTCACATTGAGAAACACTTCCTAATACATATGTATTACTTCTTTATAATTGATATACAGGTGCAGCACATGTTCTCATCTTTTATTTGTGACTACACTACTCCTGTTTAATAATGTGACTAAAAGTACTACAAATCCCAGAATGCAAATAACATATATCTGTCTGTACTTTATATGTTGCTTAGACATTTAAAACATTGTCATTTTTAAAGGCATTGCCCATTGTAACTTTCAACACCCTCTGCCAGATACAGCTCATTTGATATATGTTTTTCATATCACTGTGATACTCTTTTTTTATCAAATTCCCATATACATCTCCATTTCTAATTTAAATGTTTTAAATATTTAAAAAGTTATATTCATACCAATGAATTGAGTTTGTAGATTTTATTGTTGTTTTAGCTCTTTTTGGATAGTTTTGACACTGCTAGGATTTGTAAAAACTAAGCACAAGAATGGTACCACACTCATACAAAGCAACTATAAAATGGCAACCTCTTCGATGTTCCACTCTATGATCGTGAGAAAGGTAGCAAATGAAATCATGTCTTTCAATTTAAGCTACTGTATCTTCACTTGTGATTTGTTAGCATCTGTTAATCCTTTCCCTCTTTTTCTAAAAGAGGTCCCTGTCTATGCGATTTTGCGATGTTTTTGCAATCATTGCGGTGATGTCGTCGAAAAAAACGGGAGTCTAAACCTATCTTTAGCTTCAGTTTTTTTAATTAAATACTGCACAATAGTTTATTGCATAGTCCTTAGTTGGAAATTAAACTTTATCATTACTTAAATTGTGTCATAACTCCTCAACTTTAAAAACAGTGTCTGTCTCTTTAACACCCTTCCCATCAATACACTTAGCTCAGTGTATCTAGCAGCTCAGTGGAACCAGTAGGTCACAAGTTCACAGCACATTCTAGAAGGAACATGCTACTTCCAAATGAAATAGAGCAGGTGTGGTTTATTCCACAGATTCAAAAGCATATCCATATCTGTATTACATCTCATGTATTTAAACAACAGCCAGTAATATGACTTCTTGCTAATGCATCCAACACACTACCTAATTTTATTCACTTACATCCTAACATCATCCAATGAAATATAGTTAATTTAAAAAAAAAAGAAAACACCTCAATTTTGAATGCTTCTCATTTGGAAAACCACCCCATTCAGCTCCTGCCTTCTTCGGACTGCTATTGCTCGTTCACTTCAGAATGCTTAAAGTGTGGATTATTGGCCACAGCTATGTCATTTGGCTAAAGAGGTAAAAAAGAGAGGTATTGGCAGGCACTTTGGTTTGCCAAATGTGGAGACTGCTTGTTTTGGCCAGAGATGGTTAAAGTTTCATCTTTTGCTGGCTTTGGTTAAAACCATTGTGGATTGCCGAGCTCATCACCTCATAATTGTGCACTGTGGAAGAAATGACCTAGGTGCACTAACTGGGGTAGGGCTGGAAATCCTACTGAAATATATCTTTGAGGAACTGATGTCCTTTTTCCCCTCACACTGTCTTAGTGTACTCTTATATATGCCAAAGAAAGAAATGGAAGTGGTCAATTCTGCCCACAGATTGACAAAGCCAGGAAACATGTTAATAAAACTGTTACTGCATTCCTCAGAGACCATTGCATGGGCTTTATCTATAACAACAATGTGCATTTTGACATGCATGGCATCTGTAGAAATTATGAAGTGCACTTTACAGATGAAGGCAACAGGGTGTTTCTAAGTTACCTAGAACTCTGCATTCGGTCTTATGTGTAGCTGTCATAAACACACAATCAACACAAAGGCTCTTGTCAGAACCACCATAGTACCTGAAATATTGTTAATTTCCTATATAAAGATCCTTGAGTGGGTCTGAGCATGGCAAAGGCTTGTATATAGAAATAGATGCTATTTATTTTATATTTCCACTAATATTTGGGGTGTCGCTGTGATAGTCGCGACTTCCCTGCAACGGTAAACGAGGGCTGTGCTGGCAGTTGCGTCAGCGGTGCAACTATTGCGCATGATGAAAAAAAACAATTTTGGACACTTAACTTGTGTCCCTAACACCTCCTTTTCTAAAACATGGGGCCAGAGTATCTCCACGCTGACCCTCTTATGTTAGCTTTCACAGAAATGTTCAGCCCCGGGAACTGTTCCCGATCAATAAAATGGCGGCCGCAACTTTCTGTTCAGGTTGAGCCCAGCCAATCAAGGCATTCTTGTTGGCATGCGCAATCACGATTTACCATGAAAACGACGTGAAAATACCACGGTCATCGCGAGATCTTTGTGAAATATCCGTGGCCAAAGATATCACTATAATGTGCGACTTAAGATTCTTAAAAACTACTAAACGGATTTGCACTATATAACAAAAAGTTCAAACAGCGTACCAACATCTACTTTTCTGCCAAATTTGGTGTAATTTCTGTCCAGCAATTTGGGGCATTAGGTTCGACAACACGTTCCTTTTGGAATTAACATTACAAATGCATCCTTATTTTGATCCCCTATTTCTCGGTCCCCACTGCACAGATCACCACCCAACTTACCAAGACACACAGAACCTACCTTGACACTTTTTTGGAAAATTTCATGAAGATTGGTCAAACGAAGGCAAGGGTATATGCAAGTCAAAAAGTGCAAGCGTTTTTTGACTTGCCTATAACTTTAGCATTGTTAGACCAATCTTCATGAAACTTTCAAAAAAGTGTGTGTGTGTGTGTATATAATATATATATATATATATATATATATATATATATATATATATATATATATTCCACCAATTGGCCCCTAGTAGAGAGCACTCTTGCACAGCGGGTGCTGGTTTCGAGGACAGACCGGTCCTCGTATTCAAAACTGCACCAATTTTTTCTCCTCAACGAAGAAAACCGCACACCAAAGATCAGCGATAATCGTATTTATTACAAGAATGCAATTATCATCATCCAACCACCACCAACGCGTTTCAACCCCCATGGGTCTTGCTCACGGTATGTGAGTCCTTTCTTTGTGTTTCTATTTATAGTTCTCCCATTATTGCCCATTATTATCGCTGATCCTTGGTGTGCGGTTTTCTTCGTTGAGGAGCAATATATATATTGGTTTTCCCCACAAAGTAAAAGTTTCAAGTGAGGAACAGATTAGTTGCATACTCTCGGGCCGTTTTGATTCATTTAAAAAAAGACAAACGCGCTTCGGCTTGTCGCCTTTTTCAATACCATAGCGGAAGGGCCATTTTTGCTCATTTATACAAATGCCGTTCAAAGCAAATCCTCATCACATCGATGTAAACAACATCCTTAAAATACAATCTTGATTCCTAAATTCATGGCGGTCATCTTAGCCTCTATCTTGGCCAGTGGTATTTGGAAACAATTAATGCACTCCTTATTTACAATTTCATTGTAGCACTACAAATTAAGCATCAATATTAATCCAAATACTATATACACATAGCAACCAGGTAATCATCTCATCAATTAAGTGTATTTCAAATAAAGTTCACAGAGGTTCGTGTGATATATCAATACTCGAATCAAGTTACATTAATCATGGTAACCAACACCCCCTCCATCAATGGAAGTCATAAGTATTGAAATACATTTCATTGTAAATTCATTGTGTATTCTAGCAATAATATGAGGCGATAAAATATGATACAAGGCAGCAACATATAATATCACTATGCCAACAAATATATCAAAAACCAAAATAATTAAAGATCCCATGTGTGGTGACCATTGCATGGGCTCATCAAACTGAGTAATCAAATCCTTTTATGAATTCATAGTTTGAAACTATTAGTTGTTACATTATTTCAGCCCTGAATGGGCATATACAGTGAGGTTCCTCATGTGGGGACTGTTACGTTTTGCACAATTATGCCCTGAATGGACTCATCACACATAGAAATTATATCCTATTCGTGTTCATGATATAAAAAGTGAGCCTATTGCCTTTATCAAGGAGTGAGTATATCAATATGTAGAAAGACTTACAATCGTTCCTCAAAAAATCGCCAATATATTTAACCTAATGTATATTACAGTAATGCACACACTGCAGTCTTTATTTATATTGACTATTATTTAAAAAAATTAATAACGTTCTAATAAAAAAACATGTCAGTGATGTTTTCTTTTTACGTAGTTTTTATCATTACATTATGTGGGCGAAAAATGTTTAAAAAAATAGTTAGAGACATTGTTTTTTTTGTTAAAAAATAATAAAACTAACATGTCTGTGAGACTTTTTTTAAACAATTTTTGGTTCAGAAAATGCAATTATAAAAAAAACAACCACAAGAGAATCTGAATGTAACAGATACCTCCAGCTAGAAGTGCTTTGAAGAAGCATGGGAAGGCCTCCTGAGGTAATGGAGTTAATTACCCAGGAGGCCTACTGTTTTTTATGGTACTGAGAGAGAGGGTATGCTGGAACCCTTGCATCCCCCAACAACATTAAAAAAAAAAAGGCTTTGTGGTGCCCCTCCCTATTTCAGGGGCACCACTAAGCCTGAAAAAAAATAACAAAACAAGCCCTTGTAGAGGATAATGGGGCGCTCCTTCAAAGGAGCAGTAAATACCAGCTCCAGCCACTCACTTATTATTTGTTTTGGTGTCCCAGTAGCCACCTGGGGGGTCTTTTTTATACTTATTGTAGGCCCGGGAGCACCATTCCCCAGGGTCCTTAAGGGAAAGGGGCGCATGGACCCTCTCCAAGAGGTAATGGTGACCCACTGGGTGCTGCAAGAGCCGGCATTGCTCCTATCCAGTGGAAGCAGCTGTTTCTGCTTGCTCCCTCCATGCTGGAGCAATCTGATTTTACCTGCCCATAAGAGCATATTTTCAAAGCTCCCACCTGGTGAGAGCAGAAAAGTTTCTCTGCCCGCGCTCCTGCGGGCGTAGAAGTGGTGTCAGTCCTGAGGGATGGGGTCCCAAGGGCCTTTACAGGCTTAAGGAGGGGGAGGCATGTATGCCCTCCTCCTCAATTTTCAGTTGCTTAATTTGTATTAAACTTGCTGATTATTTAAAGGGCTACCAATTTTGTATTTGTCTGGTGTTTAAACTTGTGAGTCAAATCTGTACACCTGATTTATAATTTTATATACTGTGGGGCTCATTACGATGTTGGGTGGAAAGTCTCCGCCCAACACCGTTTCGGATTCGGGACCCGCCGACTTGCGGTTGGCGGTTCCTACTGCCGGATGACGATTACAATGGGACCAAACACTGATCGGTCGGATTCCCATTGTTTCCGATGGGAGCTCGTGATACGCCCCAGAACTGGCCGTAACAGAGGCTCTTATGGGCAATGTGGTGTGTGTTTAAAACCCTGCATCCTGTCGCAGGCACTCCTTGGTGCCTGCGACACAGTGCAGGGTTTTATATGGGGGTACCTTAGGTAGCCCCTCGGCCACCAACCATAGGCCACGGGGGCTAGGGGACCCTGCCAGGGGTCCACATAGTCACTTTTTGACAGCCTTTTCGTGTCAGAAAGGCCGGCGTGAAAGGCTGTTGGAAACTGACATCGTATTCCCGACGACGGAAACGCCAGCCATAGGGGTTATGGTGCAGTTCCGACCAACAGGAATACTCCGCGAGTCGGTTGGAACTGAGTCAGAATGACCGGCCGGTTTACTTTCCGACCGCGAACATCATAATCGTGCGGTTAGACTGTAAACCAACCGAGTCGGTCGGAAGGGCTCCGATGCAGTCGGGAAGATTCCAACTGTTAGACAGAGGCTTTCCGCCCAACATCGTAATCAGCTCCAATGTGTTTACCTGGACTAGGGCTAAAATAATTTTTTTGCCACCCTGAGGCAACACTGACTTGTAAATTTTGCTCTGTGAAAACCAAATTAGACAACTATGGATGGTCAACCCCAAAGATGGCTGAATGCAGGGCAGTGTCAAGTGGTCACAGATGTGTAGAAACTATAGGGCAATCCTGAGAAAAAAACACAATTTTTAGCGCTTGACTCACAACTTTGTGCCTACTCACAAGTTCATCAGAGGCAATATTAGATGCGATCACCATTTTGTGCATGACTCGCAAGCTGTTTCCGAATTGCAAGTTTCATACACTGTAAAAAAACAAAAAACAAAGCCAAATACTAAAATGAGTGCCTGGCTTTGCTTGGAAGGCAGGATAAGGGCCACAAGTCTTGGGTACAGGCCCGGCCCTGTGGACAATCACTGCTGAGAAGCACACAGTGCATGCACCCACTGTAAGTTGTGTGCAGGTGAAAGGGTGGGCAGCTCGGTGGTTTGTGTGCAGTGCCTAGTTGAAAATTAAGTAAATCATAATAAAACAATTAAATTAACTGGAAAAAACTCAGTTAAAAACCGAGTTATGTTTCAGGCTGAAGCATGTAAAGCCACTGAAATTCATCAGTTATATGTATAAATTTGCATATTACATTACATAACTCTCAGTCGACAACCATGCACAAAGAACATATTAGCCAATGGCACAGACCCACAAAACATAACTGGGGAGCTGAAGAGCAACTAGGTGGACAACCGTGAGTTATGTAATTTGCTATGTGCAATATATATAAACTCCGACCTGGATCACTATGGAGTGAAGTGGTAGGAACGCTGTGGGGGTGGGGCGGAAAGCAGCACCAATTGGGAGAGACTCTAAGGACCTTAAAATCAGGAGCCCCCACAGTATGTTCTAATCGGCAGCGAAACAGGCACTGAAGAAAGCCGCAAGGCTGAAACGTGTCTGCCCCTGCGTTTCGCATTTCAACAACGAGCCCTGCCAAATTGTATTAAAAATCTGAACCAGCTAGCATGTGTCGGTTCCCTTTCTGTTGATGGGGAGTGGTGTGGATATATATACATATATATATATATTTATATATTTATATATATACACACACATATATATATATATATATATATATATATATATATATATATATGTATGTATATATATATATATATATTGTGTGTGTGTGTGTGTGTGTGTGTGTGTAATTAGGTAGTGGAAATCTATAGCTACCTAGAGATACTTATCTTTACTAGATGTGTGTTGTGTATATATTTGCAGAACAATATTTAGGGTTTCATTTTCTGGTGGTAAACACATTAGGGCTACTTCCAAGCATTCATTAAATCAGCGTGGCGACATTTACAAACAGATAGACTAAACAGAGCCAGGACAGGCATCACCCCCTTTAGCAGCATGAGCAAAAACTAAAACGTACGCTTTCTTAACATGAAAAGTGAGGAATAATGATAACACGCAGTGGGAAAGACAGCAAGGCGAGTTATATTTCTGGAGGTAAACGTATGAAATCTGTAATTCGAAATTCGAGCCAATATGTTACTGCCCTGTGCAAGTAAAATGGCGGATGAGGAAGCTCTGTGGGTTACGTTGTGCGTATTTGCAGGTTAAAGTCTTGTTGTCCACCACTCTTCACTTTTGGACTCCTAGCTGCAGAGGTATGCGGTACATTGTGGCCTCCTGCAAATACCTTTCATGACCCCAGCCAAAGCTCTCCAAAAAACACTAATTTGCTACATCATTCATTTTTTAAGTGAGGTTGAAGAGGCACTAGGTGATGGGGAACACATTAATAACACCAACATTTTTGTAGCTCTATATTCACAACTGCAATTCCTCATCTTGGTGTTGACACATGGAGTGAGAGATGTTTGTGTGCATCTGCAAGGTCACATTTTGAGGAATAAATGCACTCCTAAGTTAAGGGTCGAATACTATTTAAATTCCTGCTTGTACACAGACGTTTTGCAATTGTTAAATTGTTAACCCAAAAGGTTGGCTACGTTTTCTGTGCTGAGAGGTGGCTAGCTATGCATATAGTGCCCCCCCCCACCATCCTGGCCTTGACTAGTTTCAATGACAGAATGTGTTCAATCATTTTGTATTTATGTACTGTGCACTGATTCACACTATTCTTTTGTGCAATTCCGTTTAAATTAGATGTGCAAATGACTGAATTGATTTGCAACTGCAATTCGCCAAACATAAATCTTTACTGGTAAATTGATTTACTCCCACATAATAATATATAGCAGTATATATGCCTGTAGAGTTGGGCAGTGGGACTTCCAGAGGTGGCAATACCATCACAGACATTTGGTAAACATCCACAAACTTGTGAGTTAAATTTATGAGTTTGTGGTTGGACATTAAATACATTATGTTGTAAAAAGCTTCAGATTGGTTGCTTGTTACCGCCATGTTTTTGGCTCATGGTAACTATGTTTACCGGATGTAGCCGTCTCTGAGGTGAGATGTGAAGCTCCTTGGCACCCAAGGAAAGGTTTAGAATTCAACTTGCTTGGCTGAAACTGCACTAATGTTTTTACTGGTCAAATGCCATTTGCACCCTCTTCCATGGTCTCACCCATCCACAAATCTAGTCATGTAACTGCCACTTAGGACCTCATTTAGATATAGGTGGACGGCCCGTGGGTCCGCCAAGGGGACATAGTAAATTACTCCGCCCCCATGGTGGAGAGGCCACACACCTAATTTATAACTGACAGTCAAGCAGGTGGTCAGCTGTAAAGACATTGATAGGAACTGCCTTCATGGCATTTTTTGTCATTGCATTTTACTGTTTGTTGTAGGCCGCGTCAGACCATGGGAGGCTGATCCCATGGCCGGGAAGCATTAGAATGGTTTTGTTGTTCCTTGTCGCCTGGTCTGACCTGGCGGTAAGGAACAGTAAAAAATGACTACATGTCCACCAATCTAAATTAGGTGGGTGGACTAGTAGCCATTTTAGCCATTTCTCTGACGGCCATTCTGAGAAATTTGGCCACAGCGGAGACAGAATAGTCTCCCATGTGGCCAAACTTAAGCTCCGCCCACAATTAAATTTGGCAGCCAGTCCACTATATGGGCAGGGATGGAATTCCTTGCCCATATAGTGGTACCCTCTCTTCGAATATGTAAATCAGGCTCTTAGGGCCAGATGTAGGTGGCCAATTACCGGTCGGTAACGGCCGAATTCGGCCGTTACCGACCGGTAATTGGATTTTGCGATGTAGGAGCATGCTTTACAGAATCGGTATTTTACCGAATCTGTATTTACAGATTCGGTAAAATTACCGAATCGGTAAATACAGACTCGGTAAAAATACCGAGTCTGTAAAAGCATATGTAGGTAGCACATCTTTGAGTGCCACAGGCCTTTCAGATTCGGTATTTTAACACCCAATCCAATTGGGTGTTAAAATACCGAATTCAGGTGTGCATGCACATGTGTGCATGCACACCTAGCCATGTGACAGACAGACATGCCCTTAGGGCATGTCTGTGTGCCACATGGCGCACATGCCTATTTTTGGGGTGCCAGAGGGTGTCAAAGTGACACCCCCTGCACCCTTGCTAAAATCAGTATTTACCGATTCTGTAATTACAGAATCGGTATTGCCCATTGATTCCTATGGGCTTCACAGCCCATAGGAATCAATAGGAAATACCGATTCGGTATTTCCAGATTCGGTAAATACCGAATCTTAAATATTCGGTATTTACACATCTGGATATACCTACATCTCCCCCCTTCATATTTACCACTTCTTAAATACCGAATCGGTAAAATTCGGTATTTAAGAAGTGGTAAATAAGAATTACCTACGTCGGGCCCTAAGTGAAATAAAAAGGGTATGGAGTCTCATAAAGGGGCGCAACCAAAAAGGCATCCGTTGAAATGTAAACTTAAAACAGTAAATGCTATAACAAATGTTTCTAAAAGTATTTATTAGCTGCCTGGAGTATTCTTAAAAAAATATGAAAACAACCAGAGTCCGAGTTTATATGTTACAAAAGAATACCAATTACTTTACAAAAACATTTATTTCAACACCAGTTCCTGCCCCTTTAATAATCTTAAAACACAAATGGGTGATATTTCTCGCTGACAATTGTGCCAACTCTATGACAACACATGGCCCAGAAGGAGGAGAGCAGACTTAGACCCACATAGAGCTCAGAAAGCTGATAGCAGGGTCTGACAAACACTGGCCCCTGATGGGGTCAGCAGGCACCCATAAAGACTTTCAATGGCAATCTACGCAGAGAGGCCAGAAAATCAATAGGCACAGACCCTATACTATATAACTTATTATCCTTCAGAGCAAATATGGTGTACCCTGAGGACAGCGTGAGGAAGCTTTCACTTTAACCTCTCTGTACATTTCAATAAACCTTACATTACATAAGTGTCAAGAATTGATGCGGTTCACACCTAAGGTCGCTACGAGAAAACCTACTTTGGGAAAGTGGTGTAAGCTTCTGAAGACAAGGGTGACTATTCATGTTATCTCACACATTCTGCATATCCAGACGCACATGAAAAATGTACTGAAATAGGGTCTTATGTGCAGCCTCTGCTGTGTGAATGGGCAAGCTACATTCTTTGACATGCCTGGAGTTTAAACCTCCTATCTCCCTGAATTTCAGCTTATAGCACATGCACGTCATGCACATTCTAAAAACAAGCATTAGCAAAGGCACTTGGTCTTGCCTTTATAATGTGAGTACCAAGCTATTGGCTTTGCCAATGCTTGCTTGTAAAGCATTGGTTAAAAAAAGTAAAAGCAACAAATTCAGTAAACACATATCTTTAAACTGTACATTGAATCCCATACTTTAATCTTTATAATCAGCATGATTTTATCATGCAGGAAACTGAACAAAATAAAAAAAAAACTGTTTCAAGCAAAGCAGCTTAGAAAAAAAAGATAATACCGGGGACTGGGTGCAGGTACTCAAAAGACCATAGCAGCTGTTTGAAGGATCAGAATGTAAAGAAAAACATTGCTAAGGATTAATTGACTTTCCTCAGGACTCAGGACTGAAACACCCTTTCCTCTCAGACCATACTCCAACCACCTGCGGAGTCCCGCAGGGGTCCTCTCTCAGCCCGACGCTCTTCGACATCTACATGGCTCCCCTCGCCCCCATCGTCAGAAGCAATGGACTCAACATTGTGTCATATGCCGACAACACCCAACTCAATCTCTTCCTATCCAACGAACCCAACACCGCCAGACACAACATCCGTGAAGACATGGAAGCCGTCGCCGAATGGATGAAAAACAGCTGCCTACAACTAAACACCAACAAAACAGAAGTACTCATCATGGGCTCAAACCCCGATGCCTGGAACAACACCTGGTTGCCCCCCCCGCCCTCGGAAGCCCGCCCACCCCCACGAACCACGCTCGCAACCTGGGAATCATCCTGGACTCCGAGCTCAAAATGGACCGCCAGATCAACTCCGCCTCGTCCTCCTGCTTCCACACCCTCCGGCTCCTATGCAAGACCTTCAAATGGATCACTCGGGCCCTCGTCATCGGCAGACTCGACTACGGCAACGCACTCTTCACTGGAATAAACAAAAACCTCACCCGCAAGCTACAGCACATCCAGAACGCCGCCGCAAGGCTGGTCCTCAACCTGCCAAGACACTGCTACATCTCCCAGCACCTGCGCACTCTCCACTGGCTTCCCATCGAGGCTAGAGTCACCTTCAAGATGTTCACTCATGCACACAAGGCCCTCTACAACACCGGACCAGCATACCTGAACAGGCGACTCAAATTCCACACACTCCAAAGGACCCTACTCTTCTACGCCGCTGTCCCCTGCACCACAAAGACCAGATCAGGAGGCCGCTCCTTCTCCTTCCTTGTGGCCACAGCCTGGAATGCCCTTCCTCTCAACCTCAGACAGACAACATCGCTTCCCATCTTCGCAATAAACCTCCTTGAGGGTCTGCAACCTGCACCTAGCTCCTTGAGACCCCAACGGGTGAGTAGTCGTGCTTAACAAATACTTGATTGATTTATTGAAACAAATGTACTGCGGCAGCCCATGTAGCATATTTATGGGCCTCCAGGAGAAGTTACATCTCCTTTCGGTTAGCTAAGTAAGTGGTGCCGCCCATCCTTCCCCCAGCACCATAAATGCTGCCTTTGTGTGACAGCACAGGAGCTTTCATGCGACATGTGAAACGCAGTAGATAAAGCAAAATCAACCCAATAACGTTTGGTCTTTAGTAAAATCTTGCCTACAACTTGGTGCAGTGCTCCTAGGACAAGCTGGGAAGAGGAAAGAGTAACACGGTGAGCGCAGGGGCAGGCATTTGTGGGGAAGCAGTGCAAAGGGGAGAGTGCAAGAAAACACACTCCCGCCCATGGAGTGCTCAAAGAAAAAGAAAAAAGAATCACCCATTCAAAAGGATTGTAAAGCATCTATGCTCCAGGGAACAGACAAACACTAGAAGAGGAAGGAAAGTAATTGATTGAGAAGCAAGCAAATACAATTGACAAGAAAGTCAAACAATAATAAGCAATGGTCTGACTTAAGCCCCCTGTAAGTATTATCATTGTAGAAAATAGGTTTTCGACAAGAGACAGCTAAAAACTGTCTATTTTGTTCTTTTAACATAGAACCCATATTTGCTCCTTAAAATACTTTCATATACTTAAAGACAAATGTGAAAATGTTTCTGAAAGTTCCGCTGAAATGTGTCTGATATATCATTTGAACGTAGGCTTCTTGCAGTTTGCATAAAGGAAGGTGTGGTCACAGCTTCTCTGGGGGCAGCAGCTAATTGATGCCCCTCATGCTTTCTCAGCAAAGGCATCATTTAGCTGAAACATTTAAATTGCCTGATGATGATGCTGACAGCAGGCAGAACAGTGGCATCATGCATTAGTAGTGCGGTCACGGGAGAGCAGCCGGTGTTATAATATTAAGAGGTACATGTATATAGAGCTTGGTAGGGACCCATTTCAATATCTGCTTCGCACTGGCAGTGGCAGCAGTTCCACCTCACTTAAAGCCCTGTCAACACTTGAAACGCCTGCAATGGGGTTTATATGTTTGTTCTGCCTGGCCTTTTGTATCTTGTCTAAGTTGCACTTCATAATAGGATCCTCTTGAGGTTTTGCTTGTGATTCGCAGTTTTTTGCAAGAAGTACTTTTCAGACTCTACCTAAAGTTGAAGTTGGAGTTATCTTCCAAAGCGAATAATTACAGTCTTTTTCATGGTCCATTCCTACCCTGAACATGGAGACTTATTTGTCTATGGGACAAAAGTAAGTCCCTGTGGAGGGGGGACTGGGAAGAGAATACCCCCTCAACTTGTGGAAGTGTAGGGGGTTTCTGCATGGTAAATACATATTTTCACAGTGAGGAATTAAAAAGGAGGCAAATGCACTTTAGGTAAGCATTTACACATGCAAATATGTACACCATGTACAGATAGGCGTGCTTAGCCAGGTATGCTTGTGAATACTCCGGGATAGCTACGATAGCGTCCTCGGAGTACTCCTGGATTTTTTTAGAGAATTCCAAAAGTATATAAAAGTACACTAAGCATAGGTGCAAACCTACAGGAAAACAGTTGTTTGAAAAACTGGTCCATTAGTTAAGTTCATGGAAATTGGTGATGGGATGTAAGTGGGATGCAAGGGATACTGTTTAAGACTCTGCATTTTGTTTTGTTGTACGTGATGTGATGTGACATATAAGTAAAAGGATTGTGTTTTAGGGTCTGCTATTTGTTTTACTCATCAGAACTTTGTGGAGCAGATCATGAGGTGTGCCAGTTTGATGCATAGGAAGAGAAACATTTCAATGCATGACAGAAAACGAAACACATTCATAGATTGGCTAAGCTGGGACACTTTTGAGGACTATAGAAGGTAATAAAGTTGGAATTAGAACATGCATGCATTGCTTGTTGATGACTTTCAAAAGAAAAACCTGTGAACATGTGAGAATTAGCAAATGTTCATAACGTATTTCGTGAGACAATAACACCATGCCCAAAGTGGTCTTGTTGTACAAAGAAACTCACAAGTGTCACATACTAATTTACATACATTTTGGCACATATGATAACTGGTGAATGCCAAAGGGTATTATATTTACAGGGACTGGCTGGATAACTGCATTTATATAGTGCACACAACAAATAGGGTCTAATGCTGTGAATCTAAAAAATCCATAATTTTTATCTTATAACAAGTAACTCTTCAGAAATATTTTAAAAAATTGACAGGATTTGAGATTGGCAAAGCTCAATGGACTGCAACTTCAATATGTCAGGACCATGGAGATCGAAGGTTTTACCATCTAAGGAGATGTTCTTGTTTAGAAGGGCTTTGAATAGTTTATTATCTTTATTTCTAAGATTCAAAGTGGGAATATGTGCACAAATTTTCTATTTGCGGTAAAGTTGTTTAAGCACTTAGGGCCATATGTATGAAGGTACTGATTTGCGATTCTGAAATAGCGATTTTTAAGAAATCGCTATTTCAGAATCGCAAATTGGTATGTATGTACAAATTCGCTTTTTTCTGCGAAATCTTAGTATTCCTTAATTGCGATTCGCAAATTGTGAATCGCAATTAAGGAATACTTTCCCATTCATTTCTATGGGCCAGGAGGCCTATAGGAATGAATGGGAAGGTATTCTCAAATTTGCGATTCGCAATTTGAAAATTGCAAATTGAGAATAATTTCAAGGGTGCAGGGGTGTCCAAAGGTCACCCTGTTGCACCCCTGAAATATGCATGCGTGTACATGTGGCGCAGATACATGCCCTAAGGGCATGTATGTGCGTCACATGGCACTTTGAAAAATGCTGAAATGTGCATTTTTCAAGGAAATCGCAACTTACCACCAACTAGAAGTTGATGCTAATTTGCGATTCCTTAAGGGCATTTTGCAATTTATTTGGCTTCATACATTGCATTTAAGGAATCGCTAAATTTGAGATTCCTTAAATGCAATTGCAAACTAAGGAATCGCAAATTTTGCGATTCCTTATTTTGCACCAGATTTTACTTCATACATATCATTTTGCTAATTCGCATTCGCAAACGCTGATATTCTGCGAATTTCGGCCTTTGCGAATGCGAATTTGCTTCATACATATGGCCCTAAGGGCCTTAACTTTACGACTGTAAAGTCCCCACACTAATGACAGAGATTTCGCACATAAAAAGATAGGCCAGTCCTGAACTCTAAAGTGTAGGATTACCTTTATAAATCAGGCCCTTAAGGGATAAGAGCAGATTTTAATGCTGATCAAATCAGCAGAGTGATTTTCTTACTGTTGTGTAAGGTACATTTTTATGAGTTCTAGAGTGGAGGAGTCGTTTTGTGCCCGTTTTAGTTTCAGTTATGTAAAGGAATGCATCAAAATATAAAAGTTAAGAATACAAATATATACATCAAATCGGTGAGCATCAGTGTTATAGCTCATATTCGATAAAGGGGATCAATAACAGTTTAAAATCCATCCAATAGTTCCTGTTCATATACATGAATATAGGTTCCTATCTTTATTCTTACAATTCTTTACCACCAGAGTTTCCTTCAACATGCCGAAAAAGCTTGGACATCTTTATCTGATCATTCTGTTTGTAGTATATCAACTTTCAATGCATAAGAGATTTCTATGTGGCAACTTCTACAGACAACCATAGGTTGAGCCAAAACTACCATCACAATTGATGACCCAGAAAACATTACGTTTTCACTGGCCCTAGGGTAAGATGTAAAACCATGAAAGTGTGCCATCAAAGCTATGCAAGGATTACTGAGTGTTTGCTTTCTTGACAAAAAGTGACTTGCAAAAGTTCTCCAGCTTTGGGCATGACTATAAGATATTGTTTCAGTCGCCTGACGTAATACAACAGTAAGTGCATCTGTCAGCAAATCTAGCTCAAAATGTACATAAGTGCACCAGTGTGCAATATAGTTGATATGTATTGAAAACAAACAGATTCCTTCTTATGTCATAGCTAATGGCAAGTACATGATTGTTTTGGTACTTTACATCTAAAATGTTTTAGTAAATTCTACACCAAAAGCCTACACTCATCCTACTTGAATTTGCTCATGACCAATTTTGGTGGGTGTATTAAATTGTTCATTACCTTAAGCGATATGACCTTTGTTGGAGTGCTTCTGAAAATCCAAATTCATGCAGTGTTCCTTTATCAATCATAGTAGAACCAGATCCAGCCACTGGATATGTTTAAAAAAATCTATTGAAAGTGAGCCCATGTTCAGCAAGTAGTTCACTACCTCTGGACAATATTGTCATGATACCTCTCTAATCCTGTGCCTTTACATTCAGCGCACATTGAGTGAGGGATTTGGGGAATTTGGTGTTCCTCCACAATGGGGGGAATCCAGCTTTCTCGATATGGCGTAACTTCCTAAGCCAAAAGTCATAGCTTTGGCACAGCATGTGGGGTGTAATAAATGTAAGCTGCCTACCAGCCCCCGCTGTGATGTATGGGACCAAAGCTGTATCTTAAAGGCCCATCATTTCAGTAAGGATTGACACAGTAAACTAATGATTTTTACCTGTAACATCTAGTCACCAAATAGTCTTAGAAACTGCTGCCATGTAGTAAGGTGTTACATTTGGCAGGCTCCAATACCCTCCCTTTAGTTTGGCACACTGCCTAAACCTTGTGATGAGGGGGACCTATCAGCCAATATGAATACAGTAACTAATTTGTTATTTTTTTGCATGGTATGGAGTGCAAAAGGAAGAGACTCTTCCAGAGCCTCATTGCTTTTCTAATATTAATACACCCAACTAGTGGGAGTGAGATGTGCCCCCACAGCAGAAAATCCTGCTTATGCTTGGAAAAAAAATTGTCATCGTTTTTTCCTCCTTTATGTGATTCTTATACCCAGATATCTAATTGCAATGAATGGTTTCTGTCTCGTAGTTCTACAGGCCATGTTTCCTCTGTCGGTTGAACTTATATACTTTCTATCTTGCGTGTATTGATATGACAATTAGAAATATTTAAAAAGTCGTCTATCTGCTTTAACAATTGCTCACTATTCTCTGCCTGGGAAGCAAGACCAGGCTATGTCATCAGCATACAGTGGAATTTTAGAAGCACCTGGTATACTAGGTCTGATACAGATATTCCCTCGATCATGAACGGAAAAGTATTATACACAAGAAAGATGGTAACCTTGATGAGTTTCCTACTCAGTTCTCACTAATCCCATTCATCCAACATTAAAAAATAACTCCAAGGTTACCTTAGGATATAAAGACATAGCCAACCGGGTGAACTGTGACAAAGAGGTAATTCCAATACCAAAAGATACAGATACGCTGGTGGTATTGATTCGTTATTACATACATCCATTACCTTGATGAGAGGGTGTTCGTATTGGATACCAAAAAGTTTGCTATGGGTTCATTAGATACGGGATTAGATCCTCCAACTCCAATAGTATCTTCATAAAAAGTTTATAATCAATATTCAAAAATGTGATTTTGTCGTATGAACCAAAGTCCTTGGGGTTCTTTTCTGGTTCTAGAAATGACAGCAATCTTCCCTGACAGAAGATTTTAGTTATAGATACACTCACGAGAATGCCATTAATGACAGTAGTTAACCTGCTTGTATTCTTCAGAAGTGTAGCCTTGGGGCCTAGATAAGTCAATAATGTTAGTGGCGTATGAGGCTGAGATTTCCAAACAAGCAACGAGGTGTACCCTACTAAAAAGGGCAGGGCAGGGTGACGAGTCAACAAGGAAGACCTACAGTGCTCTAACTGTCCAGAGCCCAGGGGCAGGTAACATACCCTGGATTAAATATGTAAGAGAGACACTGCTAAGCATGGGGTTAGTTAACCTCTGGGAAGATCCCGGGGGGACTGGTTTACTAACCATACAATTGGTGCTCAAAAGGTGTTTCGGGAACTTTAAACACGGCATGCTCTTGTCAAGCCTGGCCCTGGGATCTCTGACCAACTCCTTTCTAAGGGTAAATGACTTTTATCAAACCGATCAGTTCATAGATGAAGTCAAACCAAACCTGGCAAGAAAGCTGTATGTTCAGTTTAGGCATGGGTCATTACCACTCTGCACAAACATGTTGAAATGGATGAGTCAGATAGACCGGATGAGGCGGCTTGCCCATCCTGTTGCCTTAGCAAAGAAACAACGGCTCATGGCCAGTATTTTTGTTCTGAGTCCAGTAGGGTCAGAACTAAATGGGTAATCCCTATTTGCAAGAACTTCGGGTGTAGCATGTAGAATTCTACGATCGGACACTAGCATGCACATTGCTTTGGCCATCTCTAGGAATCTATTTTCTGTGTGACAAATGAAGAGGAAAAATGTCTTACTACTAACTGCTTGATAGGATGCTGTCATTGAAAGGCCATTATGTGAACCTCTTATGTGAGAAGGACAGCCAGGCTGACACCATAACAAGTGCATATTACTAATAGATTAGCTTGCTGAGAGCATTGGTGTCTTTTATTAACCTGATGGACTTACAACTTGACCTCCGAAAAGACACTTTTGTATTTATATGATAATGGATAATGTTTTATTGATTTTTTTAAACACATTTTAAAGTATTTATATGGTGCTTGTGGGCCCATTTGTATTCTTCTAGGAAAGTCTACATGGTCACTATGACTGATGTCTTTTAATGTATTTATTTGTATGTTTCTTTTACGGCACGTGGGCGAAATAAGGACTATTGAACGAAGGATAGAACAGGGTGGTGGCACTGGACAGTGGCAATGGATAGGGTTAGGGGTGCTAGTTTTCCATTATTTGTTAGAGTAAGGCCAATCAGCATTGGGCCCTAATGAGGAAATCTAGATTATTTTATCCACTGTAGTCCAGTTCCTCCTCACATCAATGTAGGGCAGAGAGGTCAAGGACAGCAGGCTAGCATAAGCCCATACTTAACAACAGCAGACCAGGCTTAGGATGAGCTTTGAGAGCAGGCCTTTCAGTAGCTCATATTGCATGTACATAAAGTCTGAGCATCTTTATCAAACAATGATAGACTCTGCGAGGAATTCAAACAAGCATCAGATTAATCTCCTGTGCCCTGTCATGAACACTCACCCACAGCCAAAATTCACCCAGACACCTAGTAGCAACTGGGTTGGCATGAAAGAGTCACATGTTGCATGAAAAAACAACAGAATCCTAACCGATTATACAAGTCAGCTATCAAAAAAGCTAAGAAAGGGTACTATTCAGATAGAATTCAAAATGTTAAATGTGCAAATGAAGAATTCTATAAAATTGTCACTGAATTTAAAAAATCAAATTGCCTAGAAGCAGCTCATCCCATTACTCAAGATTTCACAGAAAAACTGGAAAATCATTACACAGCCAAAGAAACACATTGGACTCATATTTAAAACAAAGAAACCGCACCAGCACCGACCCTGTTCCAAAACAACAATCCAAGAATACACTAACCCAGCCTCTCCATTTCTTCCAACAAATTTCGCACAATTAATTTATGGACCTGATTAAAGCAAGCAGACATATCTGCAGCCCTTCTGACCCCTCTCCACCACAAACCTTCAAGATAATTCTTCTAACTACCTCTGCTGAACCACACCAATAAGAAGAATCATCAACAATTCCTAAACTACCAGAATATTTCCAGAGGAACTCAAAAAGTCATACATACATCCATTACTGAATAAAACAAACATGGACCCGCTGAACCCCAACAACTACATAATGATTACAAATTGACCTTTCCTGTGCAAACGGGAAATGACCTTAACAACGCGGTCAAAACACTACAATACCTTTACATTGTTGCTTTTACAAGGCAAGTTGTTACCATGACTTGCAGTGGAGGGCACTCTAGACTAAGGAATAGTGTGATTTACTATTCCAACACCTTCCCTACTGTACGTAGGCTGGAGTTGGAATAGTAAATCGTACTATTCCTAAGTCCAGCGCCCTACAGCGCAAGTCGTTGTAACGACTTGCGTTGTAAAAACAGCAATGTAATGTACCGCGATATAAATGATCGGGTTGTATCATCATACATCCGGGCAAACTGATAGAAAGAGCAGCATTTGCCCAGATGTCACAATTCATTAAAGATAATACAGTACTTTCGGACTTCCAAATGGGATTCCGTCCATGAAGAGGCACAGAATCTGCCCTCGTTGCCATCTGGAATGACCGTAAAAACATGGTTGACCACAACAGTGTTGCTGCGCTACTTCTCTTGGAGTTCTCGGCTGCCTTTGACATAGTTGAACATGTCACTCTGATACAAAGACTCTTCGAAGCCAGCATAGAGGGGACTGCTCTAGACTGGATCACATACTACCTTCACAACAGAACGAATGTCCTTAATGTTCCCCCTTTCTCATCCAAACCGTACTTCACAAAAGCAGGGGCCCCTCAAGGCTCTATCATCTCACCCATGCTTTTTAACATCTACATGAAATCATTACTTGCACTGATCAATCAATTTCACCTCATGTGCTATAACTATGCAGATGACAAGCAAATACTCCTTGAACTGGAATGTCCTAAAGAAATTGGAAACTCACCAATTTTCAGTTATCTCAGAGCTGTGGATCAATGGATGACATGGAGCCATCTCAAATTGAATGCTTCCAAAACGGAAATACTCATGTGTGGCAATTGGGAAAATTATGACCTACTGGCCACATGGCCTGATGATCTGGGAACACCGCCTAAAGTATTAAAGGAAGTAAGAAACCTCGGAATGACCATGGAGCGACTCTTGACCCTGTGTTCAGGCAGGTCGCTCCCCACACTGCACAACTAGCATCATCTGTCTGTGCTGTGCCTCTAGACAGCTGCTGCCGCGAGTTCTAGCCACCTGGGGCTGCTCTTGATTTTTTCTCTGCTTATTTCCCCGTTGTTTCTCTGTAATTCCACTTGTTTTGTCCGCTTATTTCCCCCTTGTTTCTCTGTATTTCCACTCGCTTTTTCCACTTATTTGCCCCCAGTTTCACTATAATTCCACTCGTTTTTCTCTGATTATTTCCCCTTATTGCACTGTTACTTCACTCGTTTCCCTGCTTCCCGCCACACTCTGTTTTCCCGCCGCTGCCTCCCCTGCGGCCCTGCCCCCCTCGCTTGCCCATTTGCCCGCCCACCCACCTCCCAGCTGCCCTGCCCTCCCACCTTCTCTTCTTAATGGCAGCCGCTGGACCGCACCCAGCACCAGAACCCCTGGCTCCCGTGAACAACACGAAGCCCAACACCGCTACGACGCCAGCACCCTCCACACACTCAACACCGGCTGATCTCACACCTGCTGCTGGGCCACCCTGAAGCACACCCATGGACCCTTCTCCTGCCAGAACTGGAGCTACACCAGCCTCCAAACCACCACCACGTCCACCGGTGTAGGACGCAACAGGCTCCGATACCATCTACACAACACCCGTTCCGCACGCAAACACGCCATCGATCTCTGGGACCTACTCGACGCCTCCTCCCCAGACGTAGCCTTCCTGATGGAGACCTGGATGAACCCCTCCTCTCCACCCGACATCACCATAGCCATCCCGGACGGCTACAAGATCACCCGCAGGGACCGCACCAATGGAACAAGAGGAGGAATCGCCATCGTCCACAGAAACACCCTCAGAATCTCGACCAGCACCGACGAAATGCTTAGCACTGCCGAACACCTGCACTTCCAGATCCACACCGACCCAAACACCACCCTCAGAGGAACCCTCATCTACAAACCACCCCACCCCGGCCACAGTTCAGCGACTCCATCGCCGACTTTGTCAGCACGCACGCCCTTGCTTCCACGGACTACATCCTCCTCGGAGACCTGAACTTCCACCTCGAGAACACTAACGATAGCAACTCCACCACCCTGCTCGACAACCTCGCCAACCTCAGACACAAACAGCTCATCACGACACCCAGCCACTCCGCCGGACACACGCTCGACCCCATCTTCTCTGCCAGCAACCACGTCACCTTCAGCCACACCACCGAACTCCACTGGACCCACCATCGCTGTGTCCACTTCACCTTTGAGAACTTTACCACGCACCACCACACACAACGGCACCCCACCGTAGCTGGCGCAAAATCACCAAAGACCAGCTAGCCACCAGCCTTGCCCGAAACCCACCAATGGACACTACCGACACCAACTCCGCCACCCTCAAACTCAGGCATTGGATCAACGACTGCGCCAACACTCTCGCCCTCTCGCTATCAATTAATGCACAAGTGGGAAAACTAACAAGATCAAGCACCAAGTATTAGTGCCAAACAGTGACCTTTGATGTAAAATTGGCACGAGGAAGAGATTCCCATCAAGTGGCTGAAATGCACTATAAGAAACCAGAATATCTAGGGCCGACCCCGGCTTCCCCACTTGAGCAAACTGTGTGATCTGAAGCAAATATTTTATTTCACCTAGCCTCCTTTTTCTTCATTATCACAGATGAGAGTACCTTCAAGTGTGAGACTCCAGGAAGTGTACGAAAACCGCTTATGTTTAACACACTATAATGTTGCTCCATCTATAATAAGAATCTAGGCCACATATGGAGTACACATGACAAATGACTTGCCTCTGATTTCCTTAGTGTCATTGTCGTCAGGGCGAGGGGTTCAATCAATATTTTCAAGTTTATGTTTTAAAACTATTACATTGAATTAATGCTTCTTAGAGCAGTGATATAATGTGCAGTACTATTATGAAACACATCCTCAAGTAGAGAAATACACTTTATAAAGTGACTTTATCATATTTCTACATGGAAGGCAGATCCCCTGGTGAGGGGGAAGGGAAAGAAACTTTGTAAGGGAAAAGATGAAGATTATTTACAATGTTGGAATAAGCTAAAGGGGAGAACCAAGGGAATTAAAGAAAAGATACGGAAGAGGAATGAGAGATCAGAGGAAAAGGAGAATAACGTCACAGAGAATGGAAAGAAAGATCAATTAAAATTCCATTCAAAAAAATAAAAGAGAAGGAAGAAGGAGTAATGCACATGAAAAGGGTTTTGGAGGTCGTAATTTCACCATGGATCAAGTGGTAAGAGAAAGGGACCCTATCTCAACCCTCAGTAAGCAGCAGGGGCAGAAAAGAGAGAATGCCCAAAATATGGTAAAAAATGATACAAAAAACATGTGGTTGTATTTCGAGCCATCCAAAATAGAGAAGGGTAAGAAGATCATATTTATTTATTTATTTATTCCATTTATAGAGCGCATGGTTACACCCCTCAATCGGTCTCAGCTTTTATCTCAAAATGTGCTAGTATTGGGGAAATTGGAACCAAGGTCCTTAGACAAGTGGGTTTTAGTCTGAACAATGTAGGGAACGAAATGACGACGGTTCAAATGTACTCAAGGCTAGTTAAGGTTGCCATTGTAAAAGCATAGAGAGAGGTATTGAAGGAAGGGGTAAATTTAACGTCAGAATTAGTATTGGCCGGGAGTAGCCATCATGGAAAAGCGTTTATGAGGTATCATGCTGGCCTAGGAGAAAGACAGGCTAGGATGATAAACCTAGAAAGTAAGGAAAGGGTACATATTGAAGTTACTGTAGGCAAAGTAGAGCCTTGCAATCACTGGGGTAACTAGAGCTATGAAAATAGTTTGTTATGACCTCCCTCGCCAATTCAAGAGGAGATGGATTGTTTAAGTGAAATTGATTAGGATAATGGGTTGTCGTACAGCCTTAGGATTGTTTCATGGACTACAAATGGGCTGGGATAAAATGCACGACTGGAAAGCTTTAAAGAACTAGCCAAAGGTTTGGAAATATTGTATTTGCAAGAAACATGGCTCTGTGACGAAACCCCCACAATTGACGGATTTGTGCCATATATGTGCCCGCAAAGAAAAAACATTATTGGCGCCCGCGGGGGTATTATGACCCTAATATCAACAAATATTGTGAAAACGGTGATGCCTATATCTATAAAATGCAAATGGTTATTGGTTTGTAGAGTTTGCCTGCTGGACTGAAATAATATTTTTTTTGTCAACTAAAAAGGGTTAGGCCCTTAATCAGTAAGGCTAGGCCTGCTTAACAATCACACAACAACATGCATGCCAATACTGATACAAATTAAACAGCTTACAACATGATCACACTGTTAACTCAATATGACCATACATTTTATTTTTTATTTACTTCATATTATTATTTCAGATATTAGTTGATTGAAATTATCAAAATATATTAGTCATCCAGTGTAACATAAATTTAACAGAACATAACATCCCATCGAGACACAAATTACATTACAACATTAAATGACATTCATTGAATACAAAACCAAACAGAAAATTAAACAACAACAACATTTGGGACTTAACACTACTTTGAGACATAAAGTACAGAAATCTTATTAGCTCTAGTTCTGTTATTTCTCTTTTACTCTCAAGCAAAACACTGTCCTTTAAGCTGGCGTTACAGCACCCTGTTTTTGTAATCCTTTAACAAGGGCAAAATTCAAACAATGTACCAATAGGGCGTAATATGTTGCTTCTTAGTTACACCATACATAAATTCGTATTATGAGCCTCCATGATAGATGCTTCCAAAAACACAAATGTTTGGGAAAAAACTGTCGACGAGTTTCAAACCCTATTTCATAACTCAGAGGGTTCTCCACAGGACTCAGAACACGCATAGAGCTGAAAAAATAATGAAAAAAGTTTCTATTAACTAACACCCACATACTAACTCACACCATGCCTCACATACATCATCCATACTATATTTACCTATCCTCGATTAGTCTCTACAGCATTTTTTTCTTTACAGCCTTCAGAAAATGGCAACCGCTTCACACTTAGCCAAAACTCTGAAAAACTACAACAAAAAACAAATAAGAACCAAATCGTTTACTAAAATGTAAAAAAACACGCACTTGAAATGACAAAATCCTTTCCAACAGTGGCACCCAATCAAGTCATCTTGGTAATATATGTAAGTTCACTAAAATGTAAAAAGATTAAAAAGATCTTTAGTTTTTCAGAACCGTCACTCTGCGGAAAGGTAGATCAAGGGAGTGCAAAACTTTCTCATCTGAAAACGCGTTATGCATACAGCGTGAGTGACTCTGTGAAATTAGAATCACACACCTTAAACTTGAATCGCCCTCTGGCGTGGCTGTAAATCTCTGCACTCGCAATTAAATGCAGCGTGTATGATGCCGGTATTTGGCCTATTGAGCTCAATGTTTATTTTCGGGTCACATATTGAGCTCAATGTTTATTTCCGGGTCAACCTATTGAGCTCCATGGTTATTTTCAGGTCATCCTATTGAACTCAATGTTTATTTCCAGGTCATAAAACATGAAAACTCATAAAATAGGTATTAATAATGGCTTGAGACAGGGATGCATGCTGGCCCCTCAACTCTTTGCCATATTTCTAGCAGATTTACCTACTGCTTTAGAGGTGGATAGAAGTGCGAGTCCAAGAATGACTGGAAAACAAATACCTTGCTTGCTGTACGCAGGCGACTTCGTAATTTCAGACCAGCCAGAGCTGGGTCTTCAAAGGAATTTGAAAGCGTTCAGCGACTACTGCAGGTGAAAACATTTAACTGCCCCATGGATAAGACCAAAGTTTTATGTTTTGGGACAAAGATACATACGTTTAATTGGTACCTGGGCCCCAAAAAATTAGAAGTAGTAAATTATTATAAGTACTTAGGGGTCTGGTTTTAACCCCTTCGCTGCGGCCGCGATTTTTCCCCTGTGTGGTAAACAAAGGAACAGGGCGGGCGTGACGGCTGGGGTTCGTCACCAGCATGGGAGGGGTTAAAGGTCTCTGAAATGGCATACCCAGATGGAGGCACAAAAAGTTAAGGCCCAAGTATCGGTGTGTGAGATTGAAAAAATGTAATCAAGCTTATGGAGAGATGGCCTACAGACCTCTGATGAAAGCCTATAGTGCCATGATACCCCATGATACAGGCAATAAGAATGGAGCTGGGTATGACTTCATGGAAAATACAGGCCCAAGTGACATTATCAAGGTTTTGGAAAAGACTGGGCCAGGGCGAGGATCAGAAAGTTTCTCAATGGTGTAAGAAGGAGATTGAGCATAGTGACTTAAAATGGGCCAAACAAGATAGGAAAACATTGGAATCAATATGTGGAAATTTGAAGGTGAGTCTATGCCAGCACACTTTACAACCGGAAGTTACTAATAATTAATTAAGGGGTTTAAGGAAAGAACACTTTCAGGAAGAAGATTGGCAGTACCTGAGAGAGAAGAAATCAGTACAATTTATGTTAAGTAGCTGGCAGAAGGAAATCTGGTTCCCATATTTAGATAGATTACCCAATTGTTGACTCAGATGTGAAATACTAAAACTGAGAATTAGCATCAATCCCTGGATAATAAATGAGAGAATAAAAAAGGAATTGATATTACCTGATGGGAAATATACGTGCAAAGTGGGCACAAATTGTGATATCATGCACACACTAGTGGATTGCTTAAATGTTTTACCTTTGCGAAAAGTGTATCTTCACCCCATCTTTTTAAAATTCGGAATTATGTGTCGCACCCAAGCCATAGAACTTCTTGTTGATATGGGTAACCTTGCTATTGCAGTAGCTATCAGAAGGTATATGGCCGCCATAAAAAAGATTTACTGAAATGAGACGAACAATGAACCCATGGGGAAATAATGAATAATGTGAAGGGGAAAGACTTCAGCTCGATTTGGGCAGAAGAATTTTTAATAGGATAATTGTTTTATAGGGTTTTAAAAATTATGTATCCTTTTAATAATTATGTATAAGAGGTGGAGTGATTATATTGGAGTGATTATATTGTATACATATTATGAGGTTGTGCAGACCTCGAATCTGGGAAACCGGGTTTAAGTCTCGGCAATGACGCTGAACATCCTGTGATTCTGGGCAAATCACTTACAGCCTGATTCATGAAGCTAAATTGCACTCGCAAAGGGCAAGATTCTCAGAATCTTGCCTTTTGCGAGTGCAATTTTGGCATTTGGGATTCACAATCCCAAATGCAAAAATCGCTAATGAAGAATTAGCTAATATGCGAGGATTAGCATTTAAGGAATCTCTATTAGAGATTCCTTAAATGCTATTCATGACACTTTCAAAAATTGCGATTTTGCAAATTTGGGCCGCTATTTACCGAGAGGTCAGACCTCTCGGTAAATAGCAAAAACTTAGAAAAATGCTTTTAAAAGCATTTTTCTAAGTTGCATGTTGCACACACACATGTCCTTTGGACATGTGTGTGCGCAACACCTGTTCAAATGTGCATTTTAGGGGTGCTACAGGGTGTCCTTTGGACACCCCTGGCACCCTTAAAATCGCTATCTTATTTGCGAGTAGTAAATTGCTACTCGCAAATAAGGGATACTCCCCATTCATTCCTATGGGCCTTTTGGCCCATAGGAATGAATGGGGAGTTATTCCTTTTTTTGCGAGTAGCAATTTTCTACTCGCAAATAGAGAACATGTAGGAATCGCTATTTATTTAGCAATTCCTACATGAATACCGTTTTGCGTGTCCTCAGTAGCAAGTCGCTATGATTCGCTATTAGGGCCACGCAAAACGGCCCGTACATGAATCAGGCTGTATATCTCCCTGTGCCTAACAAAAATGAATGTGCCCTCATGAAGCGCAACTGGTGCTATGTAAAGCGCTCTGATACCCGATACCGGGTCAAGTTCGAGCTATATAAAACTCCGTAAAAAAAAAATGGAGGGTTGTTTTAATTGTATTGGTTAATGAAACTATTTATGATATTAGAGTGTATATAAATTGAATGTTTTTTCGTTGTTTAAAAGACCAATGGTCTGAATAAACGTGATCTTGATTTACTGACTGACAGTGCAGTAACCAGACAAGCAGAATATGTCATATGAAATACCACAAAATAACCTGCAGAGCTGTTCAAAGCTATTACTGAAAACCATAAAAGTGAACATCGGTCTCTCACACTTCATCATCAAACACACTGCTATGCGCTGCATTGCAAGCATCCCAAAACACTATAACCATGCTTCATTGGCAGCCGTGGCCGGTAGTGGGAGTACCAGCCGGGCAGTGATGTGGGGAGGGGGAGGGGCTGGGTGGGGGTAGTAATGTATGGATTTCGGACCTTAACAGGTAAGTAAACATATAAATAAATAAAACACATTTCCTTGTGTGCACTGCATCCCCAAATGCGATGCAGTGCGCGCAACAAAATTTGTTTTATTTATTTAAATGTTTACTTACCTGTTAAGGTCCGTAATCCATACATTACTACCCCCCACCCTGCCCCTCCGCCTCCCCACGTCACCGCCCGGCAGGTACTCCCACTACCAGCAGTGGCTGTTCATTGGTCATCACGCACGACATGGAAATACTTCCCACATAGGATCAAAATCAACCTTCTTCCAACCACACATCCTACATAGTATAGCATGCTACTCATGTAGGCAAGCGCTTCAGTGCCCCACATAGGGCTAGTAAACATTATATAAATTCTACAATAAAATATAATTCATCTTTGGAGATGTCTGGAAGGCGTGCTTCCTCACATGACAAATGGGTCCTTGATATTTCAACCCCTTAAGTGATCTTTTCCCATTCTGCCTTGGTCTATGGATGGATATTTGTATGTCATGTATCCTGCCACAAATGGCTAAAATATGATACTGCTCCCTTGCAGAAAAAGTCTTACTTTCTGATATAACACTCTCTATAGTGGATTTTGTCACAAATCTATGTTTAACTTTATTCATTTCCTCTTTTTTGAAGGCATTCATTTCAAGGTGGCCATCGCCTTTTCTATATTCTCAGTTCAGCCTATCCCAAATGATTTCAAACTTCAAGTGCAGATCTGACCTCTACCACCATCTCATGCTGCCCTCCTCATCTGCTCCTGCCCCGCCACAGTTCTCAACAACTCTTAGGCGCCCAAGCCTTCAACAGCAACCCTGAGCATACCTATACTGGTCATCTTAGTTGAGAGACAACATCAATATTCTTGTTATAAAAAAGTCTTCTAACCTTGATAACCCCATTACAATCAAATGCAGTCGATTGTCTCACCCATGACCAGGTTTAGCACCATAGCCTAGGTTGCCATCTCTACAACTGTAGAGCTATACTGACACCATACTGAGATAGCTTTATCCCCTCAAGATCTTAACCTACTGTTTCTCACTATGGAATGGTTCAATCAAACTTCCTAGATGTTAATCGTTCCAATTATACTTCTACTATCAGGATTCAGAGCTGCACATAGCACATAGACAGCATTGGTAGAAGTCACTGACACCATCTGCTTATCCCTTGATGCTGGCTCTTGCGCAATGCTCGTACTATTAGATCTTTGAGCAGCCTTTGACGCAGTTTCTTATGCAGGACTGCTAAGCAGATTGCATGGAATCGGTGTTTGGGCAGGGCCCTTCGGTGTCGTGCTCATTTCTTAGACAGCCGTACACAAACTTTCATGCTGGGCTTGCCTAAATCCTGCACTGTTTCCATCAACAAAGGGGGCCTCAGGGCTCATTCTTGATCTCGACATTGTTCAGCATCTATGTAGACCCCCTGGCCAAGATTGTTAAATCCTGTGGCTTTGTAACATACGCAGACGATACCCAGCTGATCATCTCATTGAGACAGGATTTTCTCGGTTCAACTGTATGAGAGGATTGCAGTTTGGATGATGAAGAATTGTCTCCAACTGAACAGCGGAAAAAGAGAAAGTTTGCTGTTTGGTAAAGCTCAGCAGCTCTGGTACTCTGACTTCTGTCTCTCTGGACTGGGAGTAGCCCTCTCTCCCAGGCATGCAGCGAAAAATATGGGGGTTAAATTAGACCAAGAGTTGTCCATGAAAAGTCATACCACCGCAATCTGCTTGGCTTGCTTTGCTACCGTGCGACTACTAAGGAAAGTCTTTCCTTGGCTACCATTGTCTGCAAGAAAAATGCTGGTCCAGGCCCTAGTCATAAGTCGCCTTGACTACAGCAATGCTTTGTTTATGGTAGCCAATGACATTCTACTGTGCTCCCCCTCTGTGCCTATTCTCAGAGCCCTTCACTGGCTTCCGTACAGATATGCTGCATTACCCACAAGTCCTTGATGGGCAGAACTCCAAGGTACCTAAAGGACAGATTGCATTGCTATTGTCCACCTAAAAGTTTAAGATCTAGCGATAAAGTGCTCCTGACTGTCTCACTTATCTACGCATCCAGATATGGTGGCAGATCTTTTTTTTTTACTGCCCCCATGGCTCGGAATTGAAAGAGAAGGCTAAGCTCTTTCAGTGCTTTCTACACTGAGAGAATCAACTTCCGCTCCATCTCCGCCGCTGCTCTGATTTTGCCCAGTTAAAAAAACATTTGAAGACCTGGCTGTTCTAGGCTCTGGATGTGTTTCTGTGTTGCTTCAGGATGAGTTGCAGCACTTTATCAAGTGGAAATAACATAACAATACTAGTCCATCAGTCATCTTGGGTAGAAGTGATAGTGGATCTGCCCTCATTTACAAAAACACCATTAATTGAAGATGCATGTTCCCAAGTTTTCAATACTTGATGCTTGAAATTAAGTCTATTACTTTATACACTGCAAGAATAAGGCCTTGATTATGGTAGGGTTGATGTTTTCTGATCCCTGTGCAAGCACCTTTTTGCACAGGGTTGGAATTCCAAAATAGGTGGTATTTACCACACCCAGTAATTACCAGGTGTGTTTAATACTTCACCCTTTATTCATTTTTGACAGGTCAAACCTGCCAGAATTGAACAGGGGAAAACAACATAGTATTTTCCGAAATATGCAGGTTTTGGTCTGGTAAGCACCAAAATCTGTATGATATTCCTCAAAAACTCTCAATAGGTGCTCTTTATCATACCCAATAAAGTTTGATCCCTGGAGTATTGGATTTTATTGGGTGTGATAAATAGTACCTTCCATTTAATATATTTAGAACCAGACCCCAATAAATAATTTACTCAACAGGGCATGACCTTACAATTAACACAGTCTTCCAACAACATCCTTCTGTGAGGTTTTACATTTTCAATAGAGAGACTGTGCTTACAACATGGTCTCTTACTTCACCTCCTTCCTCAAAGAAAATCAACATGAACATCAGTGCTCTAAACCCACTTTCATCAAAGTCCCTACGTCTGATCCCATTTTGCTGGTGCTACAATAATCCTCATTGAGGAATTCATTCAACTCGCAACCAGTGCTTAATTTGAGCCGGCTGGAGTCACTGGCACATTGTTTTGAAGACCGGCACTTATTTATCTGCATCAGACATTAATTGAGAGCAAGACATGGAAAAACACACAAATCAGAAAGATGGAGGAAGATAAAGACAAAAAAATCATTGCAAAGGGAGAAAATGGATTAAACAGAAATGTGGTGGATTTAAGACTATCAGCTTTTGTACATGAACGTGGATCTTTAATTGCGCCAGCTACAGGCTTCTGAGCATAGCTTCGAGCTCTGCCACTCCTAATCCTAAATTTATTAACCTTCCTATAGAGTGAAGCAATGTCTGATATCATAAGTGTTCCAGCTGACTAAAAACAACAGTAAAACAAATGAGTAGATCAGCCTCATTGACATCCTCCAAACTCAGATTGGAGCTAAAGTAGTGAATGCTAGTCTTTACGCTCTATCATTTGATCCAGAACAGCCTACAAAGAGCAAATATCTCCATAACCAACACCTAATTTAAAAAATCCTAGGCAGATTCAGCAAGAATCAATTGAAAGCTACATGCCATCCCAAACACAATTATAAATTTTTTTTATAACTGGAGCAATCCTACAAATTGAGAGCTGAGTAATTAGGCAGCGGCTTTGCGGAGGACCTATGTACTGACTTTTTTACATAGGTGCAAGCCTGACTGGCAGATCAATGTTGGCTCCAGCAGATGCATTTGAGTTTTGATGGAATGGGACAAGAAGTCATTGAGTGGTTAGATTTTACAGCATTGTTGAGGTGAAGAGTTATAGTCTGCCTGGAGCCAGCCTCCATTTGTATTTCCCTCAAGGACTGCAGCACATAAGTCCTACCCTCAAGATTGTTTGTTTGTTGTGCGGGAGATGTTTTAGGGAACAGCATTAAAGTATAGAGCTGGAAGGGCTTACTGATGCATAGTAACCTAGAAAACTAGTTTCCAGTTTGATGCGGGACCACAAGGCCTCATTGTGAAGTCTGTTCGCTTGGCTAGAATGGAATCACCTCCCTTCCCCATTTGTATCCTTGTACGGCTGGAGTTTGCATAATCTTGCAAGTCACAGGAAATTAATTACATGCACTCTTGTTGGCCTGAAGGGGTTTCATTTTCCCTTTCCCGATATAAGGCTTCACGACAAGCGGACTGGTGTTTGGGGGTATATTTATTGCATCCGATAAAATCTGACTTTGTATGGTGGGTCGAAATTCAACAGGTACAATAACTAAAATCTATTTTAAGTTTTTGGGGTATAACATAGAGATATTAGTGCTTACCATTCCACAATCTGCAAGTTTGGATAATTGGATAAATACAGAGACTAGTACAAGTGAGAATTTGTATATGATAAAGCACCGGATTACGATATTCTGTAGGTTGGGTATGACATATTAGTAATGAAATACATAGCTTGGTGGTCACTAATTCAAAGGTAGTGTCAAGCATGGCCCTCATATAGGGTCGCCATGGCTAGCAACTGCTACCTGTATCTTGGCGCTTGAGATCCCTGGCGCTGCCCTTGCAACCCTTGGACTCAGAGGTGGCAAAAGTAGTGCCCGCAATAGAAAATAAACAGTTACTACATGAGCACTACTTTCTCTACTGTACTTCCCGCAGCTCCCACTTCGACATTAGACTGAAATAAATATGTTCAGCAGTGCATACACACTTTTTAAAACACATCATAAAATGACATACATTTTAGAAAGAATACATGTTTTACTGGCTTGAATTGTTCATGTGAGTGCATGAAGAATTATATATTTGTAGGTGTTTTACTACTAATATTAACGTTTCAACTATAATTTATTTAAAATTGTCTTTATTGTGGTAATTTATTGTATTGCATTAATTTTAAGTGCAACTGTTAAATTTATTTTTGTTTTCCAAATATTATTAAAATATGAATTGTTTTAGAGTTGTTTTTGGGGGGTATTTGTTTTTAATTTATGTAATGTTCATTATATTGTGATTTTTGCTATCTCTTATTTGTTGCTTATTTGTTTAAATGTTTCATAAATGTTTTGGTTATGAATTACATTATAGTGCTTTTTAGATAAGTTTTAGTTACAGTTAATTCATTAACATGTTAATTATGTTATATATTTTAAATAGCAAATACTTGATTAATGATTTAACATACATTTAAATTATGTAAAGTATTTTAATTTCAGGTTGTTGGTTTTATTGGAGTATTGGGTGGGTAGTGTTTTTTAAAATATATATTAATTAACATTAACTGATATATGTGTTATAAAAAAATAGATTTTATTGCAATTTATGTGTTTAAATGTAACAATTGTAAAACATGTTTTTAGTTTTAAATTTGAGCTGTGAGGTTTATTGGGGTGTAGAATGAATAGTTTTTAATTCAAATATTAATAACATTAGATTAACTGGCTATTGTATAAATTACATGTATTTTTAGACTTACAAGTAATTGCATTTTAATTAATATTTAAATGTAAAAATGTTTCCTAATATAGAATATAAAACGTATTTTTAAAGGTATGTTGTGAATTTTTGAGTTTTTTATAAAACAAAATTAAGTATGTTTCATTTTATAAATGTTATACTTATTCTATATTTAAAAATGTTAAGGTCTTCATTTTATTTATGGGTGAGTTTGCTTTTGTGGGATATCTGTCTTAAAAAACCATCAACGATGTTTTAGTTAAATATAAATGTTTTTATACAAAGTTACATTTTATAAAAAATATATTCTATATTCTTTGTATTTTTGGGAATAGATTTTTTTTTAATGAGTTATTATTTTATTCGGGTTCAGTGAATGTTTCCTCAAAAATATGTTCACGTCTCTCAATGTTTGAAGCCTGGAGTTAGAACAGTACATTTGAATTTACAGGCTTTCCCCAAAGTTTGTTGGCTTGGCAATAGAAAATTTAACCCACCCACGAACTATACACTTTTCCCATTGTTTGTTACACTGTAATTTGACCTCTAGCGGGGTACTTTCCTACTCCAATGTTTGTTGTTCTGAAGTTTGAGACATAAATCTAACCACCCCACCTAATATATCTACTTCCCCTAATATTTTTAAACTAAATTTAAAACAGTAATGTTTGCTCTTCATGCAAGCACTTTCCCTAATGTTTATACGAGTGATGTTAGAATAGTAAATCAGCACCCCAGTTCATGCATTTTGTCTAATGTTTCTTGGACATAAATTAGAATATTAAATCTGGTCTGCCCCCCAATGTATGCAATCTTGGCAGAGTTCATTCGACTGGGGTTTGTATTTTTTCCCCAGTGTTTATTCTTAGGTTAGCAGGGTTAATCTCATCCTCCTATGTAAGCACTATCCAGATGTTTGGTTAATCTGGAGTTAGAAAATTAAGGGGAATATTTACAATAAAATGTCAGCGTGCAGTGCTGCGCCAAATTTGGCAGTGCCACACTTTGACATTTTACAAATGCAGGGATGCGCCATATTCACAAGAATACGACGCACCCCTGTGTTTCCCCTAGCTCTGGCGCAAAAAATGCTGCCTAACCCCATCGCAGGCACCCAGCCACCATGTAGCAAGGGTGCCTGTTGTGCCGGGATGATTGTTTATGTGCAGGAAATGACACCATCCTACACATAAACAATCAATAATGGTGATTTGCACCTTCTATGTGCGCTGCAAAATTCAGCACATATGGAAAGAGAAAATAGTTAGGTAAAATCAATAATTTCTCCTCGTTTTGGCATTTTAACGCCTGGCATTCCATGGTGTTACTTTTTGGCGTTGCCTCAGCCTTGTAAATCTGGGGCAGCATCAAAAAGCTGTGGGTGTTGTGGTGGAACATCCACTGCAACACCCATTACACGTCCCTTTGCCGCAGAGGACTGCAGTGGAAAGAGGCAGATTTACAGGTTGGTGTTCAGTCATGCAAAGTGGCTTAGCACCATCTTCTAAATATGGAAAATGTTGCTGCACCTCCAGAGCATCAAAACAAGTGATGCTCCGGTGGCGGTGAGGCTTGTAAATATGCCCCTAAATCTGACCCTCCTAATGTATTTTGGCTCTTTACACTTTTTTTTAATATGCCAGTAAAAGTTATTAAAATATGGGCAAAAATGCACATTAACAAAGGAATGGTCCACCAGCAATTTGCAGCTTCCGTTGTCACATATATGATTGAGATGGATGGGGGAGCTAAGGAGATTAATGTGTTTTTTATAGCTGGGGTAGACATAAAGAGCATGCAGGAATTTGAGGTCATAAGTAGTACAAGAGGTAGAGAGCAAGAAAACCAATGCACTACCATGCAATGTTAGAAGGCGAAGAAAAAAGTAGTTCCCTAAATGATACATGCAGTGGAAGCACAAAACCAGAAAATCAGAACTTAGTAAAAGAGAATGTTCCAGAGGCAGGACAAACAAAGAAAAGGGAGGAAAGCCATCGGATGAAAAATATGGAAAGGAGATAGACAAGAAGGGCTTCAAATCAAGAGCCATGGGATGATCCCTAACCAACTATATGTATATATTTTTTATTTATATTAAGAATAGGTCTTTGACGGTAGCTGTCTTTAGTCAAGATCTAAAAAAGTGTACAGGGCTCATTGACCCTACACTGCAAACTATGAGAGATTTCAGGAAACAGCAAACATTGTCCTAATTCCATCAAAAAACTCAAACATCCATCCTAGGACCTTTAACTCACTGCTTTCTTCAATCTCCCAAAAAAAACTAAAAGCATGTTCTCTGCAGTTGTCACCTTTTCGTGTAACTTTCTGATGCCTTTGTGGTGAAACAGAAACTGCTCCACATATGATATCTTTTTTCCCTGCCACTTTATTCAATAACATAACCGGGCCTCACCTTGCTTACTTCTCCTTTAAAACGAACCCCTCCCTTTTATATGAGTTTCAATAAAGTAAAAAATATCGAGTCTTCCCTGGTTGACAATAACAATGCCTACATATATTTATTTAGAGAGGCTCGGAGTCCACCCGCTTCATCCACCCATCTGTTAAATAGCCATTCACATTTTGCCTACGCCCACTGCGGCATTCAGCATGGTGAAGTGGGTCAACGCACTTCAGTCATTGGCTAACTTCACCGTGAGTGACAGCATTTTCTCTAATCACATTTACACAGCCAATATTTTACTTTGCCGGTGACAATAAGGGCCTTATTAAGAGTTTGGTGATCCATGAACTGCCATACTTGTGGCCCGAACGCTGCGAGCGAAGGGTTTGGGGTCCATACTCACCCCTTTCTTGTTCTTCCCATCAGAGTTTGATGTGGATCCCTTTCTTCAGGACTCCCCTTCACAGCAGCAACTTCCCCCCGAGCATTATGACCCTGTTTGTGCTGATGTACAGGTGAGCCCTTTATGTACCATATACCAATTACCTGGACTGCCAACATATTGGCCAGACTCGGGCAATGGGTAGGTGGTATTTTTGCATATGTATAATGCATGCATATGTGTGCATTCAACACATATGCAGTCAAAATGCTCACACAGGCATCGATACATATGGAAAACTAATCACCACTGCTGCAACATCTCCACAGCCACACCACGGTAAACTCATGTAACATCGTTCGGAAGAACGCTGGGGGCTCTTGGCAGCCGTGGTGTTTGGGCAGTCGGACCGCCAAACTATATAATAAGGCCCTAAGTACTGGACGTCACATGCATCGAGCAGATATTCTTCTTGAAGAAAGGCCAATGTTCACCAGTTAGCTACAAAAGATTGCATGTAAAGCCCATGCATTCTGCACTTTTGTTCTGTGGAAGTGTGCTTGGTATCCTATTACTTTTAATAGTTTTATTTAAAAATCGCTTCTTTAGTTATGACAGTTAGATAGTTACTTGAAATAAAGATTTTTGGGTGAATCAGGTAAAAATAAAATAACATAGCACAGATGGACTAAATATACAGCAGCACTATTTGTCAAATACCAACACTTTACCAATAATATATTTTGCAAATATACATTCTTACCTTAAAGGATACTGTCATGTACATGCAGCAATAACCTAATTTCTTTTGTCATCAACAGAAGAAAATATTGCAACAAGTTTTTCTATTTCCTGCAAGGACTTTTTCCCACTGTGTTGATATCACCTACTCACTGCTAAATGAGTTGTGTTTATATAGTATATTTTCAAACCACGTATCTTTTTTCGAATTGGGCACCTGCTCAGGGGAGAACAAAATCAAACAGATTTAATAAGGAAAACAGAAACAATTGCTGCAATAAATGCCTGTTATCATCCTCTCTGCCATTGAGGTCTAATTTGTCACCCTTTGAGTTAGAAGCGGCTCCCTCTGTGGGGCTCTTTCAGTTTACATTTACAAGGCCTAGTTGTAAAGCTCATGCCTGGAGCAGAGAGGCTTGTCATTTTAATGGCCCTGTTTAAGTTTATGGCGCCATCAAACGCCATCAAATTCACATAGCCAAAGAGCTGCTGAGATGAACAGCTACCATGTGTGAACCGGGAGGTGGTGGGGGAGGGTGATCTTTCAATATCTGACACACTCTACTCACATTAAACAATGTGATACCTGGTCGGGCCACTGTGGACAACCTCGAAAGGAATTGAAATGATGAGAATGGAGTTTTTTTTAACAAAAAAAAACAGCGGCCATTTTTAACACAGTTTATGCATGGGAACAGGCAGATGTAGGGGGAATAACTGGCAATATCAGCTGAGTGAGAGGAGGGAGAGAATGTAAGAGTAATGGTTCTGAGTGAGAAGGGATGAATGTGGAGAGTGTGAGTGCGATTGTTAATGTATTTATGTGTTGTCTTATATAGCGCAAAGTCAAAGCAACTGCTGTGCAGTGCACGTGTGAGAAGAATGAGGCTTAATGGCTAGAGCGGTGAATTTCAAGCTGGTGAACCAGGTTCGAGTCTGGCGGGAGGCTTAAGCATTCTGGTCAAACCATTTACAGGCACATGCATCAAAGCTTTTTTGCGATCGCAAATGGTGCGAATCACAAAAATCGTCCGTTTGCGATCGCAAAATCAGCTTTTGGGATGCATCAAGGGTGAAGGCCCTCGCAATTTGAGAATTTGCAAATATGTGCGAGTTCTCAAATTGCGATTGCATTTAAGGAATCGCATTTTGCGATTCCTTTATTGCAATGCATGAAAGTTTTAAAAATAGCGATTTCGCAATTAGGGGGAGCAAATTACCATGAGGTTGAACCTCATGGTAATTTGCGAAAACTCAAAGTTTCATGTTGTGCACACACATGCCCTTAGGGGCCACTGTGGACAACCTCGAAAGGAATTGAAATGATGAGAATGGAGTGTATTTGAACAAAAAAAAACAGCGGCCATTTTTAACACAGTTTATGCATGGGAACAGGCAGATGTAGGGGGAATAACTGGCAATATCAGCTGAGTGAGAGGAGGGAGAGAATGTAAGAGTAATGGTTCTGAGTGAGAAGGGATGAATGTAGAGAGTGTGAGTGCGATTGTTAATGTATTTATGTGTTGTCTTATATAGCGCAAAGTCAAAGCAACTGCACATTAGGGCATGTGTGTGCACAACATATGTGCACAGATTAATTTCAGGGGTGAAACAGGGTGTCTTTTGGACACCCCTGCACCCTTGAAATCGCATTGTCAATTTGCGATTCGCTAATTGCGAATCGCAAATTGAGAATGTCTTCCCATTCATTCCTATGGGCCTCTAGGAATGAATGGGGAGGTATTCCTTAATTGCGACTAAGGAATGTTTAGAAATCGCACATTTTTCAGCGATTTCTTCATGCATAGGCTTTTGCGATTTCTTAATTGCGATTCCTTAAAAATCACAATTAAGAAATCGCAAAAGCCAACAATGATGCATGTGCCTGATCATCTCCCCGTGCCCCCCCAAAAAATGAAAGTGCCCTCTGTAACGCAACAGGTGCTCACATAAAGCGCATTGATACCTTCGGGTCGAGTTCGCCTATATAAAATTGCAAAAAAACAAACAGCTGTTGCTGATTGAATAGTAGAACAGATTGTTTATAATATAACCATTTGTCAGACGAGTATAGAGGAAACCACTACAAAACATAGCACGTATGTATAGGCAGTGTTTAATTTGCAAAATAATTAGTCCCGGAGCCCAGAGTTTTGCTGAGAAGCCCACGGTCGGCGCTTTCTAAGATCAGTTGCTCACATAGCAAAGCTGTGTAGTCTTCATTCTACCTCATTCCCCCTTAATACGCCACCAGACCCTCTCTATGAGGCAGATTTACAAGGTCCTTGCGCCACTTTTGCGTCACTTTTAACATGGTAAAAGTGACGCAAAAGTGGCGCAAGTGGCTTGTAAATCTGCCCCTATGTGTTTATTTAACTCTTGCAGATTATGTTTCCTCGTGCTTCCATCATTGTCACTGTTTTTCTGTCTGTAACTTCCTCCTTTCTTCCTTTTGTGATTTTTATCTGTTCTGGATCAAAGTCTGATAAGAAAAAAATAAGTGCTAGTCCCCAGAAACGAGTTTGGCATCATCATGCATAAATCGATAGAGAGCTAAGCAGCAGGTAGCTTATTGGCCGAGTAGGGATAGGTGGTGAGCAACAGATACAACAGACTTATCAGTGTGGCTTGTGAGAGTGTAAGTTGCTAGCTTAGGAACAGTGGAACAATGTATCCCAATAGGTTTTTTCTAACAGAGAAGCATTGCTGAAGTGGTAGACCATTGGAATAGTAGAATCTGTTGAATAAGGTACATACAGCAGTAAAAATTAGAGGAATCGCGATATCATGGCTCAGGAGGTCCTCAAACAGCAGACAGCAAGTTCCTGAAGTGGGATAAGGAGCTTTGAAAGCAGGGGCATGTCTGATGAGAAGAGGGAAGATGTCCCCAACTCTTGGAGTGTTTCCGAAGAAATATCTGTGATGCGTTGAAGTTTCATGAAATGTTATCAAGAGAAAGGATGATGAGAGAGGACTGTGAGAATTGAGAGACAGGATTAAGAGAGGAGTGCACATGAGAAAGGTCTGTGTGAGGCTAGAGGGAAGAATTAAGTAATAAGCAAGTGTTTTGGTGCATGGATGTGCTTCTGGTGGGAGACAACTTGGGGGATTGCACTCTCTCACTCATTTTGCTTTTCCAATGGGACACCCAGCTTTCAGTGAAGCCTGGTATGCAGAGCATCTGATTCTCACCTCAAATAGTCTAATCTCGTCTTTCTCCGTAGTATATATTCTAAACCTGTAATTTTTAACTCTGCCTACTTGTATACCTGATATGCTTACTTTACTTCTCTAACAAGGGCCTGACTTCCAATTCTTCACCATATCAAACTGACCCCAACCAGTATTCAGTAAATCTCGATTCCCAATCCCACCAACCACTGAATAATAACTAATCACAATACTGAGGAGACCCTACCACACAATGCAATTATCACGGTATGAACCACTTAACCCCTTGGCTGCGGCGGCAATTCCGCCACAGCGCTAGGGGGGACCGCGCGGCGCGACCGTACCCGTGACGGAACCGCTCCGTCACGAGCCTCGGGTGGGCTGTGCTTGTGACGGAGCGGTTCCGTCATGGCCCCGCCCGCTCAATAGAACGTGCCGCGCCGGCGCGAAATCAGCACCACGCAGTCGCTGCGAGCGGGGCATGACGGAACCGCTCCGTCACCAGCACAGCCCACCCGAGGCTCGTGACGGTGCGGTTCCGTCACGAGCATGGGAGGGGTTAAAGACGTCATCCAGGAATAGTTGTGGGGGTAGGTGATCGGGAAAAAGAATACAGAAATATATGAGAGGAAAAATCCTCAAGACAAAGCAAAGTGAATCAAACACTCTGCAACACATGTAGAATTATGAATATTGGCCTTTGGGAAACTTAAGACAATTGAGGTGCAAGCAAATACAGGTGTGTGTGGACATATGGTCATGACTCAGTGCTTAATTTGTAGAAGAATGAGTACTGGATCCAAAGCTCTGTTCAGAAGCCCACAGCTCTCAATGCACCCAATACCAAGGGTGCATAGTCTCAAATCCAGCTCGAGCCTCTCCGATCCACTACTCGACACTCCCAGACCCTTTATCTTTATCCGGCAGGTTCCTTCCTTCGCTCTTTATTACTTTTTTCCATTTTTCTCTTCCTTTGTCTTTCCATTTTGTTTGGTTTTCCCTCTCTTGCTCTTGATAAATGTCTGAAAAATAAGAGCAGGTCCCCAATAATGAGTGCTCCCCATTAGAAACCACAGGCTCAAATTAAGCACTGGGTCAGGTGGAATACTTTTCAGAACCCAGAAAGGATTAATGTTCCCAGTCCAAGCTATTAAATAAAATAAACCTAAGACGATATCCAAAGAAAAGACCACAAAGAGAAGGTTTCTCTGAGAATATATTAGCTTTTGACTCAGCAAAACAGCAACTACACAAGGGTCAGTAGCAATTTACCCTGCCGTATCACCAGTGCATTCATCCATCAACACATATTAAAATGTGATGCAGCGGAAAGCTGGGCATTAATCTTTCTTTTATGCTTACATCATATTGATCATATCTCAATCTATTTCCTCTCTGGGCCCATAACAAAGCAGTAAACTGTCTTTGGTGCTCCAATGGATCTTTTATGTGAGCTAACATTGACTTGGATATTAAGAGAACGTGAGGCAAATACATATGAGGACCTGGAATAAGAAAATGCCAAATTCATGCTAACAACAACCAATCATTTCCATAGACACTATAATAAGACTTACGACAAGAAGGTTCACATCAAGAATGACTCAAATAATATAAAGTTTGCTTATGTAAACTATTTATCTAAGCCTCAATTTGAATGATCAAGAACATAAATTACATTTATGATTCAATTTAATAGAAATCGTTTAGTAGAATTAGACACACAATGTCACACAGATTCAATAAAATAAACATTTGCTGATTACCTAGGAAAAAAAGGAGAGTGAACATGGGAAAAGTCACGTTTTCAGCAGTTGCGTTATACAGCCGAAGATCTATAACTGCACACTTTACCAGCTTGGAAAGTACAGTTTAGAGTCAGTTCTGAAAGTAAAGTTCAAATGAGTTTGGCATAGAAAAGGAAATCAGAGTTTGATCCGACAGCATGCCAGGTAAGGAAATTGAAAATGATAACCAGCCTCCTGCTCCAAGGGAACAATTATACCTTCAAAAGTTCTCTGTTTATGCCCACAAAGTATCCTTTCCATCATACAATATGGTTTCCATTGGTTGTCTACAGTGGGCTGCTCATGGTGTGATCAATGCCTTGATAAGAAGTCCGAAAGCATCAAGTAATCCTTATGCAAATTCAAAGATTTCAACAACTTTATAATTCCATCCTTTCCTCGGAAATAAGAAAATTCACTTTGTTCTTTTTGTCCGTTCCCAGACTCTCTCTGGGTTTGCAATTGCATTGATGCATTTCTGTCAAATGTGTTGCTGAATCAGAAAAGACTCCATTGTTCACAAGCATAAAAAAAACTTCATGCTCTAAACTAAACATTTTAATCGTTTTCAAATGTTTCATTACGTAAGCATTAGTTTCATTTGTCACATTTAGTAATCATGAGAAGCATAAGCAAATATCCTTTTCTCTCTCCTTATTTACATCTTTCACATTTTCACTTTTCAAAACGCTTCTGCATGCTTTTACGATTCAGTAGAAAATCTCATGTTTTTCGTCTTCAACCATTTTTCACATTTTTATCAAAAATTATAGTCGTAATTCTCATTTAATGTTGAGAATTAATAGAGGCAACTGTCATTAAACTTTTATACTCCATCAAACATTATCTGCCCAAGCAGTACTAGTCTGTTGAAATACCAAGTGAGTGGGTCCAGGTCCGTAGGACAACATCTCTTTTATATTGTTTGATACGTTGAGATGTGAAACTGAGGCAAAATTATCCTAGTAACATTTGCATTGGGTGCAAAGTAAAGTTAGACATAATATGAATTCACTTAGTACTGCATCAAATGAACAGGTATTGACAAAATGTATAGCTTTGTTTTCTGTATAGTGAACGTTAGTCATTAGAGCACTGAATGAACAGCAACAGTCTCAGGTACTCTCAAGCACATACAACAATCAAAGTGCAAGCATCAGCAGTAAAGCATTCCCTCACACATACACAAATGAGTTACAGCACACAAAAGGAGTGAAAATTCCTATATTCTTTGGCACTTAGGTGTACGTATATCAGATAACCTCAAAGGGCTTACAAGATGCCTGGAGTGGTGTCCATGGAGGAGATACTGCTCTGAACACTAAAAGTAGCCCAGTATTTCCGGTATACCTTGGTCTGCAAACACTGGACCTGGTTTTCTCAGTTTAAAATCCACGGCTGCAGGCTGTAAAGGCACAGCCTGACCCCCATTTTTCTCCACGGCAACAAGGAGGGCAGCGGATATTCCTCCCCGAGCATGCCCTGTTGTGCCCTCCTTGTCGCCTCTTTTCCACCACATCCCCCTGGAACAAGACCACTGGAGGAGGGTTGGAAAAGTGCAATGTGTGATATAATTCAATGTACTTTTGACATTGAAAATGATCCTCCATGCATTCCAATTCAAGTATTCCAGAGGAGACAGAATGATACATCAAAGAGCTAATGGGATGATAATAGGGAGAAGAGAGCGAACTACTGAGTGCAGCTGAAGCCAACTCTATGTATCTTTTTTGGTCTCGCCTAGGCAGCTCTTGCGCTGTCTCTTCGAGACATGCTGTATTCAGGTATAGACTTTAAGTTCTGCCCATTTTTCACCCATCTTTTCAATTGGCTCCTGTTACTTTCTGTTGTGAATGGTGATTTTTGATTTGTCAATAGGCTTAGTAGTCGCTCCTTAGTACCTCCTTTTCTCCAGTTGTAACCTCCCATGAGGACAGCCCCTGTTAAATGTTTTGTTACTCTACGTGATTTAATTACAGCCTGTCAGCACTATTTTCTTAAAGCACTTTTGCCTGCCTGTTGTTGCAGCCAGGACACGCTCTCCCCCAATGCTTTTCTATTTTTTTAACCAGTGCTCTATGCCTCAGTTGCAATAATGGTCGCCGCGCCTTTCTTTTCTTATTTGTGGCTCGCCAAACTTGCCTGCATGCCTTTTTTTCCATTTCTTTACTTTTGGTACAATGGCAGCATGCCCGCTTTAGCTTTAAGCATTTTAAGCTAAAGCGCGGATGCTGCGATTACTTCAGAAGTAAGTAAATAGAAAAAAATGCAGCTGCACGCTTTTTCTCCCTATTTATTTACATTTGAAGCAATCTCGGCACTTGCACTTTAGATTAAGATGTTTAAAGCTAATGCAGGGAATGCCGTGATTGTAAAAAAAGTAAACAAATAGAAAAAAAAGCGTTCAGCCGCCATTTCTTTTCCATTTGCTTACTGTTGTAGCAGGGGCGGCACCCGCGCTTTAGCTTTAAACATCTTAAATTAAAGCATAGGTGCGATGATTGCTTCAAAAGTAAATGAATAAATAAAGGCGCCCACACACCTTTTTTTCTTTATTTCTTTACATTTGTTGCAATCGCGACACCCGCGCTTTAGCTTTAAACATTTTAAGCTAAAGAGTGGTTGCTGCGATTGCTTCAAAAGTCAATAAATAGGAAAAATAATACTGAAGGTTCTTTTTTTTTCTCATCGAATCTAAGGTTCAAACCTGATGGTAAAAATTTAGCAAAAACTAAACCCTTCCAGTCTAATCAATACCAGCAGCCCCTGGTTCAAATTGTATGATCTGTTCATGTTCTGACAACCTACATATGCATGAACTTGAGGGCTGAAAGCGGTAACTATTCTTAATCGCCCCGTGCTTTTCTGTAAATCTCCTTAAAATTGGTATAAAAAAATCCAATTGTGTTAATGTTACAAATGTAATGAATATCACACAAAATTGCTGAAAATATCTATTGAATTTCACCTGGATCAGACAAATTTGTGACTAAATTGTCATTTTTGTATTTGGTTGCTTCTGTTTGCTTCCTGCATTGGCTTCAATGCGTGACTAAAATTGGGTGATTTTCTGAAACCGTGTTTTATCTTAATATCCTTTAGGTTCCTTATCTGAGTGCTTAGAAGCAGACTGAACTCAAGTATTATATTGCATGTAAAAGAAACAAGCACTTGCAATGCAATAGGTGTCACATTACTGAAGGTTTAATCTATTGGTGTTGTTAAAAATAATGCAACGCCAATAGCTCAAACTTTTAGTAATGCGATACCTACTGCATTGCAAATGCTTGTTACTATTTGGTATCAGTAAGTCTTACAGACAACTGCGATGTCACACAAGACCTAAAAAGGGGTATGCTTTTCTTGGAGGTCTCCTGTATTCTGTCCAGTTCTGGAAGCTAAGCAAACCTTTTATTTCCAGATATTTAAGCCAACATTGCTATGTTATGACCAGTGCTAGAGGTCAACTTTGCCATATTGTCCTCAGTTTTGGAAACCTCATCTGGATTATTGTGCTCCGTTCTGGAGACCACATCATGACATCGGACATTTTGTGTTCAATTACAATGAACTCAGTTGGACCTCATTTGACATACTGTGTTCAGGTCCAGAAAAAACATCTTAAGTAATGTTTTCAGTACTGGAGGCTGCCTATGGTACGTTGTGCCTAGTCCTTGGGGTCACCTCTGAATAGTGTGCCCCATTCTGGACATCACATCTGTATTGTTACATATAGTTCTTCAAACCACAATAACACGTTGGGTCTATTTTTGGAGACCTCATCTGGAAAGTTAAGTCTTTTTCTTTTATTTTAGTCCATATGCTGGCCAGATATTGAGGTTTCTACAGGTGAATGGCTTTCTATATCAGGCAGCCAACTTAGAAATGTATTCTATCTTCTAGGTTAACTGGAGAAGCTCTTGTAGGATCGGTGATGTGTGGTCACATTTTACATGCCCAAGATTATTTAGCTGTGGAATGAAAGACCACCTTGATTGGAGAGTGGGGTTCTTGTTAGGATGGCATTTCCATATTCAAGACAAGATGTTAGTAGGGTTGGTGCTGCTGTTTTTAGTTGATTTTTAGATATTGATGCAGCAGGGAGAAGCCTTCTACCTTTAATTCCTTGATTAGAACTGTGTACATTCTGCATTTGGATCTGGAAGAAATGAGGAGGAATTCAGTTATATTTACATTCGACATCAAAAAGGCATCCAGGTTTGCAGTTTTTCAAGGCACATCTTCAGGTATAGCTGTGTGCCATCCCTGCATTGTTGAGGACTGTCTCCTTTGTCTGATAGATGAGTCCTTAGAGGCTCTAAATGTAAGCTAAATAATGGTGGGGAAAGTTTGACCCACGAGGGTCTCCACATGCATTGAACACCAAATTAGATGCGCGATAGCCAGTTTTCTCAATTTATCCGGGGTGTGATAAAAACGAGGAGAGCATGTTACTTGATTCCACAAGCCCGTTCAATGTTGTATGGTATCAACATTTTCTGTTGATATACAGTGTGGAACGCTGCCAATTGATGCAATATAGTGAGTAGGAATGTCTCCTTGTTTTAGAAGGTGGTGGATATCATCAAGCACTGAGAGTGAACCTGTTTCTGTGCTGTAGCCTCCTCGTAAACTGTTCCAATTGTTTTCTTGCAGAAGTCTGCCCTGGTTGGATACATATTTCTCAGTTGTAATAAAATACCAAGGCAAGTGGTGGCCGGCCTGTAATTGGATAGAATGTTCAGATAGAAGAGATGATTTGAACAGTTTTTGTGATGATTTGCGAACATTCCCTGCACCAGTGAATCAAACTTCAGAAGGTGCAATGCTGGTTCTGGGAGATTAAAACTTGTTTTGGTCTTTATTGTAGCTGGCTGGACAAAGTGGTCTACTTTTATGTGGCGATCACCCATTGTAACTAATTGAAAAGTAGCCTATATTTTTTGAGTTTATGGAATGTAGTTAACTGGTGACATCTATTTAAATTATTTTGTCTCTCATGCTCGGGATTTTCTTGGTGAAAGACGTAAGGAAGTAATTGCATTTTTGAAGACAAACATTAAATATATTATTCAGGGCATTGTGATGTTCTTGCGGGTTAATTCGAACAGCATTCAAGCGGGGCTCTGGGATTGGTAGTTTGCTTTTGGCTGTAATTTGCTTTAGATATTTAGATTGTAAGGTTGTAATTCTTCCTTGTGGCTTTTAGTATGGATTTGCATGGGGGGGATCTTTGTGCTGATCCATTCATTATCTAGGTTTTTAGAGGGAACGTGTTAATAGGAGAAGTGAGTAGATGAACAGAGGTTGACTGAATTTGGTTGTAGGATGGTTTAATTTAAGAGAAGCTGCCTTGTTGACAAAGTCCTCAATGGCTTCATAGTAGCTGGTAAATACATTGTGCATGTCGCTAGCTGGGTCAAGTTTGCTCATTGTTTAGATGAGTTCTCTTTATTTTGAATTCAGTGACATTTCTCAAACAAGGGGTCTAGATCTGCTCCTTGCTTTCATGGACTGCATCCTTGACTGCACAGATGCAGAAGGGAAAAGCATAATCACTGGATCAATCAATCTTGATCAGAGCTAGATGTGAGTTAGCTCTGAGTGTTTATATGAATAAAGCCACAATTTCGCCAAATTATTGTTTTGGAGAGGACGGACTTTGTGAGAGGTTGTGAAGCTGGAGTAAGCAGTTGAGGTCTTGGTAATGCTTTTACGATGCATTGTCTCAGTCAATGTTGAAATATCCTAGGCCCTTCAAAGTTGAAGAGGAGGCAGGTTCCTGCTTTGCCTTTAAGCAAAATAAGAACGTCCTCTTTCTCAACTCAAAACCATCTTGCACACTGCTCTCTGCTTGTTAAAGGCATTCTATGAGACCAAAACATAACACTCTGGGCAACAACCTGTGATCATAATTGGCGACATTTGCAAGGAAGGGTTGCTCTTAAAATAACCTGTAATATTACAGTCCTTGGGTCACACATTTTAAGCCCAACTCATCACTCAAAAAAGCTACAATACCAACAGTGCTAGTGGCATCACTGAACACATTAATTTAAGTTTTAGCCACTGGCACCACAGGCTATATGACTGTGAAATCACTCAAATAATTGCCTATGGTGCACCCCTTGACCAGTTTTAGCCGAAAAGTGAGTTTTATGGTCCTTAGCTCTTATTCACCACCATCTGAAGTACATACAAGGCAGCAGATACCCGGAGTTATAAAGAGAACTTGCCTTGTCATCTAGGGTAAGGGAGTGGCCAGCAAAAGAATCAATCTACGTTTAATCACTGTGTGTGGTGCATAATCATGAACTTTGCCAAAGTATGCTTATAACCAGCGGCATAGGAATGATGCATCATGGAAGGACCAAATGATGCGGCAGGGTTTGCTAAATTATGTAGAAAGAAAAGACAATTTATCCACCATAATGCGGCATATTTTGTGATAGTGTTGCCTCATTATTGAGTCATTTGTATTCAAGTCAAGACTATCAGGCAAAGGTTTAACTTTATTAGTACTAGTACTGACACGCACATACAGCAAAAAGAAACATGACCAGTCAACCTTTGCAAAGGGCCTTCCACTATGTAGCAAAACGTTTTGCTGCGATTTTAGTAACTTTTGATCTGTTTAAGACAGAAACAATTCTTTTGGTAAAACCTGTAGATTACACAGCAGAAGATCGATTAAATGGCAAATGTGGCTAATTCAGAATGATGTAGGAAATACCGCAGCAGCAAAATCGCATAGTTCCTGTGACCATGCCCATAACTCTCACAAAGTCTAGTTCAATTTTAGTTATTTTGAAACGTCCGTAAAATTTGCATGTAATCATATTTTAACTCTACACAGTGAGTTGATAATCTGATATGTAGAGAGATATTAAAGGTATACTTTTGATACAGTGCTTGCATTATTTCTAAGAAAAACATCAAAACGGATCCTGTTCATGAATTAACATAACAGATCACAATATACTGCACTGTCATATAATGACTGCATTTCGGTGTCTGCTTTCACACCTTTCATATGTAATTGGCTGTGTTGAGTGCCCATATTTAAACAGTCTTTACATAATCCTAAAGCCTAATTTCTTCTCCATAACCTGTTCCTTAACACCAATGGTGTTAGCCAATAATTTCTCAGCTTCATTTAATAGTAACCAGAAAATAAAAAATATGTTTCCTTTATCATGTCCACCCATCATACATCGGCATAATCTGTCTTAGTCTTCAAGCCATTTATGGATGAAGTTCAAGAGAGGAGAATGTAAACTCTAAATTTCTATTTAGCGCCCAATTATAACCTACATGGAAGTTCCACATTGCTATTCCTGAACCCAGAATTAGTAATACTGCATATAGCTGTAACTGGCACAGATCAATACATGGGCATGCACGGGTGGGACCAGAATGCAACTGAAATCTCAACAACTGAAAATCCCATGGAATCACTGCAGAAAGTGAAAAGCAGTTTCAATATCAACCTCTGCTAACAGTGCCCAATTCAAGCTTTCTCAATGTCCGGTCTGCTGGATCAGTATAGTGCACTAAACTTTAGCGGAAACATATTAGAATAAAGACAGATAGTCCAATGGTTAAATGCAAACTGGAAAGAGGGCACTTTTAAACTAATCTGCAGATGTTTCGTGCAGGCTCAAATAATCGCCAAGACCTAATTAAACATCTTCATTTCTGAGAATTTTGCAATTTGATTGATTGATTATTATTTTAAGATTTGGATCTCCAAAGAGGTCAACAAACACATGTCAAAATAAAAACCTTATTGCATTTCAATACAAATATGTAAACCTTTTTAAAAATCTAAAAAAAGTTAACAGCTAATATGATTTTTGGGTAAAAATAACAGCTGGTGAAGATGTTCAACAGAAGGAGCATTAAGTCTTATAAAAAGAAGCTTTAAACTTTGAAATGTCAAATGTAATACAGGACATACAAACATTACAAGATTGAGATCTTGTAAACCATTGCTACATGATTCACAAATCTTTTCTTTGACAGGCGTATTTTGCCAAGCACATGTTACACTTTTTAATGTAGCATATTCATTCTCAAAAGCAGTATCATATGACATATTACCTGATCAAGGTTCTATATTAACTATGGATGTGTTTTTTCCTAAAGTAGATGGGAGTAATTAGATTATTTTTGTTTTAACAAGCATTTACCCGCAACGTATACATAGCTTCAAAATCATCTTGCCAGATCCTAAATAACTTTAGTGAATAAATACAATTTCAATTAAAAAACTCTATGTTCTTTTTTTTGTTTAAATATTTTTAAGAACGTTAGTTTGCATAAGGCATTCTTTTGCTATTAAATTGGCAATAACCCGAAAGTAATACTGCAGCTCAAGCCAGAACAAAAGTACTATTCAACTCAAGCTTAAGCCGAACAGGTTGAGTGGCAGCAAGGATATTCAGACTGAACAATTTGCATAGTATTTGTCCCTCAAATACATCCATAAATGACATTTGTCTGCTTCTATGATTTCTGTGGCGTGGAGTCAGGGGGACTTTCAAACAATATACCAGCAGTAAATTTCTAAAATGTTTGCGCCATCAAGCTTTATAGAATGCTCTAAACCCACCGCCATGGGATATCGCTTGACTAGCTGTATATACTCATTTTTGATATTACAAGAGAAAATGTCCGTAAAGAGGAATCGGTTTTTATGACCTCCAGCTTGTCTTTACCGAGACTCCATTTAAATGGTATTTCCTTCCGAAATTGTTTGCCCCTTCACTTTGACATTCTCATTGCATTTAGACTCAGAGTGGGCCACGAGGCTACAAAACAACAGGCATGTTTGAACTTAGACAGAAGCGGACTTCCTGCTTTGAGCCAAACATGCCCGCTGTCTTTCTCACCATGATCAGCATATATGAAGTGAATGATGTGGCTGACAGTGTCTCTCACTGACCTCTGGTAGACTATTTGTCTTCCTAATCAAGCAAAGCATCCATCCCAAACTCTCTATTAAGCTTAATGATACTACCAATTGTATGGCAGTTGTGCCCCCAACTTAGATATCTCCTCTAATCATACCGTGAGACAGATCACAAAATCCAAGAACCGGTTTGTCAAATGCTCAACTCAACACTGTATATCTTATTCTAAACACATGAGTGTTACCTTTCCTGCCAGCTTTGTTTGTGGCTTTTTCTTAATAAAAGGCAAGTTATCAACAAAAGAACCCTTCCAAGTACCTCTTTTGTGTTAAGCAACAAACTCCAGGCAGCCTAACTCAACATTGACCGATAGTACGGCAGCATTGTAAAAGTCCAGTAGGTTGGGCGTTTCTCACCTCGCTTACAGTTCACTGGCTCTACAGAAGCAGATCCCCTAGAACCTTCTTTGCCATAATGAATTTTTTGTATCATTGCTCAGCTAGTGATTCTGATAATGTTGGATTCCACCATATTGCAGTGGTAGTCTACTGTGGGGCAGAGGGGTATGTTGCTACAACAGCTATTTTGTCTGCTTATGCTGACCATCCACTTCAGGAGGGAGTTGTCCAATGCTGTCCCCAGATTATAGATAAATGGGCCAAAGGACATAGCCAGTTGCTTGAGGGCTATTGCTAGACCAGATCAAAAGATGGAGAAATCAGCAGTCTGCATCCACATGGAAATTGTGCCCCTCTGCCCTGATGCCAGAGAGAGACATCTCACCAAATCAAACCACTTGGTACTATTGGGGCTGGGGTATTAAGATGGATGGATATCTTAAGGCCCCATATCTGTAGGGCTTTTCTGAGGTGGAAAACTCAGTTTAGCATCAGTGGGGGAAGAGCGGGCGCATGGGGTTCCTGTTAGATCAAAACTAGATAACGTTCTTGGGCAAATTAGCTACAAAAAGGTCCTGTTGGCGTCCTTGGCTAGCCCACGGAATCTCCCCCACTGTGAACGAGACAAAGCATCCGCTATGTCACTGTCCACTTCTGGTACGTGCAAAGCACTGAATGCTATGTCATGGCGCAAACAGGCCAAAACAAACACTCTCAACAGCTTCAAAACCTGCTCGTTCCTGGCTGACTGACGGTTCTCGGTCTCCGCCACAGTCATTTTTTGTTTGAATATTTTTTATTGCATTTCCTTTATGAGAGTACATATAAATACGTTAACACAGCCGTATTACAGGAGAAACGTGTCATACCATTTCTGCTTTTCATATGCAATAATAAAGAAAAGGAAAAAAAAGAAAAACAGAAGAAAATGCATGGCATTACAATAATAGGGAACATAGCTGTACAGAGGTACACTTTAACAGCAACAGTTCGCTAGGATAGTGGGACCTTCCATTCATGGTCTGCAAAAACAAACGTCAGAATCGGAGCATCTATGAAAATGAACTGATAATGCAAGAGGAATGGGACACGCCGGAAGACAGATAAGGGTACGACCAGCATGGCAGGTCAGGAGTCACTCGGGCAATAGGTGACATCGTAATCTAGATGCTCGGCATGCAAAGGAAGGACAGTACCACCTGAGTGCTTCTGAGTGCGAGGTTATATGTATCAATCAGCAGTGTACCGTAATTCTGGGGTGTGTCTCTCAGTCTGTCCCCAAAAGAAGAAAAAGGCACTCATTCCTGGGGAGAGCCATAACTGTGTACTCAGGGTCTACTATGTAGTTACCGAGTGGAGCTCAAAGAAATCTGCAGAGTAATCAATATTCAATACCTTATTCACATAACAATGAACATTGAATAAAAACTTGATAAACTAGGGATTGAAAAGAGAATAAAGGGGCTCAAAACAAATGGAATGGGGTACAGGCAAGAGCGGGCATGTGTAGTGCTTTGTCGGCAATGGTAGTCATCTGGTGTGGCGCGTAACGGTTATAGAGGGTGGGGGAGAGTGCTGCAGAGGCATCGGACCAGAAGAGGCAGAGGAGAGAAGCGTGGAAGTGGAGGGGGATGGGGGGAGTCGGAGCCTCGCTCAAATGGGAGAGTGTCTAGATGACACCTCCCTGCAGACACGCACTGGGAAAAGCAGCCAAGGTATCATCCCATGCTTGAGCAATGGGATACATGCGGAGCCCCGCTGTTTCTTCCCTGTGTAGGGCTACACTTTCCGCCTGTGCCCAATCAATTGCCAAAAGAAGTACGCCAGTGTATTGCCTGGGGAGGTTCGCTATTCTTCCAACGCTTGGTGATGAGCCTTTTCGCTGTTATGAGACCAAGGTCCCAAAACCTAGCAGGGACTTTCGTTTGCTTCGTGCGCTGGTATAGGCCCAATAAATAAGTCTCCCACGTGTGCGGTAAGCTGCTCCCCGTTCCCGTCGCTAGAGAGGTCGACACTGTCCTCCAGTAGTCGTGGAGAAGGGGGCACGACCAGAGCATATGCAGAAAGTCCGCATCTACTAGGTTGCACCTGGGGCATGCTGTTGTATCAAGGTTGAAATAGCGGTTTGTCTTATCGAGGGATAGATACGCGCGATGTATAATATAGTATTGGATAACCTTAAAGCAGGAGTTGCGTGGGACATTAAGCGCTCCAGCCAGTACCATCGCCCACTCTTTATTGGTCCAGTCCCGTTCCCTGTCTCCGGCCCATTTGTCTTGCAAGCGCTGTGAGGAAAACTGTGTATAAGGGTGCAGGGCCTACGCAAGCCAGTGTACTATGTGGGAACCGTTCCCCATCACATGTAGATATTGTATCAACAAATGGGTCGGTAGCTCCTCCGCGAGATCCCCCCAGGCCTGTGTTAGTAAGTGTATGATTAAAAGTCCACATTTGTAAAGCGCACAATCACCCGTAAGGGTCTCTAGGCGCTGGGGGGCCGTCGGGAAGATTAAGCGAGCTATTGCCCAGAGTCACATGGTGCTGGGCTAACCTGCCGCCGGAGCCGGGGATCGAACCGTGGTCCCCAGATTCCAGCGTCAGTCGCCCTGGCCGCGGCGCCACACCTCTCCAATATGATGTTGCGTGTGTTAGGAATTGACCGACAGGCAGTCCCGTGTTTGCCGCTAGAGTCTCAAATGGTAATAAGGTACCCTCTGCAAACATGTCTCCCAGGCCCTCTAATTCAGCCTGTGTCCAACTGCGTAATGTCGCCTCCGTGAGCGCGCCACCTTCCCAGGGCATCCCTAGCAATGGTTAATTCGGAGCATACGGCTTGGTGGAACTCGTGAGCTTCAGGCTCCTCATGTAGCACTTCCGCGCCACCGCAAGGTGCAGCTGTTCGGGGCAGCGAGCCTTGGCTAAAGGATGAAACAGTGCGTGGATCTGCGCAGTTGTCATGACGGAGTCGTCCGTAGCAGTGTCTCCTAGATTTTTCCCGCTCAGCCAGTAAGTTACCCACTGCAGCTGTGCCGCTATGTAATAGAGGTCCTGATTAGGAACCGCTAGTCCTCCATTTTCAGCCGAAGCATATAGCGTCTTCAGCGCCACCCTGGGTCGCCCCGCGTTCCATATAAGCCGTCTGGTCAAGGTTTCCAACTCTCGGAATATTCGGGTCGGGACATATATTGGGAGGTTGGCATAGAAGTATAGCAATTTGGGCAACACTATCATTTTCGTCAACGTTATTCTACTTGGGACATTGAGTGGGAGAGAGTTCCAGAAGGTTACCTGAGCCGTGAGGGACGAGATCGCCCTTATTAGATTGCCTTCCAACAAGTCAGTGGGGTCTCGATATATATATATGCCCAAATAGCGGAAAGTAGTCGGGTACCAAACAAGTCGTTCGCCGAAAACTACAATATCGCTTTCCGGCGTGTCGGGATCAAAAGAGTATACTCCCGACTTCGCCCAATTAACTTTGAGTCCCGACATTTCCCGGAATGTACGGAATATGTCAGTGATCACCCGCGGAAAGCAGGTCAGATCTCTGATGTAAAGCAGTAGGTCATCCGCGTATAGTGATACCGCGTGCGTCCCATCGGCTAAAGGAATGCCCCAGTCCGGGCCAGAGGCTCGGAGCTGTGTCGCCAAGGGCTCCATCCTTAGAGCGAAGATTAGGGGGGAGAGGGAGCACCCCTGTCTAGTATCTCTGCGTACCTGTATCGGGTCCGAAAAGAGCCCACCCGTGCGAACACGCACTACAGGCTCCTGATACAGGAGCTCCACCATCTGGAGAAAGGCATCCCCCAAGTCAAATTTCTCCAACACTAACATCAGGTAGGGCCATTCCATGGAGTCGAACGCCTTTTCAAGATTCAGTACCAGACACCCCAAATGGGGCCATCGGGGGGTAGCCAGACTCTGTATCCTAAAAAGGCGCCGGATGTTATAGGACGTACTACGAGTTGGTACAAAACCGTTTTGGTCAGCGTGCACCAAAGTAGGCACCAGGGGTGCTAGCCGTTGGGCCAGCATGGCTGCCAGGATCTTAAAATCGGTATTGAGGAGGGCCAGTGGTCTGTACGAGCCCATACTGAGCTCGTCTCTCCCCGGTTTCAGGAGAGATATTAAGTTTGCCTCGTTCAGCGTAGGTGGGAGAGCAGAGTCTGTGATTGCCGCCCTAAACATACGCAGTAGTTCGGGAATGAGGATGACAGAATAGGCCTTATAAAACTCCGCGGGCAGTCTGTCGGGTCCCGGGGTCTTGCCGTTGGAGAGCGAGAATATGACGGTTCGGAGCTCCTCCGACGTGAACGGCGCTCCTAGTTCTCCGCGCTGCGCATTATTAATCGCTGGTAGGGGCAAGGCCGATAAATATGTTGAGATGTCAGCAATGGGGAGCTGCAGACGAGAGCGATAAAGGCTCTCATAATGCGCCGTGAAGGCCTCATGGATACTCTTCTGTGTGTATACAGTGGTGTCTTGAGCATTACAGATAGACATTACCGGCGTGGTCTGAGTGTCGCGCCCAATCAACCACGATAGTAATTTGCCCGGCTTATCCCCAAGATGATGCGTGCGTGCCGAATGTGCAGCGTAGTTTAAGTTTTTCAGCCTGTCCAGAAGTTGTGTGTGTTGTTCCCTGGCTGCCAGCAGGGCCCTATCATCTCCCTCAGCTGCCTCCTGTTCCCCGACCAGCAGGTCAGATTCAGTCCGTGTCAGCTCCTCCTCTATCTGTTTTCGCATTCCCGCCTGCATACCCAGACAGTGGCCCCTCGTGACGACCTTAAATGCATCCCATTCCAATTGTGGGGTGGAAGCAGTATTGTTATTTTCATCAAAGTACTGTAAGAGACGGGTCGAAAGCGCTTCCCTATATGGGGCGTCTAGTAATACGTCTGGCTGGAGTCTCTAAGTGGGCACCGGCGGGTGGGGGCGCTCCCAGGTAAAGTCTAGGATATGAGGATTGTGGTCAGAGTGAGTGCGACCCAGGTAACAGGTGTCTGTGACATGGGGTAGTAGGTCGCTCGTCAGCATGTATCTGTCCAGTCGTACATGTAGCGTGTGGGCTCCTGAATAATACGAATACACCCGCGCGTGGGGTTGCGATTGCGCAAGACATCATGCAAGTCCCACTGTGTCGCCCAGTCTCATTGCCCCATGCACCGGTGCACTGGTCAAGGGGGGAAACGACCGGTCCAAGTTGATATCCAAGACACAGTTGTAGTCGCCCCCGAGCAGAAGTGGAACGCCATGCCACGATGCCAGTACTGTTGAGAGCTGTGTGAGGAAACGGCCCTGTTCAGTGTTAGGTGCATAGATGGAAGCGAGGACAATGGGCTGCCCGTCTAATTTACCATGAAGCACTACATATCTGCCCTCCGCGTCTACTCTGCTGTGGGTGAGTGCAAAGGGGACCCCAGGGCGTATCCAAATTAGCGTTCCTCGGGCATATGCCGAAAACCCAGTAGCGTATAGTTGTCCCCTCCACCTGCGGTGTAGTGTGAGCGCCTCTGGGCCGGCCAAATGGGTCTCTTGCAATAGCGCCACGTGTACATGGTGTCGTTTGAGATACGAATAGATCTGGTAACGGCGTGAAGGTGTATGTATACCACGCACATTCCAGGTGCAAAATTTAATCAAGGTCATTTCACATCCGTCCACTCGTCACACCCCCCAACCATCCACCAATCAGCACGACTGTATAACAGGACAATTACCCACTTACAGCATCTAGATATCTTTGCACATACCCGTGTTTCCCGAATAAAAGAGAAGGGGAACAAAAGGAGGCAATCAACCCTGTGAACATAGGGAACAAAAACAAGGGTCGACAGCAGAACATGTCGTCGTCCAAACGCTCTAGTGAGCTAATGAATCCTTGAGTTCAAGGGGGGGTCACTGAGCGCTTGGCTCTGTCCTTACAGGAGCATCATGCAATCAGGTTGAGGGTGCTTCCCCTCCACAGGTAGTCTCTGTCATTCGGCCCAGCTCCAACAGGAATGTCTGTTGTGCAGGGCGCTAGGTCTCTTGGGCCCAGGGCCCAGTCTTCCGACAATGTCCCAAGAGGGGCCCTATCATGCCACTCACCTTCAGGGGTCCGTCCACCCCTACAATGTCGCCTCACGACTCACAGGCGGTGCTGATGTCCCTGCCAGTCCTGGATCAATAGGGCCAATAACACAATGGCACATGACCCAAGTCCGGGCGCCACCCCGCAGGCGGGGCGGGCTCGCCCGTGGCCCAGCAATGATCCAGTGAATCAGAATCTAGGTGGCAACAAGAGTTCCCAGGGCCAAACAGGAGGGGCCAGTTGGCCCAGGACGTTTTCACTGGACAAAGTCAGCAGTTTGCATGGTCACTCTGGCGGTTCTGTCGATATTTGTGAGTCTGGGATTCCATAGATGTGTTCGTCATCGCTTGCGATGGCGCGGGGGCTGGCCTCCAGATCCGGGTCTGCCTCCAGCGAGCCGCTGATTTCCGCCACCATCCGGAGGGCTTCCTGTTGCTTGCTGTGTATGAGTTCGGGTGTAGGACCCACCTCCGTCTCCGTGCGTGTCAGTTTCGTCGGCGAAGGTCTCCGCCGGCGGCGTCGCCGGGGTCCTCGGTCGCGTCGCGTCGCGGCGACGGCGTACCTCCGGGTTCCGTGTCAACGCGCGAGTCAAGCCAGGTCTCAACTGCTTCAGGGGTGTTGAAAAAGTGAGTCTTGTCTTGGGCATCTACACGCAGGCGGGCCGGAAAGAGAAGGGAATACTTCAGAGCTAGGCGGCGGAGCCACTGTTTCACTGCTAGGAAAGAGTGTCGCTGGCGGTGGACTTGTATGGTGTAATCAGGGAATAACATGATCTTAGTATTATCAACCCTGATGTCCGGCAATTTCCTGGTTTCTCGCAGTATGGCATCGCGTTCCCGGTAGTTCAAAACACGGATAAGCATTGGTCGTGGGTTGGATCCCGCAGGAGGAGGTCTTGCCGGTATGTGGTGGGCCCGTTCCACCACAAAATGTTGAGAGAGGGTACCTTCTGGCAGTAAGTCTGTTGGACCCGGTCCTTTGGGCAGGTTCACCCGTGACTTTTTGCTTTTTCCTAGCCTGTTTTTGGAACCTGGGGTGGTGATTTTAGGCCTCTGCGCACTTTTTCACTGTGGTACAGTGTAAAGTGCGTGTGCTTTCTGTGTATGGATGGTGAGCGCCCTGCCCTCCCATAGGAATTAATGGGAAATATGTATGCCCATGGTAGATTCCTGGTGCGTGGGGAGTGCAGGGGCGAGTTTGATATGTATGAACTCGTGAGAATGAATGCTGCAGAATGGTGTATGTGGCATGGCTGTATCTAGTCCAGAAGCGCCACTTTTAGAAGTTGGCATAATTGTGTAGTGAGTCTGCTAGCACGTGATTGGCTGATGGGCCTGGCCCAGGCATGCCGGGGACTGCTGGTAGATGGATTGTCTGGAGGAGGGGGTCTGAGTCAGCCGTAGATGAAAGGCCCCCATCTGCTGTTAGGGAGGAGTGGAAAGAGCGTCTGGTGGAGCCAGGCTGTGCCTGTGGGCCCACCCTTGATGGCTCTCCCTCCTGATGGCCCCCTGTCACCTCTGACCTGAGGCTGACAGGAGAGGGAAACCAGATACACCCAGAGCTTAGGGCTCGCTCACACAAAGACTTCAAATGACTTCAAAGCCTTTTCTGTGTATAAGAAGGGGCTCTGCCCCTTCCAAAATGTTCTTGTCTTGTTCTTGTTTTCTGACTTGAATCTGCCAGGGGCGTGCTGCTGCTTGGGCTCAGGGAATCCCTGAGTCCTGCCCAGCCCCTGGACTCCTGATGGACTTGCCTGGATTCCTGGGGGACCCCTCTGCCCTGCCTGGGCTGAGGGGGGGACTTGGCTTTGCCCCCCTGGGAGGCTCTGTGGCTTTGGCAGCGTGGAGGAGCTGCATTGCCCTGTGGATAGCGCTGGAACTGTATTTCTAGCGCCTGGAGGCGCTGAGCTTCCTCCCGAGCGCCTGGGAGCGCTCTGCCGGTTGTCTAGCGCTTTGGAGCGTGTCATTTTCCCCAAGCGCTTGAGGGCGCTTTATCTGGACTTTTCCTAGCGCTTAGGAGCGCTTTATGTCCGCTTATAGCGCTGGGCGCGCTAAGGCATCTGGCCCGTAGGAGGAATCAGCCCCCGCCTGCCTGCCTAAGGATCGGGCCGCCGGCCGGCCAATCCTGTCGCGGCCGGCCGGAAGTCCCGCCCCGCAGTCGGCGGGGGGGAAGAAAGGAGAAGGCGCGGAAGATGGCGGCCGTTTGCGGGGCTCCTCTCGGCTGAGGGAGCCCCGAGGAGACGAGGCGGCCGGTTGGCAGGGCTCCCGTGTGCCGAGGGAGCCCTGCAGAGAGGGAGAAGTCCGGCGCGGGAGTAGCGAGGCTCCCATGTGGTCGGGAGAGCCCCGCCTTCACCCCCGCGAGAAGGGACTGCTGCCGGGAGCCTTGCTGGCTCCACCCTGAGTCCCGGTCCCGAGACGGGGGACCGGGCAAAGCGAGGAGAGTCTGCGTGGAGCAGGAGCTCCGCAGATGACGCCGAAGCCGGCCCCCGCTGCACAGAAGCCCCGGTGAGTGAAGGGCTGCGGGGGGAGATAGTTCCGTGTGGTGCCGGCCGAGGCACTGAGGAGAAGGGCGGCCCCGAATGGCAGTGGGTCGCCCCACCGTGATTACAGGGCCCGCGAGGGGTTCTTGAGGGCCCGCACTGCTGCATGTTGGTGCCGCTTCGAGGCACTGAGAAAGGGCGGCCCCGAATGGCAGTGGGTCGCCCCACCGTGGGTGCAGAGCCTGTGTGGCTACATGTGGGGCATGTGATGCCCAGAGCCTGTGTGGCTCCAACGTTGGGCACGAGTAATGCCAGAGCCTGTGTGGCTCCAACGTGGACATAGGTGGGTGTAGAGCCTGTGTGGCTCCAGCGTGGCGCAGTTTGCGCCTGAGGGCCAGTGAGGGCCCTGGCGCAGTGTTGATGATTCTCCAGCTGCCCAGCAATTAGTGGGCAGCTGCACCGTTTAGGCGCAATTTCAGGAGAGAGTCCCTGTGTGGGACAGCGAGGGCACATTGGTGCCCGGCCTTCCCAGCTGCGCAGCACTTAGTGCCAGCTGCAACGTTTAGGCCCTTGTGAGTGTTCCCAGGGGCCCAGCAAGTAGTGGGCCCCTGCATCGTTTAGGCCCTGACATTGAGACTCAGGGCGTTCTAGCCCCAACAAGGCCAGTTGGCCTAGGGACTGCCACGGGTGGTGGCTTATGTAGGTTTTGCGCAATTGTATGGTTCTTGCACCTCTGAATGTGATTTCTTGCATCATGTCTTATTCCTGCACCTCTGAATGTTTTAGACATCATGTGACGTTTGCGCTACTGTATTATTCTGGTACCTCTGAATGTAATTTTATTGCATCATGTGCTTTATTCTTAACACCGCTGAATGTGTAGGTTTATACATTATGTGTTTCCCTTTACTACTCCTCTGAATGTATATCTATGCATCATGGGTAATGTGTTCTTTCTTAGACCCCTAAATGCTGTGTGATACTTAGGTGGTTGTTCTTTTAGTACAGGTGGTCCTAGTGAGGTCCTGGTCCCCTGCGTGACAGTCTCCTAAGGGTTTAGGGTTGCGTAGGTGGTACTTACCTGTTCCCAGTAGTTACTGGATGCGACCTATAACTGTTACTTTGTGTTACAGTGATTTTATATACTTTTATTCTAAGTTCTACAAGTACTATTTCTATTTCTAAAAGTGCTGAGTATGACAGTGGCCCATGTGGCCCTGTCCTTTGTAAATAATCCCTTGTGAATATTGCCGTGCCAGTTGGCACAATGTACATGTGTGATTTCTATCTGATATGTTTTGACAATACAAAAGTTATTTTAATATAACCTTGTGTGGAGTCTCTTTTGTGGTGTGCCTAGAATGTTGTTGCTGTTGTGCGCTGACGCAAATGCTTTACACATCGCCTCCGAGTTTAGCCTAGACTGCTCGCGCCATGCTACCTAGAGGGTGAGCAGGGGTTATCTTGGCGTGTGACTTCCTTGCCCTGACTGGAATGGTGGTTTCGGCCTGGCTTTGGCGTCAGCCTTAGCCTACCCGAAATAGCCGGTTTCCAACAAAGTCCATAAGCCATCGCTCCATGTGTTCCGCCGGCTCTCTTCCCTCCCAGCATTCCGGCAGCCCTACGATGCGGACGTTGTTCCTCCTCGCCCTTCCTTCCGCATCCTCCGCACGATCCTTCAGGAATTCCACTCTGTTGAGGAGGTCTTGGACATGTCTATCCATTTGTGCGATCTTGGGCGTGACATCGGTCATGGTGGCTTCAAGGGTGGTCGTGCGGTCCGATAATTTTTTATGGTCAGCCCGGAGATGCGTTAGATCTATGGCGACGGTATCAATTTCCGTTTCCAGAGAAGTGCGGGTCAATTTCATCGATTCCTCCAGCCGTTCCATTGCCGCCAGCATCGTATCCAATTTGGAGGCAGTCTGGTCCAGGTCAGCCGCCTTCGCCATCTTTCCCTTCACCTGCGCGCCGCTAGCACCAGACCTCGTCCTGGATCCCCCAGACATGAGCGGCACAGTGTAGTTCGAGTGCCAGCTCGCCCGGGAAGTTCCCCAAGGTCCCAAAGAGGGCACAGCTCTTCACGAAGACAAAAGAGAGGGTCCAACCACAAGGGGACGCAGGTCGATCTGTCCACAGATGCGCGTGGGCGCTCCTGTTATATACCAGGACAACTGGCCGCACTCGGGGAGACACTGCGAGGGGTGAGACGCATCCACTCCACCCGTGGACCACGCTCCTCAGTGTGCTCAGGTGACAAGTGGCTCTCCACTGAGGGGATCCAGGGGGGGAGCCGCAGTCCGTTACAGCCGTCTCTCCAAATCAGTTGTCCATGAGGCTGGTATGGGCCGCCTCAGTGCGTATGTCAATATGGCTGGCGGCCGCTGCGAGCCGTCACCTCACTGCCCGTCAGCTCCACCGGCCTCTCCAAGGAGGAGCAGCTCACTTAACAGCGGGGCAGCCAAAACCAGAATTCCAGGGGGGCAAACGTTGGCGTTATCTCACGTACCCCAGGCGCCACACCGTGGGGAGTATGACCGGGGGGTTGCGCGGGGGGCCCGTCTCCACCGTAACAAGAGGTGCCTCCCGCCCGTAATTAGGGCTAGATCCACCCCAGGTCAGGGGGGGGTCAGCCGCCTTGAAAGCGCCTCCCGGGGCTACACAGTTCCAACTCCGTGGTGATGCGCCTATCCTTCAATGGAGGCAAGCAGAAGTGCGGCCCACCGTGCCGCAGGCCAGGCAGTCGGCCAGGTCCATATCCCACGCCAGGGGCGACCGGACGTTCAGGATTGTTCCTAGGGCGAAGTCCGTGGCCACGCGGCAAAATTCACAGTACCTTACACCGTGAGCAGCGCTCCTTCAGGCCGCACGATCGTGGCTCTAACCCGGCCGCGCACCAGCTCTCGCGCCGGCCGGGGAGGAGGATCCAGCGGTAAATTCGTGAAGCGCCGCCTCCGCCGAGACAACCAGCAGTCTCTGTCACGCCTGACAGTAGGAGCTCAGCAGTCACTCCGGTGCGGCCGCGGCTGTAGTCAGGGCGATATCACCACACCCGAGGCCCGGAGTCCTCATCTCGTGGCTCACAGCAGTCGGGCCCTGTGGGAGGGGCTCAACCCTGGTCTTGCGTGAAAACACACGCCGGCCGGGGGAGCCTGCTGGAGGGGCGACCGTTCACCGTCGCCTCTGGGTCATGTAGAGATCTCTGATCAGCCCCGAATTCGGCAGGGGGGTCGAGGATCGTTGCAGGCAGCTTCGCTGGAAGTTTGGGCCAGAAGCGGATAAGTGGCACGGAGAAATGACCTGCGGTCGGGGAGCTTAGCACGGAGCTCTACCCGGGCACGTCCGCTGCCATTGCGTGCTCAGCCACGCCCATCTCCACCACAGTCATGTTGTCAATTCTGAAAGTCACTTTCTTGTGTGCCACCTGTTCCCCCCACAAGCCACCGCTACCACCAGCGAGAAGAATTCCAAAAATGCAATACTCCTACCGCCTCCCGCCCAGTCTGCTGGCCAATGTTCAGCACACCATTTCCCTTGCCAGAAAAGGCCAAAATCCTTACTGCCTGCTGCGTCTGAAAAAATGTGTACGTCACAAACTAAATTACCCTCCCTCGCCAGTGGAATGACATTAAATTTGTGCAAGAATACTCTCCACATTCTCAGGTCTTCCCTCACGCCTGCTGAAAGTCTCACATAGTGGAGTGGTCGTCTCTGTCCCGCAAGTGCCCTACCTAGCCTTCTACAAAAAATCCTCCCAACTCTCACCACTCTGCAGGCAAAATTAAGATGACCTAGCAGTACTTGAATCTCTTAGACCGTGAGGGGGCCCCATTGTCTTCTCAGGCGCCAAAGGCACCCCTAAATCCCTCATCAGCTCTTTGAAGCTTTCCAGAGCCGCCTATCACTCTGTGGAGCATGAGGTGCCCACAAAAAAGAAATCAGCCAGATAATGCGTCACCAATTGGTGACCCATGCGCATTGAAAACAGTCACTGGGGAAATGTGCTAAAGCACTCAAATAATGCGCATGACATAGACCAGCCCTTCGGTAATGCTTTGTCCACATACCATCTTCCATTGATATGGATATCCAGAAGATTCCAGTCATCTGGATGGACTGGAAGCAAACGGAAAGCTGATTTTTTGTCGAACGTTGCCATTTCTGCTGTTGCGCCCACCGTCACAACGAGTGACTTGACCACGTCAACTGACGAATATGAAACAGTAGCCTCTTTCTCATCAATAAAATCATTCACTGAGCTCTCTTCTGGCCATGACAAATGTTGAATAAGATGGAATTGTCCCTGTTCCTTCTTTGGAACCACCGCAATCGGTGGCACAATCAAATTCTCCAAAGGCCAGTCCATGCAGGGTCCGCCATCTTTCCTTTGTGCACTTCTTTGTCCAATTTCTCCTGAACTATTTTAAGATGTTCTCTCGCTGACTGCAAATTTTCAACCCATCTACTGCTTCTTGGTCCCTCATACCCTAATCTAAAACCCAATCTCAAATCCTCCCTTAAAACCTCTACAGCCTTCTGCTTTTCATAATTCTGTATGGTTGCCTTCTCCCTGTCCACCCTAACCGGTGTACAAGCCCTTTGGCCCAGCCCCCTTAGCCCCTCGCGCTCCTGTGAAATGAAGTGACTCCTGCCCTCCTGTGCTACCTCACCATTTGGCCCAGCCCCTCGAGTTCCTGTGAAATGCTGTGACTGCTGCCCTCATGTGCTACCCCCTTCTTGCTGCCACTGCTGTCCTCCCTGTTGGTGTCCCAAACCCCTCCCCCAGCAATTGACCAACGGGTGCCACCCCCGCATTTCGAGCACTCATGTCTAAATTTACAAAGTTCCCGAGTGCACAATCCCTTGTTAAAGTCCCAGCAGGACCCTCCCAAACCTGTCTGTCCTCTACCTGTTGCTCCCACCCCTCCCCAGGTGGGCTTTCCCTGAAAGGGCCAGTAGACTATCGGAAGACCACTGGTTTTCCCCGCCCTGGAAGCCCCCACTGTGTGCTGCCACAGATCCGTGTCTAACTCCCCTCATTTTGTTATGGGATCCCAAGCCATACGTGCCCTAAATTCCTCGTTATACTGCGCCCACGCGTATACCTCCCTGTGATCTGGGCCTTCCAGATCACATCCATATATTTGAAAAGGGTCACACAGCGTTCTAGGTACTTCTCTGAGTAAACACTTGCGTAAATTAAAAATGCAGCTGTCCAGTGGAACCCTTGGCCTCTTGGCCAACTCATATTCTTCTTCTTTTTAACCCTCTTTTGCGTGTACTTCCCTGTGCAACAGCTTGAGCATTTCAACATACTCTCCCTTCCAAATGCGCTATTTCGTTCCCAACATTAGATGCGCATCCAGCCGCTTGGTCACTACATGTAAGGTAATTCTTTTATTTTTATTTTGTTATCTTCTGTATCCCTCCCTCCCTTCCAATCCACTTTTTCCAACATCTCGCATGGCGTCCCTCAAGGTTCGGCAGTTAGTCCGATATTATCTATATGAAGCCTTTAATCACGGTCATCAAACAATATAAGATCGAAATTGTTAACTACGCGGATGATACGCAGTTGATTTTCTCCCTGGAGGGAGATGATTCAACCTCCTTGGAAGTACTTCATACTGCCTGCGAGACACAGCAGATTGGCTGAAAGCCAATTCCTTGCAATTCAACACCGGAAAGACTGAGGTGCTATACTGCCCTAGGCCCAGGGTACAATCTTCTCTCCCTAGCAACTTCTGGCCTGTGGATTTTTCTCCACTGGTGCAGCCTGTGAAGGTAGTGTGGAACCTCGGCGTGATGTTTAATAGCGACCTTACTTTGGAGGCGCAGGTATCTAAAGTAGTAGCTGGCTGCTTAGCTATTATTCGTCTCCTGAGAAAAATCCTTCCTTTGCTACCACCTTTTGCGTGGGTCGAGGTGGTGCGCTGTACTATGCTCAGCAGGTTAGATTATTGTAACTCCTTACTGTTGGAGTCCCCGAGTTATCTTATGGATAGACTCCAGAGAATTCAGTCTGCAGCGGCAAAATTAGCCTTGGGGTGGCCAACGAGATCTTCTTCCTCAAGCGCGTTGGCTCAGTTGCATTGGCTCCCAGTGAGACAGAGGGTGCAATTTAAGTCGCTCTGTCTGACCTTTAAAGCTGTTCATGGGTTGGGCCCCGCTCCTCTGCAAAGGAAGTTCTCATGGCATGCGCCGGCTCGTAATCTACGCTCCGCCTCCGCCAGGTTGGTGATCATTCCGAGGTTCAGGAGATCTAGAGCTGGAGGTAGATCGTTCGGCGTGGCCGCGGCGAAACTTTGGAATTCTCTTCCGATTGTTCTTAGGCAGGTTACCGATCTTCTCACATTTAGAAGACACTTGAAAACCTGGCTTTTTCCAAACCCATAGTTTGCTAGTAGTCAGCCCTCCCCCTTCGATTTGAGTTTGCCAGCGCCAGGATGCCTTTTTAGGTGAAAGTGCGCTTTAGGAATGAAATAAATAAATAAATAAATTTTCAACTCCTTACTTTCGACTTTATCCTTGCTCTCTGTGGTGGCTTCCTCCCCTTTATCCGACTTACCCAGAATTTTATTATCCTCAGTTTTCATTGTGGCTTTCTTACCGTTATCTTCTGAGCCCAGACATATATTCAGTATGTATTTGCCCTTGATCAATGTACCCGCTTCCCCCCCTTTATCTTTCTCCCCCCTATCCCTACGGAGATCATTTTTGGCTTTCCCCCAATCCCTTGTCCTTTACCTGGCTCTAAGGAGGGTGCCCATGTTGCTGTAGTCCGCCTCGCCATGTGGGTCATGTTCCGAGCCGACTTGGCTATCCTTTCCACAGGCTCTGCTGCCCGACGTGTAACCTGTAACATACTACGAGACATATTACTCTGCTCCCTTTGTCCCCATCATCAACTTCTCTTAATTCGCCCTCTTCAAGTCTTTCCTCATCATAGTCTAATTTATCCCGCCACTCGTTACATTCCTTTTGCTGGCCCCCAAAGAACCCCTAATTCCTTCCTTCAGGGGGGCCGACTGCATCCGCTGGTAATCTACGGCACCCTTAAACGGCGTATTTTGGTGTCCTGTCGCTCTGTACACCTCTGAGGTCCATCGGGCGTTGGGGCCAGCGAGACTGCTTGGGGACTACTTCTGCCAGCCATGACGGGAGACCCTGCCAGGACTGGGCACGCCAAGCGAGGCTCCACCCTCCCTTCCCCTCGGCGCCTCTGAGCCGCTCCCAGCTCTGCCAAGTCTGACCCCTGACGTTGCTCCCTCACCTGAAACATCAAGCATTGGCATAGCTAATAGGTCTCACCTTTGGGACCTTATAAGTGTTTAGTTATCCAGCACAATATCCTTGGTGCAACAACATCAAGTGTTGCATGGCTAAACACTTATAAGGTCCCAAAGGCGAGACCTATTGGCTATGCCAATGCTTATTTCTTATGGCTGGTGGGTTTGAGAAACAGGGAGGGTGGGATGCAACAAGATGGTATAAAAAAAGTGCTATTACGTGACCAGTGCTGACTGTGTCAAAGCAACTTTTTTTTACTTATGGCGGGGGATGGTTGGAGGGAGGAAGCAACGGCATGGTGGAGGTGGGGGGGAAGAATTAACACGGATGAGCAGTGGATGGACAGTGGAAGGAAAGAGTCTAATCAAAGTAAATAAATCATTACTTGGTACATGCGCCAAACAAAAGAACAGGAAGTGACATCGGCAAGCACTGGCCAATTAGGAGGCAACAAATAGGAGTGACAATGAAGCCAACGATTGGTAAGCAATGGTTGGGCTCCAAGCGCCTTACAGTTAACACTACCTCTAGCAGCAACAGTGCATAAGCTATCGGCAGACGAAACCTAAAGGTACCATTTTCAAGCAGGCTATCTCAAATGAAAGTAGTTTTGGAAAAGTGAAATCAAATTAATTGGTATTTGTTTTAACATATATATATATATATATATATATATATATATATATATATATATATATATATATATATATATATATATATATATATATTCACAGAAAAAACCATAGGTTATAGACCATATATAGTTAGGAATTAGCATTTACAAAACCTTGAAAATTCACTGAAAAAACCATAGGTTATAGACCATATATAGTTAGGAATTAGCGTTTAGAAAACCTTATTTTACTCACACAAAACCATTGAAATTCCATATATAGTTAGTTGCACTAACTATATATCGCGCACCCGCAATCCACTGCTGATGATGTCACATATTACATCATTCATGACATGGTCAGTGACATCACTGATGACATCACTGATGACATCTCAAATGACATCACTGATGACATCACTGATAACAACATCCAGTGATTTTTTGTTTCTATAAAGTTTAAATATGTCTTACATATTGAAGAATGAGTGGATGTGTAAGTGTCTGGACGAAGGATTTAGTAGGTGCATGACTGACTTATGAGTGAGTGATTAAATGTGTCTCACTGACTGCATGGGTTAGTGACTAAACTGTCTTAATTTGTGCATCATTATGTCTGTTGTTCTGTAAACTGCTGCATGTGTTGATCAGTAGCTATATGAGTAACTATATGGGTTATTGATTGATTGCCCAAGTATTTGTATGGGAGACTGAGTGTGTGTGTGGCTAGCTGGGAGGTGTGTGACTCTGTGCAGATCAATCTGTACTTGTATCAATGATTGTATAAGAAGGTAAGTATGTGTTAGTATATGTTTGAAAATGTAAGGTGCTCTATGTTTAACTGTATAGACAAGAAAATGGAAGTGTCATTGATTCTTTACAGGACTGACTAGGTGTGTGAGTAACTCCATGGATGAGTGGCAGACTGTGAGTGTCTGTATAGGTGTATGAGTGCATATGATAGTGTTGTAAAGATGAGTGATTGTATGTATGAATGATTGTATGGGTGAATGAGTGAAGGTGTGTGTAGACGTAGCAATCAGTGAGTGCGTATGTAGTAACTAGTATTGGTGTGTCAATGGTTTCAAAAATTATACTCTCTTTTTAACACTGGGTGAAACAGAGGTTATATTAAAATGTGAGGAGATGCATTGTATTGTCACATGAATGATATCATCAGTGATGTGGTCATTGATGTCAAATGAGATGTCATCAGTGATGTCATCAGTGATGTCATTTGAGATGTCATCAGTGATGTCATCAGTGATGTCACTGACCATGTCATGAATGATGTAATATGTGACATCATCAGCAGTGGATTGCGGGTGCGCGATATATAGTTAGTGCAACTAACTATATATGGAATTTCAATGGTTTTGTGTGAGTAAAATAAGGTTTTCTAAATGCTAATTCCTAACTATATATGGTCTATAACCTATGGTTTTTTCAGTGAATTTTCAAGGTTTTGTAAATGCTAATTCCTAACTATATATGGTCTATAACCTATGGTTTTTTCTGTGAATTTCATTGGTTTTTTAACAGCTAATATCTGTAGCTGTAAAATGTATTCTTCTTTAAATCCAAAAATATATTTTATATGTTTATGAATAATTTTTTTTTTAAATATTTTTTTTTCTTCGTTCCCGCTTCGCGAATCGGGAAGCTTCCCGTTAGCTGACCTTGATGCCGCGAAATAGACCGCGAGCCGGTAAACGTTTCTTTACCGCAAGTGCCGCGTTAGAAAACAACATCGTGACGCCTCCCGTCCGCATGACGTTTCACGTTGTCGCGTGATACGTCATATGACGTGCTACGTTAGCGAACTGGTACGCGAAGCGAGTCGCAAAGCGCAGGTTTCTGGAAGCAAACCGGGAGGCCCTGCAAAGCGCTTAACGTAAACACAGCAAGTCATGTGACTTGGTAATAACACTTTTCATTGGTTCATTTCACTTTTGGTTTCCTAATGATGTAAGACTAGGTCATATAATCTAAAATGAACACTTTTGATTGGTTGAGAACTCTTGTTTTTCCCAAATGATGAAAATCCCTCCTTCTTTCCTCACTCTGACTTTCATCATTGTGAGAGAAAGACCCTTTGTGATCACTGAGCAATGGCTTCTTTAGTAGCTTCAGCTGGTGCTTCCCCACCACCTCCACCACATCCAAGGAAGAGTGGACCACCTGCTCAAGTTATAATTCAACAAGAAGAAGAAGAAGAGGAACAGGACGACGAGCACGAAGAGAGGCAGTTTTTGCCTGAGCAGCCCAGGACGTCTCACCGGAAAGAAAACTTCATTTGGCAATTTTTTAAAATTCCCAAAGGTCAGAAAAAAGTAAATGCAAGATACGTAACTTGCCTTATATGTCAAGATAGACTGTCCAGTGGAACCGAGAAAAAATACAGTTTCGGAAACTACACAATGCATCGCCATATGACTAGGTGGCATCCTAACAACTACAGTGCTGCACAGTTTCGGAACGACCTAGATAATCTCCCTATTATGGCCAGAAGATCTGTTGTACCGGAAGTAACGGGACCAGAGGGCAGGGAGATGGTGCCAAATATACAAATGAAATTTGGTGAAGTAAAACACATCTGCGTATTTTGCGATGGATTCATTTCCTACGGAGAAAAAAGCATCACTCTGATCAACAGAGCTATTGACTATCATATGCAAGTTTGTACGAAACGCCCAAAATAATAAATACTTCTTTTTTTGTTTTGTTGCTCCTGTTGAGCCCTTTACAATGAATCGTTTTCATTGCCCCCTCCAAGAAAAACCCAAAAAAATATAAAACTGTTCAGAAAAATTCAAAAAAAGTAAAAAAATGTTCCGAAAAATAATAAAAAAAATATAAAACAACAAAAACAATTAAAAAAAAAGTTCTTTTCAGAACTACCTCCCCGTTATTAAAAAATTGGTACAATATTTGGAACTGTGCCAACCTCTATTTCTCTTAGTTCGCTTCCTAGTTCGCTCGCCGGTACGCGAACCAGAAGCGAACCAAAAACAGTAAGTATAAGGGAAGGAAACAGACACTTATGTTAAAAGAAAGACAGCTATAGGGGAGTAAACTAGAGATACTATTACCCGTAATCCACTGCTGATGATGTCACATATTACATCATTCATGACATGCTCACTGACATCATCAGCAGAGGATTGCGGGTTTTTTGGCAACGTGCCTTATCCACGGTTTAATAACGCTGCCTTTTGCTTTATATAAGTTTTCAAATTGTATGAAATATATACCAATAGGTCGTTATGAACCTTTAGGTAGTGCTTTTCTTCATGAGGTCTGGTCGCTTCCATACACATACAGATGTTTCAAAGATGATCAAGAAGTTTATCTGAATGGAGAGGAATGCACTGAGACGCCAGATCATTCACTAATGTGTAGGCACATACAGTTACACGGTTCATGCAACAAACACCGACCAAATATGGCTTGCGTGTTGCAAGGCACGCCAGTTCCTGCTATCATCCCCACGTTCAAGTTGTTGGAAAATGGTAGTTATTTGATGCTCAATAATGAAGATTGTTCTGAGTTAATTAAAAGTATTCCTTTTATCGTAACAGTAAGTGAACGGGTTATTTGCTGCAGAAATGTTCTATTTCCTCCCACACATGAACATAGGGAGTTTTCAATCTGGCCACAAATACCAACCTTGGGACAGATTTCAACGGCATGGCAAGAATAAGAGCTCTTTTGTCTCAGAGAGAGGTGGCCTTGAGTTCGGCCCGTGAAACTTTCGTGCTTCACATAGCGAACACCCGTACAGAGGTGCAGACCCTTTTCAATTCAGATTTGCCTTTCAATTTCAGCAAGATGGTTCCGACTATCTTTAACGCATCCTCCACAAAGACCCTGGCGCACTTTTTTAAAGTTGTTACCAGTGGTCTCGTGACTTCATTTGAGAAAATCTTTGGAGTCATCCCTGCTTCCTTTCATTCTATTTTCTCCACTCTGGTTCGTGGATTGGCATTTTTACTTGCATTACCAGCGGACGCTCTTGTGCTTTTTTACATTTTTAAATATGGATGTCCCTCCTATGCAACCTCCCACCCTGCAGCTGCTGACACTGTTCCGCAATCGCATGCTAGAATATTATGGCACAATGCCGTTGGCGATATTAAGCACGGCATATGGATTATCTTTTCGATTCTCCTACTTCACCTGTGTCCAGCCTGTATTTCACTGCCTGACCTGTGATTTCGATTGGGCCATTGATTTGTGTCTCTGCGGACCGGTTTCTCCTGACGTCGACTTTAATCAGCTGATGACTCCTATCATTACTCACGAGTTGGTTTGTCCTGGCGAAAGGATTATGGCTGTGGCATTGATGCATGGACTACTTGGTCCCTGGAATTTACTGGCGGCAGCACAGTCTTTCTTGGAACAGAGCTTTCTTGAAAACCCACCGAGCTGTCCTCTGATGGTGATAGAGGATCCGGTGCTGGGAGAGCACGTATGTTCTTTTCCGCTTTTAAATTGGATGGCTGAACTGTTTTCGGATGAAGACGGTGACTTCCTATTGGAGGCTGTTGCAGCTTATTTTGCATACACAGTTATGTCATAGACCTTTTTCATGTTTGATATGCTGAGTACTAGCATTTCATTGACAATTCATTGACTTATTTGTCAAGTTTTTATTATTTACCTTGCCTATTGGCTTAAGACTCGATAAAGTACTTGGCTGTTTTATTTTTCTTTAGCATTAAATTTTCCTAGTTTTTAATGCTTTACCTTGCGGACCGTCCACATATAAACTTGCAATCTGCTCTCATGAGATGGCACTTCTATTATCTTATTCAGTTCGTTTCCGGATCATGGGGAGGTGTCATCTAGGTCCTGGATATCTTTACACCGTGTTAAGTTAGCATGGGCTCATTACCGGTTTAAACGCCATTTTTCCTTTTTTGCAACTTCTGCACACGACACTTAGTTGTTGCTTTAGCTTTCCACCTAGTAGTTCATCGTGGTTTACATGAGAATAATATGTTATTGCTCTACTATCTGCTTTGCTTGTTAAACTATATCTGTACAGCGAGTGCTAAAGTTTCAAGAACAACACGATACAGAATTGTTATGAGGTCTGATCTCCACGACTTCATACTCATAACATAAGTGCAACTTCTGCCAATTCTGGGCATGAGGCGGGTTTTATATTGCTTTGCCGAACACACATACACAACAGTTGATGCGGTTCACATGAAGAGAGAGCTGGTGTATGCTGATGTGATTCCTTCAAATCTAAGACACTAAAGTATGGGCACGCCCTAAACCAACACAAAGAGACCTTCTTAGCAAATAATATAATATGTGTATTAGGGAGGGTGAGATATAAGCAGCCGCGGGCCGTGGAGGGAGTTACGGTGAGGCAGGGAGGCGGGGAGGGGGAGAAGCAGGGTGGAGCCCTCTCTACCTTGCCCCTCCCCCTCCCCGCCTCCCTGCCCCACCGTAACTCCCTCCACGGCCCGCGGCTGCTTATAAGTGTTGCTAACTCTTATTCATTTACAGCATGTTAACATACTGTCACCATTCGCTTTTTATGTACTAGTAACTATGCTGGTAATTTTGCTACTGATAATATGTGTACTTGTATTCTCCACCCTGCTTCTCCCCCTCCCCGCCTCCCTGCCTCACCGTAACTCCCTCCACGGCCCGCGGCTGCTTATAAGTGTTGCTAACTCTTATTCATTTACAGCATGTTAACATACTATCACCATTCGCTTTTTATGTACTAGTAACTATGCTGGTAATTTTGCTACTGATAATATGTGTACTTGTATTATCTAAGATACTACGCCTGAGAAGATGGCATTAGTAAATAAACATTTCAAATACACATGTGTTCTTCTTAACTCCATGTTCTGGTTTCTAAGAAATATATAACGACCGACTGTTCATGAGTTCCACGTATCCTGAGGTACTATAAGTTCATATTCTGGATTGTCTAAACATTGAGAGTTTGTTATATCCAATGTGACACTGTACCTAGCTTGCTAAGGAGTTTTTGATTACTAACGTGAGTTTTGGGACACCCTAATTCGCCGAGGTTCCAATCCTCTGTCCACAGTTCTGTGTGAGAACAGAAACCCTGCGACAGGGGCACCCCCGACCCTTGCTGGAGCTTCATCACACTTGCGATACAACTCCAGCAATGCGCCACCTTTACGGCACAGATACATCACGCATCTGTGCTGTTTTTGCCCCATGATGCGCCGCATTGTAAATGCAGCACACCATAGGTGACGGAACAGCGGCACAGAATGACTAACACATCCCTGGTGATGCGCCAGTCATCATAAATGTATCCCTATGCTTCTTATCTTGTTAGAGATGAACCGCCATATGTATCATCAAAGTTTTTTGCATTTCCTAAATAGCGAACTTTAAGGAATAAATAGCGATTCTTTACCATTCCTAGTTTGCGATTAGCTATTTGCTAATTACAAATTACCCATTCATTTCCTTCATTTCCATAGGGCGGTTGGACTCACTTTTAGCTCGAACGGCTGAATGGATTTCCACGAAACTTGGCAAAATTGTAGGGACTGGTAGCCCGATGTGCCTTTGCTATGTCTCAAGATATATGCTCCAGTGGTTTTTACGAAAATTAACTTTGAAAAATATATATTGGGCTACATTGGCCTATATATATGTTGGAGCCCAAATGTAGCCCAATGTAGCCCAATGAAGCCCAATGTAGCCCAATGTAGCCCAAAGATGGCCGCCAGACACACAAAAAAACAAATGTAGCCCAAATATCAGCCAGATGTAGCCCAACTATAGCCCAGTGACAGAATGACCAATCAGCTTCGCAAACCTCCGTTACGCGAAGCGGAGCGCTGTTACAGATATATATCTTTTTTTGAACGTTAATTTCTCAAAATCCACTGGAGCACATATATTGAGACCTAGCAAAGGCACATCGGGCTACCAGTCCCTAATATTTTGCCAAGTTTCGTGCAAATCCATTCAGCCGTTCGATTATTATTATTATTATTTTTTTTTGCCCCGCGGGGCCCTTTTAAAACCTCCACATCAAACCTAGGGGGTCAGCGAGGATCTACTATGCCCCCTTATAGTTATTTCCCCCTTTGTTTTGACCTCCTCTTGTCTCTCGATCCTACCGAGAGACAAGATGGCGGCCGCTACGGACTTTTTGGAATGTTGACAGACGCCGGAGAACCAATCAGCTTCGCTTCACAAAGCTCCGTTGCGCGTAAAGTACGCGTCCTGGGACGCTGCCAGGTCCGCTGTTACAGATATATATCTTTTTTTAAACGTTAATTTCTCAAAATCCACTGGAGCACATATATTGAGACCTACAAAAGGCACATCGGGCTACCAGTCCCTACAATTTTGCCAAGTTTCGTGCAAATCCATTCAGCCGTTCGGGCTAAAAGTGAGGCCAACCGCCCTATGGAAAACTCAATGTTAAAAACACGTTTTGGGACCCCCCTTTTTTCTCAGCCCCCCCTTGACGAACCCCCCCCAAATTTTCAAGGGCTGCTCAGAAACAAAATGTGCCATTTTCCTGAAAATTTCAGCCAATTCCGTCCACAAACGCCAAAGTTATTAGACATAGAATTTTCAAAAATCCCATAGAGAAAAAATCCTAACTATATATACCTACTGGCGACCGCCAGTAGGTAATATATATATGTGTGTGTGTGTGTGTGTGTGTGTGTGTGTGTGTGTGTGTGTGTGTGTGTGTGTGTGTGTGTGTGTGTGTGTGTGTGTGTGTGTGTGTGTGTGTGTGTGTGTGTGTGTGTGTGTGTGTGTGTGTGTGTGTGTGTGTGTGTGTGTGTGTGTGTGTGTGTGTGTGTGTGTGTGTGTGTGTGTGTGTGTGTGTGTGTGTGTGTGTGTGTGTGTGTGTGTGTGTGTGTGTGTGTGTGTGTGTGTGTGTGTGTGTGTGTGTGTGTGTGTGTGTGTGTGTGTGTGTGTGTGTGTGTGTGTGTGTGTGTGTGTGTGTGTGTGTGTGTGTGTGTGTGTGTGTGTGTGTGTGTGTGTGTGTGTGTGTGTGTGTGTGTGCGCGAAAGGAGGGTGCTGTTTACAGTCATTAAGAGAGGAATTACCTCCAAAACAATATCCAATAACACAAATGGAGGATTCTCTCAAAATATCTCTGATCGTGTCCTATGTGTATTTTACCAAAAGCAAGATTTAGGAGAGGAATTTGCACATTAGGAAGGTTTTGACCTCCTTTTTTAAGCATGCCAGAGATGGAATTCTTCTAATGGCGGACGGGAGTGAGTTCCATATTCTTGGTGCGGCCCCAGAGAAGGCCTGATTGTAATAAAAAAAAATCGCAAGTTGTCTCTGGTGGACTGGGAGTTTCTGGGCGAGAAATGCAAGGGAGTTTGAGTATAGAGCCTTGTGAGTGATACATGCCAGTTTAAGTTGTATTCTGGCCTCAAGAGGAAGCCAGTTCGGAGCTTTCAAGTGTGGTGATATGTGGTCGAATTTCTTTGAACCTGTTAGTAGTCTGGCGGCTGCGTTGAGGCAGGCTTTTAATGGGGCCAGGGAGATCTTGGGTAGACCTGAGAGGGTAGAGCATCCATATTCCAGTCTAGAGATGACTAGTGCCTGGACTGCAGTTTTCTTAGGTAGCTCAGGTGAAATCTGGCTGACTTGGCCATCGAGTTGATGTGGTCACGCATGTTCAAGCTGCAGTCTAGGGTTAATTAGCGGAGTCTACTATGGTCAGTGGGCAGTTTAAAGATGTGATCGCCTTAATCCGTTGGTACTGATAGTAAAGCCCGCAAGCCGCCAGAGGCCCGGCAGGCCTTTATTGGCGGCCCGCGGACCTTGCCATGACATGTTTATATTGCCAGTGAGGCCGACAGTAAACACAGAAGAAGACTGCAGCAGCATAAGTAGTGAATACGTATTAAATATGTATTCACTACGTATGCTCCTGCAACCATCTTCTAGGTTTACTGTCAGCCTCTGCAACCTCACACATGGCACAGTCGGAAAGCTTCCTAAAAGGCCCTTTAAAAGTCAGCTGTAAGCATTTTCACAGATGACTTTTAAAGTGTATTTTAGGAAGCTTCTTGTTTTGTGTTGCCCATGACGTCCTCTTCACGTCCTCTTCTCCCATAGCCTTTACTCCACCCACAGAGACAGAGACACAAGCACAGACATAGAGACACAATCACACATATACAGACACACACACTGAGACAGAGAGACACACACACACAGACACACACACACAGACACAAACACAAAGACAGAGACTGAGACAGAGAGACACAGAGACACATACAGAGACACACACACAGAGATAGAGATGCACACAGAGACACACACAGAGACACACAGACAGAGATACAGAGACACACAGAGACAGACACACAGAGAGACAGACACACAGAGACAGACACACAGAGACAGAGACACACACAGAGACAATGACACACACAGAGACAGAGACGCATACACAGAGACAGACACACAGAGACAGAGATGCAGAGATAGAGACAGAGACACACAGAGAGCCAGAGACAGAGACGGTCACAGAAACAGAGACGCGCACCCAGAGACAGAGTCACACACACAGAGATGCACACACAGAGACAGACGCACACACTGACCGAGACACACAGAGACAGAGACGCACACACTGACCGAGACACACAGAGACAGAGACGCACACAGAAACAGAGACACACAGACAGAGACTGAGACACACAGCCAGACAGGGACAGACACACACACAGACAGACAGACATGTTTGTGTATGTTGGGTCTGGTGGCTCAGTGGACTAATGCATCCGGTGCAGGGGCCTGTGTTCAACCTCATGATCACCGTTTTTTTAAACTTAAGCCCAGCCCCTACTGACCCCGCCCCCACAGGTGCGGCCCTTGGCCACAAATCACACTCTAAATTTGGCTCCCGAGAGAAAGTTTGTGAGCGAGAGAAAGTTTGTGAGCACCCATGCCTTAATCCATTCCTGAATGTCAGGGTTGGTTTTGGGTGGAGAGATTAGGAGAAATTCTGGGTTTTTTGCGTTGAGTTTAAGCTGGTTAGAGGTGAGCCATTGGACAGTCTTTATGAAATAAAGAGTATCTAACAACATCAAGTGGAGTCTGTGTCCCTGTGTCATGTAATGCAGTGTGGCGGGGATTCTTCAGTCGAATATATATATATATGTATATATATATATATATATATATATATATATATATATATACATATATATATATATATACACACACACGCACAAACACACATACATGTTACATCTATACATGCTGCATGTTCTTTTATATTTTGAGAGGATGCATATTGGGTAACTATGTAACGTGTACATGCACTTCAGACCTGGATTTTCAATTAACCAACCTACCCTAAGAAGGACTGGACACACATTTGCTCAGTGCCAGGATACCCTCATGGATCATAGTGTGCTCCTCATATACATATAACATAACGTGGTTGAATAATGCCATTGAGAACTTCTAGTGCTATCATTAACCACAAAGCTGGACGTCAAATGAACAGTAAATGTCATAAATAACGTAATATGGCTATTTTGGACCATATAACATATTAAATGTATTTTTTTTAACTGCGTGTTTATTTTGGAGGTAGTAAAAGTTAAGAAGAACAGTTTTATTCAAATTGTCTTTAAAAATAGATAGTCCAGCTTCAAATACAAAATAATTCCTCCTTGTCTCAAACCAAATTTCACCTGTTACATAGAACACAAAGCAAAACTAAAATTAAGTTAAAAGATAATCCTATGTGCTGGAATTACAAAGTTACCACAGGTGATTTACCACATATGTTGTTTATTGTCATTTACTCAAAGTCTTTTGGCACAAAATATTGTTATTCATTGAAGACACTCTACAAATTCAAACCACTTTTTCTCATCTTACTTAATAACTGGTCCACTTGACCCACGTTTACCAAGTGTGTAGGACAGCCATCATGTTTATTTATGTATTTTTATTTATTTTTAAGGTTTTATATAGCGCGAACATGACCTTTGCGGGTATCAGAGCGCTTTACATGAGTAGAGAGTAGGAAACAAAAGGAACACATGAATACATAATCAAGATTTGTGGTACAGTTCTCAGTTGCGTTAATGTGTATGTACAATGCTTCATGACAATTTCCTTAAAAGTAGGGATTTTACTTCATTTTTCAGGTAATAGAACGGTTCCGTCTGGTGGGTCTTATTCCTATCAGTGGATGCAAGGTCATCTTAAGCAATTGGAAAAATGTGACCGATATTTATTTTCAAGCTTGGAAAGATCTTTGAACACATACAAGAGGAGCAAAACATTTCACTTCAACAATGTCCTTGGAAATGCACCCCTCGACCTGTCAGGGGAAACTGGACTCTCACTTAGAACAAACCAAACCTCCATGAATGTTTAACTCTCTTTCTTTTATATGTTATTTTGGAAGATATTTTTGTCCCTGATATATTGCATTTTCTCTTGACGTCTTGCCTTTTTCTCTCTTTTGTTCTTTCTCTCTCTATTGAAATAATTATTAAAGCGAAAGAATATGGATATGTTACTGTTTAACCATACTTAGTATAACTGATCTTTTATCGCAGACCTGAGACTTGAGGCTTAATACTGAGTACATGATTTTATTTATTTGGTTAACTAAATCCAATAAAAAATGTCTGAAATAAAAAAATTAACACAGATTGGAATAAGTGTTTAGGTCTAATGTATTTACCTTTCATGTACAAATGACAGATATATTTAGTACCAAAGGAAACTGCTGACTATTGTTTGACAATAGTATAACTCATAAAAATATATACATATCTATGTATATGTAGATAGATATCTTCATGTATAGATCTAGTGTACAATAACAAGTTAACAAAAAGTCTGTTTGTTTACAGTAGTTGCTGTTGGTCTTTGAGTTTTATTTTGACGTTTTTACTTGCCCTGACTTCATGAATGAGTGTAGCAAGATTCGGATATGATGGTGTGTGTACAGTCTTTAGTATGCTTGGTGTTAGTTTGAATTTGTGTGAGAGAAGTCGTTCATGTAAATATTTGTATTTGCTGAGTATTGAAGTTATTTATAAAATATGGTTGGAATATATGTACATGTGAAATATAACATCTATGTATGCTGAATAAAATAGAAATATAAAAAGAAATATATTATGAAATATGCTATGGAATAAATTAATATTTTCCAAAGAATATCCACCTATTTTAATGGGTTATTAAAACATAAGGCTCTAATGTGATTTTCAATGTATAAAATTAAGTATGAGTTATACCATTGTCAAATAATATACTCTATTTCCCCTGTTGCTGCCTCTCCACATCTAATAATCAGGGGCCCGGTTTTGTTCTTTAAGTCAAATCGCTGATATGACCATGGACAATGATGATGGCCGGTGGATTTCCGCGATTCTGTTCCAGGATTTACCGCATAACTATGGGTTTACCACATTTGTCACAAAATGTGCAGATTGCACACTAAAATAATACCTTCAGAAAATATGCTACCTGATTTCGATATTACCGCATAATGTGTGCTCCATGATACCACAATCCTATTTAGCCTGACAGCGGTACATTTTTTGGTTGTTGCCCTGTAATGATGAAATTCTTATGTTTACAGAAAACCTGTAAACATATCTGTACACCTTCAATGCGCGCGTATGTGTATACACACCTACACACACCAACACACAAATCGAACTTACGCGTGCGCTTCTACAGTCCCACAAACCATTAAAAATAAAATGAGGGTGGTTTGGTGTTTTCGCTCGAGGACTCTTAATATTTTAAAAACCACATTCAGAATGGATGGCCCTTGTGTGCAGTGTTCTTTTTGGACTTTGCTAGGGGGGTGGGGAGGGGATCAATGAGATGTGTGCGTGTTTATTTGTTTTAGAAATGGCTTCCGTCGCCTTCATCTTAGAGTGTTATTTTAGTTTCAAGAACGAAATCAAATAATCCTTTTTAAAAGTTCTACAAATACTCTAGACGGAGGGTGCCTGAACAATTAGTATATGGTCTCTGTCATGTCTTTTTTTTTAAATTGACGAGTCTTTGAGCCAGAAGAAAGAAGCGCGATTTTAAATTAAGTAACGGAGGTGATAAAATTCGTTTTTAAAGTTAGTTCGAAACTTTTGGACAGACCCTCTGTGCTATAATGAATTATATACGGTCCGCAATGATCTCATGATGAGTGTGTGACAATCTGGCATCAATTACATCCTCTGTTATTAAACGAAGAATAATTAAATAATACACTAAATATATTAACAGAAACGCAAAAACAAACTGGTCGCTGAAGTTCTTTTACGTGCACCGAGAAGAGAGAAATGTCTCAGCAAGACGAAAATGTCACTTTTCCGCCCCCTGCAAGGCGATGTGTGGTTGCATAGCTCACTGTAAATGAAAACATTTATTTTTTACAGGTAAAATGGAGTCGGAGCTGCATTTTCACCTTTTCATTACAAGGGTCATAAAAAGATGTAAAAAAAAACTGTGCAACTTCCCCAAAAATGACATTATTACACCGTGAGTTTACATATGTCGCATACTTTACGTGCCACGCGGGTTGCAATAATATTTATCATGGTTATTTATATCATTAATAACTTTTCTGCTTCTTTAATGTAAAAGCGCATTTCAAAATTGAAATTAATGTTGACGTCAATGAAGGACATGTTACCTTAAATTCAAAATGTCACCTTCTTTCCCGGTTTTTAAACTACAAATTCACTAGAAATCACAGCTACAGATGCCACGTGCTGCTGCGCTTTGCTGGCCATCGGTTTCCCTTACGCGCATCTCTTTAGTCCTTGTTTTCTTTGTGCGACCTGTTTTCACTCCATCCAGGGATTTATTGGTCTCTGTTCCTCTAACTACAGTCTACTTCTAAAATTAAACACCACAAATTGAGTATTTTTGTTCTTAAGTGCGTTTGTATAGCGCTTTTACCACGCACACGGGGTGGCCGTAATGCTTCGTCGGATGCGCGCGAAAGAATGAAAACTAGAGAGGTTATTTACAAGCCTCTTGCGCCAATGGCAGGTCACTTTTTCCCCATATAAAAAGTGACGCACCGGCGGCGCAAGGTGCTTGTAAATAAGCCCCTAGGAGTGGAATGTTTGCGTTCAGAATAATGCCGGCTAATATGATGTCTCTTTTAAAATTCTACGTCTTTGAAAGAGTATTTGAATACACTAGCTTGGCGGGTCTCATTTAAAGGCGTTGTCCCTATGGAAAATGCAGCCATGGCGCTGTCCAGTGGAGTTTGTTTTTCACTGAGATCTGACATACTCAACTGCTGCCGTTGGACATGTTGTTTTTTGGAAGATAACAAAAAACACTCGCGAAACCTTTGTTCTCTCCCGGGAACAAGGGACGACAACAAAAGCTTCAGAGAGGGGAAGAGGTGACCTGTGTATTCGGCGCCCTTGTTCAGGTGTGGCTGGTTGAGATAGCGGGGATGTGTGTGTGTTGAGGGAAGGGGGGGCTGGGGAAGACATTTCGAGTAAACCCTTTGACCAGCCTGCGCTATGGCTCTGTTCTCTGCTGGATTTAGGCTATTTATTTATTTCCGTGTATTTGTTACATTCAGGCTCTTGGCGCTATACAAAGGCCCCCTTGAGTTTGCTACAGTGTCTTTTTATTTATTTATTTCATGCGATTTTATATAGCGGGAACATTACCCAAAGGTGTCAGAGCGCTATACAAAAGAACCAGTTGCGATACATAAGGATTTTGGATTACATGAGTTACATAAGAGATACAAACAGAAAAGAAAAAAATTGCAAATGTACAAGGTGTAAAGTCACTCAAAGGAGAGTGCCTTGGACGACATCGCTGGATTGTTTGAGACTCCTGGAGATTGGTATATTATGCTGCACGGTTCTTTTCCCTCATGTAATACTACGTCAACGATGAATCCTTCTTTTAATTCTATGTCTTGTAAATCACTCTGATACCCCCGGGTCTAGTCAGCGCTGTATAAAACTCTCAAATAAATAAATGCAAGCATGTAGAGGGTAAATGGCTACTGGGGCTGGTACTGGGCTTGGTAACATGTCCAGTAGAGAGTAAGTGGTGAAAGGGGGTTACATTTGGTGAAGACATATATTGTATTGTATTGTATTGTAATTGCATTTATATAGCGCTTACTACCCCATACGAGGCGTCAAAGCGCTTTTTCGGCGGGTAGCACGCTACTCCGGGACCCTTAGAGGATTAGTGTTGAATTAGTACAGTGAAACATGCAAGTACATTTTAAGTGGTGGATAGGTTAGTCAGTTATTTGGATTTGGAATGATAGCAGAAGGATAGGAGGAAAAAAAAAGGTTTATATTTATATAGCGCTTGTTACCCCTGATGGGGTGTTGAAACATGCTATTCAGGAAGCCCATAAAGGATTAGTGGTGAATTAATATGGTAAAATATGAAAGTAATTTCTGTGGTGGATATTAGTCAGTTATTTGGAGTGAGAAGGATAGCGGAGGGATAAAAGGGGAAGAAAGGTTTGCATTCATATAGCACTTGTAACCCCTGATGGATGTTGAAGCGCTTTTCTGGCGAGTAGCACGCCACTCCGGAACTCAAAGGATTAGTGTTGAAAATTAGTATAGTAAAATATGAAGTAATTTGAGTAGTGTATATGTTATTCAGTTATTTGGGTAGAGAAGGGTAGGTGGCGGGATAGGGAATGGAAAGTGGTTTGTATTTGTATAGCGCTTGCTACCTCTGATGGGGTTTTGAAGCGCAAGTAGCACGCTACTCTGGAACCCATCAGGATTAGTGTTGAATTAGTATGGTGAAACATGAAAGTAATTTTAGTGGTGGATATGTTAGTCAGTTATTTGGATTGAGAAGGGTTGGGGAGGGGTAGAAAAGAGGGAAGAGTTAAGAAAGGTTTGTTTTGGGGGAATCTGTGTAGTGAAAGGTGTAAGATGATGCAAGGAGGGATAGAGTAGGAGAGAGTCTAGAAAGGGTTATTTGGGGGATCATAATAGGGGTTTGGGGTTAAATGGGAGAGTGGATATAGAGGATATATTGAGCGAAGTATAGGTTGAGAAATAGGAAAGTGCATTGGAAATGCTAAATTAGAAGAAAGTGATAAATATATAGATCCATAAGTACATTGAAAGTATATAGATGCATAATGGAGGTATGTATATTGGGCAGCATTTCTGGCCCTGGTCAGTCTCGAAAAGGCTCAAACAGGCAACTGCCCTTGTCCTCTCCGCCCTTAACAGGCTCAAACAGGCAACTGCCCTTAACAGGCTCAAACAGGCAACTGCCCTTGTCCTCTCCGCACTTAGCCTTGAAACCCGGGCTGAGACGCCCTAAGCCTGGCCTTTTATAGCCCTAGTAATCAGGAGACCCCGTCAGCCAATGGGAACCCTAGCCCTTAGTGGTAAAGAGGACGGGGCTTAAAGACAGTCCAGTAGGGGGTAAGTGATGGAGGAGTGGGGCATCCCTACCTGTCCATTAGAAGGTAAATTAATATGGGGATATCAACCCCGGTCCAGTAAAGGGTAAACGATGAAAGAGGTTGACCTTGGTGAAGACGTGTCCAGTAAGTGGTGCAGTAAGTCGGTCTTGGCTCGGTGTCAAGAGGAGCACACGTGGAGTCTGTGGACATGTCCAGTAGAGTAAGTGGGGAAGGGGCGGGGCTTGAGAACATGTCCGGTAGAGGGTAAAGGGTGAAGGGGCGGGCTTGAGGACATGTCCAGTAGAGGGTAAAGGGTGAAGTGGCGGGGCTTGAGGACATGTCCAGTAGAGAGGAAGTTGCGAAGGGGTGGGGCTTGAGGACATGTCCAGTAGAGGGTAAAGGGTGAAGGTTGCGGTGTCTCAACACTTGTCTAGTAATGGGTGAAGGGTGAAGGGCAGGGCTCGAGTCGGGGTACCACATGGGTGGACAGCGTCCCCCTACTTATTTTACCGGGTGGACGCCGTCCCCCCTGCCAAACAGCTGGACCTTACTCTTTGGCCTCTCTGGGAAGAGATCGGAGCTCACAACACGGTGCACACACGCTGGCTTCTTAGATGCAATTGCATCTAAGGGGTGAGCGAGGGGAGGCAATGAGCCCGATGGTGAAAGCCACCTTTCGTGACATCACTTCCTGTCGTGACGTAACTTCCGCTGACAGCGTCCCCCCACTTATTTTTTTAGGAAGTGTGCCCTGGTGAAGGGGGTCCTGGTGAAGACATGGCGAGTGAGAGGTGATGGAGGGCATGCTTGGGGTTGGTGTAGACATGATAAGGAGCGCATAAGTTGTGAATGGGGGGGGCTGGCAGTGGTAAGACAAGTCCACTAGATGGTAGGTTGTGGAAGAGGGGGTTGTTCTTTGTGAAGGCAAGTCCAATAACGTGTGAAGTGGTGATGGGGTCTGGGCTGGTCTTTGTGAGGAAGGCATGTCCCACACCGGGTAAAAGGGGAAGGTGCCGGTTTGGTTAGGGCCTGTCCGGCAGAGAGTAAGTAGTGAAGGGGTGGGGCTTGGTTAGGTAGTGTCCAAGAGAGGATACGTGGTAAAGGGTTAGAGCCTGGGTAAGAAGTGCCGAGCAGAGAGCAAGGGGTAAAGTGGCGGAGCTTGGTTAAGAAGTGTCCAGCAGAGGGTAAGTAGTGAAGGGGTGGAGCTTGAAGACATGTCCAGCAGAGGGTAAGTAGTGAGGAAGCGGAGCTTGAAGACATGTCCCGCAGTGGGTAAGTAGTGAGGGGGCAGAGCTTGAAGACATGTCCAGCAGTGCGTAAGCAGTGAGGGGGCAGAGCTTGAAGACATGTTCAGTACAGGGTAAGTAGTGAGGGGGCAGGGCTTGCAGACCTGTCCAGCAGACGGTAAGTAGTGAGGGGGCGGAGCTTGAAGACATGTCCCACTGTGGGTAAGTAGTGAGGAGGTGGGACTTGAAGACATGTCCCGCAGTGGGTAAGTAGTGAGGGGGCGGAGCTTGAAGACATGTCCCACAGTGGGTAAGTAGTGAGGGGGTGGAGCTTGAAGACATGTCCAGTACAGGGTAAGTGTTGAGGGGGCAGGGCCTGAAGACATGTCCAGCAGAGGGTAAGTAGTGAGGGGGCAGGGCTTGAAGAAATGTTCTGCAGTGGGTAAGTAGTGAGGGAGCAGGGCTTGAAAACATGTCCAGCAGAGGGTAAGTATTGAGGGGGCGGAGCTTGAAGACATGTCCAGTACAGGGGGTAAGTAGTGAAGGGGCAGGGCTTGAAAACATGTCCAGCATAGGGTAAGTAGTGAAGGGGCGGGGCTTGAAGACATGTCCAGCAGAGGGTAAGTAGTGAGGGGGCGAAGCTTGAAGACATGTCCCGCACTGGGTAAGTGGTAAAGGGGCGGGCTTGAAGACATGTCCAGCAGTGGGTAAGTAGTGAAGGGGCGGGGCTTGAAGACATGTCCAGCAGTGGGTAAGTAGTGAGGGGGCGGAGCTTGAAGACATGTCCAGTACAGGGTAAATAGTGAGGGGGCAGGGCTTGAAAACATGTCCAGCATAGGGTAAGTAGTGAAGGGGCGGGCTTGAAGACATGTCCCGCACTGGGTAAGTGGTAAAGGAGCGGGGCTTGAAGACATGTCGAGCAGTGGGTAAGTAGTGAAGGGGCGGGCTTGAAGGCATGTCCAGCAGAGGGTAAGTAGTGAGGGGGCGGGCTTGAAGACATGTCCAGTACAGGGTAAATAGTGAAGGGGCAGGGCTTGAAAACATGTCCAGCATAGGGTAAGTAATGAAAGGGCGGGCTTGAAGACATGTCCAGCAGTGGGTAAGTAGTGAAGGGGCGGGGCTTGAAGACATGTCCAGCAGTGGGTAAGTAGTGAGGGGGCGGAGCTTGAAGACATGTCCAGTACAGGGTAAATAGTGAAGGGGCAGGGCTTGAAAACATGTCCAGCATAGGGTAAGTCGTGAAGGGGCGGGCTTGAAGACATGTCCAGCAGTGTGTAAGTAGTGAGGGGGCGGAGCTTGAAGACATGTCCAGTACAGGGTAAATAGTGAAGGGGCAGGGCTTGAAAACATGTCCAGCATAGGGTAAGTAGTGAAGGGGCGGGCTTGAAGACATGTCCCGCACTGGGTAAGTGGTAAAGGAGCGGGGCTTGAAGACATGTCGAGCAGTGGGTAAGTAGTGAAGGGGCGGGCTTGAAGACATGTCCAGCAGAGGGTAAGTAGTGAAGGGGCAGGGCTTGAAAACATGTCCAGTATAGGGTAAGTAGTGAGGGGCGGAGCTTGAAGACATGTGCCGCACTGGGTAAGTGGTAAAGGGGCGGGGCTTGAAGACATATCCTGCAGTGGGTAAGTAGTGAAGGGGCGGGGCTTGAAGACATGTCCCGCAGTGGGTAAGTAGTGAAGAGGCAGGGCTTGAAGACATGTCCCGCAGTGGGTAAGTAGTAAGGGGACGGAGCTTGAAGACAAGAGGTGAAGGGTTGTGGTTTGTGGAATTCATGTTTAACAGTGAGCTGGTGACTGGTAACAGGTTCATGGACTGGAGCTTGGCTTTTGGAAGAACATGTCAAGTAGATGGCAGGTGGTAAAAAGGAGAAGGGTTGGCTTTGTCAGGACCCTCGTGGCAGAAATGAACTGGTGGACCCTTACTACTGTAAGACTGGAGGGCTGGGCCCTTACAAGAGGTAGAAGGGAAGCTGAGAGAGATCTGTTGTGTGGCATTGAGGTGTGGTCATGCAATCTGGCTTGAGGGGTAGAGGGGAGAGGTGTGGGCTGGGCTTTGTGAGGAGCATACGGAGGGGCAGATGACTGGTGAATGGAGAGCGCTGGGTGAGGGCAATGCACACTTGTGGTCAGGCAAAAGGTTAGAAGTGATACTTAATTTGAGCCGGTGGTTTCCGGTGCCCGGCACTTAATTTTCAACACTGGCAGTTAAGACAGTCTGCCACATGGTGGTGTTAAGAATCTAATTTAGAGATGAGCACAGCAACAGTAGTTTATTAATTCAGTATACAGTAAAAAAATACTAATATCATACTATTAATAGCCATTCTTATTGATTTGGGGGATTGAAATAGTCTGATTTGTCACACTTTTAGGAGTGTAAGGGGTCGTGTTGGTGCGGTCATTGGCAGCGCTGGGAGGGTCAATGTGTAGTACAAGCAGATGTGGCCTCCAGGGCCTGGCATTTTTTTGTGTGCAAATTAAGCACTAAGAGTGAAAGAGAGACGCTTTGGGAAGAGCATGTCTGAAGCGCTTCAGCGCCTCGTCTAGGGGTAGTAAGCGCTATGTTAGTACAATTTCAATACAATACAATAGTGATCTAGTGAGGGCTAAGTGGTAAAGCGTAAAGGGGAGACATTCGGGCTCTGTAGCGCCCCTTTAGGGCAGTGATTTGTCGGAGAAGAGTGGATAGGGCCACAGCCTGTGAGGCATAGGGAGGCCCCCACCTCCCCCGCCCCCTGCCCCAGCTCTGGACCCCGGTGTTGTGCTCTCCGGGTTCCGGGAGTGGCAGGCCGGACCAGTGTCTTGATATGCAGCTCTCTTTGAAGCGCTGATGGGGGTAAAGTGCAGCAGCGCCGCGCAGGGAAGGAGGAAGCGCTCGCCTTGGATTGGGCTGTGGCTCAGGTCGCTGCCCTCCTTATCTCGTTGACATGCAAATCTTCCTGAGGGGTAGCCGGGCCTGACGTCACCCGGGGCTTTACTAAAACAGCGGAGGGTCAGGGGAGGGCAGTGCGCTGACATCTGGGGAGGAGGCAGGCAGACCTGGACCCGTGAGTGAGGTCGGAGCAGACCTGTGAGGTGGAAGACAGCGGCCAGGGGAGGCAGGGCGGTTCTGTGGGCAGCCTGGCACTGGTACAGCATGCCCCCGGGCGCCCACCGGCTCCCGCCATGTACGTGAGTTACCTGCTCGACAAGGAAGTGGGCATGTACCCGGGATCCGTGCGCCCGCACCCTGGCCTGCAGGGCTACCCCGGCGCCCCCCAGTATCCGGACTATGGGGGGTACCACCACGGACTGAACCTGGAAAGCACCGGTGGGCCCACCTCTGGTTCCCCCTCCGCGTGGATGTCTCCCTACAGCGCCCCTCCGAGGGAAGAGTGGAGTCACCCGGCCTACATGAACCCATCCCCCGGGGGCAGCCTGGGCTACAGCCCCGCCGCAGTGGAGTACCACCCGGGACCGCCCTGTCCGGGGGTGCTGCCCGGGCACCTCCAGCAGCAGCAGGACTCGCCAGAGGGGCACAGGCGGGGGCAACAAGCCTATGACTGGATGAGGAAGCCCACGGCGCCGGCAGCGGGGGGATGCACGGGTAAGAAAAGATAACCCGGAGTACCGGGGATCCTGACGCACCTGACGCAGGGAACGTAGTGAGGGCCACGGCGACTCTGGCAGGCGTCCTACTCTGGGGATAAGGGGGTGGGGGGGGGGGGGGGCAGGGGGGCTGGCACAGGAACTTCCCTTGAGTTGGAGGGGGTATGGAGCGCTGCAGGCCTGTCAGAGGGTGCAAGGTTGGGGTCTGAGCGAAGGACTCGATAGCCTAATACGCTGTCTACGTTGGGGCGTCTACGTTGGGGCCGAGAGTGCCAGGCCCTGACTTCTGGGGCGCTGCAAGTCTGTCACTGGGGCGAGCTTGGGGGTTCAGAGGGCAGTGCAAGTAGCACAGGTCCTACCCTGTGAGTTGGGGGGGGGGGGGGCACAAAAGAGTGACTGATGACCCACTCTCCAGGCTGCAGGGATGGGTGCTACAAGCTCGTCACTGTGCCCATCCAGGGCACATGAAATGGAAATGCTAGCCTGGAAAGTGGTTCCCTAAAGCAGCTGAAGAGAGGGACCTTGAAAAACTGGTATTGGGCATATCCTTTGGGCTGAAAGAGGGACATCCCACTCATACAAGGGGTAATCTCTGTGGCTCTGGGGGCTGCAGGAAGGAACGCCACAGTACTGGGTCAACCCAAGGGGGGGGGGGGGGGGATGGAACGACACTGCACGCATGGCACTGGGCCAACCCCAGGTCTAGAGACGGGGAGAGCGCAAGAGTGACACATTCTTTTTTTGTTAAAATCTGCAAAGCATGCAGTAAATGTTGGATTATGTGGCAAATGCGGCACATCCTTTACTTTCAAAAACAGACATCTCTGTCAATCCATTTCTGAATGCGCAGCATAAGAATATTCATTCTATGTTAAGCCAAGTGATGGAACACACATGGCTATAACCCGATCTATGCACACCGAGACCTCGATGCTCATAGATTAGACATTCAGGATTCTAGGCGCAATGTTTTTCTTGCGGTTACTTTCACTATAAACCCTTGATTTGTTTCTTGGATATTTGATTGATACACAATTCTAGCGATATTACAAAGTCCACCAATTAAAGCAGTTGTCGACTAGTAGATTAACATTACAATGAGCAGCTTTTTAAAATTCCCAATCTTGCTCATGAGCGCATTTTTAAAACGGCTATTTGAAGACAAACGTTGGCACAAAATAATGCGCACTTACCCACAGAGATTCGTCACTCGTTTCCATTCAATTTACTGAAGGCGACATTTTACCGAATACTTTACGGCACTGTTCAACATAATCTTTTCAACAACTTTATCCAGCTAAATACGTTTTCATTGATTAATGAGGTTTGTATAGAGGGCGTAGCTTCAGTCCGGGATATGGATTAGCTTGCTTGTGTCCCGTGCACTTCACAGGCGTGCTGCATTTTCAACTTGCTCTGTAAAAGGGACCCTCGAGGCAGCGTCGTCTGGGCCATTTACGCGGAGTTTTTTTGGGATCCGATCTAGCGCCTCTCTTCCCATTAGAAACACATTGCCGTTAGGCGCAGGAGGAGCAGTCCCTGCTTTGTTCTGACAGCTCCAATCAATCCTTTCCACACCTTGCGGGGCTGTAAAGCGCGGTCAGCTTCGTTGGTTATTGAAAAGCGCAAAGCAGACGGTTAAATACAGCGCCAAAAGATAGCTTCAGGGCACAGGGTTCGGAGTATTAACCCACGTCAAAAGTTCTGAGTTTTATCGATCTCGGAAGGGCGACATTCTGAATGGGCCCCTTCGGGATTCCTTACTACCTGTGACCTGCTGCCTGACCTCCCAGGCAGCAGGCGCAGAGCACACAGACCTATTCTCAGCTGAATACAGATTACACGTTTTTGAAAAAACCTATGTACGGGCAGGTGGAGCTGTGGTGCCTGCGACAGGCAGGCGGCATACTAGATGTAGTATGTCGTCTTTACAGAAAAGTCTGGAAGCAAAGAGGCTCCCGTCCTCACAACAAAAGACAAGCGGGGTGAACACTCTCAGGGTGAATCTGAGTCAGAGAAGGGCCCATTTGGCGATCATAGCAGTACTTTAGTCAGCATAATATCAATCAATGCACGTAGACCGGTGGAGTTTATTGACAATATAAAGACGTTAATCGATGACCAAAAACAGAAGTATCTGACCTAGATAATGAAAAAAAAGTGACAAGATTCACTACTCTGGATTGACAGGGGCCTAATATCGCTTGGATTCCGGCCAGGGCCTTGCAGGCGACGTTTCTGCTTTGCCCCAGCCTAGTGTTAAAAGGCGGAGTAGGCAGTGCTGAAAGCAGGCCCTGGAACTTGGCCGCCCCACTCCTAGGCGGCGGGGCAGCAGCCAGCAGGTGCCAGGCCGTTTATGATGTAAATGTGCCCTTGGCGGCCCTCCTGTCCCACAGCCCCTCATCTGTCACTGTCCTCCACATACTTCCACCTGTTGACCCCACCACCCGCTGCGCCGGCCGGAAAGGGGAGGCGCTCTTCACAGAAAACACTGAATTCCGGTCCTTCCACCCCTCATGCCCGGGTCTCATATGTGTGGGCGGAGTGTCCCAACTTCCACACAAAGTTTCCTGTGGTGAGGGGCCAATTACACTCAATACGAGCCCATGGAGGTTTTGCCCTGGAAGTCAGGAGGTCAGACTGGCTCTACTTCCGGGTCGGGCGCTTTGAAGGGGAGGCGCCGGTTCATGGATACTTGGAGCTCCCGTGCTCGGCGGAATTGGACGCTGTAGCTAAAGGGGCGACTATGTTTCCCTAAGAAGCCCGTCCTGCCTTCCCACGCTGCCGGCCCCGGACATGGGCAGTTCAAAGGCCGCCGGTGCGGCCTGCTTTCACATTCTGCAGGGGGGACGTGTTCATGTAAATGTGCCCCGCCAGGGTCGCTTTCTCAGTAGTGCTAATTCTGACACAATTGGCCGGAGGGGGTTCCTTTGTCTGAGATAAGACGCCCTTGTAGTGCATTGTCCTGGCCTGTGTTCTCCATTCAGCAGCCCCTCTGATCCTCTGTGTCTCCCCGCGGGCTGCCATTGTGCGACTACAGCTATGCTACCTGGACAAGGTTTACAGCCTGCTGGACATTACACGACGACTGGCAGATCACATCACCTGCCTGCGCCAGGGGGAAGCCAGCCCGGCTGCGAGGCACGCTCAGATCTCAAGAAAGCCTCAGCCCAGGATAACACTCTCAATGCAACACGCGCCAGGGGATGTTCATGCCTCATAATGTAAATATCCGAGCTCTCTACATACGGTATAATTCACAGCAACGCTCACAAGATAAAACACTTTAGTATTTGCTAGACGTTAACACTGTAATAAGATAATAACTCTCAGTCCTAGAATCTTGTCCTAATAATAATAATTTTCCCGGCCTGTTGGGTCAGTTGTAAAACGACCTCGTATACCTAGGGCAGCGAGGGAAACGTCAAATTTCGAATTCGTGTGGTTCTTTTTTTCTTCATTTAAGAGTATGAATTTTCACACACATATATATTCACTTCCACACACACATAAACAAAAAGACATACTTTTAAATGTATTTACCTACACAAATTATAGGGATTTTCTCAGCTTGGAAAGATTGTTTTGTTACATGAACGAATCTATTATGTTGTTGGGTCAAGTACGAGGAAAACGTCAAATTGTGAATACCTAAAATTACAAGAGTATGCATTTTCACACACGTATACACCCCCCCACACACACATAGGAACTATATACATTTAAATGTGTTTATGTAGAAATGTATAGGAATTTTGCAGGTTGGCGGGGATGCTATGTTATATGATGCACTTGTTATGTTACTGCGCCAAGTTTATGCTTCAGGAAGCGTAAACCAAAGCCCAATGCAATCAATTTGTGTGAACGGCTGGACTCACCCACACTCTCAAGCCCACTGTCTAGCCTGATCAGTCTTTCCCCACTTTCCCAAACTTTCCACATTTGTCTAGCACAATGATAATGGCTGCTCCCAATCCCATGCTAACTGGGATCTCCTAGGCCAGACCAAAGAGACTTTAAACTCAACAACTGGCAACTGTTTTAGCTGGTGACGGTCAGGGGTGATATGGTCATGAGGTCTCAATTAATACAGCCCTGAAATGCCCAATTTTATGCTTATTGTAAATTTGCTATGGCTTAATCTAGGAACCTAAAGTAAAGTAACTGATACCAGCCAAGCCTTTGGAGAACCACGGCCCTTATCAGAGCTTCCCATGCATGCATATCCCAAAAGTGCAAACTAATTAGAATCAGGAAAAAGTAATATCTGCAAATATAAAGGCACCGCAGTTAAAAATAAAGTGGTTATGCAGTTATTATTGTTGAGTGTATTATTAGCACCAAGACAACTCTGGTGTAAATTTCTACAAATGTTTCGGTCATGTGAATCAGCAACTATGGCTTTCATCAGGGCAAGGAAAGCTATACTTTGGTGGAGTGAAGAATTCATTCACCAATTATCTTTTTAAACACTGGTTTTAAGGGTTGAATGAATAAATAAATGAACTAGAGGCCCACTGCTTGAGCAATCTATCATTGGAGCATGGGAATACATTGAACTCATAGTACAAAAGCAGCTGTTGGCTGTGCCAAGCGCGAATATCATGAAGCGCGCCCTTAGGACCCGGGCACCCCGGGCCACGCCCCCGGTCACGTGATCTGGGGCGACCGGTCGCCCAATCGGCACTCGGTCGCCCAAGTACTTCCGGGTCAGGCACACGTATGTCCGGCTGGGGGGGCAGGGGGCGGAGACCTTTGCCCTATTTAGGGTCAGGAACCCTGGCTTCTGTCTCTCTTTGCCCTCTGCCACCCCAGCTGACGACCTCGCCGGGCGACTCCTTTTTCCACCCCCTACCTTTTTACTTGTAATTTAAATTCCCACCCACCATCCCTGTTGCTTAAGAGTTGGAGGGGGTGGTTTTTTTGGCGGAAGAGAGACCTGCGATCAGTGACATTGACTAACACAAGGGACTGCCTTACGGACTCCATAGGCCAGCACTGAGGGGGGAGACGGTAAGCTCTTCGCTGGGAAGATGTGACCACCGGCTGGGGAGGCTAGGGCGACAGATCACGAGCCTCCTGGGTCCCTGGGCAGTCCGGTGGTCGGGGAGTGGGCCCTGGAATTGGCGGACAAGGATCAGAGGGTGGGGCCCACTTCTCTTTGACGCAGGCGCGGTGCACCTGGCGTGGTAGGCTCAGTGCGAGATGCGAGCCAGAAGGCCCCTTGGTGCTGGGGGGCGATGAGAGAATTTGCATTTATGATTTTTGCAGTTATGAAGATGAATATTAAAAGTGTCTGTGATGATGATGATTATGCATGTTACTTTGCTTTTGTCATGTTTATGATATGTTGAAATTAAACATGGCCTTTTTATAACCCACTCAATGCTTTGAAGGATTCAATTGTGGGTTAGTATGTCAACTAGGGGGGGCGGGGCCATGCTGGGGGGATCCGGGTCCTATTGTTTGGAGCACTTGTGGTTTTTGCTCTATATTGTAGCGCGAAATGCATCCTCATGCACAAAAAGGTAGAAAGGCTACATTTTGCAAAAAAATATAGCGCTAAATGGCAGTTTTGCAGTTTGTGTAATTTGCCCTAATTTATTCCAAACTATTGCGCAATTTTGCAAAAAGGAAATCACATAAATCGAATACACCCCCAAATTGGAAATTTAATAAAAATTGTAGATGAAAAGAATTCTTGCATCCCTAATTCTCAGTTATGGATCAGATTCAATAACCTTTATTAGTATGTATTTATAAAGTTTTAAACAATGCGAACATGACCTGCGGGTATCGGAAAGCTATTCAAATGGTCAGGAGAGAAGAAACAGGTAGAGCAAACAATAATATAATCGAGAATGGTACAGAAGGTCCAAGCCAACAAATAAACAAACAAAATCATACCAGGCGAGAAATAAACATGGGTGCGGACATTGCACCATATCTGGATCAGGAGAAAAGAGTTTGTTGGTTGTAGATCAGAAATGTGTATGTAGTACTACAGATGCATCTTTTACGCACTCTTCTATGCCTTTGTGAATCAGTTGAAATGTTCAACTCCCTTTAAGTAAAAGTCCAAGGAGGACAAGGGCCTTTCTATCTGTATTAATTATATATGAATATTCCCTAAATATTCCCATTCAATTTCCAAACTAAGTACGTAAAGCAGTGCAATTGAAGTACTCTTTTACATGCTCTTACATATGTATGTGAGTAGAAATACTGGTGTAAGTATATGTTATGTATAAAAATGTGAATGGGTGCTGTATAGATTTTGTCTGGGCATGGATTCCAACTAAATTTACATATTATATTTATTAATTAAGAATTGTGATTGAAGGTCCATGTAGGGAACCACCCCTTAAGAAACAAAGCTAATATCTAAACTGACATTAAAAGGGGCAAGTGTAATTGCTGGTGCTTAATTCTGTCTGTGACACTAAGGGGCATATTTACAATAAAGTGGCAGAGCGCGGGTTAGATCCAAAATAGCTAACGCCGCGCTCCGTGACTTTAGAAACGCAGGGTTGCAACATAATTGCAATATTATGGTGCACGCCTGCGTTTCTCCCAGCGCTGGAACCAAATTCAGCTGCCTAGCGCCAACACAGGCACCCTTGCACCATAGTGCAAGTGGTCCCTTCCTGCACATAATCCAGAATGGCGATTTGTAACTTCTATGTGTGCTGATTTGTGCAGCACACATAGAAGTTGCAAATCAGCATTTTATTAATGACTGTTTATGTGCAAGAAGGGATACCTTCCTGGACATAAAACAATAATTCTTGGCAATTTGCTGTTTCTATGTGTGCTGCGCAATGCATCACACATAGAAACAGCAATAACGAGGAGAAATAAAGCATTTCTCTTCGTTTCACCATGTTAAGATCAGCTTTTCCTTGGTCTTAATATTGGCGCTGCCTCCTATTAATGCCTCTTTTGTAAATAGGGAACAGCATCAAAATCAATGGGTGTTGTGGCGGAACACCCACACAACACCCATTGCCTACCCCTTTTACTGTAGGTATAGCGTGAAAGGGTGCCTTATTTACAAGGCTGTGTTAAGTAGCTTAATGCCACCTTGTAAATAGGGCGAAGCCGCTATCGACACAGGAACTTCATAAAAAGTGATGGCCGTGATAGGGGCTTGTAAATATGCCCCTAAGTTGAAAAATGGTTGATTTTTTGCCATTCAGTACTTAAAAATTGGCTAAGTGATTTAAGACTGTTATCTTTTAAAATAGAAAACTATTACTGGGGAATCTGCTGTTCAGACAGTTTTACGATTGATATGCTCCATGTTTGCACTGTCATGGGTCTTTTTGTGACAGACATATAAATAGATCAGATTTAATTTAGCAGCTAACTTTCGATAATGTACATAATGAATATAGGGCCTGTTCGCTTAATGCTATCAGTTTGAGAGAATTCGTGCCTTTCAAAATTCCAGCTAGATTATTGTCTGCTACCTTGTCCAGGATCGTAACCACGTCTTGTTTATTTGTCCTGCATTGCGCCCATTGCGCCATAAATGGTTAAAACCAATTTGTTTACAATTAGGAATTGTAAATGTAAAAATGTTCTTCCATGCACTTTACTGCCCTCCAAATGAAATGTTTTGTTCCAGAATTGTTAAATTTTTTAAAGGGTTTTTAGATATTTATTAATGATGTACAGGGAGATGTTGATGATTGCTTTACTTGCAGATAAGTAGTGTTTTCTTCTCGTTATGTGTTGTCATTTACTTATTATTCATATTGTATAATTGTGTGTGTAATTTTATGTGGCCCTCATTTAGAGCCAAAAACATAATAAACTTTTTTTTGACTTGACTTTGACTTGCTACCTTGAAGAATTTTTTTACTTTTATAGTCCGGGCAGCAGCCACAGAATCAAATAATTCCAGTTATGCGATTCTGTGGCTGCTGCTTTTTAGCATAATTAAGAATTTGTGTGTTTGCCACATAATCCATCATCAGCTGCATAATCTGCAGATTTTAACAAAAAACGAATTATTTCCAGTTCAAACAAATCAAATATGACTAAAAATGGGCCAATATGTGTTTGTGCGCATTGCAACACCCTTCGAAAAGGTTAATTTGCATTTCCTTATTTATGCATTTGGTTGTTAAACTGGTGAAATATTTGTCCAGACAGAATTACCATGTATAAAAGTTACAAAACAACGAAGTAATACTATCCAAAAACAAGCCCCAATATCGCACATAATTTTCCTTTTTTTGCTGCATCACCTCTGCCGCATAATCTGGCGCTGTCTCTTCACCAGTGGCCCTGAGTATAGTGTGATTAATGACTTTTGTACATGTTGTATTGGAAATACACTTTGCCAGGGCCGTTTTGGTTCCCAGTCCGGCCCTGACGTGGCATGTGAGTCACATCATTAAGCACTTGAATAATGTTACTGACACCGGTATAGCGTGCAATCCGCGTTATTATGACCTCTTACTCTGCCTGCTGTGTGGGGTATCTTTACATCCCACTGCAGCGTTACCATCGCAGACCGAGCCTGAAACACGCTGTTAAGGTGTCCCTGCCCATTTGTAGGGCTGTGCGTTGTCCAATAGCGTAAGAAGAGCGCAAGGGCTTTCATGCAGGTATGGCATGTGGCAGAGGCGGCTCTAGGCTCATGGCGGCCCTGGGCAGGGAGCGTAGGTAGGGGGCCCCTGGAGGAACGCAGGCGCGGAGGCCAGTGAAGAGGGGGGGTCAGGGTGTTTGGAAGTGGAGCCAGGGGCCGCCACGCAAATATGTATCCATCCTCAGAGGATTATTATATTAAGGATATATATTGGCGTGGATGCACCCGGGATTTGGCGGCCCTGTGCAGGTGCACAGCTTGCACATGCCTAAGGCCGCCCCTGAATGTGGGTCCATCTGCCCGTGGTTGGGTAATAAGAACGGGTGTACTTAGAGTGGCAGGAAACACTCCCACCCCCGCCACCGGAGCCCTAGCACCTGCTCCGTCATTGATAACTACACCTCTGGTGGGGTGACTTGCCCGGTAAGGGTCACATGTGAAAGAAGGTCTGCTCTATGTTGTACGGTCTACATGGGATACGTATCCCGAACTGTCTGTGTGAAACACTGTGGTAGAAAGAGCTAGAGGGCGGGGCTGCTCTGACCCAGCGGATAGACACCAATGATAATGAACTTCTTTTTGGTACTACGGGTCGTTTTTTTTGTTGATACGAACGCCAGTCTCGCTTACACAGACTTCAGTTCTTCATGGTTTCTGTTGGAGTATAGCAAAGTGAATGCTAGTAGGGTAGAATTACACCTGATTTTAGGGACCATTATCCCATCGCCTTGTTACAAGTGCCCTAGAATATAATCAGAGCCACTGAAATTATGTGGCTGGTGGCCTCCAAATTATGAGGCAGGGTTAGCTAAATTATGTGGCAAGAAAAGGCAAATTATGCTGTGTAATGCAGAACATTTCGAGATATTATTGCTTTATTATTTTGTCAATTTTTACTTGTGCTAACACTGTCTGGGAAAATATTTTACCTCATTAGTACGAGCTGAATAACCAAATACAGCGATAAACAACTAAAATATGACCACTCAATCTTTATGAAGGGGCTTCCACTGTGTGGAAATATATCTTGCCGCATTTTTAGTAACTTTTGATGCGACTGAGGTAGAAACACATTTTATTTTTTAAAATCTGCAGATTACTCAGCTGATTATAGATTAAGTGGCAAATGAGGCAAATGCATAATCATGCACAAATCATTGGGGCTGCAGAATCACATAATTCCAGTGGTCCTGGATATAATGCACGTCTGATTAAGGGGGTGGGATATTTATTACAATTGTGACAAAGTAACGCCCCTGCAAAACTCAAAATCAAGCCCTATGTCTTTCATCATTCTGAGGTCGGTAAACTGGTTACCATTAAATTGGATAATAACGAGGGCTCCCGGTTTTATGGTATTCATTTATTTGACATTTCCATCTGTATTTATCCATATTTATTTTTTGCTAATTTTATCTGTATTTATCCATATTTATTTTGGTTTTTGTGAAAAAATAAAGCTAAAATCAGTATATTTCTACATTTATTTAACCAATAAATATGCACTTATGTTTGAATGCCTTCCAGGTTTCAGTGCTGTGAACACCCACTGAAGTTAAATCAATCCACTTAAACGAAAACATGCAAATTTCAGTAGCAACCTTGTGTATATCTATTGCTGTTAAAGCCTCTTTACTAAAATCCCTTTCTTTTTTAACCCCCTTTCCTATCAACCCACACAGCTATTGGTTTGGCATGGCAGACAGAATTTAGAATGACTCTAAAAACAACCCAATATCCGTTTTTATCAACATTTAAAAATAAATACATACACGAAAAGACATGTTTTCTGTCTGTATATATCTGTAAAAATCAGTAAAAGCGGAAAACAGGGAGCCCAAATAATAACATCATCTGTTATTTACAGCTCCTAGAAACATCTGAAGTGACTAATGAATCACTGCACATACAGTTATAAGGTGTTTTGTTGGATTCATGAGAGTAATGCAGGGGGCTCACCAACCATTCAGGGACCTTCCAACCCTCCCAGGGGCCCCCATACAGCCCAAGGAGCAGTTGTGAGATATTGGAGACTCAGGTGGTGATCATCATATTTTGCAGTGGGGGCATCATTCTGCATCACGTCCATGGGTGGATGTTAGCGCTAATTAAATATTAAACTGATGTAAAAACAGCGCTTTCAGAATATCATAAAATGGCGTGTATTACCGGTTCCTTGCAGCTCTACTCCTGCTATAAAATGGCCGTATGTTGGCTCACGCTGTCATTTTGTTTCCTCACAGTGAAAACCAGGACAAAGGACAAGTACCGCGTGGTGTACACCGACCACCAGAGGCTGGAGCTGGAGAAGGAGTTTCACTACAGCCGCTACATCACGATTCGAAGGAAGGCGGAGCTTGCCGCTTCCCTGGGGCTCTCGGAGAGACAGGTGGGTAGTCAAGGCCCTCACACCTCTTTGCACCGCTTCCCTTCTTCCTGTCCCATTTGGTGATTCATTCTTGGGCAGTGGTGTAGCAAGGGTGCTCTGGGCACCATTGTAATTAACAGACATGGACACTGAACCAACAGTTTTGTAGGTAAAAAACAGCGGGGTGCAAAGCGGTGCCCCCTCCATTAGGGCGGAGGAGTACTGCCCCTTGCCACCACATTCAAATAAAATGGCATTTAAACCCGTTTTAATATCGTTTTATTTTAATTCCCCTGGACCTGCTCCCAGGACACTGGCGAGTCTTGGTGGTGGGTCCAGGTGAATGACACTTCTGGCGGGCTAGAGGTGGGCACTGTTACAGTGCGTATGACTGTTGTGCCGACCGTCATAATCCAGCCAAACCATCATGCACACTGAAGCTCTCTCTAGCCACAGCTCCGTTGCTAGGGCCAGAGAGAGCAGGCACAGGCTCCCATTCTAACTGGGAGAGCAAGTTGCCAGCACTCAGGCCAATCCTGACCCAGCTTTCATGCAGCACCAGGATTGGCCGCAGTACAGTCTGGGAGCAGTAGCGGTCTATGGTGGGAGTAGCTGCCGGGCGGTGATGTGGGGAGGGAGTGGGGCAGGGTGGGGGGTAGTAATCTATGGATTACGGGGATTACAGGTAAGTAAACATATAAATAAATAAAACGAACTTCGTTGCGTGCACTGCATCGTATTTGGGGTTGCAGTGTGCGCAACGAAATTTGTTTTATTTATTTATATCACTGACCGCTACTGCGCAGGGCACCACATTCATATAAGGACCATGGACCCCAGCAGGGCGCACCCCACGGTTTGAAGACCCTTTTATTAAAGCCTCCTTATAGTCTTTGGCAATGCTGGTGAAACAAGTAGTGACACAAGACTGGTTTCGGTGTAGAATGCATATAGGAGGTAAATATTTGAAGGCGACACACAGTGTGATGATAAGTGTACTTTTCAGACATAAAAGAGTTCCTATACATTCCAAAGGCATCACGTCCTACAAGGCGGAATGTTACACCAAACAGCATGAGGTTAGAGAGTGATACTCCAGGGTGGGGTCAAAGACCACACTATGAATATTTTAAAAACCTGGTGCCAAAATGTCTTGCCGACAGCTGAGTAGTCACACCAAACCTAAAGCATATGTCATAAATGCAACGGTAGTTTCCTGGTCGTGCATAAATGGTAACCAGCGTATGGAAGAATCAAGCAGGGCTGCAGGAGTCTGTGTTGTGGAATGTGTGTGCTGATTTCCACCCCTCATGCTGTCATTTATTCCCTCTTCAGGTTAAAATCTGGTTCCAGAACCGACGAGCAAAAGAGAGAAAGCTGACCAAGAAGAGGTTTCAGCAGCTCGGAACAGGACAGAGTGACACGGACCCTTTGAGTCCCGTGTCTTCCATGGGGCCTGTAATGGCAGGGGTGGTCCAAAATGGGCCGGGACTGGGCCATAATGTGGGTGTCCTGTCCGCTCCAGTCAGCCATTCAGTCAACCAGTGACACGTTTCAACCTGGATATGAACATTGTTCTGATGAGAGGCTTCTGGAGCCCCTGAAAGGATTCATGTACCCTTCATGGGTGCTGGGGTCTAGATAACAAAACAGCTGTCATACGTCCAGGCGCATTGAATGACTCACTCCATCACTCCACCCAGAACTGTAAGGACTACTTTTGTACCAGACTGGAGAGCGGCAGGTTTTATTTTTCATTCACTGGAGGCACTGTAACAAAAATCTCTGGTGGATGTGTCCATTCCCTCACAAAATGGCAGACTCAAGGAGGTCTCCCGATAGGGCTGCAGATGCCGCCTGTGACGGACCTGCTTTCCAAAAAGGAAGTTAAAGGCACTGAAAAAGGCTCAGCCCCGGCTCTGAAGAGGCTGTGACTGAAATGAAAGAGATGCAGTGAAACCAAACTATGACAGTACTGCCTAACGGCAAAATGGACGTTCTGCCCCAAATGGTCATGTCTAACGCAATACAATAGGTTGTGGTCACATTGAAAAGAAGACTCAGACCAGTATCAAAACGTAATGAACTGGGCCAGTGGTTAACTTAATATTTTTACACTCCAATTACTTTGCTATTTTTGTTTCAGCTTTCCTTGAGAAGTGATGTGATATTACACTATTGACTGGCGTATGTGAGATTTATGCTACATTGTGCAACGCCAGAGTATAAAGAAAGATATTGCTTGGACACTTTTTCACAGTGCCATATTTATAGGCACACATATGTATCTGAATTTATATATGCATATATACTTGTGTATGTGTACACATTCACATATACACATATACGTATGTATATATGCATATACATGAGATATGTTCTATATATATATGTTATACATATATATGCTGTGTATAGATATATAAAAGATACATGATCTATATGTGGCTAACAAGCATAGTTACAAACACAAATTGTTATTATTTTGAGAATGTATAGATTTGTGAAATGTGCCTACTAATGATATAATGTAAAAATATGTTTTCAGATTCTTTTAATATAAGGATATTTGAGTGTTGTCCTAAATACAAACAACACAGTGTTGTTGTAATTCCCAAAGAAAGTTATCACTGTAAATCTTAATGTACAGATGTAATAATTCAACAAAGAAAGGAGCATGGAATTTCGTAAAAACATTTGCACTAACCAATGTCTTGTGTTGTCATTGTTACAGTGCGCATGTGATGTGTGTCTGTGTTTCTATGAGTAAAGCGTGTGTTTTCACACATCGGATTGCACAGGCATTTTGATATAGTTGCATAATTGTGTGGGTGCTTTCACATTGATGTATGTTGTAGTTTTCACATTAAATAACACCAGTATTTTTCCAAACTGAATTCCATGGACTATTTAAGAAATACTTTTTCACGTTGAAAATCTTGGATGTTTTTATGTTGAACTACACAGGACTGAATTAGAATCGAATTGCTTTGAATTAGATGGGTATTTTCCACACAGACAAACACATACAGGTATTGCACCATAGAACTGCTATTCACAAGATACACTCCTGTTTCTACTGCAGCTTTAATAGTCAGAAATTAAGCTAAAATTTGGGGCCTGATTTTGATCTTGTTAGGACTTTGTCCCGCCGTATCATTTCCGGTGGTCTTCCCACCCACCGCTTTGACGGTTCGCCTGCTCGATTTAGATGTTGGCAGGTTACTGAACGGAAGACTGCCGCAGCCCTGCCGCCTCCGCTAGAATTATTCTCCCGCGTCAACGGTGTCAGAGGCAGAAGCTGCTGTTGGAAGGAATCCTTCCCAGATTTCCGCTGTCCAGATTACGATGTGCCTTTCCGTCGAGGCAACTGTGGCGGATAAACCTCCAAGCTGGAGTTGGGGGAATGGAAGAAAAAGATATGAAAACTCATCTTTTTTTGAGGTCCCACCACCGATTCTGTCTTGAATGCCATTGTGCGGGTCCTTCCTGTGCTGCTGCTACTTTACCACGACGCTCAGGTACCCCATTGTCACCGGGATCTGAGTTAGACTTTTGTGGTGGGTGTGGGTGTACATTCAATAGTGTGTGTATGTTGTTGGTGTGCAATGCTATAATGTAAAAATATGGGCAGTGGACATTACCTACACATAGATATTGACAGATTCATTACATATATATGTATTGAGATGAAAATAGGTAGAACTTACCTGTCTCCACAACGCCTTGGTCTTACTCCATCAGGACTCTTCTACCAGCACAACAGGAACATCTAAAGCGGCTTGACGCAAATCTGATGGTTTCGTAGTACTGTTAGCCAACAGAGAAGCCCGCCACAGGACACTGACTGTTGCCGCACCATCTAACCCCTTCGCTGCGCTCGTCGGCCAACGGCCATCGCAAGCACTACCTCTGTAGTGCTGCGCACGTCCGCCCACTCTTTTAAACCACCGCACCGGGGTGGAATTTGCCCTGCGGTTAAGCGGCTAAAAACAGTGAGTAGACTCCCTGCCGTCAGCTCGACGGAGTACTTGCAGCTGCTGTCAAAGGAGGAGGATGGTAATACCTCCCCAGATCTAAATCAGGCCCTTACTCCAGATAAGCCTTGGAGTAAGTCAGGCACCACCCATGGCCAATTACTGGTACTGAAAAACACCCTCTAGAAATCAGTGGAGGCATCAAAAAACACCAGAGAAATAGGGAAATACATTTGTTACATATATGTCTAATCTGAAAAAAAAACTTAAAATATTTTTATATTTCCTAATTTACATTACAAGAATGCTCACAACAAATAGAACACACCTGCTGATTCAAAGAGGCAGGGGCTGATGCCCCAGGACTCCGCCACCCATCTACAGGTGATACTCTTCACAACACCAACCAATCCCATGCAGGCTGACCATATCAGAAATTAAACCACACACCCAACTTTTTCGGTTTCACTATGTTGGTGAATGCATTTATAGCTCTGCACCTCATTATTAGGAACAATTATTTGAGGAGGAGAGAGAGGGATTACAGGCAAATGATCAACATCTTTGGCATGTCCAGGGAGGCATTAATTGTCAGATGCTGCTTCACACCTAAATTGATTGGTTGCGGATTGGAAGCAAGTGCTTGATTCACCACAGCCTTCTCCCAGGCTACCCCAGCCCATGTAAAAATGCTGCAGAAAATGGAATGCAAATACCAATATTTAAATAATGCTGATAATCACTCAAATCACATATAATAATAATATTCCTTGGCAATTACAATTCATTCCATAGGTTAAGGGTAATTACTTTGTTCTCGTTCTTCATTGTGATCATGATTTTGTTCTAATAATGATTAGAACTGAAACCTATGGAAGGGAATGTTATTTGTAAGAATATTGATTGTACTGAGTGATCATCACTATTAAAGTATTGGTGTGTGCATTCCACTTTCAGCGGTGTAATTACGCTCTGGGACAATAGGCCCTGCCCATCATTTTTTTAAATGTATAGATACACCAACCATACAGATCATAAAACCAACGAAGCAATTATGTGGGGTATTAACGTTAGGCTCACTCACGTCAAAATACTGGCTGTACTTCATTGCATGGTCACTGGGTTTTTCCAGAGGGTCAGTTCTAAAAATCTTGGCCTTTTGCAGCAGGTCAATCTTGATGCTCTCTCCGGTCTGGATATTGAGATACCTCACTAGCAGACCACGCCAGTTTATTGCCATGCCACAGTCAGTGGCAGAAAGCCCAATGGTGGCAAGAGAATTATATTTCTTTCTCTACTTTCCTCATGTATTAAGTGCCATTTATCCAACCCTGAATGTGGCACTTAAGCTACTTCACCACAGAGAATACCTTTTATGCAACAAACCCTTCTGACACTCTATCAACATGCAAGCTGTTAGCACTGTCAGGGGCTGCATCACTGATACATTTGCTGCCTTTCTTAGAAGCACATACTACAGTTATATATTTTGTTAATTACCTTGTGTGTCAGTTGTTTGCTGGATTTCTAGTGACATGTGACTGATAAGTAAGTTATAACATCTCATATTGGGGCTGCATTTATGTCTGGGAGATGGCATCCCAAACATACTCACTAATTACTCGTCACAGCACAATGGACACACATTATCCTAATAGTCGCTGCATGCATATATAGACAATATAATACATTTAGAATTGAACAACATTTTAAGAAGCCTCACAAGTCTTTGTTGCAGGTCGTACTGGCTATACTCACTCTCCTTATCACCTCACACATGTAATGTCCAACCACACAGCCTCAAGAGAGGAACAATAGGACACACATGCACACAAGCCATCAGTAAATTCACTTCTGGTATCATTAGATCATGCTTTAGATGCCCAGACCATATGTGGGAAGGGAGAGTTATTGCTTGCTGTATTCCCCCAGAAGTTGTGCTCAAGTTAGTAGTAATACTAGAAGCCTGTTGCATGTTGCACAACATTGCTAAGAGATGAGACTTACATATAGACACCACACCCTTACTGTGACCCCATCCAGGTTCCTGGGATGGGGCACATAGGTCAGGGTTAGAAGGCCTTTGATCAACTTTTTATTTGAGCTGTTAGCTTGGTTGCTGCAGTATTGTGGTTGGACAGTCATGTCAATGATGAATGGTGGAGTATTATACTAATCACCTATACCACCCAGTCTTTGCCACCTGAATCCTGGAGAACTTTTCCTTAAACTGTCTCCTCTCATCTTGCCATTTCTTTGTAATGCCCCTCATACCATGCACTACTTCCCCCATGCATTTACATGGATGGTGACCTCCTACCAGGAGGTTCCCTTCTCAGCTGCATAAATGTTGCATGGGCGCGGACAATGTAGGTGCTTGGAGTGTCTGATCACAAAGTTCACTACAATGACTCTCTTCTCAGTGTAACACCTCTTCCTAGTGAGTGTTGTGGTCTGCATCCTGGAGGCAGATTATGGGTCTTTTTGGCTGAAAGGCTAATGGAACAGGGCAGTCTAGGGTATGAGCTGTTTTGATGTCTTTTTAGGTGAATAGGTATTAGCTAGGTGCGCTTTCGGTCATAGGTATAGTTTTTGCCCATTCCCTTTCATTTGGAGGTGTCCTCCTAGGTGGCACTGCTTGTGGACTTCTCCGCCAAATTAGCAGAATGTAAACTATGGATATAGAGTTACTTGGAGTAACTTTATAGTCATAAATTCAAATGTATGCGGCTCAATCCCCTCCAATCAGGGGTGGAGACCGGTACTCCGCACTTCGGGGGGGGAATCTCCATACTGCAGTTTTTCATTGCGGAGCCTCCGTCACAACTGTGGACGCTCTTCATGAATCGGGTCATTAAAGTCTACACCAGTGCTTCCCAAGCTATTTAGAACCGTGACCTACCTTTTAGAATGAGAAACATTTGCAACCCACCTAGCTTTAATGAACACAGTGGGCACTTTAAAAAAAAATGTAGCTAAAGCATCTTGTGGCAGTGTACTGTCATTTACAGACCACACATTTTCCATTTAAATGGACACTAAGTTGGCACAAACAAACAGTTTTACTGATAAAACTATATTGCAGACAAATGATGATGTGTGAAAATCTGAGTTCAGTGAATATTTATCATTTGTGCATCACCAAATTAAGGGCTATGATTTGTTTTCATCTATTAAAATCTTTGCTTCCATCACACTTCAAAATTACAAGAAATATGCTTCATTTTTGCTTTTCTAAGTGCTGAATATGTACAGTTCAGTTGCAGGTGTTTACATTTTGTTATGTGTTTAAAAAATGACTTCCTTTCACACTCTACTCGAGCAAGATTGTCACATGATTCACTTTGCTTTTCTTTCTGTAACTTTAAAGTGAGAGGAGTTTGTAAACACCAATCCCCATTTAAAAAAAACCTAAGCTGCAATTTGTCAGAAGACCAAGGCTGACATTTCACTTTTGTCTTGAAGCACAGCAAATATGACCAGAAAAATACAGAATTTAAAGGCATCTTTATTGTTTGAACTTTAACGATCCACTAACAATCAGCTCGGGACCCACAGTTTGTGAATCTTGGTCTACACTGAAGTGTATGTCTCCACTCAAATGGTCAATAAGAGAAAAGTGGAAAGTTACACTAAGGTGTAGGAGTCGATCTAAAAGTGAGTAGATCTACAGATGCAAACTTACCATTATTGATAACACTATATGATACAGGGCAATTGTACCCAATTTTTTTATGTACACTTGGCTTGTATTCCCTCATTGAGATCCATTTGTATGTTGTGTAATGGACTTGTTGGACTGGTGCAAGCCAGCCTTATGGATGATGTGTTGCATTAACCAAAGTCCGAAACATCAGAATGAGAAGGGTGAGAAGAGATTATCTGTTCCAACAGGAAACAAAACTCCCAACATCCATTCAGTATGACCCACAAAAGACAAAAGATTGCTATCAAGACTAAATAACAACACAAACCGTCTGCAGTGAGTAGATGCACATACAATTCTGCCAGTTAAAGCACAAGCCAAATGACCAAAATAGCAGGGAACTATTCTGTCAATACCTTCAGCCACGCCTGGCAAACTTGCAAGACATCAAAATGTCAGTATCAAAACGACAACTATATTCACATTGCTGCCGGGATAGTAAGACACACAGACAAAACCAGACTCTTGTCTGCAATTGGGTCCTTGAAAGCAAGGAAGAGAGGTACCTGACACCACTGACAACGTCAAGTGGTACTGGTGACAAGATACGCACTATGGGCCCAATCACAAAGTTAAACAGAGACGAAAGTCTAACTTTACAACTTTCGATATTCACAAAGGCCATTTGCTATTAGTAATGTTTGTCTCAGTTAAACTTGTCTTGGTCTGAAGTTAAACTGAGACCAAAACGTAGACAAAAGTCTAACTTTACTACTCCTAAATGCCCTTTATAAATACAAAAGTCGTAAAGTTAGACTTTCGCCTCAGTTTACCTTTGTGAATCGGGTTCTATATAAATATACATAACATAACATAAGCCAGTTTAGTGAAGAAGGTCAATACCAGAGCTGTGTTAAATTACGTATTCTAAATTGTATGCATGACTGAAATTGCATATTTTCTCGAGCTAAAAGTGTTTCTCTCCAACAACACAAAACAGTCATAATGCCTGTCTCCTATTGTGGACACAACCCAATGCACCAAAGACATTCATCTCATAGGCTACCTAGGACATGTTCTGGGCTGTGAAGTGCATTTTAAGAGGTCCGATTCATGGAAGACATAGCCAAGTAGTTTGTACTGATCAGTCCCGTGGGACAAGGCCAAGCTAGATATGTCTAAGATTGGTCCCTGTCTGTGACGGCACAGAGAAGCTAAAAACTATAGAATGTTATGTATCCAGAACAATTATTCTGACTTATTTCAGATTTTAGCTTTTCCATCCCCCACTTTAGTGAAAAATCAGGACAGCCCCAGCTTACCATGTTGCAGAGTCACTCTCTCTATAGACGCTGCTCAGTTTTAGATCGGAGTTTTATGAACACATGATGACATAAAACCATGATACAACCTGAGCCATCAAAAGATATGGCAGGCAAATCACACAACAAATATAAAACAAGCATTGGCATATCCAATAAGTCTCGTCTTTGGGACCTTATAAGTTTAGCCATGCAGCAGATTATCCCCTATTAGCATGCCCACACACTCAAAATGTTCAAACAATCCTGCTGTGATCAGAGATCAAACAGTCACATAATAATAAGCTGGATTAGCGCACAGCTAGAACAAACCCCTTTCAAGAGTGCGTTTAACGTTACGGTGCTGTAAAAATATTCAATGTCAAAGTGAGATGTTACAGGGTAGCAAGCGATTCCTTATTAAACAAGCATTTGCAATGCAATAGGTCTCGCATTAGGAAAGTTTGAGCTATTAGTATTGTAAATGGCAAAGTTTTTATTTATGTTTTTTTTTTTAAATAGCTAAATTAATAGCTTTGTCATTTACAATGCCAATAGTCATAACTTTCGCAAATGTGATACCTATAGCATTTGTAATGCAATATGTTTTGTATTTACATGACTTAGATGTATTGATATTACAAATAACAATGGCAATGAGTTGTCTCTATGTAGAAGACACTGAGTAAGTCGTCTACTGGTTTGTGGTGAATGCTCTTAGCTCACGAAATAGACTCTGTAGAGCAGTCTTTGGGCTTTTATTTGTTCGCTGATGTTTACTGTAAGTATATCATTAAATCTATAAAAAAAAAAAATCTATAAAAAAATAAAAACGACCACCAACCAAGACAAAGTATTGTTCCAAAATAGGGAGCGGTAGCTAGCATTTGCCATGTGTGAACATGTGCCTGCAAAAACGGCAATGAGGATTAAGTGTGACAGGCGCAGAATGTAGTTAAGTATTGTTCCAAAATAGGGAGCGGTAGCTAGCATTTGCCATGTGTGAACATGTGCCTGCAAAAACGGCAATGAGGATTAAGTGTGACAGGTGCAGAATGTAGTTAAAAGTCTCTCACAACTCTCTGGTTTCGCGTAGCACAGGCCGTCTTAAATGAGGACTGAGTGTGTCGGGTGCTGAATGTCGTGAAAAGTCGCTCTCTACTCTATTGATTTCGCGTAGCACGGATAATTTAAGAATATGGCAGCCTGTATGCATGCATTCTTGTCGGCTACCCACCCATGCCCAGCCGCCATCAGCTCTCACCAGTATTGAAAACGCAGCACGGGCCCGGTGTAGAGAGGCACGGCAGGCTGCCTCCGTAGCTCGCGCGGTTCCTCTCTTTCTGGCGTGACCACATTTTCCTTGGCCATATACATGTCGCGTAGGGTCAAGGCGCTGAACAGAAGCACAGACAGCAGGGATTTAAGTGGTCAGATAAAAAGTCAAAACGAAACCTAAGAGCCGCGCGCGTGAGCTTCTACCGTAGACAGCTCACGTCGCGCGGCACTTCGGTTTCGTTTTCCAAAGCGCATGGCAGAGTCGCGCTCGCACACATGCGCGCTCACGAGGTCAAATCCGAGATCCGAGACGGAAAGCGCGTGCACCTCCCCTGTCCCATTTACAAAGTATACTAAAGTATACTAGAGGTCCCTTCGCTACGCTCGACCTAAAAACGAAAGAAACACTTTTTATTTTATTTTAAGGACGAAAGAAGCCAAGGGACTTAAGCTGAGAGTAAGAGAACAAAACATACTGAGTCTTTGCCCCAATAGCAATAGCTTAAAGTCGCATAAATGCGAGACCTATTGCATTGCAAATGCTTGTTTAAGCTTGCAAGCTAAATTGCACCAACGTCTAGGCCAAGGATGTACTTGGGAAGATGGGTTGACAGGTCATTTCCTTACTTTCTGTCTCTGTTAGACTTTGCATCTTTTGACATGTTTTCTCTGAGCTTTTTGCTTTCTGACCTCCCAGTTCTGACACTGTTTGTGC